>NC_092604.1:3716875-4319687 GCF_047663525.1 Anas platyrhynchos
ATCCCTGCCTGGGTGTCTCCGTGGGGGTACGAGGACACCCTCACCTCCGGGGCATCCAGCCAGGGCACCAGGCCATCCCAGCCAGCACCCATGCTGGCTCCCTGCCCTGGCTGTTGCCAGTGTGCAGGACATCTCAGCCTGAGCATCTCTGCTGTGGTCTCTGCTATGGCACTAAGGCATCTCTGTTGGGGTATCCCTTCTGGGGCACCCCACACAACACCTACATGAGGGCACCAAGCATGGCACAGCCTCGGCTTTTCCACATGCACCAGGTACTCCAGCTGGGGCATCATGGCACAGGCTCATTGTGCGTGTGCAGGGCACCCCTCTGGGCTTCTTCTGGGACAGCAGGGCACCTCACTGCCTGGTTCCCCTCCCAGGCACTGCTGTGCCCACAGCTCCCCCTGTCCTGGGGCAGATCAGGTCTCACAGCCACATCCAGAAAAGTCTTCTAGGTTGTCGAGTGTCCTTTTGCCTTGAAGATGGTTTGGGACTTGTTCAGGTGCCTTCCTCATCATAAAGAAGGTTTCTTCATTGAAGTCCCTCAGATTCAGTGTTGGTGTTTTATTTTAGATCTGTTTTCAAGAGCCATCTTCTCCTGTGATGTTTTGTTTCTTTGTGTGATGGGAACTTTCCAGTTCATTATATACATCCTGGAGAGCCCTTGCCAGCCTATCATCAGTTGCATCACTTCATTGTCTACCCTGGTACCCAGTCCTCCAGGTCTGGCTAAAATGTGCAGGTAAAATCATTTCACATTGCAGCATGATGGTAGTTTACTGGTGCTAGGAAGACTATCAGTAAGTAAGAGAGTTAAACAACCCAGAGCTTCCAAGTCTGTGTTTAATTTATCTGGGATAGTCTCTGAGCATAGCCTTGAAATGTGGCCCTGCTCCAGAGACAGTGAGCAAGAGGAGATGAAGAAAAATCTCTTGATTTTGTCCCTGCATGACCTGACTTTGGGGACCAGGTATGTTCCAAACCACAGCACAGAGCATGCAGGAAAGCTGCAGGCTCCTGAGGACTGCTGTGTCCTGCAGCTCTGCTGCTGGGGGCTTGCTGCAGTGAAGCTGCTCAGACCCCAGGGGAGTCTCCTGTGCAGCAATGCCCCTGAGCGAGTCCTCTGGGCTCTCTCCCAGCTTCTGTGTCCCCAAACAAGAACTGCATGATGACCTCGTGTCTCTTTCTGTGCCATGTGTTATTTCTGTCATAATTACCATTCATTTTCCATGAAGAAAATAGACTAATTTCACAGGAAAACATCTGTGCCTGTATGTGGCTCTTAAGTTCTAGATATTCATTTACAACAGAGTTTCTTAGCATATATTAGGCTGGGATATTGTCCTCCCACATGGGGAGATATCAGATTTGATGCACCACCCTAAGCAAAGATCAGCTTCTCCTCTGGCTCTGCTGGCTCCGGAGTACAAAGGCTGGAGATGAAAGCAGTGCTAGCTCAGCAGTCCCAGGAGAGGAGTTCAGGCAGCCCCACAAGGCTCTGGCCACAGGCACCACTTCAGCTCTTCATGGCAGATGAGTTCCAGACCGAGTGTAAGAAGGAAAGCTCTAGAGTCGGGACCTTCCTGGGCAAAGCACCAGGGCACAGGGATGTTCCTTGGGACCCCCCCAGGAGCCCAGGCTATCAGTGCTCCACTCTGACCTGCCCAGCACCACTCCTGCACCACTGCTCCTGGTGACCCTGTGTCACCTCCCACAGCTGCACGAGCAGAAATGTCTCCTGGCATAGCCCCCCTTTGCTCTGAAATTCAGGTCAGGCAAAGAGGCAGATTGGTGACAGGAGAAAATGCTGATGCAAGGAATGACAGGTTGCTGCCTGGGGCCAGGGGAAGGACCTGCACCTCCAGCACCTCCACTCCCCTCACCAGCTGCCAGCGGAGGTACCAGTGCCTTCCAGCAAGGCAGCAGTGCCAGGCGTCCTGGATAAGAAGGTGCCTCCAGGCACTGCAGTAAAACCATGTTTTTCTGCCAGATAGCAGAAATAACCTTTTCTAGGTTTGAAGGCTGGGGAAGTTTTCACTCTTTTGTTTTCTTTGCCCAGGACACAAAACCAAAGGAAGTAGCTTTGTGTAGCTCACAGTGTGTCACTAGTCATCAGTGTGGCTGTCTGGGAAAATATGGACAGAAGCTTGGTTTGGTCTCTGGACTTTAGTTTGGACTCATGTCTTACTGTTTGAGTGCTAAGGTACAACACCAGCGATAACTATCAGATTTCACAAGCTGATGCGTTAATACACGTGCACTGCACGGCACATCGTATGGAAGAGAGGACCCTGGGGCACCCCAGCCTTTAACTCACTGGCTGCATCCATATGAACAGCCCCCAGAGTGTTTCCGAGCCCCCAGACCAGCCAGGACACAACTCGAGGGGATGAAGGGACAGGTCCAGCGTTGCTCTCAGGCCAGGTCCTGACGAGCAGCCCCTCTCCCACAGCATGGTGCCGCAGCACCCGAGGTGTGCAGCTGAACAAGAGCAGTTCGCACTGTGCCAGGAAAGTGTCTGGCACCAGGTTTGTCCCTCAGGGCAGAGCAATTTTGGAGGTGACGGCATGGCACTCAGTGCAGTCACGGCTCCTTGCACAGCCACGTGAACAGACCTACGGCTATAGCACGGGCACAGCCTCTGTCTCTCCAGAAGCCAGGGCAAACTTTGCAAGTTTTTTGCTGAGCTAGCAGGGTGCTGCCCTGGGGGCAGGGAGGAGGAGTGTGATCCCAGTGAGCAGAGACAGATACCAGCAGGGCAAACCTCACGTTGCATTGGGGCAGAAGGAACTTGGCCCAGCAGCAAAGCAAAGCAAGTCTGGGTGTCGGGGCAATGCAGCCCCAGCTCTGCCAGCGCTGGCTCCATCCCTCCCTGCACGGAGCTGGCTGGGGCAGGAGCTGCCTTTTTAGCCAGAACCCCCCTGCCGGGGAGGTGCCGGGGCTCTGGCTCAGCCGGCCCTGCCTGAGGAAGGGATTCTGTGCTGAGCTGCTGGGCTGTGGTGCATGCGGCTCTTGGAGGTCAAGAGCAAACAGAGCTCCTCGTTTCAGCCAGATTTTCCTGAAATTCACGAGCCCACGCTCTCCTCTAGACGTCTTGGGCAAAGGGACAGGAACGGGGCTCTCTCTACATGCAGCCACTGCTCTGCTCTGCCTGCAGCCCCTCTTTAGCAGAGGGAGCATCCCACGTTTTTACACCTTTCTGTGGAGGCGGCTTTTCTCCTGCAGCTGAACCAGGCTCTGACAGCGCAGAGAACGGGTGCTGAGGCTGGGAGCCGTGCGGGGTTGGAGGCGGCTGCTGCGGCCGCCCGGTGCCCTCTGGTGGCTGCGCGGACGGGGCTGGGTCCCGGGTCCCGGATCCCTGAGCCCACCTGGCCCTGCCCGGGGCTGCTGGCTTTAGGGACACGCCGATAACCCCCCCTCTTTCTGCAGGAGAGCAGCTCGCTGCGTTCCGCACCCAGGACGGCCAGGCCCATGTGGTGGACGCTTACTGCCCCCACCTCGGTGCCAACCTCGCTGCCGGCGGGCGCGTCGTGGGCGACTGCATCGAGTGCCCCTTTCACGGCTGGCAGTTTCGGGGAGAAGATGGAAAATGCACCAGCATCCCATACGCTGAAAAAGGTGAACCTTTCCCGGGTCTGCAGAAAGCACCTGCAGTATCGTTAGTGCCCTGGGCATCGTCCTAAAAATATATTTAAAATATTTCAGTAGGGAAAAGTGGGAAAGTGGGCTTCATAATAACTCACCATCCTCCCCCCCTCCGACCTTCCCTGTTCTTTGCAGCACCCTGATTCTCCTCCTGGGTTGTCCATGTTGTGACACAATGTTCCAGTGCCCTTGCACATGTTAGATGATAGATGGGACTTGAATTTGGTTAACCAACCACCCTTCACAATTTTGATCGCCATGACAACTCCTGCTGACAGCAAGCAGTGTATCTTCAAAGATTTTAACTTGGACTTGTGCATTGCACCACCGGGCATGCAAACAAAAAGTGTCTGTGTGATAGATACCAAGAAGCTACTGGGGTTCAGAAAGTATTCTGTATGCCACAGTAATAATTTATACCATGTCAGTGCTTAAATCTGTGGTCTTGACATTGGCAGAATAATCTCTTGATGGCAATTTTTTCTCTTTTGAGGATTAAGGGAAACTTTTGGTTAGAACCCAGGAAGACTTTTCACACACATTCACCTTTTAGATGTGGTTTGTGGTGATTGTGTAGGGAGAACATCTTACTTAAAGTTCACATGTAACAATTACTTGCATTAATTGAAATAAATTACCAACTGTGTGTCTGAAACCAGTAGGTTTACTTTGAATTCTGCTTAGGACTGTTTCCTAATTTCCCTTAGAAAGTCGATTTCCTCTAATTGGGATTGATTGGGATAGCAATGAAAGCACTGAGTAGCAGCAAAACTCAGTCTTTCTACTAAACAGTCTATTTTTCTAGAAGTGGAAAAATCATACTCTTCATATGTGATAAGATAAACAGCTTATAGATTGCATCAAACTGCAATTATTATTATTATTAATTTTTACCCTATATGCTCACTCGTGACCTGCATTTGAATTTGATTCCAAGTAATGAGTAAAGTTGTGTTTCATTACAAAATGAGAACGAATACTTTGGACATACACACACACTTGCCAAAATGCACTGTTTCATAGGAAAGTGCTTTATTCAGAGTCATGATTACTGTGTTTTATGAAGAGAACAGAACCGCAAAAAGCCGCCCAGCTGCCAGTTCAGGCCAGATGGGTCAGGTTGTTTTAAACAGACAGAAAAGCTGCCTGCGTGCCCAAATGTCACCAGGCAGCCTGTGTCACATTAATACTGCCCATAAAATGAGCTCTGAGCCATAGTCCAGGACAAGGTGACCATCAGCACCCCAGAAACACTGTGTTAATCCAATTCTTCTCATTCCCTGCAGTGCCAGATTTTGCCAAGGTCCGGACGTGGCCGTGCTGTGAGGTGAACGGGATGCTGCTGCTCTGGTACCACTGCGAGGGGACCAGTCCGACGTGGGCTGTGCCCGAGCAGCCACAGATTGCTGCCAAGGAGTGGGTGTTTCGGGGACAGACAGAGCACTTTGTGGATGCCCACATCCAGGTAGCACTGGGGCAACACCTGGGGCACGTCTGGGGCTGGGTCCTCTGCTGGAGTCCAGTTCAGGGATTTCTCCTCCCGGATGACACGCTAATGGGCATCTTCTCCCAGTTAACCCAGTGCCACTGGGCAGCTGCTGCTGCCAGCAGAGCCAACACCTAGGAATGCATCACTGTGCAAGAACGTGGCAGATGTTCTCCATATGTAGGGTCCATGGGCTGTTTGAGAGACAACAGATGTCCTGGGTGGCACTTAAAGGGAATCTCTTAATTTGCTTTGACCTATATCTGATGTAGTTTTTAAAAAAGATTCTTCAAGGATTGCTGCACTTATTGTCAGGAGGCTTTTCAACTCACTGACGACAGCAATGGAAACATACGGTTATCTTGCTGTTGATGTTCATAATCACCATCATATGCTGACAAATGTGCCAAGCCGAACAAAATGGCTGCAGTTTCTGTTGTCTTGGTGGAAACGAGGGTGGAAAAGGGAGAAGTTTTGTGGCCGTAAGCAGAAGTGAACCACTGCACACAGGTCTGTGCTGTGGCCAGACTGTGCTACTCGCCAAGCTGCAGGAGAGGTGGTGTACTTGAGTAACAAAGCAGTTAAAACCTCAACAAGTGACCTGTTGTGAACAGGCTGGTGGGGTTTACAGGTTTACGCTGGTTTAAAATAGGTTTACAGTGGCTTAAAATATGTGAAATACAGACTAGGATCACAAACACAAAAATGCCTCATTCTTTACAATTTTTCTAGGGCCAGAGGAAGTTTGGAGTCCCAGCACGTGTGGCTACAGAAGTTAACGTGTTTAGGTTAGCTTAATATTAATGCTGAATGTTCTAGCTGCACATTAAATTATTTTACACGCTAGTTAAGAGCTGGTTACAGGTCAGTGAGTGCTCAGACCCCACCTCCACTCCCTGGGCTGCCTCTTGCCATGATGTGAGGGCCCTGGGCTGTGCTGCAATCACACCACTGCTGCTGCAGCGCTGCTGCTACAGACGGGCAGCTCGTGCCCAGGTCAGCTCTCACCAGCAATAAATTGTTCCCTCCGGCAGGAAATCCCTGAGAATGCAGCAGACACAGCTCACCTTGCCTTTCTTCATGGACCGTCTTTTCTGAGTGGATCTGATCTGAGATACACCAAGTCCAAGGTGTGGGATTTTATGAAGCATGTCTGGAAGGTAGGACTCTACATCCCCTCGTGGCCACGAGTAGGTTGAGGTCCCTGAGGCCAGGTCCCCTTTCTGCCTCAGTGCTTGAGTCCTACCTCACCTCTTCTGCCTCATCCCTCAGTCTTCAGTTCAAATCTTTTTTCTGTACCTCAGTGGTTTTAGCCTCACTCCCTCATCTGTGCTTAGCTCTAGATGCCCTTCACAGCCCCCCTTCAGTCACCCTCTCGCTGCTGCCTCCCCTCAGCCCATGCTCCTGACCCCTGGCTCTTGGGCTGAGCCGCTCCTTCTCCACCCCTCCAGGCCGAGTGGCAGCCGGAGCCAGAGCCCAACCAGCATTGCTCCCGCATGCTGCTCCAGCACACCGCAACCGTGTTTGGGAAGCGCTTCCCCTTGCTGGACTTGTCGGTTTCAGCCAGGCAGGTATGTCCTATGTGCCATGAAATGCCCTGAATGGACACCAGGGAAGGCAGGTGGTTTGACGAGCCACAGACACAGTGCCTGGCCCCGTTGCCCTTGCATCCTGACCAGTCCCTTTTACTTACACAAGACCATATTTCCTATCTGCCAAGTGAGCCTATTTGGTGAGGCAGCTTGCAGAAGCCAAGGGCAGGAGGTTGCATTAATAGCAGCGAGCATGAGCTGCACAATCCGGTAGGGCAGAGTGCTTTCTCGTCTCACAAATGAGAGCTGGTGTCAGCAGGAGCAGAGACCTCATGGATGTGACTGAACTACCCCTTCCTGCTGGATCTGAGAGCAGGGTGACCACCAGCCCCTTGAGCTGAATGGCGTGGTAGCCCAAGAGGACAAGTCCCTGCCTGCCTGCTCAGAGCAGCCTGTCCTACCAAGGGCATCGGAGCTGCTGTTCCGGCAGTGGGGCCGCTGGGCACTCTCCCCTGAGGGTGCGCTCTTGCTCTGCAGGTGGGGCCAGGGCTGGTTTTCCTCATCTTTGAGCATGCTTTCCTGGGCCATGGGGTCATCCTGCAGACTGTGACACCACTGGAGCCTCTCCTGCAGAACGTGGTCCACAAAATCTACTACCAGAAGAATGTGCCGGCCATAGTCCCCAAGTTCATCCTGAGAGCAGAGTGCGTACAGGTAAGGCTTCTGAGGAAGAGCAGCCAGAAGTGATCCTCTGGAGCTTGCTGGATGTTGCATAAAGTAACATCCAGCCCATGTGGGCTCAGAAATATGTGGGAGCAAAATAGTCTTGGGCATGATCCTTTCAGTGCTTGGCAAGATCTTTCCATTTCAGGGGCCTGAAGAACTAAACTCAAGGTTTAGTGAAGAGGGTCCCTGCAGTGGCTCATCTGTTTATGATGGTGGAGAGATGCTAGCCATCTGCTGTGGGTGGGGAACTGGGGTACAAGCGTTAGGCCACCTCTCCCAGGTTGCAGGACATCTTTGAAAGGTCTAATAACTGCATCTAGATTTCCAGCACCCCAGGCTGGTACTTTAAAACCATCCAATATCCTTCAGTGATAACTGTGCCAGGAAATATCCCTGCTAATAAATTATAATGAGATTTGGCAATTCTTGCCCCTCCTGACAGAGGTTTTTTCCAGGTCTTTACAAAAAGGATTCATAAAAGTGGAGGGAGAGCCCTCCTGGATGTCTCCAATCCCACCTGGAGCAAGACCATGGCCAAGTTCAGGCGAGGCATAGAGTTGTCTAGGAGCCTTGAAAGGAGACTGCCCCCTTCGGGGTGACCCATTCCATTACTGCTCTACCCATGGTGTTGATTTTTATTTTTAATGTCCATTTGGAACTTCTCAACCTGAAACCCGTGGCTGTTGCTCATTATACCAGGTGGCACTACCAAGATAAATCTTACTCTGTCATCCCTGTAACTCGCTTTTAAGCAGTCAGAATAGTTCATGTCATTTCCTTCTGTCAGGGGTTAAAGCATGGAAAACATTTGGTCTGACCGGAGGGCACCATAGTAAAAATTGTCAAAAGACGATTTTCAGATGCCAAAAACCTACCCCAAATCAAACTTAGCTTTGCTATTCTTTAAATAATGGTTTAAATTTATGCATTCTTACTAGTGCGAATAAGCAGCACTTATTTCTGCAAAGATGTCTTTGTGAAGGGAAACTCCATGTCTTACTGGGTACATATCTGAGTGGAATTTAAGACACCTGTGCTTAATTTATAGTGCCCTGGTTGGCTGGAGCTACCCAACAAATCAAAAATCTCAGGTGGAGCTGCTCCTACCTTCACAACCTCCACTCATTTTCCAGTATATCCCATGGCAGGGGCTGTCTAAGCTGAAAGTAGCTCCTCGTTTGGGAGCTGCAATGGGCTAAATGTCTGCTAACTGCAGATGGAGAGCAGTGGTGCTGCAGTTTAAAAATAGTTCCACACCAACCACTGGGAAGAAATGCTAAAAAATAAACCTAGTGTGCAGGCAGCATGCACAAAGCTGCTCATTCGGTTTCCTCACCACCCTTCTCTCCCCAGTTTGAGCGAGATATAACCATCTGGAATAACAAACAGTACCTGCTTAAGCCGCTGCTGGTCAGGGAGGATGCGAGCATCCAGAAGCACAGGCGCTGGTTCGCGCAGTTCTACAGCGAGAAGAGCACCAGGCCCTCGGTGCTGAAGGAGGGCCTGGACTGGTGAGGATCCTGCTGCCCTCTGCAGTACGGCTCTCAGGTGGCTCCTGGTGGGCAGTGGTGCTGTGCAGACTTGAAACCCCTTGTGTTCATGCTGCTGCAGGGAAGAGAGCCTGAGCCCTGGCGTTCCCCCTTTTTCCCTCTGTGTTCAAGGCACTGAAGCCCCGAGGCTGTAAATGCTTGCTGTTGCAGTTCTGCTGTCATATATGTTCTGAGTTTGAATTTAAGACGGACAGAGGCCATCTAAAACAACCTTGTCTCTCACTGCTGTCATCACTTTGTGTAGTTAAACGAAACACTTTCCATATGGCCTTTTATTGCCTGAAGTTTCCTTTCCCAGCCATGCTTGCTGTTGCTTCTGCACCTCAGCTAGGACAGGCTTTGGCTCTCTAGGGAAGCTTTGACCAATGTCTGTATGACATCAGAGGTGTGATTACAAAGCCCACAGGTGTTTGCTGTCTGCTATCTGACAGCAGGCTGGGCAGCATGGGTTTAACTGCACACTTTGCCCTCACCAGACCTGTGGGCTTCCTCGAGCCTACCGAGCTCTGAATGAGTGAATTCCTCATGCACCAAGTTGGGAAGCAGAGGGACCATCCCAGTGACCAAACCACTTTGAGAACATCTTTGCAGGTCAAGGACGTTAATAAGATCCTGTTTTGGTAACCCCTGGATTCCAGTGATGCTAAGGATGTCCAGATGGCTGTAAAAATTTGTATCTCATGGCAAGAGCACAGGTGTCACTTGCTGTCACTGTGCTCAGAAATTAACACATAGAAATTAGGCTGCAAATATGGCTAAAAGTGGTCTAGGTTCCCTTGTGCTTTGTGCCTAAATGTTTGATATTAAAGGGATAAATTCTGCCTTGCTGCACACCAACCTGTATTCACTGTAGAAACAGCCTGCCTTGTATAGTTTGCAGGATTCTGGCAGCTACTCAATGCCACAAGCTTGCAAGAGCAAATGCCCAAATGAAGCAGCTTTCCAAGCAGGCTGGTGGCTGCTGCCCTTGCACTCTGTGCGCCTGCTTGTGCCTTGTGAATTCTGTGCCTTGCTGAGGTTTCTGGTTCCTCCTTCACCATTAACCCATAGAGCAGGAGCTGGAGAATGTCATTGCAGGCTCTGCCAGTGCAGAGTTCATCGCCCACCCCGGCAAGCACCCTGGATAACACTGTGCAAGCTGTGCCTTTGCCCTTCACACCAGCCTATTGCACTGGCAATACTTTACTATTAAATTTTTTTAACAACTGATCTCATGTGTGTGATTTGTCATTTTTCACTTGTGGCACAAACCCAAGGATGTGCCTGTACTCAAATGGGCTTTGTGTGGGCTTGTGTGTGTAGACACTTCCCCGTGTGAGTGTCCTTGCATGGCAGAAGTGCTCCTGCTGCTGGCCCATGCTGCGCTGCTTGAGGAGCCACAGGAACTCTCCAGCAAGGAACGCAAAAAGATATCAGGGAGCTTGGGCAAGGAGTATTGCCCACACTGGCAGCTTGAGCCTCTCAGGGCCATGAGAGCACTATGAAGCCCGTCCTGACCAGCCCCACGTGGGGCCTTCATTCATCCCCTGCCCATGATCAAGGAGCCCCTGTTCAGCTCAGCTCTGGGCCATTGCTCCCTGTCCCAGGCGATGCTGCAGGTCTGTCGATGCTGAGCTGAGCCCTGCCCATGGGCTGGGGCTGACTTCCCAGCCTGGCCTGCCCCATGATCGCAGGGCTGTGGCTGACCCTGGTTACCCTCACCAGGCCTGATCCTGACTGTGATCTGCAGATTGATGTCCCAGCTTGTCTTCAGACCTGCCTCATTGCCATGAGCTTGCCAGATGATCTGGACTCAGCTGAGCCTGGCCCTGACCTCCAGGCCTGCCCTGCTCACCTCTCAGGGCTGTGGGAACCCCTGTGGGCATGGGCATGGGCAGGGGAAAGGAGATGGAGATACAGCGAGAGGCAGAAGTTCCAGCTTCTGGGACAGAGACAGCCCAGTTGCTCCCCATTCTGCACTGTGCTCCCATACAGAATCTCAGGATGAACAAAAATCCAAGGAATGCAACTTGTTGAAGATCAGAGTAGAGGGAGTGAGTCCAATCGGCTTTCTTAGATTCATCAATTCTTCTGAAATTAGAGGAAACCATGGCACACCACCAACAGAGCCTGACTTCTGAGTTACTATTTCTTTCTTTACTATGACTAACGTTCTTTTCTGTTAAGGCAAAAATTAGAAAACTGGGAAATAAGTCAGTTAGGTTTCCTTTTGCAATCTTATTTATCCTTTTAAAAGGGTCTAGCAAAAAGGACAAGCTTGCTTTTTTATTTATTTATTTATTTATTTATTTATTTATTTATTTATTTATTCCTGGCAAGGTTAGAAACCCCCAAAGGATATCAAAACAATTCAAAGGAAAGGATACATGAAGGGTGACAGGAAACATGCCTTGGATTTGCCAGCAGTAGGCTTGGGCTCCTCCTTTGAACCCTGCTCTATGCAGTGCTGTATGTGGGACAATTCCCCGGACACTTCTGGTTCCTTTGGAGCTGGATTTTGGAGCTCCAGACAGCATCAGCAATGCCACCCCCCTGCATGCAAAACTCCTGAGTGAGCCCCATTCCCACACCTTTGTGGGGCACCTTGAGTCAGGTCAAGGCTGACACAGCCTCTACGCAAGGATTTCTGCACCCTTTGATATTTTGGCTATCAGTGTCAATGGCCACCGTGTGCCTTGTCTCATGGAGAGGGCTGAGCCTGCTCAGCGTCTGGCTCAATGCCTGGACACCTCTTTTCTTACGGGGTGAGATCAAGTTCACAGGAGGATCTGCCTACAGAAATGAAAATCACTGACCACAGTGGACAAGAACATGGCATGTGTGAATTAAGACTAATTATAACAGCATAAAATTCAGCTGACCTGAACCTGTCCTGGCTGTGTGAACATAAATATTGCATTACAACTTATTGTACAACATATATCCAGCTTGCCAAATAGTGTTGGTTCACTTTCTGATAGACACAGATGTCTTGCTAGGGAGAGGAGCAGGTTCACTGCACTGGCAACAATGCCTGGGATGCTCAGAAGAATACTTTAAAACACTTTGGGTGTACAAGGGAGGCAGTGAGAAGCCACTACAGAGCTCTATGGCTGATTAGGACCATCAAAGAGACTGCTACTGAGATTTAAGTCCCTTTAGCATATTTCTTCCTTTCCCTCTTCACACTGAGACACTCAGCATTGAGTGAGGTCCCATGAACATGCTTGAAAAATAGAAAACCTCAGACACTTCTTTTTTCCTAAAGGTTGTTTTATTGTAAAACCATAAATACAACACTGACATGAAAATCCTCAAGCAACGGATGCTTTCTTACAGTTACAGTTTGTCTTCTGCCTTGGCATCAACTCTGAAAAGAATGTTGCAGAAACATGTCTCTAAGGTATCTCCAAATAACTGAGCTCTGGCCTGGAGTGCTCAGCTCGTTTGGAAGCTAAGTGGAACTATTCCTCTCTCTTGTGGAATATTTCCATTCAGACAGCAACAGACTTGTAAAAACAGCAACATTTAAACACCTTGTTTTTTTTTTTTTCTTTAATAATCCTTTTCATTTGACGTCAGTCTAAGTTTCAAACAGCACTGAATTTATTTAGCTGTAAAAACAAAACAAAACAAAACAAAACAAAATTCTAAAAAGAAAAAAATCAGAAGAACTTGAGTTGGCCTCAAGCGTTCATATATCACAATAAAAATCAGCAACTCAACCCCGTGCAATATTGCTCTCTATTGAGTCATTCGATCCACACCAACAATACATGAGACTTCAAACAGGTTTTGTTTTGTTTATTAACACAGCAAGTGTGACATTAGATAACCTTTTAAATACAGTACATGGTACAGTGCAGGGCCAGCTGCCCGCACATTTCCCCATTATGAAGACAAAGCCAGCGGTGGCGGTTTATAAAAATATTGTGTTGCTACAAAAGTATAAATTAATGCTACCGGTATTAAGAAATATTAAACACATAAAACTTATAAGGATTAAGAAAAATATTCATTAATACCTGTAGAAAACTCTGGCCTAAAAAAGATATTTTTTGTATATTTTTTGTATATTTTTTTGTATTTTTTAAGATGACATGAGATTCTTGCACTCGCAGGTAGAGACACACGCAGGTGCATCTGTGGTATTGCCTAGAACATCTGCATCTACAGAAAAGAAGGAAATGCACACAAGTTACTGAGGGGAGGGGGGTGAGGAGGGAAAGGAGAACATTAATTGTTTTCTTGATGAAACAACAAGAATTCAGCTCCCAGCAGGAGGTTTCCAAAAACGAACACACGAACGAGGAACAGCTTCTCTTTTCAGACTGGCTGCAAACAAGGATTTCCTGACGGTTTGGTTTGTCGGCATGACACTTTCTAGCTACGGCGGACCAGAATCCTCAGGTCTGGATGATGTGTGATCCTCCTGGACTTACAGCCTTGGCTAGCTACCTGTCATAAATATTTCAGCTCATCCATTATCGGTTTTCCTTTTAAATAATTAAAAAAAATATATTAAAAAAATCAGTCCCAGTAAGTTTTAAGGGACCATGGAAAACAGCTCCTTAGACTGCTTCTCCTTCCAGAATACACACCTCCTTCCTTGAGCGGAAAGTTCTTTCTCCATGGATAGCAAGAAAAAAATAAATGCCTCTTCCCACCCCCCCCAGCCCAGCGGAAAGAAAACAATCCTATCCACACATGTTGCAGAGACCGCCACAAGAACCCCTAAAAGACTGGAAATAAGCATTCAAGGCTGATGAGGCTGGAAGTGTCTTTTTAAGGAACTTTGGTTGTAAAAAGCAAGGGTTTGACATGCCTGTACTCATCAACTCCACTGCAAAATATTCCTGTCAGTAAGGCTGCTCTGCTCACCTGGGTACCAAGACACGCTGACCACTGCCAGTGATGCTAAAACGATCGCAAAAAAAGAAAATCCTTTCAGTCAGTGGTTGATGTTGTGCATGAATGAGCCATTTATGTGACTCATTTCAGAAGCTATTCTAGAAAAATCAAACTCAGCTGCCTACATTAAACTTTAAAGGGGCTACTGGATACACCGTTGTCTAACGTGAGCAAAACTTTTCTGTCAAGTTAAAAAGAAAGGACTCTATCAGGAGTAGTAGAAAACCCAACTAACCAGCCAAACAAAAACAAATAATTAAACAGACATTCCCCAAACATTCAATACATAAAATTAAATTTCAGGGCAATACACTCTCATTGGTTTACCATTTCTGGCCTAGCATAAGCAAACTATCCCACAGTACTAATGAGGCATTCAACTTGGAGCTGTGCTTGGCTTTACCTCTCCGTGTGTTATTGGTTGGTTGGTTTGGTGACATTTCCTGGAGCCCAGGACGATGACAACCTGTGGCATGGGGACAGGTCCCACGCGCTGGGAAAAGCGAGCTCTTATTGCTACAGGGTGACATCCTCAGAAGTATCTGACAAAGCACCTCGAGTCTCAGGTGATGTTTCTGGGCATTCCCAACAGATCCCATGAACTCAAGATTGTGGTGTAGCACAGAAAATGCGCAGCAGAAGCAGAAAACATTTTTACTCTCCCCTGCCCCTGATTCTTTCACCTTGGCATTACAAGGGGTGATGAGACATTTGCCCCCCAAACTGGTGTCACCTCCTCTGCCCTGCCAGCCAGCTCCCTCCCTCCTGCAGGGACTGGTGGGTGGCGTGGTGTTGGAGGTGAGTGGCAGGACGTGGGAGAAGATGCTCTCCGAGCCCTTCCGGACCTATCGGCTGTTGGGCAGGATGGGCTTCAAGCCCCAGCACCTCTGACCTCTGCACCCAGGCTCTTTCCTCCCGGTCAGGTCCTAAGCAGCCCCACAGAGCACACAGCCGTGCGGTCTCCTTTTCGTGACAGGGCTCAGGACACATTCCCGTAACAGACTCCTCCCAGATCACAGATTTCTCCTCAATAAAAACGTTTCCCAGAACCTGCCTTTAGTGTCCTTTTTTTTTGTGTTGTTCACTTTCATCCCAGTACTCCCAATTATTCCACAGGGAATAATCTGTTCCCTGTGAGAGCTCACAGGAGCTTCTCTCCCCTCCCTTAGGCAGAGATGCAATTAGAGATCTGAGTCTTTCCTCAGCACAAGCAGCACTCCAAGCCTCTCATCAACTTTTGGCTGCTCTTTTACTGCCTTTTGATTAAGCGCTAGCTTGGTGCTTGCCTAGAAGGCACGCAGTGCTCTCTGAGCAGCACAGTGTCTCATCACCCCGCTTCCGTGCAACACAGCGTCTCGGCTCGCCTGCTGCAGGACCCGTGAGGTGGAAACGATCCCTGTCCCTGGGTAAGGCTGAGCAGAGCCACCCACCAACACAAACACACGTAGGAATTTCTTCTCACACTAAACCTTCTGTGTTATTGCAAGCAGCTGGAGAAAAGCAAACCACCCAACCTGAGACATCTCACTGAATCCTGTAATAACCCAGATATCTCAATTCAGAGCTCAACAGCTTTCCGAAGTGTTTCCCCTCTGTTTTCAGTGATTCCCGAGCTTTGAATGTGTCTGCCACACCTTCACGGGCAGAATTCACATAAGGGTCATGACTCCCTGAGATGCTTCTGGATGTATTCTCTAATCAGCAGGGGAGAACACCCAGCAAGCACAGTTAAACCAGTGCAGGCAGTTCTTAGGGATGCTTAAACCAATTTATCTCAAAGTTAGACTGTTTTACCCAGCAACAACAGAAGTCTAAATTAAGCAAAACCTGAGCCTACTGTTGGCTTCCACAACGTTTTCCAGATTGCACTAATTCAAAACCAACCAAATCAGGTTTCCTAGAACAGACAAAACTTCGACGAAAAGAAAAGTTTACTTCCATCTGCAGTGGACCCAGGCACAAGACACTGAGCCATCTTGCAAGCCAGAACACAGCTACCATCTACTGCTAGAGACAGGGAAAGAGACAGAGACGGATCTGGGCTCCACAATCTCCACTGACCTTGTGTGTTGGGTCTGTCTGGGATGGAGTCACCTTTCCCTGCAGCAGCCCACACAGTGCTGTGCTCTGCACTCGTAGCTGGAACAGCACTGGTATCACTCCAGAGGTGTGCCTCGCTGCATGGGGCTGGCACAGCATCAGGACTCCTTCCAAGTCCCCAAGAGCCAGCAGGCTGGGGGTGGGCAAGTGATGGGGAGGGGACATCGCCAGGGCAGCTGACCTAAACCAACCAAAGGGATATTCCATAACACCTGATGTCACACTCAGCAATAAAAGGGGGGCTCTTGTGGGGGAGGGGGCTGTTCCTCCTGAACAACCACTACGTGTTTGAGGCCCTGCTTCCCAGGACGTGGCTGAACATCTCTCGTTGATGGGAAGTAAAGAACATTTTTTTTTCCTTCTCTCTGTGCTTCCACACAGACTTATTGTTTCTTTTGTTTCTTTTTCTCCCCATTCCCTTTCCCTTTAATTCAACCTTTCGCATCTCAAACCTTGAGCTCTCTGTGTTGTATTTTCTCCCCCTTCCTCTTTGAGGAGAGGGGGAGTGAGAGAGCGGTTGTGGTGGACCTCAGCTGCCCACCCGAGTAAAAGCACCACACCCTGACTCTGTACTCACAAAGAAGCAACCTTCCACTGTGAAGAGCTCTGCCTCTGTACGCTCCTTCCTCAGTTTTGTTTTAACACGGATCTTCGGACAGGACTGGAATGCCCTTCATTCTTTACAGCTCACCTTCTGTTGGTGCCTGCTCCCCACCTGCAGACACAACCACTCTCAGAGCAAAGTGTAAATCCAAGAGAGCAGCCTGCAAGGTCAGGCTCAGAACAAGCAGCAGAAACAAATGCATGTTCAGAGGACACATACAGCTTTTTTTTTTTTTTTTTCCATTTCTCCAAACATCTTTCTGAAGTGCAAGTATAGGAAACGGAAGAAGCAGAAGACAATTCCCAGCATGACCTACCACAGGATGATCCCAACTGTGAGGACTTTTCCCAGCCCACGGGAAGCAGAACCTCATGACAGCTCTGGCCAAACCCAAGAGGGCCTCTCTCCTCCTGCCTCCCAGCACAGGATGGGCAGGACTCCTCACAGCACAACTGCTGCTCTGTACAGAGAGCTACCACTGAGCTGATGCCAATAACCTGGAAAATAAGTTTCCAAAATTCAGACCATGGCAATGTATCTACACTCCCTAGAATGCAGTCCTGAGTCTGAGTCCTAAGGAGGGAAGGAGAAATAGGAGCAAAACCTTGGCATTTAGAGTAAATCCGCATGCTCCAGACGTGCTTCTCGCCTTTCAAAGAGGCAAAGGAACACCAGACACAAGCCAGCCCATGGGCAAGCACAGCACGAAGAGCTGCTCTGAGCAGGACACCCTGTGACCTTCTGAAGTCTCATGAAAAGCTGTGGCCTCTTCCACTGATCTGATGAAGAAGGGCTGGCCAACCAGCTTCTCTTCTCACCTAGACTTTCCACATTGCTCCATTAGATTTTGTTTTGCTTTTTTTTTCAGCTACTAGTTGAGTTTTTAAGTCTTTGGGAGAATCTCATCTGCCAGACATTGCTGTATGTTTGCTTAGATTTATCTTGGCATTAGTGCAATGATAACTGTGGATGTGGCAGCTACTAACTGGGGAGAGGGCCCATCAGTCCCTCTTTGGACACAGCAGAAAAGCTCCAGATCTGATGCCACATCCAGAATCTGAAAAGGAGAAGAGGAGCTACGGGTGGCTGTGAAAAGGAGAAGAGGAGCTACGGGTGGCGGTGGCCTGTCCACCCACAGGCCCTGGTTGTGACAGCCCGGCATTAAATGTTTGCACAAATAACTGTATTTTTACCTCAGTTCTGGGGCTTTAAACCTGTGGTAAGTTCTTGTTGGTCCACTTCCCTATCCTAATGCCTAGAAGACAGACACAACGAGCCTGAGTCGGCAGATCCCATAGCAGCTACCAGCCTGTCCCACAGCAAAGAAGTGCTGGGTTTGGAACTCTCTGAAAGGAACAAGAAGCTGTCACACCTTTGCCTGAGTGCTGAAGAGCCTGTGAGCAGCTCTTAAGAGTTTCAGGCAAACCAGGCAAAAAGATGTAGCACACCATTTGGAAAAAGCAGTACACATCCTGTCCCACTTCTGCCTGTCAGCTGAGCTCTGCAGCATCAAAAGCTAATCTTGCTTTGGACTTGTCCCTTCAGCCCAGTTTTTTTGCTGCAGGATCCCTTTTGTTTTTCAGTGGAACCTGCAGCATGGCACAAATACTTCATAACCAGCACACTTTGCACCTGCTGAATTATTTATTTTTGTTTGGTTTTAGTCTGAGACTTAGTTTTTGTTTGTTACAGGCTCCTCCTGCACTGCAAGCACAAATAAATAATGCTACTGTGGGCCCAGAGAGTGGCTGGGTGGGCAGGATTTGTCTGGGGGGAAATAAAACCAGAAAGAACAAACGTTGGCCCTGCGACCTGCACCTGTTTGAAAAGCCATTGCCAGAGAAATCAGATCTCCAAGTGCCTCCGCCTTGGCTACTCATCTGTACCTGCTGCTACCTCTGCAGTTGCCGGTGGGGTTGTGGACTACATCTTTTAAGTTATCCATATGCAAAACTCAGATTTAAGAGGGAACTAGTTTTGCTCTGAGGCCACTAACAGTGCCAAGAGGTGCTGTCAACCTAAGCTCTCTACTCAGGCTATAGTAAGTCCTGTTTCCAGGCTGAGAAGGGCAAGAGTCATCCTGGGGCAAGACACTTGGGTATAAAGAGCCATCGTCGGTGACCTTAATCTAGGGAAGGTCTCTAGCATGCAAACTGTTCCCTGTCTGAGCCCCATGGCAGTGAAGCTGTCCATTAGTGCCTGGCTTCCATGCCTGAACACAAAACCCGAGGCTGGGTAGGCTGAGCTGCGAGCTAGCTGACTGGCCCTGCCATTTCTCTTGTCCTGTGACATGCGACTTCTAATTCAACCAGAGATGGGCAGCTGGGATCTTGGTTGAATGTCTGTTCAACAACAGCATTCCAAAAAGGGCCCCCAATCTTACCAACTGCATCACCAGCAACCAGAAGCACCACCGCGCTGTTTGAGGGCTCCAGCCTCCAGCCTGTCCTTGGACCCTGCCCCATCCGTCCTCCCACACCACCACTGCTGCTCCGCTGCCACTGCGGCTGCAGCTCCTGAGGACACTACTGGAAGCAGAAGAGAATGCTTCAAAAACAAGAATTTGTTTCAGTTTGCCTCTGGGATACAAGTCCCAGTGATGAAAAATTAACAGTTTGGCACCAGAAGTCAGGAATTGTCCAAGAGGCACCAACTCTGACAGCTCGCAGAGATCCTGTCTAGCAGCCCAGGAGCTGTGCCTATGGGAACCAGACACAGCAGAGCACTGGCCTTGGTGGACAGCAGAGTGACTGAGATGTTTCTGTGTTACGATGATCTCTAATTGCATTCGGGGTGAGCCAGTAAGTGTGAACGTTTAAGGGCCGATGGCCTTCCTAGCCAGAATGATTCAACAACATAACAAGTAGTGTAATGCACTGTAGGTATTAAAAAGACATTCGTGCTACTAGAGGAAACCATTCCAAATAAAACAGGAAGATACTCGTCGCACTCAATCAGAAGCACTTACATTCAGAAGGATCTTTGAGCCCATGCGCTTCTCTAAGCTTCCTTCAAACCCTAGTTTGACAGAACTGATGATCTTTGTTCCCCTGAAAAATCATACACCTTGGTTTGTCCTTGGCCTTGTGAAGGCTATTTTGAGTGTGTGTTCTGGGAAGGTTTAAAAAAACTTTAGGTACAAGGGTTCTCAATGGCAGCTGGCAGATGCTGGCAAGCTTGCTGATGGCCAAAGACATCTGTGTTGTAACCACCTGCTTGCTTGTCCTGGTTTCTAGCTTTTCCATATAAGCAACAGCTGTGGCTTCCGTAAGGATATTATTTAATCATAAATGGGCTACTCTGTGAACGAATTTGAGAACCCCTGATGTACAGAATTCACAGAGAAGCTAATTTACACTGGGAATTCAGAAAAGAAGGTATGCTGTAAAAAAAAAATCCAAGAAACATAACAATTACAGACGTTTTCTGCCATGAATCATTTCTCTTAATTTTAAATCAAACTTACAATCACAGAATCACAGAATCACAGAATAGAAGGGGTTGGAAGGGACCTCAAAAGATCACTGGGTCCAACCCCCCTGCCAAAGCAGGTTCCTTAGAGCAGGTTCACTAGCTAAGAAGTTAAACTCAAAACTGGGAGTGGAGACAGAAGAGTGACTTTTGTTTTTTGTTTGTGTTTTTTTTTTTTTTGGAAAAACCCTATATGAAAAAGTTAGAATAAAAATAATAATAAAAACAATCTTAGAGTCTCCCTTCCTGATTTCTGAAGATACTGGTATTCATAAAACACAGCTGCCCTGATAACATGCACCGTATGTCAAGAAGGCTGCAGACAAATGCCCTCAAGGTGTACAGTTATTCAAAGGAGCAAAGTCCAGTGAAGAACTGGTCTGTTCAATGTAGTCTGATTATCCATGGCAAGATGGCCCAGGGGACAAGAGGAAAGGTGGGGTGGAGGAGAAACAAAAGAAACTTCAAGTCACTTTAGATCTCAGCTGCCTGAAGACTTTAGAACATCAGCCTCCCATTGGTCTGCCCACTTGAAAACATTAGAAAGTCTGTCAAGTCCACACACTATCTATGGAAAGGAGCACGTTCCTGGCAGAGGGCTGTCTCTCTCACGTGCTCAGCTTTCCTCTCAAACTTAATTTTATATATATTTATATTTTTATATATATATAAAAAAGCACTTGGTTTCCAGGGGCATTCATAATGAGGTCCACAGTGTTTAGAACTTAAAATTCTTTTTCTTTGTTTGGAACAGTGTTTTAAAGTTTTGTTTTAATTAAAAGACAGTCTTAAAGCATGTTGGACTTCAAAAACATGAGTTTGTTCATGTCTTCTGGACTGAGTAGCCGTCTCCTTTTGATTAAGAGAGCCTGCTCACACATATTTACACATTCGCTTCTGGCACCAACAGCAGGCACTGCTAAGAGCCAAAAGGCTAGCTTGGCTAGTTTTGTATGCTTTTGGGTAACACACGACCAGTACTGAAACAGGTCAGGGGTGGCCTGGAAGAGAGGTTCTTGCAAATAATCATAGACTTCATTTTTCCCGAACCAATCTTCTTCCTGAGCTGCTGTGGCTTCCCCTGCTGCCCGGGGCTTCTTGGTTGAAGGTTCAAATTCTGTTTCTTCTGCCCAGGACTCTTTCACCTCATTAATCAACTCACAGACCTTGCCAATGATCTCTTCGTGCTGGTATGGTGGGACGGGCCGCAGCTTCTGCTGAGGGTCTAAGATCATGGCTACCTTGTGTGCTGAATGAACTTTGAAGTTCTCCTTCAGCGCCTCCAAGAAGAGGTGGCAGAGTTTGCTGACTACGCCAGCATCATTAGCTTTGGAAGTGAATAGTTTCTCCAGTTTGACGTAGGTGGGCAGTACCAGCTGCAAGGTGGGCCGGCTCTCATTGCTCAACTCAATTACCGCCTGCTTCACCGGCGCCAAAATGGCCGCCAGGTTGCTGAGCAAGTGTTTGTTCAGGTTTTGGATGAGGTTCATCTTCTTGGCCCTACTGTAGAACTCGCAGATCTGCTCATAGCGCTCGTGGACAAGCAGGAGGGAGTCAGTGACTGAGTTCCAGCAGGGTGGGGGAGAGGTCTCCTCCAGGGAGCCAAAGGTCTCCTTTGAGAGGCCCGTGGATCCTGCCAAATCTTCACAGACATTCAGGAGCTCGATCACTTCGTGCATATTGCGAGCCTGTAGTGTTCTCTTATTCAGCACACTCTGCACTACTGAGTTCAAGGCACAGGCCGAACAACGCAAGCACATGCCTGCCTTGGAGAACGCAGAGGAATTGACTTTGCAGTCTGTGACGTACACCGTCCTGATCTCTGACATCACAAACTCTGAGAGCACGTTCTGTACCCAGTGGTGGATAAAATCACCATTATCTCGAATATCTACACCCTTAATTCCCAGGACATAACTCTTGATGTGGTTGCCTTCCACCTGATAAGCTGTCAGGATGTAGCAAGAATCAGGGCCAATGCTCTGTGAGTGGCAAGTGACACCGATGCCCAGGCAGGCATTGCTGCCCAGGGCGCAGGTTACTTTCACCTTCACTTGGTTGTACATCCGAGGCAAATGCTTCAGAGCCAGTGTGTTGAAATTGCCAAGAATTTCGGTGACTGAGAAGGCACCATAGCGAGCTCCACTGTCCACCAGGGTCTGCGCTAACTTGATGAACTCCTTCCCACTCACCACGCTCAGAGCCCCAAGGTCAGTGCACATCACCCTCAGGAGCCTCTCGGCAATGTTCTGCCGCTCCTTCTCCGGAATCGCGCTGTTCCCTACTGAACCACTCGCAGATGCTGCAGTCAAATACAAAGAGGGAGAGAAAGCAACAGATGAGAATTGTTCGTCTGCAACAGCAGGGGGGAAGTCAAAAAACATTGCTGAGATTGACCCGAGCAGTTGGAACATGCCCAGATGATGGCAGAGACATTCCAACCCTGCATTTCTTCCCCAGAGGTCTTCTGGACAGATGAACTGCCAGGGTACATGGAACAACTTGTTAAGAGCAGCTAAGACCTTATCTGCTTGCATTTCCTGGCATGGGGACTGAGACAGAGTACACACTGGCTATTCACAACACAGTGCCTTACTGATGGCATCTGTGTGGCATTCATTTAAGAACTGCCTAGGTTAAGTTATAATCACATGTGCCATTTGCTATCCATTTCTACAGGCTGGTGGTCACAACTCTGCTCATGTGGCTTAGCCCAGCTGGAAAGCTGAAATTCTTGCTATTTTTGTGATTTAAGCCTCTTCTTTGAGCCAGCTGTTTTAGAAGGGAAGCATACAACTTCTTCCACCATCTCAAGCAGTGTTGAAGCCCAAATTTTATTTTTTCCTCTGATCTCCAGCAACCCTACTTTTAGTGGATGATTTTTGGCAACATGAATGTCAGTTTTGGCACACTAGAACACATAAGCACCATGGTTTTGTATCACCCATCCACCGGGATGCTCAGCTCAAGTGGTTTGGAAATGCTTTCCCAAAGGGCTGTATTCTACCATGTCCCATGAAGCATAAGGTCTCAGGATGAGCTGGGGACAAAGCCAGATACTGGCTGCCAGCCAGCTCAGGAAGCCTATGTCACACAACACTAAATGGAGCAATTTCTTAACCCCAGACTGGACGTCTGACCTTGCTGAAGTTAACTTTTTCCAGGCATTCTCAAGTGTGCCCTTACAAATGTCCTCCCCAGTTTCCCCTGTACTTTTTGCATACGAGTACTCCTCTAATGGGATGGTTGCTCTCCTCTGAAGGGCTGTACATGAATAATAGATGAAATCAAGTACAGACAGGGTAGGACAAGAGCTTTGTGTGATGCCTACATTACTGCTGCGTGTACACCCTGACAGTCACGCCTTCAAACCCAACAGGTAAGCCCGGGACGAAGACCAAACACTGCTACATACTATTGTTGGCGTTATTTCTTTGGAGCTGTGGTTTCCACTTTTCTTCAACAACAGCTAGAGGTGATCTGGGCTGGCTAGAGGCAATATTGTTCTCGTTGTCAGCTGTGGGGCAAGAGACAGGGAGGTGTTAGAAGCACAAGATACTAATTCTTAAAGCACAAAGAAGGGGAAACAATAGCCATCTGTTTAGCATCTATTTACGGTTCCCTAACTAAGGTGACCCCAATCTACTACATTCTCTGTAGTAATTCAGAAGTTTTCAGAGATGGCAGAATACTGTCAGAAACCTTGAAAACTGTCTTGCACCCCGTCACCTTCCCAAAACGTGGCTGAAATGACATTAACTTTTTATGTGCATCGGTGACATTGATGTCATCAGCACAGCTTGAGAAATGTCTCAACATTTTGGGAGGAACAGATGCTCCTTGTGCAGCCTGACCTATGCAATTTGCTTGCTTTCAAAATGAAAGCAAGGTTAACAAATATTTATCCTTCATTTGCCTTATTGGTTTTCTTTCCACATTGCAAGTTGCTCCCCTTTCCTCTACTGGAACTACTTCGTGTTTTCTTCCCAATATCCCTCAGGCTACTCACTGCTGCCTCAGCCTGGAAATAAAAAGAAAAAAAAATGTTTCCGGAGTATGACCAAAGATTGTTCCTCCCTATAGCTGCAAAGAAGACCCCTGTGGGTCGACTAGAGGTATTAATGCTCTATTTTCTTATATGTGACTGGGCTAAACACTTTGGCTGCCAAACTGCTGGGATTTTCCAAGGAAATGCAGACAAGATCAGTAAATTCTGTATCATGTCCATGTCCTTCCTTTCCTGTGTCCAAAGAACCTTTTCCCCACTCCAGAATTTTTCTAGTTGTTAGTATGCTTCACTATGAAATTGTGCTCTGAAATAGTCTCTGAAGCTATATTAAAGCGTACAATGAAGAGAGGTGGAAAAGGAAAGAGGAAGATGGACTGATGATCAAGCTGAACATTAGAATGGAATTAAAAACAAAGAAGACAAAAACAGATCCTTTACTTATCACAACTGGACTCATCTCACCTAATTTTGGACATCTCTATCAGACATGTCTCTCTTCAAGACAGCTCCTCTATGGCTTCTTTTACCCTCAGTGGTGTGAAACAGGCTTAGGGTGTGATTCATTCACCCAGCTAGAACAAGATGCCTCTTGCAGTATGAGATCCAACATGCTCAGAACTCACCTGGAGTCAATGACTTCTCCACTGATGTTGTTGAGGACAACATCTGTAGCCTAGATACACCATCATGCAGTGAAATTAATCCTGCCCCAGCACTCCAGACAGCAGCACATGAAGGAAAGGATGCTTTATGAAAGCACACACAGGTCTGAGGGCTTTGCTCTGCAGCCCAGGTTCATCTGGTGCTAGGCAGAGCTGTGGGCTGCCCATTGGAATGAATGGGAGAGCACAAAGGTGCTCTCCTTCATGTATGGCAATGACCTGGGAGAAAAGGGAGTCCAGCAAGGATCTAGAGACAAGCAATGATATGATGAAACTCCTCACAAACAAATCCTGTTAAATTCGAGCAGCTCTGCATCTTAACTGCTGGGGCATTCATAAACCTCGAAGATGAACAGTTCTTGTTAGGCTTGGACACAG
This sequence comes from Anas platyrhynchos, assembly GCF_047663525.1. Lineage (NCBI taxonomy): Eukaryota > Metazoa > Chordata > Aves > Anseriformes > Anatidae > Anas > Anas platyrhynchos. The sequence goes on from NC_092604.1 coordinate 3,741,929, forward strand.
ACTAGATCAACACCTCGGAGAAATCCAGGGTATGGCAGAACCAGAGCCCAGCCAGGGCTCTGAGGGACTGCCTTGAGTAATGTAGGCGCCCATGGAAACCAGGGTGCACCGTGGTGGTTGGTGGCTGGGGAGTACCGCCACGCTCAGGACTGCAGCCAGAGGTTGGTCTTTCCATGTGTGGAAGAGACACAATGAGCAGGAGGTGCTTCAGTGAATGCCAGCAATCATATATAATAGCACCCTTCCCCCAGCATTTGCATAGACTAATTGCTCCTGACCTAATGCCACAAGTGGCCTCAACTTAAAATGTCTGTGGGTAGGCAAAGGAAACTGCTGAATGTTGGCTACCAACTTGTTCATGGTTTGGGTGTATGAACATAAAGGCTTCCTCATACTGGTGAGGTGGGTGGGTGGAGAAAACCTCTGAATTTACTTTCCCCGACTCTTTTATCTATTTTACAGTAATAGGGAATTTATTCTCTGCAAATATCCATCAGCATTCAATGTGGCATAAATGAGGTTTGTACATTTTGGCCATATCTTCCTTATCAGGCAGTCTGTGAACTACACTGATCATAGTTCTTTAATTTGTCTTCATGCCTCCAATCCTTTAATCCAGATTCAGCCTAGTTGTCCCTTTATTTTTTAGCTCCAGACTGTTGGAAGGGCATTATATGGTGGTACTCGACCTGAACAAAGTACCCCAAAGGGAATCAAAGCTGTATATTGTTCAGAGTAATTACAGAACAAATTCTTTCGCCTGATGTTCTGCTGTTCTACTTCTGCCTTTCAGCCTCCAATTTGCATTCTAATTGCTTCTTCTCATTGTGTAGCTGTTTTATGGAGCTATAATCTCTTCTTATTACCTTCTAGGCTCCAGGCTCAGCCCTCTGAATGACTCAAGAGCCAGTACAACCCCGCTCTTGCTACTCGAAGCCAGCTGCATGATCCCTATCTTTGGTCACTTACAAGAGGGGCTCAATGGACGGGTCACATTTAGTTGCAAGAGATTAGCCCTTTGCATCAGACACAGCAAGCTAAACTGGGTCCCAAACACATCAGCTGAGGCAGTATTTGACATGGATGGGCTTTTTGGATCTCCACATGCCCATCGTGACATGTTCCTTGAACACAGGCACACAGACTGTTACAAATGGCTGTGCCAGCGTCCCCACTGCAGATCCTCTGCCTGCAGTTCTGCTGACTGGTAAGGCCTCTGCCTCCCCAGATGGCACAGACATCGTGCTGATGCTGCTTCTTGGATGTGCCAATCTGCAAGCTCTGACAGACTAAAAGGCAACAAATCTGCATCCACGGTAGCTGCACACCCTGGGTAATCTCTGCTGCTGCTCTCCTTGAGTATGGTTTCCAGAATACCCACCAAGGCTGCCTGAGGCTCTCACGCCTCTTCATTCTCATCCCACAGCACCAAATACTGCACTGTTCACCTCCAGCTGCACAGAGCTAGAAGAAAAGCTGCTGCTTTCCCCAGAGGACGAGGCATGAGCACATAGCCTGGCGAGCACTGTGCCCAGTGACACCACAGCGGGGACGACTGCTTGCATGGGGGGCAGCTTGGGCAGTGGCCTTGGAAACGCACTTCAGTAAGTGTAAGATATCTGGGGGGAAGCAGCCATGCAGAACACGGTGTCTTACAGAGCAGGAAAAGGTGTAAAACACAGAGTTTAAGAGGAACAGCCCTGAAATGGGGAGAGGGGATTTATCCATTAATCTAAGGTGACATTAATCTCTGGTGACATGTAATATAAGTGTATCTATGCATGACTCAGATCACAGCCACCTGTTCCCTCTGGCTCTATTCTGTGTTCAAAGCAAGCCAGGTAAGCAAGCCCAGAGGCCACTGGTCATTTGTAAAGAAAAGAGGAGGAAGAAGCTGCAGACAGCATTAGCTTAAAACTTTTGACAGCTTGCCAGTGAATTGCCCTTCTCCCCCCAGCACCTTAGCCTTTGTCCCTCCTTTGCAGCTCCTCTCCTCAGTCCTACTAAGAGCTGTAACTGCTGCATTTCCCCAGCAGAGATAAGAACAAGGAATAGGACAGTCAGGACACGGCAAGGAAGCAAGCACAAATTGCCATTCATGAGCAGCAAGGACAGACCCCAACACCAAGGAATGACACCAGCCCCATCACTGCTCCTCATCATGACCTAGCTTCCGAGCACTCCACACTAACCAGTTTACGCTTTAACAGAAAATACCATCCATAAAACTTAGCTCACTGTCTTACAACAGGTCACCCTAAAGGTCTATCCATGGCATTATAAAGATGATAAATAATGTAGCTGCTGAACGACACATGGAGCCTGCACTAAGATTTGCTAGTAAGAGCTGAGCTTGACTGAGGAACCGTGCACATGAAGAACTCAAGGGACGCTGCCACTACAATTAGGACTAAAAATAAAACAAAGAAACAAAATACAAACATTGATTAAATTTACTGTTACAGAACAGGATATATGCTTTTCCTCAAGCAATCTGTCCTTCCCTGCCACATTACTCAGGGCTTACCTGTGAAGTGAGCACAAATGCAAAGCACTGAATGTATACTACAACAGAGCAGCTGTCTGTTGGACAACACAGGTCTGCCAAAGGTGAATTAATTTGTAAACCTGCATCAATTCACTTGAATTTTTGATCAAGAAACGAAAAAAAAAAATCTGCTTATATCCAAAATGTGCTTTTTACTACATTTTTGAATATTCTGAATGCTGTCTTTGAAACAGCTTTGGCTTTGAAATGAAACAACCTTCTGTGTTGAGAGAGAAAACAAAAAAGGTGGCTTAGAAACAAAGTAGTTGAATTACTACTCCTCAGAATTTTCTACTGTAGATAACTGAGAAGGGAATGAACCCAACTGCTGAAATGGCAAATTCTTCTGAGAACACATTTCAGTCCTTTGCAGAACTCCAGGAGACACAAGCACAGAAAAGGACTTGTGTTGGCAAAGGCTCTGCTGCCCTGCAAGCATTTTTGCTTTGTTTGCCTCAGTGAGTACTACCCTGATTGTGGGAGGCGCAATTTCATCTGCTGTACGAAAGAACCATTAATGCTTACAAAATGAGCATTCCCTAGATACCTTTGGGTAAAGGGAATGAGCAGTTTGATTTGCTAGAATGGCACATGTCCTCTCTTCCTAGGGAAAGGAGCAGTATTTGTGATACACCCTGAGCCTCACGCTGCTGCAGCCGCTGCTGTGTGCTCCAGCCTTTGAGTATCTATTTTTGCTGCAGGTGAAGTTACTGGGGCTTTGGAAACCGTGAGCACGGGAAGCTCCATTGACACACAACGGGGTCAACATCAGGCATCAGCGCAGAATTTAATTCTCCGCTTTAAGCGAGTCGAGGTGCCCTGCTTACCTGCATGGGACTGCATGTGCTCCAGGAGATTGTTATAAAACTGGAACTGGATTCCACAAGCTCCACAGGTGTAAGGCTCTGTTTGGGAGAAATCAGTTCAGAAGAATTATACAGAGTATGCAGGGAAGCAGCACATGTGCGTACTTCAGTCTGTGCAGCAGCGGGGCAGTGCCCGAGGGCCCGGTGCGTGTCGCCGCAGCCCACGTGTGCTCGTCACAGTGAGTCCACAGAGCCAGCCCTGCAGGGCTCAGCCTGGGAGTGGGGAAAGCGCCGGGCACGCGACTGCTCCGGGGCCAGGGCGACTGCTCCGGGGGCCAGGGCCGGGAGTTTCTCTGCGTGCTTTTGCTTCACTGCCACGACATGGCCCCAGGCAGTGGAGCTGCCAGAGCACTGAAGCGAAGCACCTGCCGTGTGTGCATGCGTTGGGTATCAGTGAATCTGTGCAGAGCCTCAAGAGGCTGCAGACCAACTGGGCTTCACTAGCTCACGCCTGCTGCAGGCTGTTTTATGCTTATCCTTGTTCTTGTTTATGCCTCAAAGCATGGTGAATGCATTTTGCATCCGTTTTTGTCAAAATCCAGTTTCTGCTGTCTTTCGTGAGTAAGGCAAGGAGCACTGGGTTGTAAAAATCCTGTTGCTCAGAAGTTGGGACATGGAGAAGTGCCACATGGGGATGCGGATGACTTTTTTTGTGGCTGTTGTCAAGCACAGCAAGACTGGGGAATGGCGAGTGCCACTGGGCTCAGCAGCAGTCAGCAGCCGGGGTAAGCAGAGGTGGAGGGGAAGAAGCACAGAAATCAGAGCTGTGCCAGACGGCGGAGAGCGGAGCAGGAGAGCCGTGTTGCCAGAGTCATGTGGATGAGCTGGAGTCAGGAAAGAGCTGGGTGCAGAGCTCCCTCATGAGCCGAGAGATACGTTTAGTTCTGTTCTAACGAGTATGCTGAAAATGCATTTCTTTCACTCAGTTAACCTAGTAGCAGATGTTTGCAGCTGCTCAGTTTAAACTGCTATTAGCTGGATGCATTAGTTGACAGATGTAGTATCAAACTACAGTGGCTGAGGTATCTTAACATTGCAGTTTGTTTTGAGAATTCCAGGTATACCAGCACACAGCCACCATTTATGCTGTGGCAATTTGTTTTAGAACAGTAGAAATGCTAAATGCTCGTCTTTTTCCAATCAACAACTTTGCATATAAATACCTGGCACACACACAGCAAAGCCTATTGCTGCAGTGTACCAGAAACCCGTATCTACTTCTGAAGGGAAAAATATGTTCTTGTATCCACAAAGAGAAATCTACAGCACATAAACAAAAGCACTGGTGTCCGGGATAGAAGAGCTAAAATACTGGAAAGTACAAGCTTGACTTGGCTGTAAGACGTCTATTTTAGGTAGCGAAACACAGAATTTATCAGATGGCTACAGGAAACTGATAAGGAAAATACAATATACTTATAAGCTGTAAAGTTACAGACTCTGCCATGCCTTTCTTATAGAACCTACAGCCCTCTGGTCTGTTGTCTATTGCTGTGTTTTGCTGCAGTGAGGAAGTTTGGGAATATTGTACTTAAGGAACTGTGTTTTTTGAAGAAAAGCAAGGAATTTGGCAGCTGAGGGTCACACATAGGCATTTCAGGACTGAGGAAATTAAAATATGGATTAGCTGTTTCTGTTGAAACCATCCATAGCCACCTTGTCAGTTACAGTAAAATGATGTAAGAGGTCCAATTTAATCCATTTAGATTCCTTTTGTACTTATCAGAGAGAAAACCACACACGCGTGCAAACCATCATTCTCAGATGTGTTTTTCAGCGTGAGATGACTTGTGTTACAGAGGCACCTATTTGTCTCTGCTGTTCATGGAGCCTAGACTGCTCAGATGGAGATGTCTCAAGTGCCAGAATTAACACATGATTAATCTACATGAGAGAGCTCACAACTCTAACAGGTTGCTGGCAGCAGGAGGCAGGGCCAGAAGAGCTCTGGCGGTGCAGCCAGGGCAGCTCACAGGACTACCACTCCCCACTGCTTTGCTGGAGCCTCCTTTCCTGCAGCAGAGGTGGGTGAACAGAACATGCTGCACATCTCAGGTGCTTCAGCAAGTCTGAAATTAAGAGATCTCAAACCTTGGTTCCCTGGGACACGTTCAGATCTTCACATGTATTTTAGAGATAATGTATTCCCTTCCGCCATCTCTGCCTGTGGTAACCTTGGCCAGAGGAGTGGCAGAGCACTGCTGAAGTTCAAGGACTCTTTGCTGCTTCCAAACAAGCACACAAACTCTGCAATTCCCCTACAGGCAAGTTTCCAAGTAGCCACTAGCACAAGGCTTCCCCTAAGCTCACTTACAGGATGTTTCACTGGGAAGGAAACTGGCCTCCAAGCAGCACATTTCTCACATTCATTTGCCTCTCCTGTTTCACTGTATTCTCACCGCTCCTTCCCAGCTCATCTCGTCTCACTGACCTGCTTTATTTACCTCCTTTTATATTTTCAGCTATTTCATCACCGTGCCATCTTTCTTCTAGCGCTCCCCTTGCCTGGCTCCCCTTCACTCCCTACAGGTCTCTGCTGGCTTCTTCCCTTCTCCATCCATCACGTAGTGACCCCAGTTCTTCATCTCAAGCTCTTCTCTTTGCCATGGCAACATACCGTGTCCTCAGTGCACTCTGAAAGGTCTCTCATATGTGATTCTTAGAAAAACCCTGTTGATTTTCATCCTATTTACAAAAACCGCCTCCTGCAGGAATGTCCAGCTTGAGTACCAAAACCACTGTCTGATTTTGAGAACTAATTTCTTATTCTCAAGATGCTGAAACGTTTTCTAAATACTTCTAAGACAAAGATTCACAGAAATCTACAGTTTGCCATGAATGAAAATGAGTTAAGTTAAAACTAGAGATAAAACTTAAATTCATCAAACAATCCAAAAGTCTGGATGTGCAGAATGCTCGTGAAAATGGAATTTCACCTTACTCTCTCAAGCCTCACTTTACTTCCCAGGACTTTCCTGGCCCTTACAGGAGTAAATTCCCTTCTTCCTTTTATTTCTGCTTGCAACTTGAAGGTACAGGGAACTGGAGATTTTGCTAAAACCACTCCGAACACCACCTGGATGCTGGTGCCCCTTTCTTCTTCCCAGGAGCACAGCCCCTTCCATGCCACTGCGGGACTTCTGCTTTTCCCTTCTGTAGGGGAATTTCTGCTCCCTTCCCCCTGCTCAGACTGAGGTCTAATGCACACAGGGGGGATCTGTTCTCCATCGTGTGGTCTGGGCTCAACAAGGGACCCATGAGAGCAGTCCATACCCAGACCCATCAATGAACCTCTTCCTTCCCTCTCAGCTTTGTTGGTGGTGCTACGAGGAAAGCTGTGACCCATCTGTGCCGCCTGCTCCAACCACCTAAGAATACCTGTGCCCCCCAGCAGCCTTAATTGTTCTGGGCTGCCAAAGCAGGCCTTGTGAACGAATGAAGCTGGAGCAGCAGCTTCACAGTCAGCTGAGAGGCAGCTCAGAGCTCTCCAGCCTGCAGCAGGACTTCCCAAGCAGTCTGTCTCACTCTGCAGGACACCTCCCTGATCTCAAACCCTTACTTGCTTCTCCGGAACCAATTCCTCTTGCTGTTCCACAGCTGAGGGGGCCAGGAGTCATGGCAGGAGCAACACGTTGCCCCTTGGTGTGGGTTGGGGAGGAGGGGGCTTTCCTTCCTCCAACCTCCTCTAGTTGCATTCCCCTGGGCAGCTGCTGAGCATATTCTGGTGCCAGCTGGTCTCCTGCTGCACACTTGTTCAGTGGGTTGGAGCTCCTGTTCACATCAGTAACCACGGCTCCCAGAGCCCCAGGTCTCCTGGGCTGGCGCAGGAGGTGGGCTATGAGCAGGGCAAGCACTGCTGAGGGCAGCGAGGGCTTGACAGGGGCCAAGCACCTCCCTGCCGGCTTTTCCCCCCTGCACCCCAAACTCTCAATGCTGCTGCCTGTGTGGCACAGCAGCATGACACCAGTCCCGTGTTTGAGGGTCTTTTATCAGCAACATGAACTGAGCAAGCCCTCAGTAAGAACCTGCATGTGTGCAGCCACTCTGTGCAGGTGGGCAGCACCTGTCAGATTCCCAGTGGGCATGCAGAGATCCTGCACTCACAGGTCTCCCAAGCTAGACACGAGCTGCTATAGCTGGGGCTAAAAACCAGCTGTCATCCCCCACAGACCGTCACTGCAAGGAGCTGTCAGCCCCCAGCCAAGGCGCTCAGGCAACAGGGCAGCTGGATCCCATTTCACTCAGACACGCAGTGCCCTGGCTCTTTCCTTGCTCTCAGGAGGAGGCTGCTGATCCATGACCCTTGCATGCTGCCTGCTGAGCCCCAGAGTCTCCCCTTTTACAGGCTGATATCCCAGGTTTGGGCGGCTCTTGCTTAGCTTGCCAGGCAGTGATCTAGGCACAAGGTCCTGCTCTTCACGTGTGGCAGACTCTGGCCATCTTGCAAAAACTTTGCATTAACCAAATGACCAAAAAAATCTCACAATACTTGCCTCTAAATGCATAGCACAGCATTCTCACACGTTACTAAACTGCTCAGAAAACAAAATACCAATCTGCTATTGCTACCCTACCCACCTGCAGAAAGCAAGTTTTCCACGCAGCAAACACCAGAGCCATGAAGCTGGGGCAGCAGAGATGCTGCTTTTTCTGCAGGCCTTGGGATACAGCTTGAGCTCACCCGTGGTTGGATGTTCAGCCACAATTCCTTCCAGGGAAGGCTGGAGAACCTGTGCAGCAGCAGGGAAGTGGCTCTGCATGAGGCATGCTGCTGGGCAGGAAGCCTCACAGAGTCAAGGCTCTGTGCATCTCCTGTCCTCCGTGTTCTGCCTCATCTCACATACAGCCAAGCTGCATGCACCAGGCTTTGCTGCTGAAGGGGTGAGTCTTTACAAAAAGGCTATGAAATAATGAACTGTGGAGTTCGGATGGCCACACCGGCCCTGCTGCCTCTTTGGCTCTGTGTTGTTGCCACGCGTTCAGAAATTTTCTGCAAGCCTGTAGCCTAAATCTGGCAGTGAAAAGTCTGTGCAAGAAATAGCAAATGTTGCGTGGGCCAGAACTGTCCATGTGGTGCCACAGAGTGTGTACAACTTTGACAGGCGGCTGGGTGAACAGCGCCAACAGCAGTCCCCCGCTATCTATCCACCAACCAACACCTCCCACCCCCCTCCTCACTGCCTGGCCCCATTCCCCCACAGCTCCCACAACAGACTCCTCTGCAGCCAGCCTCAGTGGAGCCTGACTCTCATTTCTGAGTTTTCCTGTGCTGACAATGGGCTGCAGAGCACAAACACAGCGGTGCCAGCAGACTACAAACACCCATCCATTGCGTTTCTAATAGCCTCTTGCAAGCTCAGACTGGAGGTCAAGCATTGCAGCATCCCCAAGCAATGATGTCTGGCTTTCTATCATGCACTGAAGAGCTGAAGAGCTTTTCTTCCCAAAAATGAGACACTTGTCTGTGGTGCGCAGGGTGTTGGATGCTGGGCCCAGAGCGCTCCTTTGGCCCAAAAGCACACTTTCCCAGAAGACCCATCTCCTTTGCAAGACAGGTCCTTCTCCACTCTGAACAAGGCATGCTACTGGGCTGTCCTCAGCAGCTGGCCGGGTGTTCTCTGAAAACACCTTCACAGCAACCTGACACGCCAGCAGCTGCTGAAGACTCCTCAAGGCTCCCAAGCCACACAGAACTGTCATCATCTGCACAACTTACAATCGTACAATCATTTAGGTTGGAAAAGACCTCTATTGTCATCAAACCCAACCATCCAACACCAAGTCCAACACCTTTCCCCAGGGCTATTATTAGACACATTTATTAGTGCTTTAAATATATATATCCAGTGAACAAGGCTCCAGAGCAAGACAGCAAGCCAAAAGAAAGAAAAAATAGCATTTGTGCACTCCAGTTCCCATGTTAACTGCCCATGTCATATCTAAACCAGAGAAGAGAGGTCTGTGGCCATGACTGAACATGAGCTGAAGGCATTTAACACAAAGTTTCCCACCATTCAACAGAAAATGCCTAAATCTGACCATGCACAAGTAGAACACAGCAGCCAGCTCTCAACTGAGGGCAGTGCAGGGAGCGGGCCCCCAGGCACCTCTCTCCTCTACAAAAAGGATCTACATTTCAACACCTCTGTCCACATTTTGATGAAAACCAAATATAGAACTGCAGGGAAAAGTTCTCAGCATTCTCCCGCAATGCTTCCATTGGCTATAGCTTTAGTAACTGCATCTTTGAATATCTTGCTCACAAACTGTTGAAACGGCAAATGTGAGACAGCAGCACTCTGCTAGTGGAACTGCTAGGTTAACAGTAGGACTTGATGGTCTTGGAGGTATTTTCAAAACAAAATGATTCTACATTTCTATGAAAATGCCATCACACCCAAAAATAAGTGCAAGTTTCTTGAAAATAGAACTTCCATCATTTCTGCCCATCTCAGTAAAAGAAGTGCTACACAGCATGCTTTAAAAAGGTGATCCCTGAGTGCATCATGACTGTTACATTTGTTGGAACTAATTTGATTTCTTTTCCAATATGAACTGTCATGTTCTAAATAAAACTGTGATTTTTTTCTCAGATTTGCAACTGGAGAATGAACAAGTGTCCTCTGGCACCGTGGCCATGCTCAGGGTGCAGCACTCAGTGCTGTCCCATGCGAAGGGACATCAGTCCTGGATTACGGGGCTGGCACAGACAGCACCACCCCTACAATACAGACACAAGCCAAGTAGTAACAAACCCCACTGTAAGACAAAGGAAGAAGTTCCACCTCTTGGAAACATCAGGGACACGGGGCAGAGTGCCTGCATCCACCCATCCATACCTGCTCTCCTTCACCCACTGCTGGCTCAGCACCATGCCCTGGGCTCTCACTCCTCAGCTGTGCTCTCCGAGCAATGGGAACTGTCTCTGGAAAGGCTTTTTGTGAGCTGAGCAATCAAGACAAGTTTTCCACTGTATAAACGCAACTTTAACACGGGTTAATTTTCAGTCTTCAAGCCTTGGTCTCTCAGAAAATGTTACTGGTATAGTTCACAAAGCTTTGCTCCCAGAAGGCTGTGAGTGCGAATGGTCTGGCAGCCACACACTGCACTGAAACACCCTGAAGGATTGCTGTTGCATTTAAACCTGAAACCAGAGCCACAAAAGTGAGGCATTTCATTCCTTGACAACTGGACTCATAATAAAAAATCATTTACTCATGAAAAATGCTAAGAGGGCAGGCCAGTGTGGCTGCAGGTGGAAGTCCCCGCCTATGCGCACCACAGACATCCATCACACTTACTTTGTAAAAGCGGGAAAGGGTTTGAAATCGGGGGACTTGTGGTTTCTGCAAAAAAGAAAGAGATTTAAATATTGAGACTGGCAGAGACTTGGCTGCATGCTACACAGCTCTGCCTATCTACTCACTGATCCTTATCCTTGCTCCGCACTTCCAGATTTAACTGTGGCACGATGGGGCTCTCCACGTACCACAAACTACAACATGTCCAGCTGTGAATTTTCTCTCAGTGTCTTGCCAGCTGGCTGGGCATCTGCATCTTTCCTTCCCATTTCAAAAGGTCCAGAGGTTTTAACATACACTCTGTGCTACAGTGATGGGAATAGTCAAGTGGTGAGGGCCAGGAGAAGAAAAACTGAGGGGACAAGAAGCCTTCTACAAATGCCTTTGTTGTGGCTCCAGGTGCAAATTCCCAGATTCACCACGTACCCTCCTCAAAGTCAAGCTGGGAAGGAAAAAGGTGGTGGTTCAGCCTCACTGGATGATAGGCCAAAGCAGGCAGTTCCTAACCAGTGTATGTTATTTCTGGCTGAGAATACACATCTTCTGTCAAACACACCTTGCAGACTTCCTGTCTTTGAGATATGACTGAAAGAAATGGATACCCTGGGTTCTCAAACGAGCCCTTGGTCAGCTAGGGGCTATTTGCATCTACCCCACAGTGCACTGGAGCAGAAGCAGTGATTCTCAGCACCTCGGACCTCGTGCAGTTTCCAGGTGAGATCCTTCAGTGCCAAACCCCTGCAGAGGGGAAGAAACCACTAGTGCTAATTATTCAGTCACCGATCCAGTTCATTTATGGAATAGTCTCAGGTCCAAAGTTATGAACTGATCCATCAGTGAATGAGGGCTCATGGACTTGGAGTGGTTTGCTTAGAAGGCAAGCTTAACTGAGTCTCTTTTTAACCCTGTAGGCAAAGTACGGTGAGGCTTCATGGTAAGTACTGCACCATGAGGAGGACCTGTGCTGAAGATGGCTTCAGCTGGCAGCCAGCTGGTCAGGAATGACAACGAAGGCATGGATGATGCTAGGCAAAGACATGAATAGACAGTGCTATGGAAAGGGTATGTATGGAAGACACTAACATGATACAGACCGCTGCTGACTGCTTAGCACAGTCCTGTTACTCAGAGTGCCTTTTGCAGCTGATGAGGTCTGCATCTGGAGGACAACCTTCACTAAAGCAGGTTCCTGACCTGGTCCTGCCAAGAAGGTGAACAGGGCATGCTACTCTGGGTACCGCTTTTTCATTATTTGTGCTCTCCACTTCTCTCTACTTCTGCTTCGAGAAGCGTGCTTACACAGTGAACACATGGATGCTCACTGGAAGGTCCCACAGCCTCAGGGTTTAGAGGGCTTTCTCAGCACCCCAGAGTGAGTAAGCTTTTGAGGGCCAAAACCCAACATTTTACCCTCCACCCAGAAGTGAACCTGGAAGAGGCACACAGCAGAGGCGTACACCATTTAATACACCCCAGCATGTTCTCAACGTACTCTTCTGTTTTCCACCCATAAGTCTTAACGCAGTCTCACTTTTATGCTTGACCTCCCATATATAAATAATGTTGTCAGTTTGAAATGTGAGTTCAGGCCACACAGTAAGCATTGCTACTATGTTATTTTAAGTGAAGAAAGACTTGGGATTTTTCTGATATTTATATTACAGTCCACTTTATTATCCATGCACTGTAATGCCCCTGCCTCAGCACAGTCAATTCCAGCTAAAGCCAACTACAATGAGTAAAATTAACCTAAGTGTCAACAGTTAGATTGATCCATGATAATCTGGCTTGCTCTGGAGGATTTGCTAATCCTTCACACCACAGACTCTTCAGGCAATACCGAAACAGAAGTTCACCTTTTTCTGTCCATACATTCATCTATCAGTGGACCTTTCTTTAGTGACCTGTCCAGCCCAAGCACTATAAGCACTATATCTGTCCTTGAAGACTGCAATCCGAAGCTCGTATCACTGAGCAGTTGGTGGGATTTCACCCACAGAGACTTGCTGCTGAGTGGTTATTTTAACCCAGGTATCTTTCTTCCTGTCTACCTGTTCAACAAGACAAGTTCAGAGCAGCATAAATGAACGCAGCACCAGAAATAAACAGTGAATTCCAAGAAAACTGAATTCCATGCAGATGCCCAGAGGACACAGGCACTCATATATAAGCGACGGAGCAAAGTGACTCTTCCTGACAGAGGCTTCTACATTTGCTGCTCTTCTGTTAGTGGTGAGAACTGCACTTTGTTGGCAATCTTTCACCTGGGCACATAATTTTTCATCTGATTTATATCAAGAGTTTAAAACTCATTTGCATTATGCCTTTTTGCCATTTCTAAACAACTGAAGGTTAGGTGCTCTGTTGCTATGCAGGAAAAACACAACCTCTCAATCACACCATCTATTTCTATTTGATTACCTTTTTTAACATAAGCTAAAAACCTTATTTTTATATGTCAAATAGTGAATGAGACATTTATAATTATCCTTCCACTTGAAATAGCGCCATGCTGCTACTAGGTGTATAGATACGTTGTTACCTAATGTATATACACACCATCTTACAGGGTTATTAGTTGAACAGAACTATCATAAGGGTGCTGCATACATGCAAAAATAAAAGTGCAGTACTGAAAAATGTTTTCAACTGCCACTAAAAAGAAATACAGCATGTAAGATCTGGAAATGACAGACTAGCTAATCTGTCATTTCAGAAAATTCTAATAAGCATACATTTAAAATTTGGTCCTACAACTTTTATATTTCCCACTTCTCATTCTTTTCAAATTTATTTATTTTTTACTTATAAATCTAAAGGAGGAAATCATATATTTTTTTCTTGTCTTAATCTTGCCTCAACATGGCATGAACTGATTCAAAAAAAACAAAAAATACATCTTCCTTGTCCCTCTACCCAGTCTGAAATAAACACTGCAATGCTGCTGGAAATAAAAGCTATCTTGTGTAAACATGAATTAAGAACACTGACATTTTAAAAACTGTAAATGCTAACATTTCACTAGAATTTCTAAAAGTAATAGATACCTGATGCAGTAGATGAAACTGAGACATATTTATACAGCTTAAATCGACCTTGAAGTTAAAATACTTCCCAATTCCCTACGTAATTTTAAACATTGAATCTTTTGCATTAATAATGTCTACCAAGTTTAGACATCAGTGAATAATGTCATTTTTCTTTCTTTCTTTTTTTTTTTTTTTCTTTTAATGGTAGTATTTTAAGATATCTGAACTAAAGAACTTTAGTTTTTCCTTTTTGCCTATTTTTTTTTAATTTCTCCTCAAGGTTTTGTAGTTTCATTCATCCTTCTTGATGGTGTTACCACAATTTCTTCATTTTACAAAGGAGTTCTCTATTAAGTCCAAAACAGCAGATCAAGGCTGGATTACCCTGTGAACACTAAGTTAAAGACAACTGTTGTCGCTGAGGCTTTCTGAAGTCAGGTAAGAAGCAAGAAAACAGAGATCCAGAAGTTTGGAAAGTAACACACTGATGGTTACACACTGTGTCGCTGCTGGACCAGCCAACTTTGCTTTGCCTGCTGTGGGTTCACATGGTGGAAGAGGGGAGAAAAAAAAGCAACAATCCTTCCCCATTGAACACAACACAGGTTTGCCCTTTTCTATGGCTTTTTTTTTTTTACCTTGCTCAGGCTGATAATCAATACCTTTTGCATGAAGAATATTTCTCAAACTGGCCTTCAAATACTTTTTGGCCTTTTGAGAATTTAGTACAGAAAAATCCTACACATGTCAAAACTCAGCAAAATGACCACCACCAAGTGTTTTCTTTAAAGCACCTTCACACTTTAGATGATTAACAGCATTGCAACAAGCCAACTCCATCTTTCACAATCAGGTCATGCCATTGTTTTCTGGACCTTGCTTAGTTCAGCAGTGAATAATCACAAGCTTCATGTGACCAGGGACATCCGCAAGGCTGCCTGTGCTCCAGAGGCAGCGCTAGGAAGCCATCTACATACTTTAGCAGAGAATAATTTCAAAGCACTGTGAAACTTCCAGCTTTTATCAAAAAGCAAGAGGCTGTTGAGCCTCTTTCCCACTAACACAAGGGACACTCTCCCTTTCAGGAGGTGGGCAGCAGCAAAAAGGTTCCTTCTCTATCCATTCTGTGCCTGTATCGTGCCCTGCTGGAAAAATGACCTGTGAGTAGACAGATTCAAATACAGCCAGGAAGCAGTGCTTTGCCAAGCAGAACAGGTCCTGTTGCTGTTCTATGGGCAGTGAGATGACAGATTTCTCAGATAAGGATACTGGTTACTTAAATTCACTATGACAAAGAATGGGGTTGCGTGCAGGGACGAGACATGTTGATTTTCCATTCTAGTTGTCTTACTCCCACTTAGGTCTCCCTACAGTACTGCTTCCACACCTACTTTAGGTGGCTTTAGCTGCTGACCTTGCTCTGCTTGTCCTCCCCCTCATTGTCTTTTTCGTTTGGACATGTGGCACTGCAAGTTTGCAAGGAGACATGGAGTATAATGCACCCAGCTGGGTGGCCCAAAAAGATGCTGTCGCCTTCTTTATCACCACCGCTGAGCCTGTGACACAAAACTCACATACTCCACAAGCAAATGTTACAGGGAATCAAGCATTTCACGAGGCCAAACCATGCAGCTCTCAGGCTACTCAACTAGGTCCTGGATTTACCCCCCAAACCTGGGGATTGTTCTTTACAGCAGCAGAGTTTGGTGATTAGTAGCAGCCAGGAGTGGAGGGCAGTGTCCGTCCTGTCATTCTCAGCACATTACCACCAGCTGCTTCCCTGCCTGCATGAATTCTGCTGCCTGAGCACAAGAGAAGACAAGCCGACAATGCCAGTTACTCCGATAGTTCACATCCCACGTGGTAACACTGAGCCACACAAAGTTTGTCCCATATATTACAACACAGCCACACGGCAGCTCTTCAAAAATGAAGTTATAGAGAGCTCTGCCTTGACATCCAAGCACACAGATGCCCACAGAGCTTCCTATGGCCTCTCTAATCACCAGTGTCATTCACAGTGGGACATACTGATGGCCACTTAGGCTGCTATCTGTTAGAACATTCAGACTACTGAGAAACATGAAGAAATAAAAGAGGTGATGGCTTGGTGGGAGAGCTGGAAAAGAGCACCGAATGGGACACTAAAGAAGTAGCACAAAGATGGAGTCAAAGGAGAAAAGGGAAGAAGTTTATATATCCCCATGCACCAGTCTGGCTTTGAAAAGTGTGTCAGCTGCCTAACGAAGAAAAGAAGCATTTCCAACCACAGACTAACACCCTTCCAACCAGTCCTGAGCAGCTCACTAGAGTTCCTCAGGTTTCCTGGCTCAAACAACAATTTTGGTGAGCACTTTGTAACTCCCCTGCAGTCTGTCAGGCCCTAGACTAAGCCACGGAAATAAACTGACTATCGCTGTGGTGCAGGCAGAAACTCTTCTAACAATGACAGAAGATGAACAAATTGTATTGAACTCACTACTCAGTTTGTAAAAATTTCTTTGTTTGTTTGTTTGTTTGTTTGTTTTTTACTGCGAGCTGTTACTCGTGTGCTTCAAATGTTGGAGAAAACAGATTCAGAAGGATGAGTGTGATGTGAGTTGGTACAAGGAGATGGTAGGGAGAGTCTGTGAGATGTGTCATAGCAACAATGGGTTAGTATTTAATAGCAGTTCAGACAGAACTAAATTCTTAAGACTATTCAATACAGCCACTCTATTTTTCTGTGTGCTTCTTGTCAGCGGTTCCTGGAACCTTTTCCATGCTACGGGTTCTTTTCCACTTCTGAAACATTTATCATGAGCATGTTTGCAGCCAGAAGGTTTTACAATGCAGCATTCTTGGCTTTAGGGATAAGCTATTTGATATGAAGGGAGATAATTCTGTCCTTCGTCCATGGTGACATAGACTCTACAGGGTTTGACAGGAAAAAAAAAAGAAGCAATCTAAGGTTGCTGTTTTCAAAGGGCCCCAGAGGAGTTAGGAGCCCAAATGGTATATTGTTTTTAAGACATGCAGGCTTTCAAATCCTTCAGACAAAGCACTCATACTACCCACAGCAGACAAGGCATGGGGAGCAGGCCTGCTGAGAGGCAAGTGGCCACTTTCAGAGCAGCAAGTCAGGCTAACAACTCTTGGCAGTCAGTGAACTGCATCTGTCTTCTGTCATGTCTAACAGCCTGGTTTGGCTGACTGAAGACAGACTTGTCTAGCCCCTAAGCTCTCCTGACTGCTGCTACCCAAGAGGAACAGGACTAGAGAGTATAAAGGCCTGAAACACAGAGACAAGCTCACCTGATGGGTTCTGCTTACATCTCTTTTCTTTAGGTTTTTCTGTCCCCGAATGAACAGCTGTAATTGTGGTGAATGCTTGGATTAGTACAGGATTGTTCCCCAAAACAAAACACACAGCATTTCAGTAACAATTTTCCCCATTCACTATCACCCACTCTGCTACTGCATGTGGGTTTTCCATCACCACTCCATTCCCTTTTAACACAGTTGTACAGGCCCCTCAATTGCTTCAGAGACAGACAAACACCCAAGGCAGACACTATGCAACCTGCTGCAGGGAGAAATCCCTTTCCTTACCTGTCCATTCCAGCTAGCAGTATTGTGAACACCATGTGTTTTGGTACTCTTGAATGGGAATGGAGGGAGGCCAGCCTTTTCTACTGGCATATTATTTATCTCTGAAATTACAATTATCGCTGAAATTACAATACATCTGGTTTGTCTGTCAAGCTTCAATTAGGGAGTGTAAGAGAATAGCAGTGTCCCACTTGAAGGCAGGGGGTTAGATAAGCACGATGGAAATGTTATAAAGATGACTGTATAAATGGTGTTGTCTAGGAGATTGTCTAGGCAAGTGTTATATTTAGTTACTACCACTTGGACTTAAAACTCAAAAGAGACTCCAGAAGTGTGGTAAATTCTGGTCTCACATCTACACATCTCAAATATTGTGACCTCCATATAGCAAATTCACAAACAGCTGGCCTTCAGTTACAGTGATTTGTAAATATATTGCCACAGTGAGCATCACAGTAATATGCAGCACACTGCTGTACTATTTATGGTCCCCAGAGTTCTCTTACATATTCCAAATGGTTTTGCTTCACAAATCCTTCACTGACACACAGACAAAGAATGAGTACTGCTTTATGTCCATCCATATTCCCCCTTCTCTACATCTTTGTTCCCCACCAAAAAAAATATGGTAAAGCACCAGGACTTAGGAACAGAATCCTCAGAGCATAATTTGTACAGGCTCTGGAGTGGCAGGAACCTGGGGAGGATTAACAAGAGAACAACACCCCAGGAAGACTCTCTGTTTGCAAGCTTAAAGTACGTTCCCCAGATATATAATCACCAATCACAGCTGAATACTGCCCTGGAGAGGATCGTGGTAAAGTACAGCAGGAGGGAGTGAACACACTTACCGCTGGAGTTCTGAGAATTGCTGTTTGTTTCTTCAAAGTTGTTTTGCGCTTTGCCTTCTGCTCTCCTGCTGAAAGCACTTTCTGCTGGGTGGAGAACAAAGCAGTGATGGTGACTGGTCAATACTGGACAAGGGACTATAACAAAAGGAGGCAGATGACATGCTCCCTGTGCCATGTAATCACATACCCTGAATACAGCCAAAAAGTGGCCAAAAATACCTTGCTTTGGAGGACAATAGGACAGATTAATTGAAAAGATAACAGGTAGGTTTTTTTTGTTGTTATTGCCTTCTGTCTGAGGTGGTCTGCAGTAGCTCCTACAGTGCCTATGAGTACCAGCCCTGACTGAACCAGAAGGGTCATGCCTTTCTCCCCTCCAAAACTAAGCCAAAACAAAACACTTGTATCTTACTCTTCCTTAAGGCAATATGCAGCCCTCAAAGCTTCTGGCACAGGTGACTAGGACTGCAGATTGAACTCACGTCCTCACTATGACATTAGAGTGTCACCTGATGACACTCTACACCTACATCACCTCTCCCCATGCTTCACAGTCATCCTCGTTCCTTCCCTAAACATCCTCCTTGAAATGTTCAAGTGGAGGACTGAAGGGCTGTCTCAGAGTCTGCCCACGATGTCTGGAAAAGCTGTGGTGGATCCCCTGCCCTCCCGTGCTTCCCAACAGCGAGCTCACCTTACCCCTACCCAACGCCATGCAGGCAGGCCCTGCTCCTCTGCACCGTGTGGCTGGCACCATTCAGTACTGGAGCAGAACCACTTCCCAGTAATTGTAGGGGAAGGACTACTCCTTCAATGTGCAGAGGTGGCTGCGCGACCCTGGCAATAGCTGAAGTGTCCTAAAATGTCACCGTACAGCATATCTGAGGAGCCACCCATCCTTCTCAGGCCAGTGTTCCTTAGCCGAAGTTCAACAGTACAAGGAGTGTCAGGTCTTACCTCGCTTCAACTGGGTTTGCAATATATGGGCGAGTGTATTTGCTGTAGTGACTCAAAGGGTCAATTAGAGATCAGTAAAATGAAAGGCAAGCTTGCCAAACTACTGTGTAGGGTCTGTACTGCACAGACTCTTACCATATGTGGACTCATTTATGAAGTCCAGTGTCACCCAATGGTTCACCTGAACGTGGCCTAGCACAGCCCTGCTGGGTCGAGCAGCATACAAATTGTACAGGGAGGGTGTTTGGGAAAAGAAAGATTTAATTCAGGAATGATAGGGACTGCTGCAAATTGATTTCAGATAATTGTTTCATTTTGTGTTTCTGCAGACAGAGGAGCAGTCAGCACTGCTGTCCTGACTTTTGTGTGGATGCCCCAGCCACTTCATGGCCCCCTCATGTCTCAGACACATGGGCTGTATGTCTGATGTGGCTCCGAAAGACCTGAAGAGCATGAAGCTCCCAGACCACAAATTTTGGCCCAGACAATCCTTAGTGGACCCTTCCAGTGCTGAGCAGGTTCCTCAAACTCTCTACTACATTCCTGATTCTTTCTCACATGCGGAATAGGACAACTTGGTAATCAAATCAGTTAAACATAACTACATAAAACAGCTGAAAAAGAGCTAGGTACATTATCTAGTCTATCCCCTTCAACAAGTAAATAATAGGAACAAGTGACCTTAAGTAACCAGCAAATCAGATGGCATAATGGAAAAATAAAACCGTGACAAAATGGATCTGGCCAACCTACCCCCAAAGAGACCCAGGTTCAAATCCTGGCTTATGTCACAAGTGAAAGTGAGTTGGAGGTTTCCAAAATTGTTTGGAAAAAAAATTGCATGGTGGTTTTGTCCTTATCCCCAATCCTTTTTATTTTGCCATGTCTGGCTATAAGAAAAAAATGTTTTAATGCGTCTCCATGGACTTACTCTGTCCTTCCCACATTAGAGATGGCAGCTGACACAAGTTGTCTCTCTCCTCCTTGTACCTGAAACTTTTGCATGTGAAGCAAAATTCTCTGTTGTAAGAAAAGTAATTGCCAATCCACCAAGTGGCTATGAAATCCAAATACTGCTAGTGGAGCGGTATTCCACCATCTCTGCTATTATCCAGGCCCACATGAAACACTTCTAACTGCAATACTCGGAAGGCATCCCTTCTGGAGACTGTCTTCCTGATGGGTGTTACGGTCAATGCAGTTGTGCCAGAAATTCAAATGCCACTCAGATTGTGTTTGTACAAGAAGCTGCCTTGAAAGACACCATGGAAAACATGCCACCAGATAGATATGCTAGTATACCCAGACAAAATATTCTTTCTTGAAGACCAATCTACCAGGCTCAAGCATCATGAAATTTCTTCCTACATACAGGAAGACTTTCTATTCAATGTAGTAATATTCTTTTTGGTTAAAGTAGTGGGGAAAAAAATGTCCCTGTATAAAACTTATCTCCCTGTTATTGCTCAGATGAATACGGACTCTGGAAGACTCCCAGTTAGGCTCTTTCTGCTTTTGAAAGAGACACGAGACTGGAAGAAGTTGTCACAAGCTTACATAAGTAATGAAAAAGGTTGCTCAGCTTGAACACCTGAATTGGTTAAACTGGATAGACCTTAAATCAGTAATAAAATCATATTAGTATTTAGGATGTGCAATAACAATATGGAATTTCAGGATCCACAAGATTTAAGAAGACAGGTCACACTGCAACATCTGGTAGATGCAGACATGTGTCCTCTAACAAAAAGCACCTTTGTTCAGCATCCTGTGGCTTCTCCCACCTCTGCTTCTCAGGATCTGTCCATGCCAGACTATTCAGGGGTGCTTACACAGCTGATTAACCTGCCCTTCTCCTGTACTGATATGTAATATGGACTGATACTACAAGTCCTACGAGGAGCGGCTGAGGGAGCTGGGATTGTTCAGCCTGGAGAGAAGGAGGCTCAGGGGCGCCTTACTGCTCTCTATAAGTACATTAAAGGAGGCTGTAGTGAGGTGGGGGTTGATCTGTTCTCCCATGTGCCTGGTGACAGGACAAGGGGGAACGGGCTAAAGTTGCATCAGGAGTGTTTTAGGTTGGATATTAGGAAGAACTTCTTTACTGAGAGGGTTGTGAGGCATTGGAATGGGCTGCCCAGGAAGTGGTGGAGTCACCATCCCTGGAGGTCTTTAAAAGAGGTTTAGATGTTGAACTTAGAGATATGGTTCAGTGGAGGACTTGTTAGTGTTAGGTCAGAGGTTGGACTTGATCTTCAGGTCTCTTCCAACCTAGACAATTCTGTGATTCTGTGGAATACATATCTACCAATCCCACAGATTTAAAAGAGCTCTTCCCTGCTGTCTAGATATGTGAATACTATGTCTCACATAGTATTAATTTATTAATTGATTATTAATTGATTATTTTTTGATATAGTTTATTAATTGATTATTTTTTTTTTAAATTTGAACTTGTTTGGAGGGAGGGAACAAAGGGAAGATCCGCATTAACTTGAGTTTTCTGACACCTCTGTTCTGTCCCATTAATTCTGCTGCTGGAGCCCATATTATCTCCCAGTGGTTCCTGTGGGGAGTGGAGCACTGCAAAAATACCTGCACTCCATTTCATTTGCCCAGGCCCAGGCTTAACCCTGAAGATATCTGCTTGAGAGAAATGAAAACTAAAAACCAAATAAAGCTGAAAAACAAACAAAAATCTCCATACCTGACAAACTACTAAAGCCAATCCTTCTCAGAAAGCTCTCCTCAGTATGTGACACCAGGATTTGAAACAGGGTCTTTTGTACCTTGTGGTTACCACGATGCTTTAAAAAACAAAAACTTGTCATTGGGTTATGAAGACCTACTGCTGATCTGAATTTTTGTTTATATTGTGCCAAAGGATCTAATCCCCTCAACTGCTTCTGGGAGGAGCTTTTCTGGGACAGTCATGGATGGAGCAGACTGAGTCCAGGAAGGGTCAAAACCCAACCCAGGGCAGGACTGGACACTAAGCAGATAAGAAAGTTGATGGTAGAAAGGCAATTGGTACCTGTGATGGCCTTGCTTCCTGGGGATCCAGAATTTGGAGCGCGGAACATCTGGGATGGGGATGCCGGTGGGACACCGGAGGGGGTGCGGTGCAGGAGGGTAGAACATCGGTTTATTGAAGACGGTGTTTTTTTGCTGGATTGGCTCCCCTGTGTCTTCACTGCCACGAAGAGTGGAGATCGAGAGAACTCTGGATATGAACACTCAGAACTAGTGCCTGGACAGTCAGTCAGCTCCCAGACCGTGTGCCTTCTGGGAGGGTTGCTTTCTAACAGCCATGCTCACGAATCCCTTGCATGGGGACCTACAGCAAATGTGGATCCACTGATCCCAAGTAACAAAATTGTTTTCCCCACTCACCCAAGGGGATAGATTCTTGAAGCTTATTACTTCCCTTCCACACCTTTAACTGCCACATGACCAACCCATTCCTACTGCAGTAGGAATCACCCCATCCACCTAGGATTCCTATTTGATTGCCATGGCCTGGTTGGATGTACCTGCAACTTTGTGCTCCTGTGTCAGGAAGAGGCTGAACTGTGAGAAAAGATTTCTAATGTGCTAGTCAGAGCTCTACATGGGGAGAGGTATACACCTTTGTTCCTTGAGCCTCACATGTGTTCTAGAGAACCCTGGCTACGTTCCTTGTCTGTTTAACTATATAAAGCAAATGGCACTGTCTGTTTGTAATGGAAAGGAATTATGAAGCAGAGTTCTCATCCTGCACGTCAGGAAAGACTTTTTGGTCCCCATCTCCACACAAATGCTGGTGGCACATGGAAAAGTTCTGAATATTACTGGGGTGTGCTCTTTGAATACACACGACTTACATTTTGGTCTCTGCAATGCACAATGAGGATCACCAGGAATTTTCAATGCCAAAAGTCATATGAAAAACTCTTGAGAGGAAAGCCCTTTGTCTAGGCCTCATTGATTAAAAAAAAAATAATACAGAAACAGAGAAACAACCTAAAACCCCCCTTCATTCCTCAGTGACTTCTTCCACAGAAATCTGGATGTGGCTCCTGAAGTCAAGACCCACTCCAACCAACTGCCAAGAATCACTAACGAACAGGGTTCACATTACCCACAAACATTAGCAGCAATTTCTGTACTTGGGTGATATTTCAAGATGCCTACAACTGGAAGGTAGCACCAGTAACCTGCTAATCCTGTATAGTGTAACTCAGAAACACTTAACCACATTGAGCAGTTCTCAGTCATGGACTGCCACAGCAGCACAACAGCCTGTCTCTAAAGCAGACAAGGAGAAAAGTCCAAGGCTGGGACTGGATGCTCATTTCCAAAATCCCATGAGACATTATAGAATTGCTCTCATCTTTTCCTGCCAGAGGTCAGCAGCATGGCAAAGTGATGATGAGTACTTTCAAAGCAACCTGCAAACAGATACTCAAAGGAAATATTTTTTTTTGTTTCATTTGATCTGCTACAGAGATCCAAGATGACATTTCCTGTAAATGTTATAGTGCACTTATGCAGGAGAGTCTACACTAGGTTCTCTCATAGTTAAGGTCAAGATACTTCTCTGCTTGGTCTCTGGCCAGCTGAATAGGCAGAAGGCTTGCTTTTGCTTCCTAGACTCCATTTCATCTCCATGGATAATTCTCCTCCAGTTGCTGCCAAAGTGCCAGCACATATGTAGTCAGATATGACAATTTCCTTATGTATCATTAAATTTCCAAATATTCCTGTTCCTGCCAACTGTTGCTTTATTTCCCCATCTATACCAAATGATGAAGCAATTAGCCAACTATTCAATGTCAGAAACAGTGGGTCATTGCATAACCCTGCTCCCTCTGTGAGATCTGAAGGAAGAAGTCTGAATGCTATGTAGACCTCCAAAATGACTTCTTTTTCCTCCCAACTTAAACAAATATGATGTCATGGCTTGTATCAGGGATAAACAGGCTGACATTTGGTCTCAAACCTGTGATGTAGCAGGAGACCTGGCTTTAGTCCTCTCCCTCTCCAGTTGTACAGTTCAAATTTGGGCTCCAGAGAGAAGGCTGCTCCATCTGACTCTAGGCAGAGACAGAGTTTGTACCAGCAAGGCAAGACAGACAAAAGAATATTAATACTAGCAGTCTTGAGGATGCTAGCAACTCACTGAAAACATGTTTTAGAATTTAGCTCACCAGATGACAAATTCCCTCTGAAAACTAAGCAACATATGTAGAGACAATCGTGTAGCTCTTCTGTTCTGCTCTTGTTAAGAAGTCTTCATTGTGGAACTCACTGCCTCAGGTTGATGAAAATGCCAAGTTCAAGATATTTGAAGAAATTAAAATACTGAATTGCTGAATGGCTACAAAAAAACCCTGCCTCAAAATCTGCAGGTAGACAGCAAGACCAGAGACAGCATTGTGGATAGTTGATCCCATAACTGCTGCTACAGAATATTATTTTTAAACTTTCTCAGAAAATATCTGAGATATGCCCCAGTTGAGGATGACACGTTGGAAAAGGGAGGGCAGTAGAGAAGTTTCAGCTGTTGGTGCATCCCCACCATGTCAAACTTAGAGAAGCATCACTTCTTTATTCCCCCCCTTTTTTAATCAGTGATCTTGAGTAACACCCCAAACTTCATTAAAAAGTTTTTAAATGATCCAACACCTAGTAGAAAAAGAAGTAACATGGAGATTAAGATTCACTGGATGATCTCCAATCAGTTGTTAAACTAAACTGAGTACACCATGCTGTATCCACACAAAATGGCACAGAAGTGCACATGGTGTGCTAAAGAAGACAGACAATGCAGGTGATAATAAAAAGATAGGGGACTCCTCCCTGGCAGCAGAAAAAAGAGCCTGGTAGTTGCAGTGCATGGTCACAATGGTTGTGGAAGTGCTCTCAGGGCAATGCCGTGGCTAAAGCAACTGAGGTGCTTTGGGTCTACAAACACTCCCAAGGAGGATCGCGAAGACATTAACTCTCTGTTCTTCCCTACCACAACAGATAAGGTTATCAGATTATCTGAGTAATTTAACTTATTCCAGGTGAAAGTTCTGGCTAATAATTTGTGTATCACATTTCTTCAGACACATTTTGTCAGGACAGATAAGGAAGTATGGCAAGAAAGCCATTCAGATGGTTTGGATGGAATTATGCAATCACCTCTGGAGAAAAACCTCCCTTTAATGAACATGATGTAAAGGGATTCCTTAGCAATGGCTTAAAATTCCATATGCTGAGTGGAGACCTCCCCTATTAGAAACAGAACTTTCCATAGGAAAGACTCCATGCTCAAATCTATCAAATTCTTAACGTGTTTCTCTATACAAACACGTTTTTGTTGTATTACAAATGCAGGCCTGTAAAGTCTGTTGCTAAGGCACATTGTATCTAGAGAGTGCGAAAAAACATGAAACTCACAAGTTTCACTCACTGAAACGGAGGAAGCAAAGACACATAGCTGGAATCTGGATCTTTTATTTTCTTTGGTAGGTAGGACCTAAGTGGAAACGTGACACGCTACCAAAAAGCATTGCTTTCCTTAAGAGAAAAAGCCATGATGGCAGCTGTCTTTAAGAAGCACTGCAAGTGTGTAAGCAATTATGATGAACAAATTGTATTCAGTGCTCTTTACAACAAGAAAAGTAATTTAGCAGCCAAGCCTGATGAATTTCTGAAAGCCTCTCAGGTGTCATGGTGCAGGAAGTCTGGATGCAGGGAGTAGTTTTCATGGTGTAGTCTGGCTGTCCCCTCAGAAGCCAAGCACAGCCACAGGGCTGGCAGGGCAGGGGCCTCACCAGCCAGAACCCATCTTATGGCCTCCAAATGGTGAACAGGGCAGGCAAGAGATGGAAGCCAGGTTCAATCAAGAGTCCAGATCATCAGGCAAGTTGTTGGTGATGAGGCATGTCTGTGGTCAAGCTGACAAGTCAATTCACAGGTCAGAGGCAGGATCAGGTCTGATGAGGATAATCAGGGTTAGCCACAGCCCAGCAAAGCTCGAGGAGGTCCAAAGTGATGCGACAGGGTTGAGGTCAAGCTGAGAGGTCTACAGGCCAGGGTCCAGACCTACATGTCTACAACTGAGCTGTAGACTGATATCACATAGTGTTGCACAGAGACGCAAAACAGCTGAGCTGACACAGGGGTTTTGTGTGTGGGTGGAGGCCCCATGTGAGGCTAGCCAGGGCCACCCAGATTTATTAGTGCACTCAGGGCCCTAACATCACTTCAGATTTCCATCCTGGAAGCAATGGATGTGGCTAGCCGTGTGGATTTTAGAGCTCTCACCACATGCTTCCATGACTGGAGTCTGTTGCCATACCTGCAGTTACCAGAAGAGTGCACACTCCTGAGCCTGGACTTAGCAAGCTAAAACAGTCTCAGTGGCTTTTCTAAACAGCCCACGTCCCAAAGGCACTAGGTTTTCTCTGCATCCACAATAGCACAGCCACCTGCAAATGTTCCAAATTACAGAGCAGACAGAGCTGTGAGAGGACAGAAAGAAATCTCTGAGCCCTCCCTCATGTGCACCTCCATTCAGAGACATTTCTAAACCAGTGACAACGAACATGCCTACAATCCATTTCCACAATCCTTTTTTTTTTTAAAAAAAACAACACTCTTCCTAGAGTGAATAGACCTCTTGGCTGATAGAAACATGGTAAGAATCAGTATTTTAGAAAAGAAATAACCCAGTTCTAGGCACAGGAAAAAGCTCTTTCTCCTCACTAACAAAAGGGGAGTTCTGAAGGAGGTATTTGGCATTAACAATTCCAGGGAACCCCACAGCATAGCACTTTTACAGACAGTAGGTATCCAGTAGCACTGACCAAAAACTATCCTGGAAGGCCCCAGGGACCCTGCAGGATATAAGTCCTTGTTTTAGCCTCGTTTCAATAACTTTTAATCCATTATCACAGAAAACCAGAAAGACAGGCTCCGGAAGGGAAGCTTGCACTCAGGCAGAGAGACCCAGAAAGCTGGACTGGTAATGCTGAAGTGTGTTCCTTACCCCAATAAGGCTAATTTTTCAGCATTTGCCATATAACCACAAGAACAAGGCCAGGGTAAAGACAGAGTCTCATTCTTACTTCCTCTGGTTGCTAGGGGATGAGAAAAGCCAGTTGTGCACTGCATCAAAAGTCAGGTGTTTGCAGCTACCTCACAGGACCTTGGTTTAAATGAAGAGCAGAGTCTGAACATAGCAAACTGGGAGGATGTACTGGCCAGCCTGCCTTGGGAGCTTAATCACACCCCGTATGTTCATCAGGGATTGCAGTTTGTCACTGTAAATCATAAAGCTTACTGGTCATGGCAACTAGGAGAGGAAAAAAAATGTGAAAAAAAAAGTTTGTAAGGAGGGTTTAAGCCTTATGACAGTATTATCCTGATCTGACCTCATGTGTCCTCATAGTTAAAAGATAATTGCTGAAAGGACTTGACTTGCTCCCTCAGTGACTGCTGGTTCTAGTCGTTGGTGCGAACAGCTTATTTCTCCTTTGAAAAGGCTACTGCAGAAACCATGGTGCAAAAATGGCTTCAATCTCAGCATGCAAAACAATGTGCCACCTCCTCCAAAACTGGTGACCACTGGAAAAAACATAGCTTCCTGCTTGGCAAATCCCTGCCTAACACAGGGGAACTCCTGACCCTTTAGGGTTCAGGCTTATCTCAGCAGCTCTCCTGGCACTTGGTGAAATGTCTTTCTGACTTCTCCCACATTGCAGTTTCAGACTGTTCTGGCTTCTAGCAGCCAAAAAGCGTACATCAGGCCCACAGCACTAGCCCTAACCCTCATGCTGAGCAGATGATCCCTACAGCTGCACTCTGCTCAGGAAGAAGGGCAGTATCCACATGGACCATCCATATCTGCAGTCATACGTGCAGGGCCCACTTCAGGCGAATTCCTCTCAAAGAAGAAAAGTTGTGTTTTTCCTTTATGCTGGATAGGCTGGACTGGAACCAGCAGCTGCAGACTGTTATTACAGATGGCTGGGAGGGTGGAGAGATATCCTTAGTGATAAATCCCCTTCAAATGGGATGTGCTGAGAAGATAAGAATCTGTTCTTGTTGAGCAGAGATTTGATGAACACTCATCACAGCACACTGCTCCTTAGCTATACAACTACTAAGTTTCTTTGATTATCTGTACAGGGGTGGACTAAAGACATCAAAGCCTCAGTGTCTATAGGCCCCTCTATACTCATAGATCAATCTACTACTGATCACCTCCAGCAGCTTTTCTGAGGACCTGAAAACACCTGAGTTTAGACTCCTGTCTCCTCTGGGAAGTGGAGTTTGAGTGTGTAGAAATGTTTAGGAATAACTGTTACATGTGCAACCATAAGTTAGTTCCCTTGAGCAGATGGGAGATAAGCAGATTGACTATATGAGGGTGGTGGCAGAGATATTCTAGGCCCCACACCTTCTACCATCATCCTGGTACATCTCCATGCCCCAGGGAACCTGGATGGGAGCTGTCAAGAGCCATCAAGCCTTGACCTACCTTCTAAGTGATCATCTGGTGGACTACGTTCCCATTTTTTTTCTACGTATGTCTAAAACTAAAGCTGCCTCGTTAGAATAACTCTAAAGTCTAACTTAAGCTCAATTTGGTGAGGAAGGAGTATGCACTCCCTCTGCTGGCTGTGAATGAGCAGCTAACAAAACAACTTTAATGAACTCAGCTCATCCATCCCCATCATCAGCCAAAATGCTGGCAGCTGGACAAATGTGGGCAAAAGAGCAACCATGCTGGCTCACAGAATTAAAATTGCAATGTGGCACAGGGCGATGCTATGAAAGAAGCATGAAGTTCAGGAGCAAACAACTTCCCTGCATTCTTTTAAAGCATCCCAAACCAGCACATAGCAAGAATTTCTCTCAATTGTTTCACTAGACTTTTGCACTGAATTACACTTAATTGCTCATTACAACCTCCCCTTTGTCTGGGGAGTGCAGATCGTAGTGTCCCTCCAGAGTGCAGATCGTAGTGTCGTGTAGTATGCTGAGAACTGCCTTTTCCCGAGCTCCCTGAAATAAATATTTTATTGCCTGTGATTTAGTAGTAAGCTGCCAAGGTAATTTACATGATTTTGAATACCAGTTTGAACTCGCTGTCTGCAATAGTTTCTCAGAAGCTCAAAAGAAAGATGCTCCCCCCCCAGCATGTACTCATTTATTTAGGGGAGGCTAGAAAAGTTTGTGCATCACTTTTTTATATATACTTTAGGTACTGGAACTTTCAGTTAAACAACAAAATAATGCATCAAACCCCCATGGAACACATAAGAAATTGCATGGGCTTTGGTAAAAGTTCAGTGACTTTACAGACCTAACAGTAACAGTGCCCCTCTAAGAGGAGATTTCAGCTCAGCTTTGCAGTGGTCTGGTCAGCACATGATCTGTGGCCTGCCAGCTGCAATCCCACAGGGTCCAGTGGAAGGATCCACAAGAATGATACCCTCTCCTGCAGCCCTCATCATTTATCACCAACCACTGTAAATCACAGTCTGTAATACAATAGATCTCCAGCAGGATACTCACTAATAGGTGCATGCAGCGCCACATGTTCTTGGTATGGAGTGTAGTATTTGTACTGCTTGCCACAGAATTCACAGGTGTAATTGCCAGTTTCTGTGAAGAATTTAAATAAATAAGCATTAAATAAAATTAGAGAAGAGTGCAGCATCCTCTCACAAAATCACTGACTTCCTGACTCTTCACACTGAAACCAGGCCAGGTGACAAAACACACTAGAGCATTTTCCTCATGTACTAGGAACTTATCTGTCCTATAATTCACACATCCCTTTCCCCCAAAAAGGCAACAGTTAAAGCCAGTGCTTAGACTGATGGACCAGCTCCAGTAGAACTGAACAAGCTGCAAGAGATTATCCAAAATTGCAGCAGGTAAGTGTGCAAAACAAAAGAGAATCCATTTCTGAAGTCTAAACTACAGACAACACATTTTTGTCTTCTGGTCACAGACAGTTTGTGATGAATGGACATGGCCGGGATAGTCAAATCAGGGAACAGAATTGTCAAGTTTAAGTCTTAATTGTAGAATATATATTGGAATTGTTGATTCGTCTTCAGGAGGATGAGCTTTTCTTTGCCAATCCATGTTTTGGGGGTACCTGAAATAATAAGGTAGTGTACCCATGCACTGACACCTCCTGTTCCTGCCAGTGCTGGGAAGAACAGAACTGATACGAAGCCGCAAGCCAAGGTAAAATCCAGGGTTACTCAATTGTTTCCAAAATTTATCGGGCAAAATCTGTTCCTCTGATCTCTTTGGTTTCACCCTGATCTGTTTGAAGAACCCACCACAAAGGCAGTATGCACACAATCACCTGTCAACGCTGCCAGTATACCCTAACACCCTCTCTAATCACTGCCAGTTTGCTTTTATCCTCAACTTCTTTCCTCTTTTCTTAGCAGAGATCTTGAACAGAAAACATCACAAGGCTGCATTTCTCAGGGCCAGGGCTGGTGATGGTTGGTGTTCACTTGAACCTAAATGTATCTTTTAGAACTCCTAGGGTCCCAAAATCTATGCATAAGGCACTGCATTCTGGTTTTACTAGACGAACTCCACCTAGTGCCACATTTGAAACCATTGTGCTGCCTCTTATATTTGAATCTCTAAAATAAGTCATACTTGGACCAATCTTCTGGAAGGGTTCCGGCTCCTCCTCCTTTACTTCATCTGCTGCTATGACGGCCTGGTCATAGGGGTCTGCAAGAGAACAGAACCAGCAAGAGAGCTGACAACACCCTCAGGTTTTCCTTCTACAGCTGCATAGGCACTGAATGCTCCTGCATCTGTAATGACATTTCAATCTGTAACAAGATTTCAAGACATGAATTACAAACCCAATGACCCCTCTGTCTGACTTGTCCCTCCTCCACCTCAGGTGCCCCAGTCAAATATTAACCCCCTTTCCAGCCCGGTAATTCAAAGCCTGATTTATATTTCCTGATTTTCTTCCAGTGCATCTCCCGTCTAATGATGTTTTGATGTCTGAAAGTGGCCACAGTGATGCAGTCTGCGAGCAAGTCAGCTACCAAACACTGACCAGTGAATTCCTACCATCTAACACCACAGCTCGAAGCAAATCAGAACCCAACCCATTTTATAAAATAATGTAATCTATGCCTTGAACAATTCACTAAATCACCAGAGACATGAAACACCTGTTTCTTTGATTTTTTCAGAAGCCTGATCAATTGTACGTACAACAAAAGCCTGGTATCTACTAGGGCTGGGCATTAACCTACTGGCTGTACACACCAGGTGAGGCAGAGAGGATGCTCCTCTGCCACTGCAATCAGTGAAAAAACTCGTTTGACTCTTACAAGTGTAGAATCGGACCTGCTGTACCTGAATTACTGAATGCTTGAAAAAGTTTGTGAAATAAAGCACACGAAGGATCACAGCTTACCTGCCCGGTTTTCTGGGGCACCTTCCACACTAAAAACTAACACAGAATAGAAGAAGGAGGGGAAGAAACAAAACAGAAATTAAATCCTTAAATGGCCTTGTTTTCCTCCTGTATTTCACGTACCGCTTTAGCATATTTCAGCCCCACAGAATACACCAGGCTTTGTGCCCCAGTCCCTCCTCTTACCAGCATCCACGCAGGAACTATGAGCATGCCCAGCCCTAAAACACAGAGATTCTCAAGGCCTTTGCTCTGACACAGACTCAGCCCCATGTGAAGCTCAGGTGCACACCTGCTTCACGTTTGTTTGCTGAGACACTTCCACCCCCTCGGTGGAACCATGATGAACAGTGTCTTTGCAAAAGACAAGTGGAAGCCATTTCCAAAGCTGTCTCATAAGCTGAGGTAGCACTCCCTGAACCATAGCTATGAAGACACACTTCTGACAGGAGCAGACACGTCCATCTCACAGTGACTTTTAGCCCCGCTAATTTAATTTTAGGCCTCTGCACAAGAACAATAGTCTGTCGTGGTGTACTGCAAGAGAACACTGGCTCTTAGAGCACATTTAGATGTCCACATGTTCCACTGAAAAACAGCAAAACATTTTCTGTGAAAATCCACTTGCTTTTCTGAGATGCTCCAGCTAGCCGGAACTTTCTGCTTCCCAAGCAGTCTCTACCTAAAAATCTGCCAGGCCTCCCTCCTCAGCCAGGTGAGGAGCAACACCGACATGCTCACAGCATGTGCAGTAAGGGTTTGGAGTAGGTGTGGGCTCCAAGTTAAGGAGCTTTAAATGACCTGTAAGTATAGGCAGCCAAGCCAAAGACAGTATGTTGTTGCTTCTATTCCCCCCAGTATAGAAAAAAGAAACACACTGCTTCTAGAGGAGGATGTCTGCTTCTGTCTAAGCGTCACCCGCATAGACCACATCTACATTCACAAAGGAAAAATTAGCCTGACAACTGTATCTCTTCACTACCACAGTAATTAACAAGAATGAAACAACATTTCTCAACTCTGAAACGTGGTTTCTCACAGAAGGGCATGTTAGGAACGAACATGTGAAGTCAGAAACCAAAAAGCAACCAATTCTTGCCTAGGCAGTGGCCCGACGGACAATTTACCTTGAGGCACTCTGCTCTAGCATATCCATCTTAACCACGAACCTTAATACAGGAGGGAGGACTGCAAGGACCGCAGGTCCCAGCAGAGGGTGTTGTTTTGATGCATGCAAAGAGAATCAAGCCCAGCAGACTTCTCCCTGCAGTGCCTGCAGACTGTGCCTCCCCTGACAAAGGCAAACGAGGAATGCTGCGACGTGTCCTGCACATCATGGGCCACATGATCCTGCAGGACCACTTTTTGCCTTCCCCAGGGCAACACAGCAACCACTTCTCATTTTAGTTTAGGTGTCTAAATGTCAAAATAGTACTCACCATCCACGGCATGCAGGTCTCTGTGCTCTTGGAAGCAGCTATAATATTTATATTTTTTCCCGCAAATGTCACACGTGTACCTAAAGTTGTCTGTAGGAATAAGAAAACAGGCCACTTTAGAAACCTTGAAGTAAAAAGCAAGCACTCCAGAGTACACTGCTCAGCCAGAAACCCCCATGCAGTCCCAATGATCCCACACACCACGCTGAATCTCTCAGGCACGCAGACAGCCACTGCCTCGCATTAACCCCCCGTGCTACGTAGCTAATCCTAAGGTATCCTGCTTTTTGTTTCAGTCAGGCAGCTCTGCTCTCCAGTAAAGCCTCCATCAGAGCTCTCAGCAGGCCCTGCTGAAATCTCCTTTGGAAGTTAAGGACTACAGTGCTGGTCAGGGTGGAGACGAACCGGAAGAATTTCACACGGAGTCAAGGTATGCGCTGTTAGAAGCCAAAGACATAACACGCCCCCTAAAACAAGGACTGGAAATATGTGCATCTCCTGTCCACGCCTGGTGCTCGCTGCTGCTGCTGACTGACTGCTACCTGCACCCAGAATCCCGTATGGGCACATGAGAACAAACGAATCCAAAGAGAACCAGCAATTCAAAGCACAAAGGACATCTGCCAATGACAGGACCAGCCTGGTACCGTATGTATCAGTACTCTCGGCCCCTTCCCTTCAGCCCACAAACAACAGCCCCCCTTCACCACAGCTGTGTTCCTATCTTTTCATCCCCCACTGATACACGCCACTGGTGCCCTCAAAACACCAGCTCCCTCCTGTGTCTATCCTGCTCAGGTGCCCACCCAGTGCTCCCTGCGTGTCCCTTTGTCAGCAGAGAGACCCCCTGGCTCTCCATCCTGGGGGAGTCCCCCTGGGGGTCTCTCCTCCAGCGGGATGCCTACGGCCACCGCTCCCAGAGGAACACGCTGCAGTTTGAGGCTTGCAGCCTTCAGTCAGAATTGCCTGGGATCACCATAGGGATGGACTGACAGACAGACAAACATCTGCACAAACCCTGTCCCCTTCACAGATCAGACTAAGAGCTGAAAATGGCTTCAGAAGGGGAGTTTTATTTTCCCCACTGCTACAGCAGCGCTCTCTCAACTGCTCCAGGAGCGGACGCAGTGAGTTTTGCATTCGGGCACCCTGCTTCGGAGTCCTGCTGCACCTGCTGAGCTGGGGCAGTGATCTTTCAGCAGGCCCACTGGGAAACATCGGGAAAATGCCACTGGCACAGCTCAGATTTTACAGAACAGGAGGACAAGCAGAGGAGGAAAGGCCCCAGTGTATGTGCTCTCTGTCGGTCTGTGGCTGGCCCCATCTGGGTGGGGAGGGGAAGTCAGGTGGATGCAAAAAGCTCAGGATGCTTGTGAATCTGCTTTGTTCTGACTGCGGACAATGAAAGCCTTTGACCCAGATATTGCACCTGTGTAAGGAAAATCTGAGTAGGGGTGCTGAGCACATCCTTGCTGGTCAGCTCGGTGAGGTTTTCCAGCTCCTGGTATCGGGCATCCACCTGCATCCAGCAGCAGTGACCCCACCGAGACGTGCAGCGCTGTGTTTGCAGCCAGCCACAGCTGATGGCTTGCGTGCCTGTTGTGTGCCACTGGCCCAGTACAGAGTAGAACGTATCAGCCCGTGTAGCCAGAAAGGATCTTAAAAGTAATGTATTTTACTTCACACCAGGAGCAAATGAGGACTGCACACAGCAGCTGTTGTGCCTCCACAGACGTGCTGCCACTCCGTGAGCTCCCCTGCCGCAGCTCAGTTGTTTGCAGCCATGTGTGCATACAATTAGCAAAGTTAAGGCATTGTTTGTTTTCACCTCCTCCATGCTGCATTCAAATGCACCAGAGTGTGCACATTAAGTAATCTTTTATTTTACTTGTCCATATTTTTATTTACAACAAATAAATATTTAAAGCTGAGATGCAATGGTACTGTCTGATCACTCGGGTTCATCACTGCAGTCCATCAGCCCTTAAGGTTTCAACACTAAATGAAGCATTATTTCCACCCCTTTATTCTGCTTGGCAAAATAAAACTATGAGCTACTGTGATGTTTAAGAGAAAAACGTTCAGTATAATAGGTGTTAAATAGCTGGGCATTGTAACTTTACATCTACTGCCAAAAATATTTGTATCTTAATTAGAGCACAGCAATACTAAGCTAGACATAAGAGATTTTAAAGAGTTCAGGCTGAATAAGTGAGACAGAGCCCAGGCACATAAACCAAGATGAAAAAGATCCTCTGCTTCAGAGTGCACTGCTTAAGGAAGAGGAGGAGGAGAAGCAAAACATGAGAACATTCAAATAATAAAAGCACTGGTGGGTCACTGCAAAAATATGCATATCTAACAGCGGTTCATAAATAATCTTATACAATCTCCTTCTGTAGTCGTACAATGGTGCAGAGGGTCTCAATCTACCTGGGACCCCGTTCAACAACAAAGGGAATCTAACGATTCCTAGTGAGTGTATCTGTGTATCTGCTGCGGAAAAAAAAAAAAAATCAGTCAATTATCAGCAAATAAAATTTGTAACGAGTCATCAGTAATCAGTCTCACCACGCATCCCAAAGACAAGAAACCAACCTCTTTTCTGAAGTGTAATGAGCCTTGTAGTCGATGAACTGAGGACTAATTCTTCAAAGGAGTAACAAATGCCAAGCACTTTCAATATCTCCATTTGGAAGAAGAAAACTATTACAGCCTTAGTTTGGAAGCAAAGTGCTCAGTAAATAAGGACACTTGTTAGAATAAAACTGAAAGCGAGGCACACCACGGCACTAGGATATCATCTCACACTCACGCAGGCACAGCTAGTTATAGTTTCTGTAACTTGGGAAGGACTGCGGGGATTGTGCTGATAATGGCTGGGACTTGAAGGGGTGACCATGTGCTGGGTATGACCATTGCCTTTCCTAGGCAGTGTGGGGAACATAGAAACACACACCAAGTATAATGCAGTCCAGGAGCAAAGGGGTTAGCTTGTTTTTTTAGGAAACTGTTTTCCCTAAGGAGGAACAACTTTTAGAGATTATATTGAAAAAAATCATTATGAGAAGAATTTGTTCCAGCTGGTATTGGTACTAATCTCTTCCTCTCCGCTTTGAAGGAGATAACACCCAGCAAACAGTGCCAAGTCTCAGACATGAGGAGGTTTACAGAGAATTCAGAAAGTATCAGTAGAGTGCCAATGTGTAGCTAAGCTCTCGCCTCTCTGAGCACCGGTCACTCTTGCAGGGCTGCACCAAAGCGCCAGACTTCGTACCCAATAGAGCTGTCTGCTGACATCTGTCAGGCACTTCCAGTGCTCTTCCCAGCCGCAGCAGCTCTTGGGAAAAAAGGCAAAGCAACAGCCATGTTACAACGCTTCAGATATGAAGCACTGGCATACTGAGATGGCAAACAGGCCATCATTTTTCAAGTACCAAAAAAAAAACCAACACAATTCTGTGGGACATGAAGGCATTTTTGACCATTTTGCTTGCAAGTGAACCTCCCGTACAGGACAGGGAATGTGCTGCTCTTCTCTGCCTGTCTCCAGGGGCTGCTGCCTGCTGGCTCCAGCCAAGTTGTTGCGTGGCCTGTGTTCAGCGATGACTTGTAGCTCCTGAAATACTGAAATACCCCGTCGTAGGGAGGATCAGTCAGGTCATCTTTCTTCCCAAATGTAGCATTGAATATTTTGAGATTTTTAGTTGTTTTGGTTCAGATATCCAGCAGAGAAGAGAATACACATCTCATTTTGGCAGGAAAGAGGGAGGGCAGAGCACGTGTGCCCAACAGTGGCAGGCGAAAGAACCAGGATTCATTGCTCAGGGCACTTGGCCCAGAGCCTCTGGATTTTGCTCTAGAAACCCAAGAAGGGAACAATAGCAATCAAACTTGCTGAAAGGTCAGGACTTCTGTATCTCAAGCTAAAAATACAGATAATTAACCCGCCCTCGTAAGTGCAGGAATCTCAGACCACACAAATTGCACACAAATTCAAGTTTCCACTGGGCTGACAGAGCTCTGCACAGCATCACAGAAACCCAGATTGGAAACAACTACATATATCATCCAGATGACATCCCTGCAAGGATGAGATCACATCCCATTGAGCATCCAGAATAACGGGGTCTCCATACAACATGCTGCAGGAGCTACTTAGGGACTTCTCAAGGGAAACAACAAGTTTTGCCTGTCACAGAACTCACAGGCACATTTTAAATTGAAGAAGCCACAAAAGCTACATGATACAGGAGCTCTCACAGCAGTCAGACACTTTGTAGATACTCTTGAAACCAAAGTGATTCCACTCTTACCAAGCACTGCAGTGCTAGCTGTTTATTAGGAACAGACTCCAAATGCAGAAGAGCAAAACTGCTGAATATAAATTAGTAAATTGCAAGAGCCTACTGAATTACCCCTAAAACCCAGCAGTGTTCCAAGCTCATGTCAACAAAAAAGCAGCAAAATCAGAAAGGAGAAGAGGACAGTCTAGACAGTGCATTATGTGTCCTGCTCCTTGACTTTGTGGTACCAGGAGGTCTAAGAACAGCCAAGGAAGCACCGATCTCCAGAATTCCACGTCCCTGGCTCACCTCAGGAAACAAGGTTTCCCAAGCAGTTCATAAAGTCCATCATTGACAGGGAAGGGTTGCTGGATTTCTCACAGCTAAGCCTGCTGCAATAGGTTTATTTGCCCTCTCTCTGTCTGAGGCTGTGATATTTCTTTTTTTCTCTCCAGTCTCTGCTGGCAGATGCTGGACTCCTGAAACGTCCTGCTCGTGATAAACACAGTGGGCTGGAGATGGCGAGTGGCTGGTCAGAGTACCTGACAAAAGCACCATCTTGTGAGAAACAAAGTTGTGTTTTTGCAGTAGAGAATTACTTTACTGTATTCCAAGTCAGTTTTGTAGTCATAATAAGGAGAAATGCTGGCAGGAAGACAAAGATGCACAAAGCAGACAGTAGAAGGCCTCACTGCTCCAAAATAAGGTAGAAGCTTGAGAAAAACAGGATGAGCAGCATGAGAACAGTACAACAAAGATCACGAGTTCTCAAAACATAAGAAAGGAGAAATTAAAGGGTTGAAAAAAAGAAAAATTGTACATATATGGTATAGAGGAGTGTCGAGTAGCTTGTGAATCTGTAGTTGTAGGATAACCAGGCACAACCCAGAATAATCGCACAGTAGTACTCGGCCAACGAAGAAACAGGGGAGGTGATCAGGTGTTGGGTAATAGGGAATAAAAGGTTAGGATTTGTTTACTAAAATGCTCTCCTGATTGACAGGACACCTGCCATTGCAATTGCAAACAAAATAGCTTCTCAGAAGATCCTGTCTGAAGAAAATTATTTGAGATGTTTCTCACAATTTGGGGGCTCATCCAGGATCTTGTTTCCTGCCGAAGATTTCTTGCCACCACAGAGAGGAAGGTGAACCCCACTGATTTCAGCGGTCCCGTCAGGGGTGGTGGGTTGTCTCGGTACAGCCGGCAAAGGATCGAGACTGTTAATTTGAAGACAGGTTCTGCGAAGCTCTGGGGAGAAAGGAGGCCAGCACAAACATACACAGACACATCCTACATAGAGTCCAGCCAGGATCAGGAACAGGCAATGGGATTACTGCTGATAACCTGGACCAGGAAGCCGTGCAAGGACCAAGGTAAGGGAAATTTTACCTTATCTTGCCTCGGGTTGGGTTGGGTGAAACTCTGGTGTGAATGAGTGTGAGTGTGAATGAGACACACTTTTAGTGCGGAGTGAATGTGAAGTCCTGATCTGCGAGGCTTGGTGGTCCTGCGAGGGGACGAACAAAGTCCCTCCAGCTGGAGAGGGATGAAGCAAAAGACAGAGGAGAGGAGTGAAGGAGAGTCTTGGGGAGTTTGGGCCCTTATGTGTACGGTACCCCGAGCACGGTGAGGTGAAGTGCTCAGCAGTACACCCCACCTCTGTCCTAATCCTAGCTGAAGGCGTGTGGTACCCTGCGGGTGGTAAAGTCCGCAGCAGCACGTCAGGAAGAGCTGGGGATTAAATTAAGGGTTCCAAGAGTCAGCAGGGTGGGGCTGGAGACACTGGGATTGTGCCTAAAGATAGCCCTTTGGAGAGAATGATAAGGATTTGGAAAAACAACCCAAAAATTAGGGAAAAAGATTTTAAAATATATATAATTTAAAAAAAAATGGTTTGATATTGTGTAATTGTCTGGCCTAAAAATATAATAAAAGGAACTTCAGTATTTTGGCCAAAATAGGGGTTTGATGAAAATTCAGGCTTGAAATTTATATGTAAACAATAAGGTTCTGTTTTCGGAGGAGGAATCAAGTTATGCTCCCTATAATCCTAATACTGCACCAGAGGCAGCGGCAGGTGCTCCGGGAGGGGAGACAGGGACCGCAGTTGATGCTGTCCCTGGAGAAGTCGTTCTGGGGAGTGCAGAGCGGCAGGAGTGGAGGCCGGGGGGTCCCAATGGGGCCTCAGGGCTGTGCAGGGCCAATGCGGAGCCAGTGCCAGTCCCCCCTTACCAGCAGAGAGGTTGGGAGTTTTAAGAAGAAAATGGAAATCATTAACCGAGGCCCTAGCAGAACAGTCAAATCCGTTTCTAAGGCCTAATTTGTATTCCTGGGGGGTGAAATGTCATTCTTGAGTATGTTATTCACTGGAGAAGAATGTTTAGGAGGGGAATGATTTGGCAGGTAGCTATGCAAGAATGGTAAAGAACTAACACCCCCCCCCCCAGACCAAGAGTAATTCCGATAGAGCAGAAATATCTGCTTATCTAACAGCAATAATAACAACCCACAACATAGAAATCATATGAGAGACTTGGGGTCAGAATTAGAAAGTACTCGGGGATGAATCCTGAGGACCCAGTAGCCCAAGGGCTCTGTAAAATTCATTTTGTGATTAAAACCTGGCCAGATATACAGAAAAAGCTCCAGAAAGTGGGAGGATGAAGTGAACAGTGCAGGTAGTACGAAGGTGTATGCCAGGAGGGGAGATGAGAAGGAAAAGCAGAGAGTGAAACAAATGGTATTCACAGCGTACCGGGTAGTAAGGCAGAGGGGGAGATAGAGGGACTTTTGGGAGGAGTTGGGCCCAGGATGGAAAGGAGAAGAAGAGAGATGAAGGAATGGCAGACAAGGAAAGCTACCTGTGTTGCAGCCTAAATCCTAGCAGGTACAGGCTTTGAGAAGATGTTTTAAGTGTGGCCAGGCCGGCCACTTCAAATAGGAGTATCTGGAGTGGAAGAAGGAGGAGATTGCTGTTATAAATTTAGAATAGGGGAGACAGAGCTTCTCAGAAAGCTAGTTCCCTGATAAATGAAAAAGTGTACCTCATTGGGGATCACTCTACAATTATTGTTGCAGGCAAAACAGACTTGGCATAGGAAGATTAATAAAATTTATTACCTATTGCTGACGGGCCGGAGCGGTGAGAAACGAAGAAACAAGATGGGGGCACCTTCCCCCATCCACTCTCTTCCAGCTCTTCCCTGCCCTGAGTGGTGCAGGGGGGCTGGGAGCAGGGTCTGCAGTCAGTCCGTGGTGCTTCGTTTCTCCTGCTCCTTCACGGTCTCTCTGCCCTCTGCTCTGTTGTGGGGTGCCGACCTTCCTGGGCTGTCCTGTGTGGGTTTCTCCACGGGCAGCGAAAAACAGGCTCTTTGGGAGCTGCTCTGGTGTGGGGTCCTTCTCGTGGGGTGCCAACCTTCCTGGGCTGTTCCTAAATGGGCTGCAGCGTGGAGATCTGCTCCACTCTGCTACACCATGGGCTGCGGGGCTGCCTTCCCCACCAGGGGCCTCCTTGTGGGCCGCGGGGGAGCTTCGGCTCCGGCACCTGGAGCACCTCTGCACTGGACTCCCCCTCCTCCGCACTGACCTTGGTGTCTGCAGGGAGGTTTCTCACTCCTCACTCTCCCAGCTGCAGTTGTGCAGCAGTTGTTTTTTCCTTTTCTTGGGTGTGCTCTCATAGAGATTTAAACTGCATTGCTCATGGCTTGGCTCTGGGCAGCGGTGGGCCCCTTTGGAGCCAGCTGAATCACAGAATTTTGAGGTTGGAAGAGACCTCAAGATCATCGAGTCCAACCTCTAACCTAACGCTAACAGTCCCCACTAAACCATATCCCTAAGCTCTACATCTAAACGTCTTTTAAAGACTTCCAGGGATGGTGACTCCACCACCTCCCTGGGCAGCCTGTTCCAGTGTCTAACAACCCTTTCAGTAAAGAAGCTCTTCCTAACATCTAACCTAAAACTCCCCTGGTGCAACTTTAGCCCATTCCCCCTCGTCCTGTCTCCAGGCACGTGGGAGGACAGACCAACCCCCACCTTGCTACAGCCTCCTTTAATGTACCTATAGAGAGCGATAAGGTCGCCCCTGAGCCTCCTCTTCTCCAGGCTGAACAAACCCAGCTCCCTCAGCCGCTCCTCGTAGGACTTGTTCTCCAGACCCCTCACCAGCTTCGTCGCCCTTCTCTGGACCCGCTCAAGCACCTCCATATCCTTCTTGTAGCGAGGGGCCCAAAACTGAACACAGTACTCAAGGTGTGGCCTCACCAGAGCCAAGTACAGGGGGACAATCACTTCCCTAGCCCTGCTGGTCACACTGCTTCTTATACAAGCCAGGATGCTGTTGGCCTTCTTGGCCACCTGAGCACACTGCTGCCTCATATTCAGCCGACTATCAAACAATACTCCCAGGTCCTTCTCCGCCAGGCAGCTTTCCAACCATTCCTCTCTCAGCCTGTGGCTCTGCTTGGGGTTATTGCGCCCCAGCTGCAGGACCTGGCACTTCATGCAGTTGACCTCAGCCCATCGGTGCAGCCTATCCAGATCCTCCTGCAGAGCCTTCCTACCCTCGAGCAGATCGACACACGCACCTAACTTGGTGTCATCTGCAAACTTACTGAGGGTGCACTCAATGCCCTCGTCCAGATCATCGATGAAGATATTAAAGAGGACCAGCCCCAGCACCAAACCCTGGGGAACGCCAGTAGTAACCGGCCTCCAACTGGACTTGACTCCATTTACCACGACTCTTTGGGCCCGGCTATCCAGCCAGTTTCTAACCCAACGAAGCGTGCGCCAGTCCAAGCCAAGAGCAGCCAGTTTCTTGAGGAGAATGCTGTGGGAAACAGTGTCAAAAGCCTTGCTGAAGTCAAGGTAGACCACATCCACAGCCTTTCCCTCATCCACCAAGCACGTCACTTTGTCATAGAAGGAGATCAGGTTCGTCAAGCAGGACCCACCTTTCATAAACCCATGCAGACTGGGCCTGATCGCCTGCTTGCCCTGCAAGTGCCGCGTGATGACCCTCAAGATAATCTGCTCCATGAGCTTCCCTGGCACTGAGGTCAAACTGACAGGCCTATAGTTCCCCAGGTCTACCCTCCAGCCCTTCTTGTAGATGTGCATCACGTTTGCTAGCTGCCAGTCAACTGGGACCTCCCCCGATAGCCAGGACTGCTGATAAATGATGGATAGGGGCTTGGCCAGCTCCTCTGCCAGTTCTCTCAGTACCATCAGGTGGATCCCATCCGGCCCCATCGACTTGTGCACATCCAAGTGCCGTACCAGGTTGCCAACCATTTCTTCATGGATAGTGAGGGCCACATTCTGCTCCCCATCCCCTTCTGCCAGCTCAGGGTATTGGGTATCCAGAGAACAACCGGTATTGCCGCTAAAACTGAGGCAAAGAAGGCATTAAGCACCTCTGCCTTTTCCTCATCTTTTGTAACAAGGTTTCCCTCCGCATCCAGTAAAGGATGGAGATTCTCCTTAGTCCTCCATTTTGCGTTGATGTATTTGTAAAAAGATTTTTTGTTGTCTTCAACAACAGCAGCCAGATTGAACTCCAGATGAGCTTTGGCCTTTCTATTTTTGTCCCTGCACAGCCTCGTTACCTCCTTGTAGTCCTCCTCAGTGGCCCGCCCTTTTTCCAAGGATTATAAACCCTCTTTTTTCTCCTAAGCTCAAGCTGCAACCCTCTGTTGAGCCAGGCCTGTCTTCTTCCACGCTGGCTCGTCTTTGGGCACGTGGGGACAGACCGCTCCTGCGCCATTAAGATTTCCCTCTTGAAGAGCGCCCAGCCTTCCTGGACTCCTCTGCCCTTCAGAACTGCCTCCCAAGGGACCCTACCAACCAGTGTCCTCAGCAGCACGAAGTCAGCCCTCCGGAAGTCCAATACAGCGGTTTTACTGATCCCCTTCCTGGCCTCGCCAAGAATAGTGAACTCCACCATTTCGTGGTCACTCTGCCCAAGACAGCTCCCGACCACCACATCTCCCACCAGTCCTTCTCTGTTTGTGAAGAGAAGGTCTAGAGGGGCACCACCCCTGGTAGGCTCACTAACCAGCTGCGTCAGGAAGCTATCTTCCACACTCTCCAGAAACCTCCTAGACTGCTTTCTCTGGGCTGTGTTGTGCTTCCAGGATATGTCAGGGAAGTTGAAGTCCCCCACGAGAACCAGCGCCGACGATTTCGCAACTTCTGTCAGCTGCCTGTAGAACTCCTCATTGTGTCCTCATCCTGGTTCAGTGGTCTATAACAGAACCCGACCAGGATGCTAGCCTTGTTGGCCTTCCCACTGATCCTAACCCAAAGGGACCCAACCTTGTCATTCCCAGCCTCGAGTTCTACAACATCGAAAGATTCTCTAATATAGAGAGCCACACCACCACCCCTTTTGTGCTGCCTGTCCCTTCTGAAGAGCCTATAGCCAGGCATTGCAGCACTGCAGTCATGAGAGTGGTCCCACCATGTCTCCATGATGGCAACCAAGTCATAGCCTGCCCGCTGCACAATGGCTTCCAGCTCCTCCTGTTTGTTACCCATGCTGTGTGCATTAGTGTAGATGCACTTCAGCTGGGCCACTGCCTTATCCCCCGGCCTTGCCATTGTTCCCCCTGGCACAGCCCCAACAATCCTTGCTTCAGCCCCATCCCCCTTCTTACCTAGTTTAAAGCCCTCTCAATGAGCCCCGCCAGCTCCTGGCCCAGGATCCGTTTCCCCCTAAAAGATAGGGACCCGTCTGCAGCCATTAGGCCGGATGCCAAGTAAAGCGCCCCATGGTCAAAAAATCCAAGATTTCTGTGCTGGCACCAGCCCCTGAGCCACGTGTTTATCAGGTGGGCTTTCCGTGCCCTCTCAGTACCCCTCCCTGCCACCGTAGGGATAGATGAAAACACCACCTGTAGATGAAAACACCACCTGTGAGCGAAAACACCACCTGTATGCCAAACAGCATCAAACAAACACCACCTGCCCTCGGCTCTGGGCAGCGGTGGGCCCCTTTGGAGCCAGCTGAA
This sequence comes from Anas platyrhynchos, assembly GCF_047663525.1. Classification (NCBI taxonomy): domain Eukaryota; kingdom Metazoa; phylum Chordata; class Aves; order Anseriformes; family Anatidae; genus Anas; species Anas platyrhynchos. The sequence goes on from NC_092604.1 coordinate 3,786,267, forward strand.
ACTGGCCCTTATCTAACATGGGGCAGCTGCTGGATTCTTCTCACAGGGGCTACCTCTGCAGCCCCCTCTGCTACCAGAACCTTGCCATGTGAACCCAATACACTGAGGCAGCTAGGTCATTACTGGCCTGTAAAGTGTTAAGACTTAAGTTAACTAATGAAACCCTAAATGTGATGGGGGTAGAAGGGACTGGGATAACAGTGCCACTTTTTGGGGACACCAAGCTGAGACTGGGGATAAAATGATCACTGGGCAATTACTGTATGTACCTGAAGCAGGGACTAACTTGTTGGGAAAGGATTTGATAATGAAACTGGGCATTCAAATAAATTGTTAGACTGGAATAACAGTATTATTAACGGGGTACTCTCAGACCCTGAGAGCAAAGATGTATTTGCCTTTGAATGGAAAGACCCTGAGATCGGGCAGAAGCAGCAATACAGATGGACAATTTTACCTCAGGGGTTTACAGGGCCACCAATTTATTTGGGCAAGTTCTAGAACAAATTTTGGGGTAATTCCAACCTCCAAAGAGCATGTTACTGTTACAATATGTGGATGATCTCTTATTGTTAGGACAGGAGAAAACAGCTGTGAAGGAAGCCACTAACAAACTATTTGAATTTCTGGGAAAACAGGGCTTGAAAGTATTGGAAAATAAATTAAAATTCATAGAAAAAGAAGTCAAATATTTAGGGCATCTAGTGTCTGAGGGGGAATGAAGAATAAATCCAGAGAGGATTCAGGGAATTGTTGAGCTACCCCTACCCAAAGCCAAAAAGAACTAAAAAGTTTTAAGAGAAAGAGTTTTTTAAGGAATTAGGAGTGACGAAGTCCAAAGGAAAACAGATACTCTCTGATGGGAGAGAAATGCTGAAGAAAGTGCTAATGAGGTAAGTATTAACTGTTTTACATCAAGAGGGTCATTGGGGAATTCAAGCAACATGTGACACTGTGCTATGGAAATATTTATGTGTAGGAATATATGTACTCTAGCTGAACAAGTATGCAGGAGTTGTGTAGTATGTCAAAAGGTAAATAGTAAAATTATCTGCAGTCAGTCCAAAGGGGGTGAGAACCAGGAATTCAACGCTTCCAAAATGTACAGGTAGATTTTACAGAACTCCTTAGAGTAGGTAGATTTAAATACTTATTAATCTTGGTAGATCATTTGTCATGGTGGGTGGAAGCTTTCTCTTCAGTATCTGCTACTGCAAACACAGTAACTGAAGTAATTCTAGAACAAGTAACTCGCAGGTATGGAATTGCTGAAAATATTGACTCTAATCAAAGGCATCATTTTATGCCAGAAATATTGCAAGGGCTAATGTGGACTCTACGAATTAAGTGGAAATTTCATACTCCTTGGCATCCTTCCTTTTCTGGAAGGGTGGAGAGGATCAGACAATAAGCAGCAATTGACTAAATTCTGAAAACTCATCTTCCCCAAACAAAGTGCTTACCTTTGGCACTTCTCCAAATTCAAACTGCACCAAGAAAAGATGTGGGAGTTTCACCATATGAAATATTATTTGGACTGCTGTACATGGACAAAAGGAATGAATTACCTCAATTTGAGACAAAAGATGCTTTTCTTAAGATCTATATAATAATGCTGTCGTCCTCTGTCATCTCTCAGGACTGTTAGCTCAAACCCCACCCTTGGAAGCCCTGATCCATCCATTCCGAAAAGGAGGTTGGGATCTGATGTGAACATGGAGAGAACTTAAACTAAAGCCTGAGTGGGACGGACTGTTCCAAGTGCTCCTGACTACTGAGACGACAGTAAGAACAGCTGAGAAAGGGTGGACTCATACCTGGGTAAAAGCATTAGTTAACCCTGATACCAGAGAGACTGCATTAACAAAGACTTTTAAGGTTTAAACTGCTAAAACTATCTATTGTAAACCTTTAACTTCTCCTTAGAAGAATTCTTAATGAGTAAAAAGGATTGAATTACGCAGAATTGGAGTGTTTCCAGTGAACACTCTCTGGAAGTGGAAGAAAAAGAAAGGAGGGTATTCAATCCCCACCAGAAGAACCCTTATTAGTTTATGATTTTTATTGTTTATCTTAATTATTATTTCTTAATTATTAGAGTGGTGTGTATATATACATAGAAATGATGTATTTTAAGTTTATTTTAGTAATACCTATTCTCAATGGATTAGTGATAAAATGGAGGGAAAAATCAGCATTTCCAATTGATCCAGAACATCTCTTGAGTTCTATCTCAAAATAATTTGCACCCAGATGACTAGAAAGACTGAAGAGGCCTTGTGCCCCATTGCTATTTCCAGCAGCAACTGTGTCTGGATTCTCCAGATTTTTAAAAGTGACAGATCATACACAGTCCCGGGAAGCAACAGATTTTGAAGTTGAGTTCCCTACACATAATCCTGGCTACAACATACTGTGTTATCAAAGGTGCCTTTTAAACAACATTGATAGAAAACTCAGGGAGCAAAATTACTGACCCTGGGTGTGTAAATATCCATGAAACAGGGAATAATCCAGACCATACTGAATATGGTAGTCACGGGAATGATAATATACATAATGCACACCAGATACAACATGAGACTCCTGTAACCAAATGGCCTGTCCTGAATGTCAAGGAGTGGTACTGGCTATGTGGCAATAAATCCAGGAAGGTGTTGCCCCTAGGATGGAAGGGAGCTTGCACCCTGGAGGCAATAATTCCAAATGTAATGATTATTGAAGACCCACAAAGTCAAAGCTCCCTTGAGACCACACACAGAATTAAGTGGACTCCAGATAATCCTTTAGTAAAATTCTCTAGCTTTTTACAGTTTTGCAAGGTGGTTTTTACCTTGGTTAAGGGTGAGTGAGTTAGAAAAAGCTATTGTAAATATGTTGAAGAACAAGAAAATAAGTTTGATAAGTTTGCAAAAATAGTGCTCTAGAATCAAAAATAGTGCTCTAAATCAACTAGTATTAGATGTATTAATAACCTTATAAGGAGGAGCGTGCACTGTAATTAATACTAGTTGCTGTATATATGTAGATCAAATGGAATGAATTTGACTGATCTCAAAAATATTTGGGGAAAAAAATACAACAAGATCCTACATAGAGTAGCTCATGATGACACTTCCTGGGGATTTAGAAACATTTGTGAGAAACTAATTTCGTGGTTACCTGAATAGAATTAGCTCAAACAACTACTTGTTGGTATTGTGATAACAATGGCATTCTATATCTGTCATCACCTGTGACATCCGAAGAAGAGTATTGCACCTTAATGTTGGAAAAACTCAAGAGTGCGGTATGTGAAGAGGTGCAAAAACAACAATAGGAGTAAGAAAAGAAGAGGGGTGAATTGTGAGAAACAAAGTTGTGGTTTTGCAGTAGAGAATTACTTTATTGTATTCCAAGTCAGTTGTGTAGTCATAATAAGGAGAAACGCTAAGTAGATAAGTGGACAGTAGAAGGCCTCACTGCTCCAAAATAAGGTAGAAGCTTGAGAAAAACAGGATGAGCAGTGTGAGAACAGTAAAACAAAGATCACGAGTTCTCAAAACATAAGAAAGGAGAAATTAAAGGGTTGAAAAAAAGAAAAATTGTACATATATGGTATAGAGGAGTGTCGAGTAGCTTGTGAACCTGTAGTACTCGGCCAATGAGGAAACAGGGGAGGTGATCAGGTGTTGGGTAATAGGGAATACAAGGTTAGGATTTGTTTACTAAAATGCGCTCCTGATTGACAGGATGCCCACCATTGCAACTGCGAATAAAATAGCTTCCCAGAAGATCCTGTCTGAAGAAAATTATTTGAGATGTTTCTCACAATCTTTCCCAGGATGTCTGCCCCACAGAAGGGAACCATGAACAACTGCAGCACTCTTCACTGAGAGCCAAAGCCACTGCAATTGAACTACCTGATGCAAAGAAACAGGAAAGAATGGCGTTTTGAGATACGTGCCACAAGCCTGTCACCAGAAAACAGCCTTCTGAGCTGCGTCCAGCAAAGGCTACCTGAGGTGCCTCCCCAGAAAAAGACTCAGAGTGCAGCTACTGTGTTCTTTCAGCAGAGCAGGGAGCAGAAACATCCGGCAGCCCCGCTTGCTTATGTGACTTCCACCCAGAGAACCACAAAGACAGCTCTGGAGAGAGGCTTCTTCTGCCTTTTAGCAGCCTGAGGGGCACCTGGAAGGAAAGGAACACATTTATGGCTTCCTAAGCTTGCAGAATATTCCCCACACTGATTCAAAGCAATTCCTCTGACCTAGCCCCCAGCATCTTCAGGAGCTTCCTTCTAGATGCTGGACTGGCAGTGGGGAGAGGTAAAATTCATGCCTGCAGACACACAGCTTGCTGCCAGCAGACCTCCATCTACTCCTCATTCAAATTGTGCTGCAGCACTGAAGTTATGAGCTTTACACCTGCATTTTACAGCCAAGTAGAGAGTTGCCAGTAAAATCCATGGCAATCTACATCAGAGCTTAACTCAAAGGTGTCTAATGGCAAAATTCCTTGGAAAGGGATCAGGAACAAGCCCAAAGTCAGCAGCAACCCCATAAGGAGATTAAAGTATCCCAAGTTATATTAGTAAGGATTAAATAATAATAACATCCAGAAATTTGGAAAGGACAGAAACCCTCACACAAATGCACAAGCCAGCTCCTAAGTGGGGGTTAGGAAAAAAACTTTCCCTGTGGGCAAACTATTCCAAGATCACTCATTTCATGATCATTTCCTTTTTTCCCACAAACACTTGGCCTTTGTCAGAATCACAAAAGACATTTAGACATGCACTGGCCCATCCTAGCATGGTGCTTCATGTGCTTCTCAAAGGGTGTCCTAACTAACAAGCCAAGAAAAGGTAATCACAGACCCTGACACAGCCAGGTGAAACCCCTCGAAATAACCAACAGATGGTGCAGGCTGGGAGCTGTGGGCTGGTGAAGGGCTCAACGACAAGCGAGAGGGCACAGAGCCACCGGTGTGTGCTCAGGTTCTCGGTGCAGCATTTCAGAGCCCAGAACCAACTCCTACAAGCAGCTGCTGCAAACACACTCAGCAGCTACGGGGCTGGCTTCACCTCACAGTGTTTTACAAGCTGCTTTCAAGCAGGAGGCCACTGAGGTCCACAAATTCTGTGATGCTTTATCCAAACAACGTGTCAGCCGAATGTATCTACACGGTGGAGATTTCAATACAGACCCTCTGGAGCTGGATGTAATCCTTCCAGGTCAGGGAGTGTGATGCCAGACTAGCAGGGGATTCCATTCAGTGGAGAATATCCCATATCCGTTTCTGAAAGACAGCCCCCTGTTCATCACAGTGTCATGATCACATACAGGTGGTTGTTGGTTTCCTTTTTTTTTTTATTTTTAACCTTTGGGGGAGGAAAGTGTTTGGGTACTGCTCACTGGATGGTGGAACAGAAAAGACTTTCCAGGAGTCCTCAGGCTGCTACACATCAATGAGTTTCCCTCTTCTACACTTAAAAGTACATTAAATTTGAATCAAAACAGATAGCAAATACCACCAATTTGAAGTGAAAATATTATGGCATTTTGCAATTATGCCCAAAATCAGCACTATGAACAGAATGTTCGGATTCCATGACACACCAGACAATATAATTAATGCCAGCAGATCTGGTTTCATGCTTTTTCATTCTGGTGTCACTTCAGGGGAGTGCTGGATTCTTTTTATTTAAATTGTAACTCAGTGCAAGATTGTCCTGGTTTCAGTTAGAACAGAATTAATTTTCTTCCTAGTAGCTGGTGGAATGCTGTGTTTTGGCTTAGGATGAGAAGAGTGCTGATAACACCCCAATGCTTTAATTGTTGCAGAGCAATGCTTATACTAAGCCAAGGACATCTCAGCCTTTTGCTCTGTCCTGCCAACGGGCAGGCTGGGGGTGCAGTAAGAGCTGGGAGGGGACAGACCCAGGACAAAGATAAAGAATGTCGAAAAGAGAGTGTTAATGTTCTCCTAGCAGAATTTTGACAATGAACAGCATCAATTTTGCATAATTAAAAAACAGGTGTACCTGTACATACCTAACTTGTGACGCAGTAAGATTTATTATTTTTTTACATTAAAAGGGATGCTGAATCTCCACAAGTGAAAAACTCAGTTCAGATCACATTATGGAATTTTGCACAAGATATGATATGGTCCATTTTATTTTCAATTCCCCTGAAATCAAAAGGAGTTTAAGGTCTGACTGGGAACATACTCTACTCATCTGCCTCACAACTGTTTAGATTACATGATGCAGCACCAAGAGTTGCATAAAGGAAAATCTCACCTTGACTTTTTCATACACATTTGTCCTTGACCAGAAATTTTGTTTTTACTGTGATTTCCAGATGGGGATTCATAGGATTCATGCATAGTTTCCAAAGTCGAAAGGAAAAGTGATAGTTAAATGACTGCACAGTACTAAAGAACAAATCCTGGCTTCCTAAACCTTCATAAGGACCAAGATCAAACTAAAATAAAATGGTGTAATAAACTCTCCACAATTGCCTGCTGTAATCCAGGCCTCTAACCTTCATGTCAGGTTGAAAGGAGGAAATTTTAAGAAGGTAACCATTGTATTGTTCTGCCTTTCCTGGTTTTAAAGTGAAAATACTGAGAACTGTGGTGAGGTAAGCTGGATTAGTCAACAGTGCAGACCACTGCACTGTTGGATTGTTGTCTTGGCTTAAAAATGTTTGGGGCAGTGTTTTAATAAATTGTAAAAATACTTAAAATATATTTTTTTCTGTGTTATTCAGATAAAACATTGTTGAAATGCCAACATGCAGCTCAACAGACAAAGGTGCAAGCTGAAAGAAGAATTTGGAATAATTAATGGCATTGCTGGTTGTATACCTTTTCCACTGCTAAATTTCAACCTATGTTGAAAGCTGGAAAGGGTATTGCTTCCTAATGAACATGGGAGGAATGTAATCCTATCTTCAGAAAAGTTCTCCTGGCATTTTCAAGACAGATTGATGGATGAATGGAACAGTTTGGAATTACTAATTTTCTAACCCTTTTTCATTAAAATAAATATATTTTTTCCATCAATTTCACTGCCTAGGAACTGTGTAAGAGACTTCTTGCAAGGTTTTAACGGCCAGATTTCTGTAAACATTGTCTATTTTGTCAGTATCCAGGAAAGCGGAAGAAATTTATTTTTTATGGGTGTATTAGCAATTTTCTGTATAAGATCATGTTTGGAGATTAACAGAAAACTTGAAACCTTCTTTTCTAAAACCTTAGGCTAAAGTTACACAGAAAGCAACTGCTCCTTTCTAGAGCTATGGAACTTCACCACTTGCAGAAACATCACATCCTCCTGTGTGCCATGCTCCAGAGCACACCTTACATGCTTGTAAGGAAAGACACCCAGCAGGATACCCAAAACGAGACCATCTGAAAGAACCCGTAGCATTGCAGAGTGATGTCAAAGGAGTGAGATCAAATTTACCCTACTAAAAGGCAGGGCCAGGAGCTATACCTACTTCACCCAGCCCCAACAAAGATGTCGGTGCAGCGATGTGAAGGCTCCAAAGCAGCAAGCATTAGTCCTGATCCCCTCCCTGTGCCATTCCTGGCATACAAGGTACTTAGAGGAAGAGATTATGGGAGCAAGACAACAGTAACCTGTGTTACGGTGCCACGGACAGCACTGTGCCTCACAACAAACACCAGCTCTGGGGGGAGCAGGAGTGACCCCAGCCCATGAGCTGGGAAGAAACACACTCTCGTGAAAGGCAACAACTGCACCACTGCGGGAACACATGCCAGGCTTACAAGTCACAATGTCCTTCCCACTGTAGACAAAGTTCCTTATAATTTTCTTAATGTCCTCCTCCTGCACAGAAATTTATCATTCTTGGTCTCAGCCCATTGGTCATTTAAATTTGAAGATGAACATATTCATCTACTTGTTAGGCAAATGGGAATCTAAAGAGACTTTACCTATTTAAAATGCAAAAGCATTAAAAAATAAAATCCATTTTTATAGCTTTCCCCAAGGAGCAGGAGTATTATTAAATAAGAACATTGGAAAAATTAATCAAAGTTGTAAATGACTAACTGTTCACTTTGGCATGTGTACGTGGGTGTGCACACGCACACACATCTTTTACTTTAGGCTTTTAATTGTGTAAGGCATTAGTAAGCTTTACCAAGCACAACAGTGGAACTTCCCATTTTTTGCTCTGTTACCTCAAAAAAGTTAAAGGAAATCAAAAGCTAAAATTTACTTTATGGGAACATTAAGGTTGCAAATTTGAATATTTAAAATTAATGAAGAAATGCAGATGTCAAATATTCTTCCTTAACCTTAGATTAACACTAGCAAACCATTTACATATCCTTTCAGCTCTAGTCAGAACATTAAAATCACTATATCCTGCACATATAAGGCGTGGGCAAGAAAACCTTCATTTTTAATATATTAATTTAATGGTGTAAATTCACAACCCTCAAATTGTTTTTGCACATGCGAGGCAGTGGCACTATGCCTCCATAGTTAATGTCTGCAAGACATATTCCAGCCCAAATCCTTGTTTCTAACCTTTCACTGCTTTTTCGAATAAATTCCTTTTAGTCTGAACTTTCTCATGCTTAGTCAGAGCCCAAAGGGAGATATGTTTTTTAAAGATCAGGCCAATCATTTTTTTTTTTTTTATTTTTGGGATTGTGAAATATATACTATGCATTCAATTCTGGAAAATTCATTTTTTTTCCTTCTAAGTAACGCTCCTCATGGGCACTGTCATGTACACAAGTGATGAGTTTGAATGCACTTAAACTGGAAAGATCATAATTCTGTTTGCAGCCTACAGCACCCTCAGACAGGGATGAAAGCTGGCGTCCCCCACAGCACCTTGCGTCCTGTGCTCTTAGCTCAGCACCTGGGTACAATCCAGTGCACAGACAGCAAGTGTGATACTACCATGAAGGGGAAGGAGAGAACAAGCCTCACAGGTTAAACCCCGTTTTCAAACAGCTCACGTCCTGACCCATCGCAAACCTGGTAAGAATTACAGCCTGCTACCAGGAGCTGGGATATGACCACAAACTAACACGTATTGTGCTACGTCTAAGGTGTATCACTACATCTTGAGCACCTGAGGAAGTGGGAGTGAAGGCCAAGCAAAGAGAAATGACTCAGATATCGCATGGCACCTGTTAAACTGTGCCACAAGGCAGGAGCTTCAGCATGCGACACGTGAGCAGGCAGCTGGCCCTGCTTTAGGCTACGGCGAAGCCCAAGCCTGGAGTCAAGCTCTAAACCAGGGATAGTGACGGCACCAGCCAGAAACACAAACACCTGAGGAGGACAGGGTTATCCCGCCTGCTTCACCACGTGCACAGCTGGGGCAATAATCTCTTCTGAAGGCCCTTTGTCCCTCTTTGGTACCTCTGTATTACAAAGATACCCAGCCTTAACAGCAGCTATCTTTAACACTGCAACACCACAGCAGATACTGTACTTCACCCCCTTCCTTGGTGTGCCACTCAGTGTACATGGAAAATGTGTCGACTGGCTTTTCTTTCCCTCGATTGCACTGCTAGAACTGGCAGCCTTTGAGCTGAAATGCTTCTCAGCATTTATAACAAGCAGTATGGTTCTGATCTCTACCCCAGTCTGTCACTCGAGAGGAGCGGAGAGCGCAGTCCATCCATTTCTCAATCTCTTCTTAATGGCCAGTTTTGAGTTGCAGAGATGCTAAAGCCTGGATTATACAGAAAAATGCAAGAACTCTTCGTATTGCCAGCTGAGCTGTCTTCATGGAAGACAGATCTTGGTTTTTCTCTCTGTAGGACACCAGCATCTGTGTAAGACTTCAATTACAAAAATTTTGTACCCCCAATGCAATAAAGCAACACACTTCAACAGGGAAAGCAATTCATAATACTTTAAAAATTGCTCTAGGCTGAGAATTTCTGTCTGAAATATTTGGTAAATATCATCACCTGTGAGATTCTTTCAAAAATCCTTTGCAAACAGGAAAAATGAGCTCCAAGACAACAGGAAGGTCAACAGGCATGAAGGAAAAACAAGTTGTGTTATTTGGGATCAATCTTGGAATTCTGTGGGAATACAGGTGGAATTCCTTCATCCAGCTCATGATTTTTCAAGCTATGGGGCTGGCCACAGTTAGCACAAAGGGACTAGGAAAGTTGCTTCCTATTTCTGCTAGAATTTAAGGCACAAGTGAAGAAGCTGCCAGGCAAACGATGGCCTGGGTTTACAGACAGGAATTGCACACTGGGCTCTCAGGCACACAGTGGAGTCCTTTGAAGAGCTGCACAGGAGTAACCTGCTGGCAGTGTGAGCACAAGGATCTGCTTTTAAAAAACTGCAAAAAACCCAGCTTAGCCTCTTAAACAGAATTGCATGTAAACAAAAGCATGAGATGGAGGCAGAAAGAACAGGATCTGCCAGAAAACAACCATTAGTGGTCTTCAAACCTCCAGCAAATGCCACAGACTTGTCACAGTAACAAACTGCAACACTGCTAGGAATGAAAGCAGGTGAACTTCTTGAGGGGAACTTCTTTTTCATGTTATTTTCCAGCAAATCACAGAATAACTGGCTGGTGGCATGCTAACAGCCTAGCAGAGCAGACTTCACTTTCACGGCTTGTACTGGCTGAGAGCAATACCTGCTTTTAAACTACTACATCTTGGATGTCATGGTCCTCAAAAAAGTTCTTACCACGGCAGGAGAACAAAGAAAACCACGCTATCACTGAACTCCTCTGGACTCAGCCAAACTGATTGGCATGCTGGAAATGAAATGCTCCTGAAATCACTTCTTCCTGATTTTTCTGACTTCTAACAGCATTTCTTTAAAAACTTCCAGGAATACTATTCCCTATGATATTAACACTGCTCCATCACACTCAGGACTTCTCCCTCAAGAAGAGGAACACTTCTGAAGTCTCAGATAGACAAACAGCCATATACAAAGCTAATATTCCAGCTACACTTTAAAAAACCTTCATCCTTTAGTAATTCTTCCCCTGCTCTGCTCTACATGCTTGCTGTTCTGCTTTCTCTCACAAGGCACAGAAATGCAATCCAACAGCATGAGGCTGTGCCTGGCAGACAGGGACTGGGCTTTGAGCCCGGAGACTTGCGCTCTCCTCCTTTGCCACTTGCCCGCTGGTTGCCTCCAGCAAGTCGCTTGCTTTCGCTCTGCTGTTCCCTGCCTGCCTGCAGAACAGCAAACTCCTCTGTGGGCGATCCAAGGCTCGCCCAGGCAAAAGGCTTAGACATACCAGGGACTAGTAGGACTACTGGCTGCATTGATTAACATATGGTATTTTGAAAACAGATATTAAAAGGCCATTGGTAAGCTGAAATCAGGCAAGTGCGATATTAACAGTTGCTGGAGCGACCTTTTAATTCTGTCATATGCTGGTCCAAAGCGGCAGAGACACCATTAGAAAAAGCAGCAGTAAGCATGTAGACAAGAGCTTAAACGCTTACCCAGTCCCAGGATGAATTAAGGTTTCATGAGCAACCATAAAACTGACAGTCTAACTCTGAGCTCTGCCAGCCAATTCTGGTTGCATTGCACATGTTCTTACATGCAAGTTCTTCTTTCCTACAGAATAGTAATACCAAAATCCAACAGCCTGACTATTAAAATCCATGATATGTAGCAGAGTTAAAGAACACAGCTATGCTAACTGGAGACAGGGCCCTGTTGGGGGACACTCAGACTTCTCTACCTCCCTCCCTTCCACTGCGGATGAACCCAGAAGGAGCTGGCAGCACGGAGCCCATCCTGGGTTTTCCTCCTAACCCAGTTTAGGCACTGGCTCGGGTAGGACTGCTCATCCAACCCTGGTGACAGCCCAGCTCTTACAACTGTTGTCTCCAGCCTGAGATGTGCACACTGAACACAACCTGCCCACAACCCAGCACAGTGCACAGATGCCTTCACATCTGAGGTGACGCTGCCCACAGCTGTGTCTCTGGCACACTGTCCCTGCTGGGGCAGGGTTTTCAGTCCCCTGCTTGCCAGTGGCTTTATTTAGCTATCTCTCAGGTTGCCAAGAATTTCCCGTGGAATGTGAGCAGCAGGAGGGAGATTGTTTTTACAAAGTTTGTAACCCCCTGAAACATGAATGGAATTTCCACGGAAAATGATGGTGCAGATGTAGTACAATCACCTTCTTCCCGAGGACTTTGAAAAGTCAAGAGCAAACAAGAGAGAGATAAAAGCATCTCAGGAAAGACTGCCAGACCCTTCTATAGGAAGTCAGTGACCTAAATGTCAAATTGGTCATCCCTGCCTAGGAAAAAGTATCAAAAAAATTTTTTTTTTTTTTTTCAAAACCTCTCCTCCCTTCCTCCCTGTCAGTCAAAGTTGGTAACAGCTTGACAATCCTTTTTATTAACACATTAGCACTGTGGGTTGCATTGTTTTCTTCACTCTACATGTGGGAATTCTGGTCTTGGATTGTGAGCCAAGGCTAAAAAGTTGCTCACAAAGTCATGCAGCTGTGTCCCCAAGGGCACCGTCCTCTCCTCAGCACCACAGATCTATGTCACTTTGAGAATGGATCCACGACAGAAAAGTGAGTCCCTGAGACACAGTCTATAGACTAACATGCCAAGGCTGCAAACAGCCAACAGTTTTTCCTCGAGGCAGCCTTCAAAGCGCCCTCCCAGCTGGAAAGTCTAAACACCAATGTCTCCTCTTCAAGCAGGCAGCAAACTAACAACTGGCCTCAGCTGCACCCCAGCTCACCCCACGGCTCCCTTCTCCCCATGGAAGGCTGGGCCAGCCCTGCCCGAAGCAGCCTCTTCCTACCTCAGTCTTTCAGCCCTGAAGGCACAGGCATGTTACTTCACAGCTTCACCCCCTTGTGCCCAGAGCAGGCCAGGCACAACTCGTGCATGACCTGGCACGATGAGGATGCCACCTCCCAAGAGGTCACTGCTCTGGGGTAAGTCCACATGACACGACACCGCTAACCGCAGCTCCAGGAAGCCTGGGACCCAGCCACAGTGCTCTCGCTGCACTCCGCAGAGGCTCAGCTGAGATGTCTCCCCACTACCCACGGACAGGAGGAGCTTCACCAAACCCCCCCAGGTGCCCACTGTGGCTGTGAGTAACAGCTGCTGTCAGAAAGTCACTGTGGAGAAAAAAGCTTTTAGAAACATGCAGGACCCAGCAAAGAAGACCCTCATCAACACCAGTTTTGGATGGATGCAATCTATGCCACAGAGACCCAGGGAGAAACACATGAGAGAAAACAGGATCTTGTTGTATCCATTAAGTACTGAGACATTTTGTAAGGCAGCAAACCATGTCTGCAGAGCCCAAGAGTCTAGAGGTTCCCAACATGGTAGAAATAGCAAAGGAAGATTTGGACAATACAGACGTCTGTAACAGAAGGGGTATAAACAGCCAAATCGGGTCACAGAGGAATAGCACTGGAGAGCAGGCAAAATAAAAATAGCAGGAAAGGAAAGATAAATAAAATTCCTAAAATATACGATGAGCAAACAGAACGACAAGAAAACAAGAGGGCCATTGAGCAAAAAGAGGAGAAGAGCCATGCATAGGCAACCAGGGAAGGCTAGGGATTTAATCCAGCTCCAGAGGAGAGGGCACAGGGAAGAAAGAAGACAGCTGAATTATTTCATTGCAGTGGCAAGGAGGGGAAGAGGAAGATGACTTTGTCAGGAAATTACAATCATCTGCAGTTAGGAACAGCAGCACTGGCTGAGCAGTTTCACATTCAAGCTGGAAGGCAGGTGACATGCACAGCTGGTCTTCCACCGCGCTGGATGCCTGCGGTGGCCTCCCTCTCAGCACCCACCAACTCCCTGCTCTGGTGGCTTGGTCTCGCCTCCAGTTCTTCAGCTAGGTGAGACTATTTTGGGAGAGCATTGAGCGTGGTAGGTTAAAGAGGGTTCAGTAACTCGTGCATTGGGGATGGCACAGAGGCAGACTCGTATAACCCTGCATAAAGACAGAAGCAGTCCCTGCCATTCTTACTGCTCGCTGATGCACCTCCACTGCTACCAAGGCAGCTCCTCTGAAACCTGGTATAAAAAGCAGCTTCTTGTCACTGTCTTCTCCCAGTGATTTTTTCTGCCTGTGACTTTCCATTCTCTCTAGTCTCTGAGATGCAGCCACCAACCACAAGAGGCTGTTATTGTCCACATAAATCCTTCTACAGCTCCAACAATGTAGGGTTTGCCCACACAGCAGGGGCACAAACCCTCACACTTTTCCCCTCTTATTGTCCATTCCTCCCTCTATCTCAGCCAAAAACATTCATTTGACAGGTAAGAAGGGGAAAGCTGACTTACAAAAAAAAAAAAAAAACAAAAAAAAAAAAAACAAAAAAAAAACATGCCAAAATTCAAGCAAGAGATGAGCCTGGAAAGACTCAGGATAAGTGAAACACCAACAAGCAGCATGGCAGCTATGGAACAAGAGACAACGTGAGTCTGGAAAGGAGTGTCTATTCTCTGCCTGGTCCTGCAGACCCTGTGTCACAGGGAGCCTGAAAGGGCCTGTCTGCAGAGCCCATCTCCTGTCCTGTGGGCACAAGGAGGAGGTACACACTTTGCGATGGCGGGGCACTACCCAGCCATTTCAGCCAGGGGCTGAGGACCTTCACCCATGCACGGAATGGTCAGCCCTGCCTCCTGCAGGCAGAACGCCGGGACTCCCTCATGCTCATTTCCAGCTCTTCACCTATCACAGAATGGGACTGATGAAACAGCAGTTTAAAAAACGTTGTGTGGCTGTACTTTTTAATTATTTTTATTCTTCACTATTTATCCAACTTCTCTCTTTTTTTCTTTCTTTTCTTTTTTGTCTTTTCTTTTTTTTTTTTTTTTTCCTCTTTTTAACCCAGCCAGGGTCAGTTTGGCTCTTCCAAGCCATCCTCTATGACTGGTAAGACTGGTAACTTACCTTTTCAGTGAAACTCATGGTTCTTACCTAACAGGAAAAAACACAGGTCTCTAGAGATCTCAGGAGGTCTCCAGGCCAGCATCCTGCTGCAAGCAGGGTCTGATCTGAGCTCAGACCTGGTTATTCAGTGCTTTATTCAGACTTGTCTTGAAAGCCTCCAAAGATGGAGAAGGTACAACCTCTCTGGACAACCTTCTCCACAGCATGGCGGAAAACTTTTCCTCACATGCAGCCTCTCTTCCAGCTTACGCCTGCTGCTTCCCATCCTCCTCACCTGGCTCTGTCCTCCCAGTGCCACCAGGTCCCTGCTGCCCCATCCCCGGGCTGAACCAGCCCCGCTCCTAGCAGAGGGCCCTGCGCTGAACCCCTCCACTCCATCAGTGTCTTTCCCCAGGGGGCACGGAACCACATCGCGGGTTTGGGGTTCACAAATCCTACATGACTCCATCAACCTGGAGAGCTCAGCAGCACCCGGGGCCGCCCCGAAGGGCTGCGTGACGGGGAGGGCTGCGTGGCTCCGGCCGGCCCCTCGGCACCCCCCAGCCCCTCAGCGCCGCCCGGACCTGCCCGGGCCCCTCCGCTCCCCTCCCGGCGGGCCGGGGGGCGCCGAGCCGGGAGGCGGCCCCCGCCACTCCGCCCACCGCCACCGCCCCAAGGCCGCCATCTCCGCGGCGCCGGCCGCCCTCTGCCGGCCGAGCCGCCGCTCCGCAGCCTGCAGGGAAGGGCCCCCAGGGGCCCTGGGCCTCCCGGCCCCGCTGGGTGTCCGCCATCCCCGCTCCCCGCACCGGGCACCGGCCGCGAGCCGTGAGCAGCCGGTCCCGGCCGTGCCGCCGGGGGAGAGAGCGCCCAGCCGAGCGCCCCGGGCACCCTGCGCGCCCGCGGTGCTCGCACACGTCAGGCCCCGGTCCCCCCTTTACGCGCACACAGCGCCGTGAGTACTTACTGCCTTGTGAGGCTCCTTCACCTGAGGCAGCTTCAGTGTCTGCAAAGAGAAAGAGCTGCACTTAGATCTGACAGCAGACTCTGCCCCACGTCTGAGAGCACGCAGCCTCGCAGCTGCCCCAGTTCCTTGACCGCTCGCTCGTCTCCAGCCGCGTTGCGGCACCCCACACAGCGGCACCCCACACAGCGGCACCCCACCACAGCGGCCCACGATGCCTGCAAGGGCTGCCACCACTCAAACTTTTTCTGCAGTGTCGCAGAAGCTTGGTTTTGAAGCAGGACGGCTACGAGGGTGCCCCTACCCCAACCCTGCACCCTGAGGAGCAAGCCCCCCACCTCTGGCAGCCTGCGGCAGGCTTCGTTGAGGTGCTATGTGTAAGGGTCTGATCACCAGCTTGGCTTAGCCCAGCAGAGGTGCTCCATCCAGAGCCCTCGTGGGCCCCACAGGCAGCACCAGGTTGTGGGACACTCACTGGCACGGACTCAGCCCCCCTGGGAAAGTCCGTGCTATCACCCCTCTGGTCTCAGGCCAGCCTGGGTCGCAGCGGAGTAGGGGACCATGTATCTCAAGGCAGAGGGGTCGTGTCTGAGGTGTGCCTAGACTGACTGACACAACTTAATTGTCCCAGTGTTATTCGTGGAGCTCATGATGATACGTTTTGTAATTCCTGCTGAAGGTTTGTGGAAATCGCTCATGTGCTTAATTCCTGGGCAAACGCTGTCAACCCAGGAAAGCAAATGGTGAACAACACATCCAGCTCGGTCTCCCCTGGGAGATGCACAGCCGGCACTGCTGCCACGTCCCTGGAGACTGTGTCCCCTCCTCCAACAGCAACGGCAAACCTCTGTGAGAGATGGGCCATGAGCCACAGGAATCCCCCCGGGGCTACTCCATCCTGCTTTACTGAAGACATATGTGAAAAGATGGGAGAGAAAGCCCCCTCCACTGTAGCACGTGTGACCGCAAGCAGCACACAGCAAAGATTACGTTCAAGCCCTAAATGAATGCAATGGGCAAAGCTGCAAGCTGGAAAACAAAACCCAATGTTACAAGTCAAGGATCATAAATGATTAGGACTTCCAAGCCATTTTGAAGTGTTTCATATTCATCCAAAGCTGCATATACCGTATGTCACGTTATCTAATAACATAACTACATTTCAAAATATTCCGTATGTCTCTTGGAATCATGCTTGCATTACTCTGAAAACCACAGCTGTGGAATGTCACAGCATTTTTAAATTTAAAATTTGCAACCTTAAGTAATAAACACTGTTTGCATTTAATTTCCTTCTTGTTTCTTAAAAAGAATACAAATAAATGGCTGTGGATTTATGAATTTGTACATTTCTTCCTGATTAACCTGCCCGATTAGATCACTTTTCTAGGCAGCAAGATTAAAGAGTATGCAATTAATTTGGCACAATTTCATAAACTGAGGGGCCAGATTAGAAAGCCTCAGTATCATATGCAAAACCTCAAAAGTCAAACCCCTGTATTTTTCCACAGCTGCTACTTGTTTGAATTACCACCTATCACTCAAGGAGAAAGCTAGCTGTGGCACAATGGAGTTCTGCAAAATACTGTTCTGGCGTTCACAGACAATGACATAAATAGACCATAAAAGGTATGTAGTATGCATGCACCAGACTATTTCTGTCATTTAAATAGCTTTTAAAAGTACTTTAGTTAAACATAACACGAATCAAGCAACATGCAGAGGTTTAAAGAGCAGCCATTTCTGTACTGTGTTAAGAAATGCTGTTACTCTTAGTCATAAGGTAGACTAAAGGCTTCATTGAAAAAAAAAAGAAAAAAAAAACAAAAAACCACAACAACTAAAAATCCCCTAACAGCCCATTCTAAATCACCTTTGGGCTGAGACCAAGTAATTGCAGCTTTAAACAAAAGACCAATTTCTGAGAAAGTTGCAAAAGTGAGAGTAGGGAGGTCAAAAGGAGAGCTGGAAAGCAAGCAAGTTAACTGTTAACTCCTGTGTCTCAAGTAACTTTCTGTATCTCCTATAAAAATTTGCCACAGAGTGTGAAATGCACAGTGGAGAAAAAAAAAAAGGATGCTTGGGATGCAGCACAGAGGGTGAAATGCCTGCCCCAAATATCCTATGATTTTTCAGTAGCAGATAATCATACAAATGACTCCCAGGTTTCTTCAGCTCAAAACCACCATCTCTCCTCAAGAATGGTTATTTCTCTATTAATTTTCAACTTCTCACCTCAAAATTGTTTCAATCACAGAACTGCTCCAACTCAACACTCCAAAAACATGAACATAGGAAAAATGCTTTTTTCCACATTCACAGTTTGAATGAGCCATCTTCCTTTTCATATTTTTGGAACTAAGCAGAAACCATCCTTGCAAAGCACCTACTGGAAACTCCAGAAGCTCTGAGAATTTTTAAGATCATCAAACAATTGGTTAAACTAGAAATTTCACCTGAAGTCAACAAACCCTACCCTGACGGTGCTGTATCAGGCCCTGGGCTAGCACACGCATGTGGAAAGGTAACAGAGAACCAGTCTGTTCTCAGGGAGGCACTGCAGCAACTAAATAATGTCAATAAATAATAAAGAAAAACAGCTCAAGCAAAATCATCTTTCAACCCAGAAAAGCTTATCTGGAAACAGGGAACTTCCACCAATTATTACAGCGGAGGCGATATATCCTGCGAGGGTTAAACTTGAATCTTGCTATTTTCTTTCATTTGCTTTCTGAAGAATTCTCCATTGGGTAAAAATCTTGCTTGCTTGGCCTCAGCCCAGAGGTTTTTTAATTTACTTTTTGAAAGTCTAATAAAGTAATTTCAGCCATTTCTGAGTTATCTAAAAGTGAAATAATTCTCCTCACTCAAACCATGCCGATGTTTCGCTGCTCATGTTGCTCAAATACAACTGAACCGTACAAAACAAAACTTTCTAGCTGACTAATTCCTGAAGAGACTCCAAACCTTCCAATGACTTGAAAAGCCCCATGTAGCTAAACAAAAAGTACTGTAAGCAACACATTTCTGAGGCCTGGGTTTCCTGTAGGTGACGCAGCAACGTTTGTCCATGCTGACAGCTGGGACAGTGCCCACCAGTGCAACCAGGAATTTGCAGCCTCTCTGCTCCAGCCCAGCTCCAGCAGCTCTGCAGGGAGAGGAAGGAGCCCTGGTCCCGTGGGTCTGCACAACAGCTCACAAAGGAGCCTTTCAGCCCAACATTTTTATTTTCATTTTATTTTTTTTGGATTTTGGGGAGGCACAGGGTAATAACCTTTTCACTTCTCATTTCTTGCAATCTTTTCATTTCTTCCTAGATAATCTGTAGTGAGCAAATTTCTTACCTATGTACCTGACTCTTGGCAGAGTAAAAGAGGGATTTTTACATGGGGTTCCCATGCCTGCAACTGGGCTTTCAGAGCAAAGCAGAAAGGGAGCCTGCAAAGCAGCAGTTCTTTGACAAAGAGCTACCTCGACCCTTAGCACTTGCAAAGTACCAGGAGATCAATCGCTCCCTGAATTCCTCCAGCCAAGCAAAGCACCATAGAGAAGGCTCAATAAACTATGAGGATGCCCAGTTTTTTATTAAGAAACCACCATTCCTGAAGGCAGATGAAGAAAAAAAAGTCAGCCTGAAGAAAATCACTGTCAGCACAGCTTCTCTGCCATGGACATTCAGCGAGTAGGCAAGTGCACATAAAGAAAAATCTAGGAAATTTCTATTGAAAATGATCACTACAAAGAAGAATGTGATTTTTACGCCTTAAAGATGTCACCAAGTGAGAGTCAACGTGGAACTGAACAACTCAAAGGATGAGAACAAATTTAGGTCTTGTGTGGGCTAAACCAATGATCTGACAATTAAGGACAAAAAAGGAGAGGGTCAAAGACCCCATGCCTACACCAGCCCCAAGCTCCCCAGCTACTGCTGCTACCTTGATACCAGGCTGCACAAAACTGAGTTTAGAAATAACCCAGTGCTAAGCAAGGACAATCTGGGACCTTTCAACCTCCCCTCCTGGGAACAGAACTTGTGTCACTGATTGAGAACAGCAGGGCTGGCTATAGAGATGCTTTTTCATTTGTTCTGTCCCAAAGTAATTGTGTTGATCAGGTTTGAACCTTTCTCCTCTCCCACAACAGGAAATAGCTGATGATCCCACTGGATCACCAGCTCTGTCCATCTGCAGGGCCTACACAAATCCTGTTAGTGACACAGCAATGGCACAAGAAAGCAACAAGCAGTGGGGCTGTTCAAGAGGAAGGAGGATATCCTTCAGTGCTTAACAAAAAGTTGGTAATTCTGCTTGAGGGCCCAAAAAGCCCTGGAAGAAAGCACCCAAGGAGAAGAAAAGCAGCCTGAGCTTGCTCCAGTTATTTTGACGCTGAGCTGGAGAGCTGATCCTGCACCAGCCAAACCCTCAGGCAAAGGCAGGTACTAGGTGTCTGACGCATGGTGGTGGCTGATGCTCAGAAAAACCATCAGGCAAAGAGGGAATGCCAGGTCCTGCCACTGCTCCTTCCATGCCCAGTCAGAAGGGTCCAGGATCTGCATTTCTGGCAGCTGATGATTGCACAGAATAGGCCAAGGGAGCTCAACTCACAGTACTTCGGGGACAAGCAGAACTAGAAGAGCTGGCTTGCCAGTGCTTTGGGATTTGATCCAAGACGTGGACTGCAGATTCACAGGGAGAATATGAAGAGTGAAGAATCACACCCTCAATGATAACCAGAAGGTTATCTCATATTTGTTATGGTGGCCAATACCAGCCACTGCTTCTACATAAAACCTTATATACTTGTTGCAATAAAAGCATCTTCCAACAAAATTTCTTTAAGTCCTATGGTCTTCTGCTATTTCCAGCATTGTTTCTGGCTCAGCTGTGTCTGACTCTCAATGGATAATAGGACACAGAGCTTTCCTCCATACAGGCCTTCTTTATTATTATTTTTTTAGGTATACATGACGTGCACATTCAATAGTATATTATTTGTCTGCAGATAGGTACACTTCTAAACTGCTTAAGCAGCTAGTTCAGGGACTGTTTCTTGGAGAATCACATTTACAGAGTTGCATCAAATTTTCAATTTGATTTCTTGTTGACTAGTATAGAAGAATAAATATCTCATTTTGATTTTTATTGTCTTAAGGCAATTTAAATGCACTTTAAATGTTACCACTGCATGCATCAATTTACAGCAAGATAAAACAACACTTTCTAAGTTTTACATACATAAATTGTGCTTCTCCAGTGCTGACATGAAAATTACTAATAAATTTCCACATACAAAATTTTGAAAATTTCCATCTTCTGTAGCTACACATAAAAAAGACAAAAAAAAGAAGCAAAAGGCAAAACAATGTCTCCACTGAGTTTGTGGTAAACCTACAGATATCAATTGTACATGTGTGTGGTGATGAATCGAGACCATTTGATGCATACCTTAATTTCATTTGCAATATAAATAAATATATAAATACTAGTAAATTGAATCACACAATAGAAGCTGATCTCATACTAATGCAGCTCCTACAAATTCCTGTTGCAGTAAGGATCCCACAGTGCTTGTTGGAGAGAGGTAAAATAAAAGCAATCCTTGTCCCAAATTTAAATATTGCTATCATTATTATAAAATTATTGCAATGCTGTGAGGCAACAGTAAAGCCCTCTGTATGTCAGCAAACTATTAGAATCACAGAACCATGGAATGGTTTGGGTTGGAAGGGACCTTGAAGTCCATCCAGTTCCAACCCCTGCCCCCAGCCCAGGCTGCCCCCAGCCCCATCCAGCCTTGGGCACTGCCAGGGATGGGGCACCCACAGCTCCTCTGAGCAGCCTGGGCCGGGGCCTCACCACCCTCTGAGTAAAGAATTTCTTCCTCATATTTAATCTAAACCTACCCTCTTTTAATTTAAAGCCATTACCCCTTGCCCTATCACTCTGCTCCCTGCAAAGAGTCCCGTCCGTCCCCCCCCACCAGGGCACTGTCAGGCCGCTGTAAGGTCAGCCTGGAGCCTTCTCTTCTCCACTCCCTCAGCCTGTCTCCATAGGAGAGGTGCTCCAACCCCTTGATCATCCTCGTGGCCTCCTCTGGACCTGTTCCAACAGCTCCATATCCAGGGGATTGTCCTGGCCCAGGTACAGGACCTTGCACTTGGCCTTGTTGAACTCCATGAAATTGGTACAGGCCACCTCTCTGGCCCGTCCAGGTCCCTCTGGATGGCAACTGCAGCATGGCAACTGCACCACACAGCCTGGTTTCATCTGCAAACCTGCTTGCTGCGGGTGCACTCAATTCATGTCACTAATGAAAGTATTAAACAGTACTGGTCCTAGTACAGACCTCTGAGGGACACCTCTCATAACTGGTCTTCATCTGCACATTGAACCTTTCACCACAGCTCTCTAGATGAAGCCATCCAGCCAGGTCCTTACCCACCAAATAGTCCTCCCATCAAATCCATGTATCTCCAATTTAGAGATATGGATGTTGTGTGGGACCGCATCAAAGGCTTTGGGCAAGTCCAGGTAGATGACATCAGTTGCTCCTCCCTTGTCCACCAATGCTGTCAATCTGTCATAAAAGGCCTCCAAGTTAGTCAGGCACAATTCTCCCTTAGTGAAGCCATGCAGGATGTCTCCATCACCAGTTTTCCAAGTCCCTTCCTTAGTATGGCTTCCAGGAAGATCTGCTCCATGATCTTCCTGGGCAAAGAACTGAGGTTGACCAATGTGTAGTTCCCTGCATCCTCCTTTTCACCCTTTCTCAAAATGGGGGTTATGCTTCTCCTCCAGTCACTGGGGACTTTCCCTGACTGCCACAACTTTTCAAATATAATGGAGAGAGTGGCTTAGCAACTTCACCTGCCAGTGCCCTCAGGACTAGGTATGTTCCAGGAACCATATTCAGGTTCCTCAGACAGTCACAAACCTGATGTTCTCCTACAGTGGGTGGGGCAGTTGCCACTCACTATTATTTTATGGATTTTTTTCTTCAACTGCAGAGCGAAGCTAGTTTGTAGCAGTTATTTAAAGGACTTCTAGGAGTTTTGTTGGCATTTAGAAAGAAATACGAGTACCAAAAACCAATTATGCATCTATCTAAGGATACAGAAGAAGCTCTATGATGTTAAACAGCACACAAGAACTATGCAACCATGCAATTAAAGTATTTACTGTGACTGTAGACTCTGAGAAGTTTCAGATGCATGCTTCCTTTTCAGCTGTGCATTTGCTGACTTCTGAGAGTTTAAGCATTTAAGATTTAACACTACATTAGCATTCATTATTCCTGGATTTTCAGTTTTCATTGGGAGATTCCCTTATGTGCCTTCAGACATTCCAGTCAATTGTTTAATGGAAGACCAAGAACACTAATGTTGCTAGTGAAAAATGAGGAGATATCGCAGATGCTCCTACAAGTCTGACACACTTCAGTGCTTAACTCAGGTGGAAGAAAATAAAAACACCGAAAGGCTTGTGATCTAGTTTCAAGTCCCTATGGTTTTGCTATTTTAGATACGTATTTCTCCAAATTATACATGCTACGCTAATTGTACAAAACAGCCAAGCAAAACTTCCCCATTTCTGCAATTAAGTAACTTGAAATTAGCCACTTACAGAAAATTCAGGAAAAAGAAAATCACTTCTGACTAAGCACAAGAAATTTCATGCAAACAATACATTTGGAAAGTGACCTCAGCAGGGGCACGGGGATGATTTCAAGCATCATTTTATGTGTAGCATGAAAACACAGAAGCATACCACTGCCAGCATAAAGTGAGATACACAATTCAGCAGCCTGTACTGTGGGCATCCATAAATAGTAACGAACATCAGCACCTGATGCGTTTTACTGTGTGTAATCCTTTTCCATGAATAAAAACAACCCTCTGCACAGGTACAAACATCCTGAAGTCCTGGATTTTGCCTGAACTTTTTGCCTTGGTCTGTAACCGTCCTCCACCCAGACACAGCAGGGGTGGATCATAACACCTCGGGCAGGTGCCTACAGTGCCTGAGGCTGGCACATGATTTCATCTGCCAGGAGAGACTTAGTGATTTGCAGCTCTCCCAACACACAGCAATGCCGCAAACAGCCCCGTGCAGTAAATACTGCAGTTATCCTACTGCAGCAAGCACAGCGGCTGGCCACAACTTCAGGAGGAATACTGCTGGAGTGGAGAGCCACAGAGATCAGAGAGCCAAAGAGATTATCCTACAAACGGGCTACCCAAAAGAAGCATTAATGATGGACAGAGAAGTGGCAGAGCAATCTTCAAAGCCTTCCCCAAAATATTCCCTGAGCGTGAATGTTACCCCAGGATTCCCAAATATTTGAGCAGGAGAGAGATACCTCTATGAGCTCGCACATGGGTCTGGAAACAGTTGTAATACTTGTATTTCTTCCCACATATTCCACACTCATAAGATCCTGAAAAACAAGACAGAAAAGCATACAACGCCATATTAGATCAGGAAAAACAGCCTCACCATATACTTATCCGTAAACCAGGAACAAAAAAAATGCAGTTTGCAGCAAAGTAATTTTTGGAAGATTCATGGAGATAAATGCAGGAAATCACTACGCAGACTCTATTCCTTTTACAGCCTTATTTAAGATTCCTTGACATATTACCCTGAACTTACATTTTCAGTATATCTTTATAAATTTGCTAACATGAAAGGGCCACTCTCAAAATAGCCTGACTTATAATTTTATAATAATGACTAATATTTCCTATGGACAGAAATAACCTTGAATTACTTTTCAGTAAGTTCCTAGTAAATGGGAAAAAAGCTTTTCAACTGAAAAAAGAAGGCAGTATGTTATCTTGAGGCAAGTAGTTTTCAAAATTTCTCAAGAAATGCACAATGTACAAATTTCTCAGGAAACCCACAGAGATTTGGTAAATATCCACCCAGAGGAAACCAAATAGATACAAATAGAACTTTTGACCTTTTTAAGGAAAATCACATGACCACAGTAGTCTCTCTTCTCAATTTGTGTATCTAATTCCAGAAAACACACATCTGCAAATAGTCATTTGAAATGAAACCAGAGAAAGAGAGCTGGGAGAATCATTTGTAATGATGAAATTATGCAATGAATTTAGCCTCTTCTGTTTATTGGACAGGCAGACAGAAATTTCCTCAGATTTGTTATTTAAGATGATTCAACCCTTTTTTCCCACTCCATTTTGGCAAACAGGCTGTAAGTTAGACTTTAAAGCTCTCACTTGCAAAATGTATTGCATTTGTTAGCTGTCCATCAGCAGGTAATTAACAGATCCTGTATGTCCTATCTGGTAGAGCAAGGACAGCACTCACTGGAAGAGGAGGTGGGAGAAGGCAGGACTGAGGATTCTTTAGTGTGAACGGAGTATTTCCTTTCCACGGACATGCATGCAACCTTGGAAAAATCTTCCTGATCATGCGAAACAGCAAAACTCAAGGATGGGCCACAAACAAGAACACAACATTCACGCTCACGTCCAAATAAACACTTCCAAACATCATATTACAGCAATACTTACTGTGTGTTACTCTTGAGTAAGGTCTTTCCAGGAACAAAATCAAACATGTTTTTTGAACACACTGTACACACATTCTTTCTTCTCTATGTCCTATTGCTTACAGCTTCTGAAGAAAACAACCCTCCTCCCATCTCACAGCCATGCTGAATTCCCTGCCCATCACTGTTAGCATCACTTAGGACTCTCTTTTGAGCTTGGGAGGATACTTTGTCACTGATGCTCAGACACGCAATTCGCAATAGCCCGAACACAGGAGAACACATCTGGAAAAACACTCTAAAATATGGACGCTGTAGTCAGTTGACTATGATCTGCTCCACAGCCTCTTATATTGTACCTAGCCGCATTTCCCGTATACAGATACAAATAGATGGGACAGTCATCACCAATGGCCACTCCACTCAGGTTATCCTAAGTGAAATCCTGGATACCAGCAAGTCAGCAGCATCTGCCAGCCCTCATTGTCCATGCTCAAAGACTGATGAAATTGATCGCGAATCTCCACAGCTCTTTTCTGAAAACTATTCCAGCCAGAGTCCCAGAGCAAGCATGGCCAGAAGATGAGTGCGCTCCCGATCATTTGGGCCATTCCAACCCGTAACCTTGTTCAGTGCCTGAGGTTCAGCTGTACCACCAGCAAACTGAGACTGCCGCCCACCCATGCCCCTAAAACAGTGCTGCGCACACACAGAGCACTGCAAAAAATAAAAATAGATGAAAACCAATTAGGGGCTCTGGGCTGATTTCACACACACATACCTCCCCCCCCATCCACCAGTTCTTGTATTTCTCCCCTCCTCTGCAGGTGGTATAAGGCACATAAATGCATTTGCTTGTGCAGAAGTTCTTCAAGAAGAACATAAGCCATACAAGTGATTGCATAGTGTCTTCCCTTGCCAGAATGCAACCAAACCGGCACTGCTGCCCCATGCAATGGGCTCTGCCCAGGAAGCAAGGGCAGGAACTGAAGGCAGGACAGAGCCCACTGCATCTCATAGCAAGTGCTTTGGTCCCAATATCCCCTGTGACTCAGCTCGCACATGTAACGTGGGGGAGGCTACAGACAGCTTTGCCAGGGGCACCTCTACCCACCTCCTGCCTGCAGGTGGCCGAGCACTGCCCCACAGGGACTGCAAGACAGCCCAACAGCCCCAGCTACGTATGCAGCACACCATGGTGGGGTCAGAGGCACAGATCCCACTGTGAAAGGAGGGAGTGTTTGCCGCAGTAACTATTGTTAGAGTTGCCTAGAGATTAAGTGAAATAACACATGCTAAGGCTTTACAGAGGACATGCTCGTGTTGCCTTGGGCACTACCACTGTGGTCATGGCTTATTTCAGACTTCACCCACATCAGGATGTGCCACGCAAGGTTAAAGCCGCTTGTAGTAGGTGAGAAGATGGGGAGGGTTTTTGGTTAGTTGGTGCACTCAGTTTGGCCAGACTTCTACTGAGCCTTGCAGATAGAATTTGGGCAACACACTCAGCGTGTCCAGAGCTTTCCCTTGCTCTCTTGTTCCTGATTAGACTTTCACACCCTTCCATCACATACCAGACATGTATCTCAATACACGGTCAAAAATCCAGGTCCCTGAATATCGATTTCGTGTTTATCCAACGGGAGAGCCACGTTCCACTGCTTTTCCATCTAAATTGTGCGGAAAAAAATCTGAAAAGAGCCCTTAAAGTGGATGCATTTCCAAAGAATAACGATGATTGATACCTATTAAACATCTCTGTAGCCTCTGACATTTTGTTTTCAAGCCACAGAGACAGAAAGGCTTGGAAATTTTTAAGGCTTTTGCAGCATTTACGTGGTTTAACTAAGGAGAATCCAAAGATCTCACAAATTATGTGTGCATAGCAGCTCAGTACCTGAGACATCAGCATCATGGTATGAATCAAGCATGTACATAGATTGATAGTCTCAAAGCAGAAGGATTCACTCTTCACATTGTCTCAGAAACATTTCTGATATAATGCATGACTTGAAAAATCCTCTCCAAAATATTTTTCATAAAGCCCGGACCAGACTGGGGGTTGAAATAGTCTTGTATAAAACTTCTCCTGACCAACTCACAGATACCTCAGTCCTTCAAAACACAAATACTGACCTGATGGTATTCCCAGCATTAGAAAATGATCCACACCAGCCAAACAGTTTCCCTCCCTTTCTCTTGATTTATAACACCAATACCATTCTATTTTCCTCTCCTTTCTAGATCACTTCACAGTCTGCTTCTTGGCCTTTCTTGCCCTCACAGCCCTGCCCTGAGAAATGCTGATGTGCTGGAGCTCTTCAAATGGCCCTGGCCCAAGGCCAGCACATGAAGTGAGCAAGATAAAATGGACAAAGAAGGAGGAGAGGAGACATCGGCTCTCTAAGCTATGCCCTCCCAGACACACCGGTAAGGAGGCAGCAGCTCTGGGCCCATGGGAGCCATCAGTCTATTGGCTGCCCTTGCTTGGGATGACCCGGGGGACCCATGGGCCTTGTGAGACTCATGCATAACAGCATATCAAAAGGAATCACAGAACTTCAGAATTACAGAATTGTAGGGGTTGGAAGGGACCTCAAGAGATCATCAGGTCCAACCCCCTTAGCAGGATCCCTAAAGCGGGTTGCCCAGGTAGGCGTCCTGATGGGCCTTGAATATCTCCAGAGAAGGAGACTCCACAACCTCCCTGGGCTGCCTGTCCCAGTGCTCCGTCACCCTCACAATGAAGAAGTTCTTTCACATGTTGGTGCAGAACTTCCTGTGCTCATTTTGTGGCCATTGCCCCTTGTCCTGTCCCCACAAACCACTGAAAAGAGGTTGGCCACATCGCTCTGTCTCCCACACTCCAGGTATTTGTAAACATTGATGAGATCCCCTCTCAGTCTTCTTTTCCCAAGGCTGAACAGACCCAGGTCTCTCAGCCTTTCCTCACAGGGAAGATGCTCCAGGCCCCATATCATCTTTGTGGCCCTCTGCTGGACTCCTTCTAGGAGATCCCTGTCTTTTTTGTACCGGGAAGCCCAGAACTGGACACAGTACTCCAGGTGAGGCCTGACCAGGGCAGAGCAGAGGGGGAGGATCACCTCCACCTGTTGGCCATGCTCCTTTTGATGCACGCCAGGATCCCCTTGGCCTTCTCGGCCACCAGGTCACACTGCTGGCTCATGGCCAACCTGTTGTCCACCTGTCGTCCACCAGAAACCCCTAGGTCATTCTCTGCTGAGCTCCTCTCCAGCAGGTCATCCCCCAGCCCGTACTTATCCATGTGGTAGTTCCTTCCTAGGTGCAGGACTCTACATTTGCTCTTGTACACTTACTCTTCTTCATTGGGTTTCTTCCCTGAATCCTTCACCACTTCCACTGGCTGTGCTGGGGTCAAAAGGGTGTTTGTATGAACTTCATTAGCACCTGGATAATTAAGCACCTGCAGCCAGACAGCAGCTTCCAGCAGAAAGCAGAACTGGAGGGCAGCCCCACAGGGCTGAGAGCAAATGGGCACAAACTCAGCAAAACACAAAAAAGGGCATGTTTTGGGGGTCTGCCCCAGTCTCCTCCAGGTGCTGCCCGAGCTCCAGTCCAGTTGCAGCCCCTGGTACCCTCTTGGCCCAAACCAGACTCTCCAGAAGATTTTTGGGAAGTGTCACTTAGTTCACCCCATCCTTCAGGTCCTTACTTGTAACAGAAGGACTCTGTTTCTAAAGCAGGGGGATTATGAGGAGAAGACGGTGGTGAACTGGGAGGGGAGCAGGAGGGGGTGGCCACAGCCCTTCATCGTGAGGGGGTTGAGAGTAAAAGCCCCGTATCATGGAAACATCAGGGTGCGATTGGGCCTCAGGATGTGGGACCTACATTCCTGCCAGGAATAAACGTCCCAGAAGAGGAAAGGGTGCTGTTCTGAGGAGTTTGGACTAGAGGGAATGGCCTGAACTTGCACCAGAGGAGCTTCAGGTTGGAAATGAGGAGACATTTCTTCTCAGAAAGAGCAGTCAGGCATTGGAACGGGTTGTCAGGGAAGTGGTGCTGTCACCGTCCCTGGGGGTGTGTTTAAGGAAAAGTTGGACGTGGTGCTTGGGGACAAGGTTTAGTGGGTGACAGTGGTGGTAGGGTGATGGTTGGACCAGATGATCTTGGAGGTGTTTTCCAACCTTAATGTTTCTGTGATTCTGTGTTACACTGACGAGAGGCTAGAGCCTGAGCTGGAAAACGTCATGTGGAACATGTGGAACAAGGTCTTACCAGGCTGCAGTTTGCAACATCCTGCAGTTTTGCCACCTAACCTAACCCATAAAAGTGGCCTAGAAGAAAGCTGGAGAGGGACTCTATCAGGGAGTGTAGCCATGGGACAAGGAATAATGGCTTTGAACAAATGGAGGGGACATTTAGCTTGGATGTGACGTGAGGAAGAAATTCTTCACTCAGAGCACAAAGCACACATGGGAACTAGGGCTGAAGATGCACCTTGCTTCTGTTCTTCTCTGTAAAGAATTGAACAAAATTACCTAAAAAACCCAGGACACAGGATGGGAGGTGCAGGGCAGTCCCTGTGGTCAAGGGGCAGCCGTTCTCTCTGGCAAGCCAAATGGCCTGGGGGAGCCAGCCCCAGAAAAGGGGCCCTCAGCCCCCCAACCCTCCTCCTTCTTCCACGGGAGGGCATCTTCCAGGCCGCTCCCAACACAGCCGCCTTTGGCCACGCATGGGCCACTGCAGCGCAGAGGCTTGCTAAGGTCACAGTGGCCACCACTGCCCCGCCTTTGCTGCGGGCCCTATAAAACAGCCCCCCTGCAGCTGGCCCACCACTCGCTCAGCGACTAGGGCCTCTGACAGCCAGCGTACGTGGCAGGAAGGAGACGAGAAGCAGCAAGGCGAGAAGCAGCCCTGCTGGTGTGCGAGGACAGCAATGCCGTCCAAAGAAGCACCAAGAAGGAATGCAGCTAACAAGAAGGAGAAGTGTCATGGGCGGAGGGAGAGCGCCGGCAGCACAAGACACACCAGTGCTCGAGAGACCTCTGGCGCGCAGCCCACAGACACATTTCAGCGGTACCACTGGTACCACGACGACATGGGGAACAGGCCGCCCCCTCTAACATCCAGCGACAGGGGGCCTGGGCCTTCCCATAGGCACAACGGTGGCATGGGGCAAAATCAGGAGCATCAGGCAGACAGCTGTGGGGAGCAGAGGCATAGTGCAGAACGGAGCATGGGACCCAGCCATGGCCGTAAAACAGACGGCAGCATTGAACCCATGCGTGAAAATCAAGCTGACAGTGGCATGGGACCTCAGGGTGGAACTGGACGACCCCCTGGTTTGGCACCCTGGCCTGAAAACTTTCTGGATGGAAAGCATCCTGTTGGGGCAGTCCCAGGCAAAGACTGGCTTATCCTTCTGCCAAGGACTGTGGAGCCCATGGAGATGAATCCACCAGAAGATGTGGAGGAACAAATGGAAGTGGATCCATCTCCACCAGAACAGACCTGGGACTACCGCAGCATGTCGTTGCTCTCTTCCATGCAAGAGCACCAGCAGCATCACAGGAGTGCCCGGCCAGCTCCCTACTCATTGCTCAGGCTCCATCCCAAGCGTTAGCTTGGAGCCACCAAACACCATAGACATCTCACAGGCTTACCTGCAAGATGTCCTGGCAATAAAGAAATCTGTTGCCAATTCTCAGGGGTTGTGTGAGTGCTTCTTTCCCATCCCCCAGTCCTTGTGCGAGAGGTGGCATCCCTTCTGCACGGAGGCTCAAGGAGGAGCACAAGAGAGGACCCAGCTTCCTTCGTGCTGCTGCGCTGGAGTGACAGGAGGAGTCCCTGAGGGCCACCATGCACCTTTTACATCTGTGAAAATAGTCTGAGGGGTGCAAATTGTAGTGTGTAAGCGATTATAAGTGGCTAATTTCTTATATTTGGAGTATGTTCATAGACCTTCCTCTTCCTTTTGATCTTGTTGATGAGCTCCTTGCTCATCCACACAGGTCTCCTGCCTCCCTTCCCCGATTTCCTAGTCTTAGGGATCCTGAACTTGAAAGAAGTGCTATTTAAATGTTTCCCTGCTCTCACAAGCACCCTTGCCTTGTATCAATCTTGCCCATGAGATAACTCCAAATAGGTCTCAGGAGAGGTTGAAGTTGCCTCTCCGAAAGTCCATGGTAGAAATCCTACTGTTTGCCTTACTTCTTCCACCAAGTTCCATCTTGAACTCCATCATCTCATGGATCGCTGCATCCCAACACAGCATTTCAAAATCTGTAGCAGTCCAAAAATTCAAACATCAAACATCAGCAGAGCCGTGGCACTTCCCGTTCATCCACCGCAGGGCTTGAAACAGAGTTTGGCGTAGACCAGAGCTCAGGGAGAGGCACGGGAACTTGCAGCCAAACAGCAGGCAGCATGCACACAGCCTAATCTGATGAAAGCCCTATAAGAGAACAACGGCTACCGAGCTGGGAATCCCTGTTATAAACTGCTGAAAGTTACAGATGTGTGAACATGGCGGGGCCCTGCAAGAGACGTGGCTCAGAAAAGAGGCACAGATCTTCTAACACACGCTGCGGCGAAGCCCCGATGCCAAGCCCCCAGCGAGCTCTGTCACCTGCAGCCACTTGGGCTCTGCCCCTGCGGGCACCGCGGCCCTGGCTCAGGTGAGACATCCCCTGTGCTGCCCACTGTACCATGAAACCACAGTCCGGGGAGCAGGCTTCCCATTCCCATGGAAAGGATGGGGATTCATTTACCTCCAGTTCTCTACTTCATCCCACAACATGAATTACTATAAAAAATAACCCTTTTTGACACCTTCTCAGCTTCTCTGATGAAGGGGAATAAAACCCTACCGAGGCCTTGCCTTTCTGCATGGCTGAAGTGCTTTAGACACAGGGCTACCAGAATTGCAAGAAAGGCTCCAGGAGAACACCTCCTGGAAGCACAAGGAAGCAGCAGCAGAACACGTGGAGCCTCTGCTCCGGAGCTGGGCAGCACTGGTGCCCCCCGCTGCCTGCAACCTTGTGGCTGCCTCAGAGCAGCAGCCGAAATCACCGGCGCAGCAGCAGGTACAGGGCTTTTCCCCTCTGAGTTCCGCAGATGGCTGCAGCCATAGAAATAGTGCCTGCCTGTGGTTTCTGTGGGGGGTGGAGGGGACCAGAAGAATTGACTGGGAGCCAGTTCCAAGAAACCACAAGGAACTGATATCTGGGCACCATGGTCAGTCCACACAGAGCACAGTATTTGGTGGCCAAACAGAAAAGTTATTCAGAGCCATCTCCCCAACAAACAAGAATTATGCGAATGGCTGGATGAATAGGGGCACTTACAGGGCTCTTTGCACAAAGGAATCGGCCACTAACTGCCAATCGCCTCAGGACCAAGTTGCCTTTAAAGAAACCCAGCACGAGGCTATAAAATAACAAATGCGATGCACATTTCATTTCAAGAAGCAATTCCAGATAGAAGTTCTCCAGTTTACTTTCTAAAACTCTCAACTACCACTTGTTAGCTAGTAAATAACCCTCTCTGTCCCTCACGCCATGGGGAGGAAATCCCTCACCGCAGCCTGTCCCCAGCACCCTCAATATGTGACATGTTGGTGTGCATCCAAGCTAGCCAACAGCAAAACCCCATTCCCCACTTTGTATGACAATCTAGTCAACCTTAGCTGGAAACCACATTCTCAGGAGACACCATCTGCAGAGCCCAGCCAGCAGGAGGAGGGGAAGGGGGTTCTACGTGACAGGGGCCCAGATCCCCTCGACAAGGGCTGGCGTCCACAGATGGAAAAGAAGCTCCTATTGCCTCTGCTCAGCAGCCATCCCCAGGGATACCTCTGTGTTTCAGGGTTGCCCATACAGTCTTCAACTTCTCAAGAGCTGTGGAGGCACAAAAAAAATCTGAAAATACATGGAGTGTTTCCTTCAAAGTAGAAGATTTTTAAATTGAAGCCAGT
The DNA here is from genome assembly GCF_047663525.1 of Anas platyrhynchos. Classification (NCBI taxonomy): domain Eukaryota; kingdom Metazoa; phylum Chordata; class Aves; order Anseriformes; family Anatidae; genus Anas; species Anas platyrhynchos. Next base: position 3,819,615 of record NC_092604.1, read on the forward strand.
TATGGACTTAGGCTTTTCCCAAATGTTTTAAACTTCCATAAAATAGCAGTGACCACCCACCCTGCCTTTCCTAGTGGCTGTCCTGATGGCGAAGGGAAAACAAACAGGACCACAATGCTCCCAAGACAGTCCCCAGCTAACAACATCCTTCAGGATTTCTTTCCAACAGCATGAACAGCAATCAAGCAAAAATCAGGAGAAAATCTAACATCAGTGGCTCTTTTCCTTCCCCCTGCAAGACAAACTAACCCCAGAAGCAACACCAGGCAGCTCAAATTAGCTTTCTCCCTAGCCCCTTAACGGAAACATCAACCGACTCCTCTCTCCTCTTCATTATCAGCAACCACCCTCACTCTCAGAGTCACTGCACGGCACCTGGGACCTGCTCCATGTCCCAGAGATGTAGGAGACCCTTTAGCCAGAGCAGAGGCTCCCCCAGGGCCCCACAGAAACACCCTTGCCTGGAGCAGGAGAGGACACCTGTAGAACTGTTTCTAAGCTAAATCTAATTATTTACAGGAACATCTACTTTCATCAAAGCAACTTCCCTCAAAACACTGAAACTTTTTCTCAAGCTTTTTTTCCTGGTTTCCTCTATACTGGGCAGCCCTGGGTTCACCAAGAATTTTGCATGACTGATGGACATGCGATTTAACTCTTCAGAAGAGGTGATAATCTTTCTCTTAAAGTTACCCTTATCTTGGTTGCGTCTTTAGGAGTGACCAGATGCAAACAGATAGCAATAGTTAAAGGAAGTCACTAATCCTAAGCCAGGCCCCAGGGAGCAATGTGCACCCCGCTCTGGTCTGTCCAGCAGAGCCGAGGCGCCAGGAGCAGCTCTGGGGCACACTGACCCACAGCTTACCGAGCGTCTGCTGGTTGCGAACCCCACCGATCACCACGCAGATCTCTGCTGGCACGTCTCCTGGCCCATCTTTTATATTCTTCTTCGAATCTTTGGCATCATCCTGCCAGATCACCTCTTCGATGTAGTCATCTGGTACCTCTGTTTTCACCTTCACCTCAGTCATCATTCCAGCCTCTTCACTGGGTGAGGACTGAGATGTCACCGAATCGGAGCCCTCTCCTTTTGGGCTCCGTGGGCTCCTCTTCAAACACTCCCTGAATGGGGGGAAAAGAAGAGAAACCATGAATTCTCATTTTCAAACACTCACATTTAATGAGTGGGAATTCGGTAAAGATATTTTTGTTTAATGCAATTATTTTAAAATGTGGCTTATTTTAAAATATGGTTAGGTATGGGTGCCGCTCATATAAATGAACAATAATTACATAATAGTAAACAATTAAAACTTAAACAGACAAAAGTAGTAAAACCACTTGCCAGTTATGAAAATAACCTTACTCATCACTAACAACACTATCAGTCAAAACCAGCCCAATTCAGTGAGCAGGAGCACAGAACTTCAGATGGCTCCTAGTAGGTCCATGACAACAACTCCAGCAGTCCAAACAATGACTATTGTGCCAAAAGTAGTCCACACATGCAGAAGAAACATCATTTGCTCCCAACATTTGTAATTTGGAGCTATCTCTGCCCCTGTGCATTCCTCCGTGCGTTAATCTACTGTTGCATCCTCTCTTAAACCTTCAAAGCAACCTAACTCTCATCCTGTGGTATTCACATGGCCTTATTTTACATATACAGTGACGATCAAAGAGGTGATATAGAGTGATGATCATATAGTATGATAACAACTTCTATGGAGGCTATTAATTTATGGGCAGATGCAAGTATTGAAGATGACAGGGAAAGTGTAGTGGGCAGGGAAAGATGGAGGACGAAAGGATTTAGGAGCAGATGAACAAAATAGTGAGAAAACTCAAAATTAACAGAAGAAAAGAATCAAAACAAAATACATAAATTCCCACACCCCCTAAGAAAAGGAAGGAACCTGGACAACCCAAAGCTGCAAGGCAATACCAGCAACTTCAAATGTGCTGAGGTGGCAAAAGACAAAGGGATTTAGAGCACATTAGACAAGAACCAAGTATTAACCCAGTGTAGCTCCTTTTCCAAGTGCACCATCCCATCATTCTTTATGGGCTCCCTGTTTGCAAGACTGACTATTAATAAATTCTAACATGCAATGCAAAAATAAAATAATTGCTGGTTCAGTCTGTGCAGAAATCAGAACTAAATTTATAATAATATCCTAGACTACACAAAACATGAGATTTTAAAGAGTATGAGACATATTTAGAGTCATATTAACACTAGGAACAGCCAGCAGTGTTTGAAAAAGTTATAAGCGGAAGTAATAGACAAAATTAAGTGACAAATAGGCTGAACTTATGGATTGGAGTTATTAGACCATGCGATGGCAAAAAAAAAGAAGTAAATCCCATTCCTTGGAACATCATAGGAAGTCAGAACAAAGCATAAATTAACATGATATAAAACTAACTCCTGCAACGCTTTCGGATTCTGGTTATGAAGCTGGAAGACAAATCCAAATGTTGCAACTGAAGAAGGCGCTCAGCGGGTAAGCCTGGGAGGCTGGAGATGAGAGGAGCAGATGAAGGAAGAGAACAATCTTTTGCAGTAATTACTGCACAACCTCCTACACAGACATGTAGCTGCTATTTCAGAATGGGTCAATCACATCGTATCACCAGATATTTTATTATTCATCGTTTCATTCTCATTATGGAATGAAATGTGCAATTAATAGCCCCTAAACAGAGAGAATTAGCCTTGACCTGCCTCCCCACTCATTCCCATCCTCCTCACACATGCTTCCCCCCATGCTCCCAAAATCATCCAGGGCTTTTACAAGTGAGAAAGATGAATTAAGACAGAGAAAACGTGGCTGAAAATTGGAAGTTCTTTATGGTAATATTATTGGACGTCCAAGAAGGTCCATCAATCTCACCAGACAGCAACATGGCTGAGTGCCCGCTCCAAAGCCGAAGCAAAGGCAGCAGCCAGGAGTGAGAGTGAAAAGGGTAGGATCAATTGTAAATCAATCAGACCAGGAAGGTGTGAAATGCAAAACACTGATAAAGGCAGCAAAAGCCACGGGTTCTGGGGACGAAAATCCCTCCCTTAATGGGGGAAAGGGAGGAAAACCAAAATCAAAGAACTACAATTCTCACTGTTAGGCAGAAAGGTAAAAGCAGTCAGTAAAAGCCGGTTTTGACCTAAAATGAAGGCGAAATGGCTCAGTTATTGATGGCACAGCAACCTGTACTTGCCAATCCCAGACAGAACAACATAAAAATCAATGCAGGAGCTAAGTGATGTGGAATTAAAAGCTTATACAGCTAGCAGTGAGACTAAGGATAGTGCTTTCTGAGCAGATCATAAGTTTGGTGGGAATAACAGAGATCTTCTGACAGTGCCCAGCTTTATGTCACATTCAGACAAAATTTATCAGCAGTACATGGTCCAGAGAGAGCAACAGGTCACATGCTGTAAGGCAAAATGCTATCCTCAACCTGTAGTGCTCCTGAGCAGAGGGATTTCCACAGGGCTTCCCAAGTGGTTGACTTGAGGCAGATTTATTCACCGTGCTCTGGAATTAAATTTAAAACCATTGCTGCCCAAATTTATTGCTGACTGAAGGAGGTGTGGGGGATGGAGAGCAGTGACTGTGAAAGGGACACCAAAACCAGTGATCCCAGTCACTCTGTCAACTGAACCTGCACAAGCCGAGTAGTTTCAGCGAAGCAAAATGTGTCCGGGAACGTGGTGCCCCCATGGACATGAACCCAGTGCTCACACACAGCCCCCCAGGCAGGTCGCTCCGCAGTCAAAGATCCACGCTGTGGCTGAAAGGACTAACGTGACTTCTGGATACATGTGCGTGAGAGCAGAAAGATGTAATATGGAGGTAATTTTCTCTTTGCACAAAGCTGCGGCAAAGCCAGCTCCAGTGCACTGCAGACAGGTTGAACTCCCTTGTTTTTAAAAGGTGATTAGCAAAGCTGGAGAGGGTTCAAAAAGAGGCACTCAAATGGTTCAAGACTGGGAAAAAATGCTTTATGACTTTAAAAGACCAAACAACTTCATGCTGCTTCTCATGCCAAAAGGCAGACTGAGAGATGATTTGATTGCAGCGTATTATAATCTTCATGGGGAGAAAATACTGTCTTTCCTTAATTTGGCAGGGAAAAGTAGAGAGAGAGCTCATCACTGGAAGCTGGAAACAGTTGAAATGAGGCATAAAATGTGAGCACTGATGGTGGTCCACTGGAACAACCATTTTCCAAAGGATGTGCTCAGGCAGAACAAAACTCTCAAAGGCTCCAAAACCCAGGGCATCTGCATCTGGCCAGCCCCAGGTTAGGGGGCTCGGTACACATGTGCTGGCCAGAGGTACACAGGTGCCCAACTTAGTGGCCAGAAGCTGCAGGAAGATGTAAGCAAGTAGACCAGACTAATGGACTCTCTGAAACTTTGCTCCTGACACTCACCGACCTTCTGGATCCATCTCTGCCAAGAAAGTAGCTTCCCAGTTGGGAAGTCTGCTCTTAGGTGGGACCTAAATCTGCAAGTATTAATTAAAAGCAATCCATTCCTCTGACATTGCCCCATATGTTACAATCCTGATCAGATACTCAGTGTAGAGGAAACCAGCCCAAAATGTTTTTGCAACTGTCTTCTGCATGATTTTGGAGCATGGAAGCTCTGAGAGAAGCCCATAAGCCCTCTCAAAAATAATAATAATTTTTAAAAAGCAGCACTACTGGATTTTCAGAATCAAGACCCTCTCTGTCTTCTGACACTTTCTAGGAGCAATGAGAGCAGCAGCTAGCAGAGGTACCCAGGTGTCATGGAAGTGAAGCTACAGCCCCCAGTGCTTCTCGTCGAGCACCCTGGCATCGCCTGCACAGTGGTGACCCTGTGGTGAGGTCTATGCCCAGCCACGTCCCGCTCACATGCCACATCTAGGGAGAGAAGGGAATAAATGATGAACACTAACTACAAGAGATTTTTTTCAGTATATATATATATGCTCCCACTCCTGCTGCCACTGCCCCAGGACACACCTTCACCTCCAGCAGCCCGAGGTGCTGGTGTTTTACTGAGTAAGCCAGATCCTGTTTCAGAGCACTGAGGGCTCCAGAGCCCAGACTACACAAGCCAAAATGCAGAGAATGCCACCCTAAACACAAGCACGCTGCAAGGAAATGCTGTGTTGCGTTTCCCTTGTTGAGCTGCATGTGGCTGAAATTAGTCCCACACCCCTGACAGCAAATTTATCTTCTTCATGACTGTTGCTGTTTTGCTTAAGAAGGAAGAGCTGTGTTCTTCTATTACTCTTATAATTTCACATCCCACAGATATTTTCCAGCTACTGGCTGATGCCAAGCTTTAGCCAAGCTTCAGCTGCAGATTCACCCCAGCTGAATATCTACAGGAGCACAATGGTTTTGCAAAATACCTTCACATAAATGTAACTGAAGGGCAATATGGTCCCAGCCCACCTTCCCTCTCCTACGGATGTACTCTGCAGGGGACAGAGGAGCCAGCAGACTGGGATTACTTCACGTGATGCGTGATGAGGGCCCTGAAAACAGCAGGTGAAGGCAGCAGCCCCCTCCTATCTTCCCTTGTACTTCTACACCCACAGATTGAGAATATCTTCCTCATTTTTACTCTTACAGCCTCTGAGGGACTGACAGTAAGACTATGTGGGATAACTTGTCTCAAGACCACAAAACAAGATCTTGACTTGGGTGGTGGGGCTGACTTGCAAACAGTGGCAATGAGAGTGGTCCCTAAGGGCATAGCAACGATCACCATTTTCATGGTGACTGTCCAGTGACAGACTCGATCTGCTTGGAAACAGCAACCAAAAAGCTCCCCAGGCATGAAGACCCAGGCATGAAGGTCCCTCTTCAGGCCAGGAGTAGCAGGGCTGACAGACGGCTGCTGTTGTAGATCCACCTTGACAGGAAGGAGGCAGAAGTTGCGTAGGTGGTCTGGAAATCCACTTAGTTGGCTTAGTAGTCAACATGGTCTTCTACATCCATCTCCCAGCACTTAGCCACCAGCGCAGCAGGAGGCTGTGGGCTGCACTTGAAAAAGAAACAGGGCCGTGGTGCTACTTCATCCAACAGCGCAGCACTGAAAACACTGGGCTCAGGCCTGGCTCTCAGACAGCTCACTTGATGCCTCCACTGGGGGCCACCCATGCAGCTTTGGAGAGAGATGAGGAGGCACCAATGGTGGAAGATGGCTTTCCTGGCAAGCACTGGCACCATCCGTGGAGGCCCCTTTCTTCTGCTCTCATGTGAAGTTCAGCCAGTGCTCCTGTGACTTGATCAAAATTAGGATCAGTCCAGGCTTCTTGGGTCTGAGGTGATGTCATGAAGACCTGAATATAATTGTCTCTTGAGACCAGGGGAAGGAGGATCCATGCTGAAGATCCATGTGGGACAGCAGAGCTTGAAACCTCCAATTGTGGCTTGAAAAAACTCTACAAACACCTCACAGCAAACTGGTAGAGAAAAAAGAGAAGACATTGGAAACTTCAGATAGGATGGAGAGGTGGAGTACTGCGGGTCTGTGAGGAGCCGAAGAGACCTGACCCAGTAAAGCATAATTTCTTCATTACCCCTCTGGTCCTAGGATGTTGCATCCCTTGCAAGCCTGCAAAACTGCACTTGCTGTGTGTTATGCAGAATTTTGCTTTCCCTCGTTCCAGACAGCTCAAAGGGTCTCCACATAAAGAAGGAGAAAGCAGCAGCAGATCCAGAACATTTTCCAGAAAATTCCCTTGAGAATGACAGTAACTGAGAACATGCTGCCTGGCCTTCAGTTAAGTCAAGAATTGGTATTATGACCTGGAAGAAGTAATCCTCACCACGAACCAAAAAGTGACTGTGTCTCCAAACGTTGTGACCATGAGGCAGAGAGCTCATGCTGTGCCAACACTGAGACCAGCTCCATCTTCTGAATTCCTGCAGGGCACTGCTGGGTAACACACAGGTACCAGGAATGTGGTCAGAGCCTCCACTTGGTGGAGACAGCAGCGCACAAGAACTAAGGGACAACTTCCCATGAGCCAGATTCCACTCCTGGGTACCTGCACCCATCCCACTCATGGTGGCTCTGAACTGTACAGTGTTCAGGTGTGGCCTTCCACAGATCCACTGCAATTCCCTCTATTAAGTCCAGCCTGCATTTAACATCCATGGCATTATCTCCTGGGAAAAGGACATTCTTCAAAGTACTGTTTGCATATGACAAAAACTCCTCAGAGAAATGAGACCAGAGATCAGCAGAGTGCATAATCTGCTAACTTCCTTCCACTGGGTGCTAGCTTAGACCCTACCTCCTTCCACAGGGTGAGTTTAAATTCTTCTCCATGTCTTTGAGCTCTCCTGGGTAATACCAACCTCCTTTACTACTTATTGTCTTGTCTTTACCAAGCTGTGGAGCTTGGAGATCCAAGAGGCTTTCCCTTGCTGAGGAGAGGAGGCACAAACCTTGGGATCGCACACTGCTCACACGATCGCTCAACGCATGCTCCTACTGGAGCTCCTTCCTTTCCAGAACACAGGCCCTATGGATTTTAAACATTAAAGAGGCAAACAAACATTGTACTTGTATGTGTCACTCCTCTGTGTAACTAGGCCACAGAGCCAATTACTGTATTACCAGCTCTACCATCTCACAATGCTCATTTCAACATTGCTGCCCGCTTTGATCATCAGACTTTCATCTTCCAATGACGTTACGGCCACTTTCATGTCAAATACAAGCATGTGAAGGCAGAAGAGATTTAAGGAGGCTTGTTTCAGAGTCATCACGGGGATTTGGACAGCTACAGGTAGATATGTGTTCCGGGACCCATTTAGGTACAGCTACAATAGCTCCTGGAGGCCTGAGGCTTTACGCAGCCAGATGATGCAACCACAGACTATGGACAAGTGACTGCACAAGGTGCACGGTTTGGGCTATAAAGCCAAGTAGTCCAGGTGATGCCCCAGGGACAGCAACACAAGGAGCAATGGTAGGAGCTCTTCCAGGTGGGAGGACAGAAAGGAAATGGGCAACTCTTTGCAGCTGTCTCCTCTGCACCGTAACACTCTCAGGATGAGGCCAGAGGCTTCCAGCCCATCTCCTGCCGAAGAAGGAAAAGGAGGGGAAAGAGGTGCAAACCAAAGAGCTGCAATATGGTGTCGTTTTTATCTTTGGAGAGTGTTTCTTCCTGGCTGTGATAAGCGGAACCGGCAATGACTGAAAGCAAATGGGATCAGTCAGCTGCTGCAGCCAGAAGAAACTCGCATTTGCAGTTTGCTTTTTCTGATCTGGAGTAGCATTCTCATAAATAATGAAAGTGACTAAAAGCTACTTAAAAAACACACACTCCTCCCTTATGAAAGAATGAGAAAAAACCTCAATTACAAAAGGACATTTCTTCCAGCTAGGAATAATTTGTCATGTAATTCTCTGAAGACAGCAACAGAAACATGCATGCTCTGTGCTCCCTTTTGAGTGATCTGTGATTGTATATGTACTCAGATGGCTTCTAATGAGGCTATTTTTATAGCGCATATCCTGCTGAGCTTTTGGGGAGGAGCAAAGTGAGATCAGTGGAGACTCAGTTTTCAACGTCAGCTCCTGTGTGTTTTCTCCTCAAAAGGAGAGGAAAAGGAAACAAATGAGGAGGACATAGTCTGAGTCAATACCTACAAACAAAGCTCTTCCTCCCCAGCAGCAAACATGGAGCATCTTCTTTTTTTTTTTTTTTTTTTTTTTCCTGGACACCACTCAGGCTATAAGAACCTAGCCACGTCAGTACGTCACTAATGCCTTGACGATATTGATGATGGTGATATCTAACTTCCCCTTGGGAAAGCATGCTGTGTCCTCTTTTACACTACTAAAATACACACTTGTACAGTGCTTGGCCCGCTCTTCTGGTCTGCAGGACCAAAGAGGTTCAGAAGAGCAGAGTAATTGGGACCATGAAATGGACACTTGAAAGGCCATGCTTTGCAGAGCCCACTGAGATAACGTCACCCGTATGACACTACAACTTGCCTTCTCAAAACCAACAGGCAGCTCGCTCATCTCATGCCTTATCAAAAGGCTTCAGCTGTCAGAAATGAAAGCAGGCAAAAAATGTAGGGCTGAAAAAACATTGGGCTCAACTTACAGACCTCTGCCACGGTTTTCAGAGTCAGAAGGTTCCTGCCAGGACTGGAGCTAAGAGAAGTAGAATGGACAGAACAGCTGGTAATGAACTCTCGGTTTACATGGAGATGATGAAAGCAGAAAAAGAACGATTTAAAATGAAAATCTGCTTGATTGATAAATGATTTGTGGTGCCCTTCCTACCCCCTCTTCTTAGCTCTCGTTTGGTCCCCAGGGCAGCCCCACTGTGTGGGCACCATGCCTTGCATGGGGAGGAGAGAAGTGGAGTGGGTCAGAAAGCAGGGGAACTGTCTGGTGTCCTCCACCAGGGCCACCTCTTTCACAGACATTACTGGGCAAAAAGGCTTTCAAGTTTAGGGTTAAAAGAGAGAAAAGATGGGGCTACGTGTATTTTTTCCAGTAACACAGCTGAACATTTTGCTTCTAGTTTTGATGCTTCCTGCTTCAAATTTTCCCTCACAGCGACCAACCTACTCATCCAACCCAACCTCCTGAGCTCTAGAGCTGTTCCTCTGCCAAAAGCACACTTGCAGTTTGATCAGAGCCCATGCAACATGCTCATGTGAACCTCTTGCTTCGAGGACTTCGAGGTCGCTGCTTGGAAGTGTTCAAATCTCTCTGCTTGCTTCATTCACAGTCCTATGGGCTGTATCCTTGGTCAGCCAGAGGGTTTGCTTCACCAGGCTGGTGCACCCATCCTGTGCCAGAGATGACTTTTTGGAATGCAGTAATCACTTACAAACTAACCAAAATATGCTGAGGCTAACCAGGATTAATGTGCAACTCTCAGGGGCTGTGAGACCCATTCTGCAAATTTAGCAATTAGATTTGAAGAGATCACATTAATTGGACATGCAAAGATAATTTCTGAGGTAAGAAATACAGCCCAAAACCCTGTCCTTTCCTGGGACACATCCAAGTTTTCTGCTTCTCCCTCCAAAAACAAACTAAAATCAGAGTGTGACACCACATCCTTCTGCAGGCAGAAATACAACAGTAACTGCCATTTAGGCAACCCTGGAAAAATGTTGCTCAATAGATACCACAGCTGTCATGGAGTTCATAAATTCAGAATAACCTAAGAGCTTTTTAGAAGAGAGATGCATCAAGTAGGATCACTACCTGCCTCAGATGGCAGCCAGCCATCAGAGAGAGGCAACATCAGCCAAAAAGAGAGGCAATAACTTTCAAAAACACCAAACTAACTAATCCAACACATGGCATGGTGCGGGATCGCCACCACGAGGACCCCAGGGACCAACTAACAGCACAATCTCAAGAAAGCATCAACCGAAGTGATTTCTAGTGTTCTAGCCCGGTTGTTGCACCATCATGTCCTGAGCTTTACGTAGTGATCCTAACCTCAACCCTCACCATAATTTAACTGACTGCAGAACACATATGCCTGCATTTAGCAGGAATCCCCCAATGCAAAAAGAGAAGAAATTCTTAACAGGAATATAAGTGTTCATCTGCTCAGAGAGTTCTTATGCATGCTGTATCAACAGCTTTGTAGCAGTGAGGGTCTCAAGACATAAAAGAAATAAAATGTTTTTGAAGAGATAATACCATAAATGAAACAACTGCTAAAATCTAAGGAAAACACACAAACAAAGCAGCATACTTTTTTTTTTTTTTTGAACATTCTTGGTCTACTAAAACACACAACCTTTCCTAACAACAAACTGCTTCAGTAAGTGTAAGAGAAATTTAATTGTGTGTTCATTCCTCAGGGGATGCTCAACAGCTCCAAAGCTCCAAATCCTTCAGAACAGGTAAATTACAGGACCAAATCAGGCTGCCTCTCCTCTAGAAAATAAACATTAAAATACAAACATGAACAATAGTAAAGAGCCACAAAGAATTCCTAAGTTATTAGCAAAACAAATTCCCTTAAGTCCTTATTAGGAGCATCTTGAGGATGGTTTGAAGAGGGAAGTCTAACCAAATTAAAATAAAAATAAAAATGGGCTTATCCAACACGAAACAAACGCTCAGTGTTTGCCAAAAGCAAAAGAGTTCAGTCTGATAAAAACTGTGACATACAAATGATGCAGGTTAAAAACTAAATTTAAGATGATAATAGAATAGCTGCCAGCGTCTTTAAATTTTCAAGCGTGGAAATGTCAACAGAGACAAAGAAATTCAGAGAAAAACAAAGAGAATAGATTAAGGATTTATTTATATCAGTGAAAGAGCTCTATGTTGCTTGACTAAGAAATGACTGAGGGGGTGACAACTGTCTGCAGACCTCCATAGGTCCCCCGACATCACCAGGAGAAGCTCACACCAGACTGCCATGGACCCATGGGTGACAGCACGACACAGCACGGCCATGACAAGAATGGGATAAAACGAGCAAACAGAAGAGATGGCCAGAAAAGGAGACAGGACCTCAAGACTGGGAGAACTCCTCAGCTGGGGAGTGATACAAATGAGGTGGCTGATGTCCTGTTGCTGGAGATACACACGCGTTTAAAGTAAACAAGATAGAAGACTATAAGCTCTTATCAGAACAACCACAAGCTGGTCACGAGAGCAAATGACCTAAGAAAAATTATGTCCTGGTAACTTAGCTTTGCCCAAGACAATATTGCTACTGCGTCTCAGTACTTCACATCTCCAGAAAGACACATTTCTCCACCTCAAACCATCAGAGGCTTTCCTGGGTCTGGCTTGGCAAATTGGCATGGATTATGCAGAAAACATGTCGGTTCCATGGGCGCTGGGATGCTCTATGCACTGTTGTCTCATCTTTTACGTGTACACCTATGGCACCTTGACCTTGATCTGTGTTTCAAGGAAAGCAGCATAGGTTTCCCACAGTTTTTGTCTTCATCACAGCACAGAACTTAACACCACTGTCCACTTCTCTTAAATCAGATAGTGGGGATTTCTGGGGGGTTGGTTTGTTCCTTTTTGGTCGGCTGGTTGGTTTGTTTGCACCTTTTTGAAGATGGCTGGTGAGAATCCTTCAGAGAGCACCAAGACTTATTAAATACCTTGCCTGGTTATTAATACTTTGTCTCTTTCTGATGCAGGATCAGGGTATCTTAAGCTCTTCTGGGACTGAAAATCCCACAGGTGGCCTTGTAAAGGAAGGGGAAACAGTTTAAATACTTTGGCTTCTTAGAAACACTCACACACATCCCTTCGTGGGGTGCAGAACTTTCTTTAGAGGTTCAGAGAACCATGTCCCAGGGATGCCCACCCATGCTTAGCCACACCTGGAGATCCTCCTCCCTGAAAGCTGGGGACATGGTGAGGACTGGTCAGGTGGAAGAGGAGCCTGCAGAAGAGTTGGTGTCATCCCTGGCAAACCTCCCTTTGGGTTAAAAGAACTGCACATGAAGATGTGTCTGCAAAGGACAGAATGCACAGAGAGGGAAGGAGGAGAAAAGATACCACCAGTAAGGCAAAGGAGCAAAGTAGGTGCAAGAACGTCTTGGCACCTTCTCCTCCAGGTGGAAACATCTTACTGAAATAGTCTTATTTACACATCTTATTGAAATCACATAATTTTTAAGAGGTAAAACTACAAACTAAAATCTGGTGAAGAGAAACAAAGCAGCATATTTAGTATTTTCCAGCTATCTTGGTCTACTAAAACACATGACCTTTCCTGACAACAATCTTCTTGATAAAGACCAAAACTGCCAGAGCACCTAAGCACCACAGCTTGCTCTGATGACGTGTTAGGGAAAAGTGCACCACGTCAGAGCTGGGAGACCTCGACATCCCAGCCAAAGGAGCCGCTGGAAATGCTTATGTCCCGCACAGCCCTTCTGCTGAAGCTTCACCTCCAAGAGAGCTCCCACCGTCTTTGGGACCCTTACAACAGTGCTGGGAAATGCTGCAGTAACTACAAGACCCATCCAGGCTCTCACAGCCAGTTCACAGCCCCAGCAGGTCTGGGATTTACCTCCGTTTGGGGAGTGAAGCAGGATTTTCTGCACAGCTACATCTGTGCTGCAAGCGGGTTCCCTGGCTGGTGACAGCCCTCGTGCAGACGGGGGCTGAGCTTCCAGCTGGCTCCGTTCCCTCCGCAAACAGATGCAGTTCCTATATCAGGGTCTGATTTATTCAGCAGGAGTCTCACACATTAAGTGTAGTTAAGTCTGAAAACAAATCTAATGACTTTAAAATAAATAGCCAACGGAGGACTTGAAACTAAAAATCTTCCTTCCTTTGACACCCACCACATAAACAGTAATAATTATATAAAACCGTGTCTAACACATGACTACACAAGGCTCTGGTGACCAAGAAAAGCACACGCTGCTTGTCAGACATAATTGCACATTTGGTTTTTCAATTATTTCTTGTCGAGATCCAGAGCCCACCATCTGAATGCTGACATTAATTATTGGTAAGCAGTTTGCCTTGTGATGGTGTCGTGAGGATTCCCAACAGCCACCCTGAGGTCCGCAGCCCTACAAGGCTGGCGTGCAGACAGCGAGTGACTCCAGATCTATCTCCCTTTCTCAGGAGGGGCTTCAGGAGAAGGTTAAAGGAACTTTCCACAGACAGCAGCAGGGTAACTGATCCCCCGGAAACATCTCTTATCCAGAAGAGAGACCCACGTCACCATGGGTCACCCAGGTGAGCCTTGTCTCCTAGAGATGACATCCTGTTTGAGCTCCTGAATGCCACTCGAGTGCCCAGCTCTTGACAATATGCTCCAACAGCTCCAACAGCCCATCATGCAAGAAAAAAGAATCCTTCTTGTCATCGGCTTTTAATTTCCTACCTTTTAATTTTGTTGACTGCCTCTTTTTTTCTTGCAAAAGGGAAAAAAAGAAGTCTCTGATCTACCTTTTCTGGAGTGTTCAATAACATGCACAGCTTTGTCATGTTGTCTCTTAGTTGTCATCTTCTCCAAGGCAAACAGCCATCTCTCCTCTCGCTCCCTTAAAAGAAGAGTTTTCCTATGCTCCTAACAATTCTCCTTGGTTTTTAAAATATCCCATTAACTAGCATACAGTGAGGTACAGGATCCACATACAAGTTAATAAGGTAGGAAACAGAGTGCGCTTTCTGCCACCACTAATTCTCAGCTGAAAATGGCTGCACGCTGAACCAATGTTATTTCAAAGGCAGCAGACAGGCCCAATCAGAGCTATAGAGGTGATAAGATCAGTAAAATCCTGTGCCTTCAGAGCTTTTAACATTTACTTGAAACAGAATAAAATCAATCCAATACAATAAATAAATAAAAACAGGAGCAGCCCAATGCTATGGTCACCACATTAATATCAAGCATGCTATAGTAAAAAAAGTAATAATAAAAAAAATTGTAAAAAGGTAAAGTTGCCCTGGCAACCTTATTTTGCTTATACTTTTTCCTGATATAAATGAATACTTAAAATCTAAAATGATAGCTTGCAATTAATGAAACAGTTTCAAGCAGCAACAACCTCAAAAAACAACTACTCCGTATCCCCAGCCATTAGTGGCCTCAGAAGATTTCATCAAATCCAAATTTCAACCTTCAGTCACTGACAGCATTTTTTTTTTAAACAACTGTTTTTTAAAAAAAAAAAAATGTTTTTTGAACATTTTTTGTTCAGCCAGGCAGATGCTGAAGTGGATTTTGTTTCCACTTTTCTAAAAGAAAATATGTGATGGCCAGCCTCACGCTCTTTCTCTATGTACATAAAGAGTGATGCTGCTGGAAGCAGTTCTGCCACTGCTGCAAGTTTGGGTGCCTGCCTTTGGAGAGGCTCTGGCTCACACCCAAGAGGATGCTCAGGTCGTCAGCCCGAGGGCACCTCCTGCACGCCCAGGAAGGGAGGACATCCACACCAGACACCCGCGAGACATCTGTGTCCACATGAGACTGAGCTCATGGACCAGAACTGCAAAACCCTCCACTGAGAGCTACAAGATCAGATCAAAAGTCAGGATAAAAACTTTGGGGGAAGCAAGCAATGCTCAGCTCCTTAGCCAATTTTCAGCTTTCCTCCCAGTGCTTTGTTCAGGCTAATTCCCAGCATCCTGAAAGCAAGCACTGCTGGTCCTCACTGATGAGCTTTCCCCAGCTGGGAAAACTTAAATTTTCCTTTGCATAAGACATCCGATGCTGGTGCTTGCTCCCCGATGCTGAAATCTGCCCACCGAGCCCCAGCCACCAGGTACCCAAGAGGTACCCAAAGCCACCAGGTACCCAAGAGGTGCCCAAAGCTGGGCACCGCCACAGCACCGCAAAATGGCAGTTTCATTTGGAAACCTCGCAAAGGTGGCTGCGGCAGCACGGAGCACCCAGTGCCGCACAGAGCATTTTGGAGATCTCCTTAGTGCTTTTGAGTCTTGGGAGGAAGTAGAAAAGTGTTCCGGAATACCATTAGCAGAGAGATGGTACCGCTGGGTAGTGCAGACAGGAGGGCATGAAATACAGCTCCACCTCTGCAGGAGGCTGGCAGTGCCTGGGATCTGGTGCTCGCTGCAAAGGGCCGCAGTGAGGACAGGGCAGGTGATGCTGATGGAGGTGACACCAGGACGGGTGTCAAAACCTGCACTGACTTTTTCCACAGCAGTCAAACTGGCTCCTGTTTTCCATTGCCTATCTTCCCTCATCCATGCCAATATAACCCGCAAACGGATGTAACCCACAAACGTGCCCTGTGTGGGTGGTGGTCCCCTCACCACGTGCTGGCACTTCCCTGACTTTCCTACCAACTCTCGTGGATGCTTCCATTCTCTGTTGCAGCCCTCTCCCCTTCCCACACCATGTGCTCCCCTCCCCTGTATACCTCAGTGCTGACACTGTTTCCAGCCTCACATTTCTCAGCTCCTATATCTCCACCTATTTTTACCACAAAACTTTTTAAACCTGGCCGATGAGTTTGCCGTGCTGCTGGTGGACAGCTGACAGGCGGAACCAGCTCACAGGACCACACAAACCCAACCAGCACCAAAGCCATGCCATGCCCTGTCCTCCTGGCACACCAGTACTGCTCTCCAAAGGAAACCCAATTAAAATTAATTTCTGTCTGACTGAGAAAGGAAGCTAGGTGGCCAGCTGCCCCTCAGAGATGGAGAAGCACCATCCATAGTGCACCTCCTGCCTCCCAGTGCGCCCAGCAAGGAAAGATGCCCCACAGCACCGACGGGCAGGAGGTAGTGAGGCCACAGCATGGACAGCCCCAGCCTCAGCACCTCCCCTGCCTTTGTGCCACACTTTCCTCCGGGCCATGGGCCCCTTTCCCCAGCCAGCCTGTGCAGCACGGACTGAAGTCTCCATCAGAGCTGCGTGCTGTGATGGTTGTTGCACCAAGGCATGGCCACAGGGCCCCCCCGTTGCACTCACACACATCTCCTCGTGGACTCCAAGACTAGAATTATCTTTCTTGCATCCGTCTCTAGCGAAGTCTAAACATGGGTGTATGGCCTCTGCACTCTAACAACTCCCATCTCATGCTCCTCACCACCCATCTCTGAGACGGGGCAGCGCACCCCAGCAGAGCTGCAGCTGCCCACCGTGTCACACTGCAGAACAGAAAACTGTCACGTACCTGCTGGAAGAGCTCCTCCTCCCAGTGCTGTTGCTCTCGTCGGCCTGTGGGGCAAAACACATTAAAAAAGGCTGTTTAGGTCAAGAAAGGCAAGGCTGTCTTCCAACACTTTGGGTGCCTTCTGCACCAAAGCCACCTGAGTTTTTCCATTCTGAGTCACATGCATCCTCCATGTTTAATTTTGGCAGGACGTGTCGTGCACTTAAATCCAAGCAGGTGCACCAAGTTTTCCAGAGACTGAGGCAGGACTTCAGAGACAGCTCCACCAAGAAGGCGATTTTTTGTTTTTATTCCCATCCCCATGATATATCCAAAAACAACTGGCTGGCAGCACTGGTGGAGATCACTTGTGCGATTATTTTGTTGTGCTCTACCAGAAACCTCCCAAGTTTAAAGCAACAATCCATTCTTTGCAGGAGGAAAACAAGGCCAAAATACGCAATTTGCTGGAAGAAAATTCAAAGCATCCAAGCTCAGACAGCCTAAAATTACACCAAAATCCCACAGTGCCTTGCATTTGCTCTGCCGGGCTGGATCGGGCATGGAGACACTGGGTGTCATCCCAAAGCTCCTCATCCCAAGCCACGACTCCTCCAAGCCCTGCCCTGCCTGGAGGCCGGGTTGCAGGGAAGGAGCCCCCAGGGTAGCTCCCTGCCCAGACACACCTGGCTCGCCTGCGGGCGGCCCAGTCCTGCCCTCCCAGTGTCAGGAAGGGGATGAGCAGGAGCCGCCACGTCCTCCCTGCCTCCTTCCTCCAGCTCTCTGATTAGAGGCTTCCTTGGAAAGACAATATTATTCCAAACCCAGAAATTTTATTTCTGAATTTGTGCAAATACAAGTTAAAAGATATTAGCTGCATTTCACATTTTGTGCAAATGGCAGAAACAGGCAATTCATGTGCAGCAGGATGGGGGCTAGCCAACGATTTCGATAAAATAAACCCTTTTTTAATTTAAATGCTAATGCACTGAATTAAAATTTAATAACTGAGGAAATTGAAAAGCCGAGCAGGAATATTGGAAATAAATCCAAGCAGAAACAGCTGAAATTAAAAATTCTAGAGAGTGGGAGGATAGCAGCTAAGCTGTCTTATATGATTACATTTTTTTTTTTTCAGAACGAAGGGGGGAAGGAAAAAAAATCCTATCTTTGGCTGGCTGTAGGGCAGTAAATCGAGAGTGCTGTGATTTATTGCTCAATTTTCCTGAGGGAAAAAGGCTTTCTTTCATGCTGAAATATTTCATAAATTTCAAGCCAGCATAAATTCTTAATTTAAAAGTTATGGAGGTCACATTTAGTGCACTGGTGCAATTCTGAAATCTTAAAGGAATAGCAACCAAAAAATTACAATTTGATTTTATTTTTCTTAATTCTTTGGATGAAATTTTGTTCAAAGGGATTCTCTGAGTTACACAAGGCAGAAAGGCATCCTGGCTTCTGAAGGTTTCAGAAATTCACTGGAAATGAAGAGATAAAAATCTAATTCAATTACAAAAAGGTATTTTTTTTTATTATTATTGTTAGCCACTTGAGGAATTTCTGTTAAAAAATTTCCTCCCTCCATTGCCTGGGAAAAGCCAGAAGGGAGGAGCTGACAATGTAATTGCTTCTGTTAGATCTCCAATCTTTTGTGAGCACTGATATGTTCATTTGTTATACAGCTGTTCAGCTACAGAAAGGATGTCAGAGCACCCATAATTCAAAGCAATCAATCAAAAATTAATGATTTGTCATGCTTACACAATGGGAAAAAAAAAAAAAAAAAAGCTTTATGGGTTCCTGCAACTGGTAGATTGCTCAAACCTTCAGGGCATTTTCTAGAAGATTAGATCTGTGTGTACAAAAAAGAAAAAAAGGAAAAAAAAAAAAAAAAGATAAAAAGGAGACTTTACATAAAGCCAGGCCAAAAGCCTTGTGGGGTGCTATGGCATCAGCATTACCCGAACTCCCCTACAGATCAGAGCCCACCCCTTTGAAGAGCTTTCCGCACAGCCCAGCCTCATGGGCAGCCCATGAGCCACCTCCCGCGCCCCTCGCTATGAGCAGCCCCAGAACAGGAATGGAGCAGAAAGGCTCCCGAGCTCCAGGAGTCCCCCAGCGCAGAAGCCCAAGCCAAACTCTGCCCTCCCATCACCAGGCTGCACTGCTCCAGCGGCAACACTGTGTGCTATCCACCCAAAATTAAAAGATTTGGGTTTGGGAAGTAGGGAGGCACGTCAGCAGCTGGCACCAAGCCTTAAAATCAGAAAATTGTTTGAATTTGCAGTGTTTGTCCTCCATGTAAGCAAGGTATCCTTTAGGTACAAATTCCTTCTTTGAGAGCATTGTGCTGGCAGCGTGCTCCAACACGAAGCGTGCCGATAGCCCAGCGCCGTACTTTATGCTTGTACACACGTGCACAACCTCTCATCTGGTTTACCACCCCGCCTAATGCAGACATTGCTCCTTTTCCTACTTTGTATCTGGAGTCGAGCAAGTGACATGCTAGAAACAGGATGGGGCAACCACACTTGAGGCTCAGGACAAACGCGCCCACGCGCAAGGCCCAAGTCCAGGCCCGACCCAGGCCCACCTGCGGCATCACCTCGCGATGTGGGCGACCCACAGGCAGCACCAGAAGAGGCAGCACCAGAAGACCCCTGGCAGTTTTACATGTATTATTTACTTCGTTTTTTGTTTACCTTCTACGTTTGGTGTGCATTTGCTCTGTGCTATTTCCCCCATCCACTTTATTTTTTTTAATGAATTCTAATGACAATTTTTTTGCTTTCTAACTTCTTTTCCTGAGCAATTCACGGGCTGCCCCGTCCTAGGCTGCTGCATGTATCAGTGTAAAGGGTGAGACATGCACGAGGAGCACAGAAAGGGAAATGTGATGGTGTGACCACACCAGCATTAGGTATTTCTGTTTTAAAAGACAAACGAACCACAAAGAGAAGAGAGCTCTCAATCCAGGTAGTTTAACACCAGCCAAGATGCTCTTGGAGGGAAGGAGACCATCTCCCAGCCTGCCCATGTGGAAAAATGCTCAAGATCTCAGTGATGGACACCAGTGGTGTGGTTGTTCAGGGGCTGCTGCAAGCCAGCACCTGACTTCCTATTTTGGATCTGTCAGACCAGAAGAAGGATATCAGATCCAGACTGGCTCTCTGAAAGGTTTCTGGATGCTTAAATAAGCCCATCCTCACCAAAGGTGCCACTAGGAGAAACCTTCACACACTGCTCCAGTTTCCAAACTGGCAAATCTGCTGTACCAGCAGTTTATCTCGGTCGTGACTCCTGAGGGACAGCTCCATTTGGTTCAGCACCAAGCCCGGCGAAGCCTGGCTGGGGCTGCAGCTACAGCATGGTCTGGGCAGAGGTGACTGCTGCCAGGCTGCTGGCCCCAAACAGATCAAATTCACAAACAACTTCCTTGTCACAGACCTGAGGACTTGAATTTACGGCTTTGGTGCAGGGCTGGGTGGCAGCACACCCTGTGACCTGCAGGAATGGCCATCGTGGCCAGCCCGAGCCACTTGACACGTGGCTGTTTCTGAGCATGGCCAGGCAGTGCCCAGCGACCCGCTCCATGGACAGAGACTGAGCAAGCGCTACCTGGACCAGCCTGAGAAACCACCACAACAGTGCATCGCAATCCCTGGTGGCACCACCCTGGCCTTCAGCACATGGCCCTACCCAAAAGGTGCTTCTTCTCCTCTCCCGCTCAGCTTCAGGCTCACACGCAGCACTGGGAACACGGGGAGATGCTGCACACGTTTCTAAAAATCTGGCTGAAACAAGCTTTTGTTCTTTTATTTTGTAATGAGCTGGATTTAGAATCAAATACTAAGTTTTGATGACTTTAGCAGGTCACACTATTAACCCATATAAAGCAAAATGTTGCTTTTAATTTCTAGAACATCCCATTTAAGGAGCAGAAATATCTCAAGAAAGTTAAAGCAGTGGATTGGTAGAAATCGCCATTCAACCACTGGCAACCAGAACATACTGAAATGGTTGAGAGCAGCTTTCAATGAAGTAGTGTCTTCGGGAAGAGGAAAGATAAATCGTCTGCACACCAGTTTACCCAGTTAATTTAATTCAGGGACTTCCTCATTTTTAATTGAAAAAGCAGAAGAGCAGTGTTTGCGCCTCCCTGCCAGTCCATGAGCCAGGAAGGATGGGCTCTGCTCGCCTCCACCAGGACATGGAGCTTTGCAACAGAGGCAAGGCTCCTGCTGCATAATTAGTACCACAGCTTCTTGCATAAAATAATTTACAATTCAAAATATGATTCCAAAGGTACTTTTGTATGTATCTGGTACGTTTAAGGTAGTTAAACAAAACTAATACAAATAAATATCTATTAAATTAAAATGCACAAAACCAGAATGTGGTTTCTGGCCATATGTTCCTCAATTCAAGTGGTAAGCAAAAAGTAAATCATGAGATAAATAGAAAATGTATCAGTCAACATCTAGCAGGATAAAGTGTCAAAAATTAGGAGTCCAAGCAGATGTACAACTGACCCCAGAAATGCATGTTTAGAGAAAGGGCTGCACTTTTTTGGGAAAAGAAAACACAACATTTTAACAGTTACTGAGAAGCATTAACAACTAAAAAGCATTAAAATGTTAAATGAGATTTCAGACTTAGGCATGGGCTTTCTGTCTGATCACTGAAGTTACCACCACAAACCCTGGGGCCAGCATAGACAGGACAGGGAGCCCTGGACCCACACGGGCTGGTAGCAGCTCAAAATCCACCAGTATTGAACCCAAACTGCTGCCTGACACACCTCCACTGCACTGCATTCAACCCGTGTTAATTAATGCGTATAAGAATTAATTGTTCTCACCCATACTACCAATTCCATGTTTTTATGGAAACTTGTGAGGTCCTTTCACAACCTCTCCCGAAGCAGAGTTAAGGCGGGTTAACTCACTAGATTGTTTGTGGAAGGGTGGAATTGTTTGTTTTACCTGGGGGGGGGGGAGGGGAGGGAAAAGAAAAAAAAAAAAGCAATCTGAACACATTCCCAAAGTGTTCAAGCTGAATCATTTTCGGCAAAACACAAAACACACATACAGGTCAGGAGGGAGCCAGAAACAGATACCCAGCATGGAAAATTTCACCCCAAATAATTAAAATTTGGCAACACGATAAGCGACTGAAAACAGATCTTACAAAGGAATGTGCCATAAAAATAACTGCTGGCCTACCTACCTGCACTGTCTATTATTATTAACTTCAGAGCAACAGAAAATGCAGGAAGTGTTTTTTTTCTTTGTTTTTTTTTTTTTTTTTTAAAACAAACGGTAAGACACTGGCAGTTTCCTATTTAACTTTCATTAAAGAACAACCAAAAAAAAAAAAAGAGAGAGAGAGAGAGAGAGAAGAAACCCCCTACTACACCAAAACATCTGCAGAACACCAGGACCCATCCATACACCCATGCCCTTTGCTTCCCACTGTCAACATGGGAATGCTAAAGAAAAGCTCAAGTGATGAATTTTGCACTGCAGCCCTCTGCATTTCCCCCACTTTGTTCTCTCCCTCTCCCCGGTCCCAGCTCAGTGACGCTCCTCAAGTTTAACAAAAGTCAGGGAGTGATGCTGAGCTGCTGGGTGAGCTGAGCACCTGTGCCCACGCACTTCCTGGAGTCAAAGTATCCCCTACACCAGGCAAAATGATCTCTGATGCTTTGGAAAGCTTTGGCTTGGCTTATCCCATCCTTACCCTTTACCTTAGCACATCTACACGGGCTGCACGAGCCTCTGAAAGGGATGATTTTTCCATGAGGGAACAACTAAGTTCATTGGCAAGGAGGAATGCACTGCCTATTTCCTCAGCTGCAGCATTCCCCTCAAGAAATAACCAAAATAATAATAATAAAAGAAATTCAACGAGGAGGAAATCTGAGCTCTACCGAGGCATCTCCCCCAGGAGGGCAGGGAGCACCAGCAGAGCTGAGCCCCAGGTATGGGGTGCCCCCGGCCCTGCTCATTGTGGGCTCTGCCCTGACGAACAGCGGTGCTGAGTTAGTGCTGAGCATCTGGGGCAATTCCTCCCCTTCCTTCAGCTGATGTCTTGCCGCAGTGAAAAAGTCAGAGCACTTAGGGACTGAGGTCGATGCTTTCTCCTGCAGCAAGGTGGAAAACCCAGTATTAAAAACAAATCACACTCCAAGATAAGAGTAGTGGGAGTATTTTCTACTCGAGGTCACCATGAGAAAGGCGGTGACTCTTACCTTGGCCACAGAAGTGCATGAAGCCCCAGCCCAGCCAGAGGTGAGCAGGTGAGAAGAGCACCAAGGGTGACAATCAGGGACATAAGGGCCATGCAGGAACAATCACCAGGCGCTGGGCTCACCCAAGCAGCATCAATGGCGCTGGGACAGGTCCACCCATCAGTGACTGGACCAATGCATCTACTGAAATCTTTCAGTCTGTAACTCAGCGTACCCAGTGCTGGAGGAGAGTACAGCAAAAGGACTACAGATATTTCTGCATATGCGTTATTTAAACCCAGCTCTACAAAGACTTGTTTTAATGTTTAGATTTCCAAAGTTCATTCACTGGAAGCTGCCAAGGTGACTCTGTGGTGCCGCGACACACCAGTTCATAGGCACCAGACAGACAGAGCATCCCCACTGCCACTGGGACAACATTAACCCATCTTTGACCTATCCAACCCCACTTGGCCACCACCAAGCCCGCATGCTTGGCGCATGTTTGAGCAGAACTCATGAGTTTATTACAGCTAGCTCACTAACATAAGCTCATCCACCTCATCTACACATGCAGTTAATGCCTGCTGGAACCAGTTACTCATAGTATAAAGAAATCAGTTGTTACACAGCAATTTCTAGGTGGGAAAACACCATCATCTAAGGTTCCTGTGTCATCTTCTTGCTGGTGGCCAATGTCCCAGAAAGGACAAGTGTCAAGGAATGCATTCAGGCAGAAAACATGGTCTATCAGCATGATTCAGCACCCAGAGGTGGTGGTTCCCAGCGCCTGAGGCCAGGGGTGCTGCTTGACCACCACAGTGCAAGGACAGCCAAGAGCACTGCAGTGTCCCTCCACGAGAAACCACCAGAGCTGCAAAGAGATGCTCTCGTCCCCACAGGGCCACCCCCCCGGGTGATCCCATGCACAGAGTCTGACTGATCCGTGCCTTGTCTCTCCTGGGTGCCCATCCCTGAATTAACAGGGAGAATTAAAAGCTGATGATGCTTCACACCTCTCATATGCCCGGGGAAGGAAGCAGCCCCCCTCCCTGAAGGTCCCCAGTTGTCCCAAAGCTGCTCAGCACTTCCCGAATATGGCTGACGGAGACGGAGCCAGGAGCTCCACAGCCCGAAGCAGCCCAAAGGTCAGACATGAGCACAAGATTTCACTGGAGAAGCTGAAATGAGAATGACGCTTTCCACGCTTAGAGTTTCAGTTCTGACTTAACCCAGGGGCCCTCTCTACACTGATTTCAATTCTCTTTGTATTGGCAGAAGAATTATTTTTCTTTTTCTTTCTTTCTTTCTTTTTTTTTTTAAACATTATTTGGTCTTGAAAGCGGCTGGACTTGGTTTGCTCAAACTTTTCCCCAAACTCTTATCTCAGGCAGAAAAAGTTGGAGCACAGAGGTGAAAATTGTAAGTAGACAAATAATAATAATTACTATTATTATAATAAAAGTGATTAAAATCTGGGAATTATTCTCAGTAAATTTCACTGTATTTACTTCTTGCTTATTACTGATTATCTTTCCATTTTATAATCTTAACTTAATAACTTGGGTGTTTTACTTGCAGCCACCCAGTTTCTGAGCTGGCTCAGTAACTCCTAATTACAAGTTGTTCTAAAAGTTTCAGACTGAAGAGGTTTACTCCCTGCTGGAAAAGGCACATTAAGGGTTTTGCTAGCTCGTAACTGGGAGAGCCATGCAAACACCAAAATCAGTGAAGAAATAATTCTGGCCATCTCTGTCACCTCCAGCTCTTCCTGTCCTGCACCAAGGGCACCCCTCACAGTTATATCCACATCATGGATTACAAGATGAAAACTACCCTCCAGATTTAATGCCAGCGTACTGACATGAAAGCAAAAAAAAGATCAAAATATCACAAACAGCTTGGCCAGGCACTGAACAACTCCAGAGCTTTTTGCTCCTGAAACTGAAAAAAATTGCCTTTGAAGTACTCAGGATTTCCGTGTCACCTACCATTTGCTTTGGCTCCCAATACTTCAGATAGTCCCAGACAGGTTTAAGGACTGCAAGCAGTTGCTTTTGAGTCAAGGGAATATTCATATGAGTAATTTTATGAACTTGCTGAAAGTACTGGTGGAATCTGTGCTTTGAATTTCAATTTTTCTCTTGTGGCAGCCCAGGGAAATTCAAGTAGCGTATTCTGGCAGAGGTAGACAGAAGAAAGGGAACATTAAATAAATTTTAACCTAAAACTACAACTGTTCAAACAAGTATTAAAAAGCTTCAACCTGATGCACCTCAGTATGCTGTTGTTTTTGTCTTCTTTTTTTTTGTTCAAAAAAGTCATGAAATTAAAATTATGAATTAAATCAATGCAGTAAATTGCCCTGGATTTAAAGAGTTACTCCTTGATTATAAGCAACTGAAAAGTAATCAAAATATTTTTTCCATCTCCTGTTGCTCAACGCTCTTCTTACTCTGTTCTTTACGAGAAAAATAATCAAATTGAGGGTGAAGAGGAGAAAAAACATTACTGATTACTTCTGAACTCTCATATTGTAAAAGCTGGAAAATCGGAGTGACCAGGCAAAACAACAGAATTATCTGAATCAAGCCCTTGTTTATAGATTGTATGAGTTTCCCAGCAAAAGGAACAGCTGGAAATATTTTTAAAGAATAAATGTATATGGAATGAAACCTTGAGGGGGGAGGAGGGTATTATTATTTTTTACTTAGGGAAAAAAGGGGGAGAGAAACCACGCGATAGTATTTCAGAAATCCACCCATTTCTCCAGGTTTCCAATTTCACAGGAAACTCTCAGGAAATCAATTTTTAAAAAATCCTGTTACAGGCAACTTTCCAAGTTGATAAAACAAACATATCTAAAAAGCTGCAAGCACACGTGAAAAAAAAATATAGTAGGACTTATTTATACACGGAATCCCACACATTTCACTACAGAAGTGCTGTTAAACACATTTTGTTCTGCCGTTTCCAAAGAGGCGCATCTCCTGGCTCTGCGTAGGTAGGCTCTGCTTTGAAATGCCACATCCGATGGAGCTGCGGTTGCCTCTCGTGGCATGAGTTACACAGCCCACAGGAGCCACCAGCACCTCTCCTCCACACGTGTTGAGCGATGCAGTGGGCACGGCCTGCACAGCTCTGCCCGGCCCGGCCCTGCCCCAGCAGGGCCACCCAGGGCAAGGTGCCCAGCACCACATCCAGGAGGCTCCTGAAGATCCCAAGGAGGGGACTCCGCAACCTCTCTGGACAGCCTGTGCCAGTGCCCTGTCACCTGCACAGCTCAGAAGGGCTGCCTGGTGTTCAGACAGAACTTGTTGTGTTCCACACCAGTCACAGGGCACTGCTGGCAGGAGCCTGATGAGAAGCCACAGGGACAGTGAACAGCCAAGGGCAGCAGAGCCGTGCTGCAGGGTGCACGGCCCCTGGGGCAGCAGCTGCAAGCGGCGACCAGCCAGGAGACATCACAAGCTCTCAAACCGTGGGATGTCCTGATTCTAAAGCACCTTCAGGTACAACTCCACCGTGCAGATACAGGCTACACAGGAGCATTTCTGCCATCAGGAGCACTCCTGTTGCTTGTTGGAGCTGGTGAATCACCTGCCAGCACGGTGGCTCACCAGAAGCACCTCTGCTCCTGTACCTTGAGCTGTTTCAGATGCTCAAGTTCTGCTCTCTGAGCACTGACAATGGTGCTGGGAAAGAGAGAGACAAGCCTATCTACAGGAAAACCACCCCTGAACACGGTAGCTCCCTGGACAGATGTCCATGAAACCCCGAAGTCCCATTGCTGCTTCCCAGTGCGAAAATGCCAGAGAACCCCACAGATCACCCTGCTGGTCTCCAACAGGAGCCTGTGACCTTCAAGAAGTCCGAACCCAATACATTAGAAAACATTCAAAACAAAAAATAAAAGCAAATCATGTCCAGAACATCCTCAGAGGACAGCTTATGCCTAGGGGAGATCCACCAACCACAGCTTCATGGGCCGAGGAGCCGCGGAGGAGCCCGGTGATGAAGTACTTCTTGGAAGAAGCTTTCCTAAGACTAAAACTTTGCCCTTTAAATCTGCAGACACTGTGAGGCACGTCCCAGAGCAGCTGCCCTGTCATCTGTGTGTCCATGGTAGCAATGTGATCCCTGGGCAGAACTGTACATTTTGGAATTTTAATCTTTCTTTTGTAAATTTTGGAGAATGCTTTGGATCCTTTCATAATTAACTGTACTGTACAGATGCAAGGTATTAATGATGTTCAGTTTCATACCTGAGGAACATAATGAAATATTAAAAATTTGTCAAATGATAATCCAAAGCAGTAAATTAGTATCCAGCATTAAAAATGCATAATTTAATAAATACCTCAATGGACATAGATACATTGGAGCACAGTGCAACTGTGTTAAGAGCAGGACTATAAGAATAAAATTCTTATTTTATCACTGTAAAATAATTTTTTTTTAGCCTTACAAGAGAAACCCCTTGTAGTGCTCAGAGATGAGCTAAGAAGCTGAAACTAAACAAATGTTTACCACTGGAAGGTTAACTAGGGATTGTCACCTTCTCTCCCAATTTTGTGTGATTGGCTTTTTTAATAGCATGAAATTGTGGTAATTTTACTTTGGAAAGGGGAAAAAAAAAGTCAAACCACACTGACCTAAAAGTAAGAAGGGGGGACGGCACACAAAGCTCGATGATTTTTTCAAACTTAAAAAAGAGCAGTAATTACAGGGGGAAAATTCAGAAAGAGTTTAGTCTGCCTGTCTCTCTCTCAAAAAAAAAAAGAAAAGAAAAAAAAAAAAGAAAAAAAAAGAAAAAAGGAAGACAAAAGAGTAAAAAGTGAAAAGAGAAAAAAGAAAAAATAGAACAAAGGGAAAAAAAACAGTTGGAAAAAAGCAGGCTTAAAGTAGAAATCTTAGAAATTCTGATTGCAAAATAACCCCCATCAGCCAACCACAAATCCTATAAATATCAACAGATCAACTCCCTGAGCAGATATAAATAAATAAACAAGCAGACCTCCTAGATTAAAAAAAGAAAAGAAAAAAAAAGAAAAAAAATGCCTTGCTGCCCTCAGCAAAGTCGGGTGGGTTCCTGAGAACTACGGCAATTTGGAAAAAAACAGAAGAGAAAAAACAACTGCTCCTGGGTACAGCTGAAACGCAGAGGCTGTGGGAGCGCTCCTGCGGGGACACGTTCCGCTCCTGGAGACAATCCAGGGGCTGCCGAGCGTGGAGGGCGCAGTGATGGAGCAGCCAGTCTGGCTCAGGACCTGCCCTGCAAACCTCACCTCAAGTCCTCAAACCAGGCTGGGAAGAGGGGTTCTCTCTGCATACCACCAGCCTTAGTTTCTGTCATTCCCAAACTGACATCTTTCAGTAATTGCCTGGGCTAAAGAAATTCTCTTTCAAGGCACTTCTATGGGACAAACATCACCCAGACCCAGCCTTCATGACCTTCTATTCTCTATAGTTCATAGAGCTGAAAAAAAATTAAGGGCATAGAGCTGAAGGGAAATTATTTTCAGCCAGAAGTGTAGCTATATAGCAGGACCGACTATTGCATGGATTAGTGTCATTTTTGCTGAAGTACTCATACAATGGAGTCTGACACTCATTTTCAAAAAGTGGAAGTGACACGGTCTGACATTTAAATTTTTCTGATTCATACAGGCAAAATATCTGTCCTATTTATTTTTTAAAGCAAGAACTTGAAGGTATGTTCAAAATCTAAAGGAAGTACTTGCAAGCCCCAAATTTTGATCAATCCAAAACTATATACCCCCAAATGCTATTTTTTATTTTCACAACAAAAATTAAAATCGATATATTTTTCCTTTGGCTCAACCCAAGAAGGAATTTTTCAATTTGTCAGTGCTTCAAGGAAACAAAAAATCTATTATTTGCACAGCTCTGCCACTAGACAGGTTTTGTCAGAGCAGTGCTGGAAAACCGCGACTGTGATGTGAAAAAAGGTACAAATGTTCTTACAGAATCCATTTTGGGACTGAATTTTGCAGGCTGCATCATTAGTCCTCTGTAAGCCTGCAGACCAGTAACTGCTGCCACATCTCTTGAAAGGAAAGCAAGGAATCCCTTGAAAGGAGGCATGATTGCCTCCCCAGAATTCAAAGGCGGCCTTCGGTCATGTCTAAAAAGCAGAGAGAAATCCCCGAGCTCAAGTGTTAAGGCAGAATTTTCAAACGAAGTCTGGGTTTCCCCAGAGCACAGGCTGCTGCTGCCAGTGCCTGGTTCTGCCTCCAAGTTCAGAAATGAGCCCACCACAACAATGAGCCCACCACAACAGAGCCACAGTCCTTTGCGTGGAAAAAAAAAACAAAAAACCAAAAAAACAACACAAAACCCTAGGCCCAACGGCTGCTTCCTCCTCCAGAAATTCTCTGTCAACCTGCTCCTTGCTGCTCCGGTCTCCTGTTGACCATGAACAGTACGAGATGTCAAGCTGGGAAAAGCTCGCATACACCCACTTCCACAGCCTCTTCGCAGAAAGTGATGCTTACTTAATGCTTCATGCTGTGGCAGTCACACAGGCAGTCACACAGTCACACCCAATTCACCTTTGGTGGATTGTTTCACACTGGGATCATAAATAAATCACAGTGAAAGCAGTGGATATTTCCTATATAAACTGTTTTGTACCCAAGGAATATGGTATACCACAAATTTTGGGAGTGCCTTATGGCACACAATCTCCAATAAATTAAACCTACCAAACATAGGAAAAAATTTTTAAGCCCAAGAATTGTCTTCTGCACATAACTTTTCAAGTGTGGGATTAAAAGTATGGGAAGATGCAACAACTTGGGTTGTCTGTGTGAAAGTCTGGTGAATACTGGGTACTGTCCTTGCACCCCTAAACTCCATCCTGGATCTCTACTTTGATGCACTTTGCCTCCACATTGTCCTAAATAGAAAGCAGGACATGGAGAAGGTTGACTGGAGAGAGATGAGGACACAAGAGGTGTACATCCCCTGACGAGCAGGAGAGCCTTTTGGGGAGCTTCAACATTACAAACAAACAAAAGCAGCAGACTGAGGTAGGAATGTATCTTCACTCCAGCCTTTCCCTGCTTTGTCAAGCTGGCCACTTCAATGAGGTATCTCCAGCCCTTTACAAACACCATACACCTCCTCACCCATTGCAACACATCTCTGAAGGGGTGAGCAGACACCCAAGGCTGGAGCTATGGATGTTTCCTGAAGCTACACCAGGTCAGAGATTTGGGCTTGCAGACACTTGGCAATAAGCCATGATGTTGTATTTCATACAAAAAGGAAAAAAATGGGCAAGGTCAGAGAAAAAGTAAGGTTGAATTGCTCCAACTCATAAGGGCACAGGCTCATGAGCCTGCAAAGTGTCCCAGACAAGCTCTACACTGCCAAGAAAAGCTGAACAGCTGCAACAAGAGGGATGGGGACTGAACGGAGACTGGAGATAAATGAGGATGTTACATTGAAAATATTCCCTGCTCTCGCACTAGTGAGTCGTGCAATAGATGATATTCAAACTACAGAAAACCTATCTTCCCACCCCAATTCCTTCACTTATTTATGCAGCATTTAAGGATGGAAAGCCAACATCCAGTCAATTATACTGCATTCCTTTTCCAATTGCAAACCCCAAAACCTTGTATGTAAAGGATTCCATCTCGCAGTATCATATATGGTTTTCCTTCGCTCCAGTACAGCTAGCAATGGACCTGCTCGGCACAGCAGGGATGACATAGACAACTTTAAATTCCTACCCTAATGAAACAGACCACTTTAGAAAAAATAGAAAAGTCTTATTAAATAAGTTATTTCTTGGTGAAATTAAAAAAAAAAAAAAAAAGAACAATAAACCACATTCGTGTTTAAGTTAACAGAAGCTGCGGTCTGTGAAGCTGCACCTCCAAGAGATGCTCCCTGCACTTCCTGTGGGCAGTGTCTGCAGAGAAGTCAAGGAGTGGGTCATCCCTGGGGAATGCCTTCTGACACTCACACCTTCTCCAGTGACTGGTGAACGTGTGAGGAAGCATCTTGCAGGTCTAAGTGATGTTCTGAAGGCTGTAATTTTATAAGTTTTTCCCCATACTACCTGCACCCAGAAACCGAGGTGCCTACACATCACAGCCCGTGGGAGCAGATACCCAACACAACACAAGCTGGTAGGCAGCTGACTGCCCAGGGCTTACAGCTTCTTGTTCTTTTTCTTAAAAAAGATAAGTATTTCATTTCCACCTGAAAGTTAGTCCTCCTCACTAGATCTAGATCACTGCTACTCGCATGCTGAGACAGGATCCTCGCAGGTCAGAGAGGCACTTGTCCTATAATCAAACACTGGCCAAACTGCTCGAATGGCACCTCCATTTCCTTACTGGAATCAGAGTGTGTAAAGGAGAGTGAAAAGGAAGGCACAATTCTAACAGCATCCTCAGTTCTGTTCTCAATTCTGAGATTCCAAAGCAGCTTCCTGGCTTTAAGCTTGGAGGGTCTTCGTAAAACTTTGTGCCTCACAAATAGATTTTTGTGGACGTTGTGCACTCTACAGAAAATCGCAAACAGAATCAAAGTTACTCTGCTTGCTACCACAAGGGCACTACGCAGCAATTCCCCTGCTTCTGCACAGGGAGCAAAGGAGCTTCACTAAATTGGCAGAGATTCACTACAATAATTCTCCATCAATGTTATTTTGCAGCTCTGTTTTCCACTCATACATATGGTAAGGCGGCAGCTTGCGGACTCGGTGTATTGGTCTCTTGTGACTAATTGCCTAGGTAATAAAAAATGAAAAAAACTATCCTACCGCAGCTATGCAGCCACTATACTGTAGTACGAAGTGGACATACTCTCAAGTCTCCTGGGATTCCCCTAAATTTGCAGCCAGAATAGGGTTCAGAAAAAGGACACTCAAAGGTACAACTCCACGTTGCCTGCGAGGCTTCTCAGCTGTGACCTCCCGGCTTTCCTGCAGCCACTCATGAGCAAACTTCACACTTCACACAAATTATCACATGGGTATCAAAAATATCTTTACAATGGAGCTTTTATTTCCATATATTTGAAGCTGCTTTCCCTTTTGTTTCTTCTCTAAACCAGTTAAAATGAGCATTAAGGGATATAATTATGTTGTTAGCTTAATTGCCTACTTAAAGCAGAATCTACAGGGGTTTAATGCAAGATTTGAAAAGGGGGTAAAAAAGGAAATTGGGATATTAATGGATACAATTTTAAAAATGAATCTCTTCTGGGGACAAGTGAGTTTGGGGCATGGGACAGAGCGTGTGGTGGGGGAGGTGGGATCAGCCCACATCAGTTGCTGCTGCAAGGTTTTGTGAAAAATGCAAATTGTTGGCCCATTCCTTCTTCAGCAGTCTAATTTTGGAGAATTTGACCTAATTAATCATTAACCACCACAAAAAAGTATCCCTTCAGTTTAAAACTTTAATGCTATTATTGGCGTGACACACTTCGGCTCAGGATAGGGGCTGTTATCTGGTACATGCCCGATGCTGCAAGAACCAGTCCAATTGGGAAAACTCTTGCTCCCAAATCATATGGCGGACAAACAGTTTTCCACTGTCAGAAGAGCACAAAATGGACAAGGGGAGCATGAATTAGGCACACAGCCCTTGTTCTGAGAGTTACTGTCTAAAAAAGGCACTGGTGTCAATATGCAAACGTAGAAGGATGCTGATTGCTGTACAAGTCAGCCCATCCTCTCCCACACACGCTCATACACTGGCAGTCTTTTGTATTTATTTAGAAACTCTAAACTAAACTTGCAAAGCTTTCCGTGTTTACACCGCCTCATTTAACTAATTTTATGCCAGACCAAAAAAAGCACAGCATGAAGCCTGACAAGCAGAGCTAAGTGCAATGCTTTGGGAGGGCTGGAGACCCAGACACATGTTCCAAAGATCCCACCGCCTCCCTGGTGCATCTAACTGCACCATACAGCCCTGTACTGGGGAAAGACCTTTAAGGATTTAGCAAAAAATGTTTTTTCATTTGTGGCCTTAAATGACCCTAATTTCTGCATTGATTCTTCTCTCTTCCCATGAAGAGTTGCTGTGGCTGGTATTATTTCTGTTGTCTCAGTGATTTAGACACTCGGAGTGCTTTTGGGTTCCTCCAACTGTAGAGTTTAAGAAGCATTTGGACTGTGCACTTAGTCACATGGTCTACAATTTTGGGTAGACCTGTGTGGTGCCAGGAGTTGGACTCGATGATCCTTATGGGTCCCTTCCAACTCAGGATATTCTGTGATTCTATGATTTAGCTTCTCAGGCACCAGCATTTGTCAGACCTAGAATTAACCTCAGTACTTCTTCATGCTACCCTCCCTTCCCCATCTCGACTGCTTTATTTAAAGTATGGCTCTAACTAGATCTCTAAGCCTCAAGTTTGAGTCAGAAACCCAGTTTCTGCAGGTTTTTGACCACCTCCCTGCCCAGCACTCACCACAGAGCTGGGGCACACTGAAAGCACACACTTCAGGGGAAATCCCACTGCCAGGTTTACAAGGTTTTGCTGCATGTATAACTCACCAAGGGAAAACACTCCTGAAAATCCAATAAAGACATGTGGGAAATGCTGTTCTGCTCCTACAGACATTGATCAAATCTTCTTCCACAGTGTTTGCTCAGAAATACACAGCGAGCAAAACCAAGAGCCACCATCTTATCATTTTCCTGGAAAGAGAATCAAAATGGTGATGCAAAAAAGATGCTTTCCACCCAAAATGACTGCTACAAGAGCCCTCAAACAGCCTGCTCCCTCTCCTAAGCTGTCTTTTCCAATAGCTTATATAAATAAAATTTTCAAATCTTTAAAAAAAAATGATTCTTCTGTATTTGTTTTCACACAGCCTTTTGCATACCCCACTAATAGATCAACACTGGGATTCTGGAGACTGATCATATTTGATGTGGCTGCTAAAGGGACATATGAATTATATTGGTGTACTCAGAAATCACAGAATTAATGTATTTCAAGGTCTCCTTGGGAACATGATGGAAAAGCACATTGTTACAAAGTTTGCTATTACCAGGAATACATATAGCACAAATTAAGGACTTCAGAGGAGAAGCCACCTTGTATCATTTGATTAATACAGTAAGTACTTCTTATATGGATATAAGTGTATTTCAAACATCCTGAACTCAACAAAATTGGATGGATTAATAAAGCACCAGAAAGAAGACACTATGTTGAAAGGAAAAATGTGAAAGAATTTGGAAATTAAGAGAGAGGGAGAAGGAAAATAAGCATGGGGGATGCGTCAACCGCTTACAAATCCCAGGACGCTGGACAGAGAGGATGAGTGACCACACTACCCTGGGGCCAGAAAAAGCAGCACCAGCAACCCATCAAAAAAATCCAGCTTTATAAGGCTGTACCAAAAACCTAACCAGGGAGCACAGAGCTTTCCCCATGCAGATTACATTAAAACCACATTTAAAAAAAAAAAAAAGGGTTACAAAATCGAAAGTTGGAAAATGCCAAAATTTTGGTTGAATCTACCCTGTGGTATAGGCTACTTGCCTGCCCCATGCTCTGATTCACCCTGGAGCAGCTTGAGCATACAGCACTCTTTCTGTACCACCCCATATTTGTCCAAAGCTCAATTCTCTTTAGAAAAAGATGAAAAGGACAAAAAAGAAAATTTTGAGCAGCCAGACTGATGTGGCAGGGGGCCACTGCTGGATGACCAGGGAGGTCATTCACTCAGCAATATTTCTCCAGAGTATTTTTTTAAATTTAGAATTACAATTTTTAGAATACTTTTTAGAAATGTTAACTATTTATTAGTAGTACTTTTCCAATTCTCTCATACTTGTGTTTTGCCATGTCCCCATATGAGGGCAGGATGTAGGAGGGATGCTCCTGTCACCCACAGGCCCTGCTGTGGGCAGCACTTTCAGCCCTTCCAGCTCCTGTTTTCCCCTGGCTGAGCATTTGGAGCCCAAATACTTTCAGAGGTTAATAATTCAGCCAGATCAGGGTGTTTTTCTACAGTGTCACGTCCATGAAATACAAAAAGTTCTCCAAATTTTCCACTGAATGCCTAGGAGTGCTTTCTGCCTCTTTCCATGGAGAAGCAAAGTGCACAGGGTTAGTGCTGGTCCCTACCTGTATTTTAACCACGCTTAAGGAGGGGAGGTCTCAGAAAACACACACACCAAAAATATATAACAGGAGAAACACACAGAAGTGCCTAGGCCTAGCACAATGCACTTTCCCTGTTTGTGGAGCGATTTTTTCAGCTCACCATGGGCAAACACATTTTCCTCTGAATCTCATTAATCAGTGCAGGCAGAAGCAGCACTGCTGCAACTTCTCCAAACAAATTCCCCCCTTAGGCAGACACCTGGCTTGGAAATTTCAGCCCAAACACTTAAAGTTTGGCAGAGTTATAAACAGTTGAAAACAGGGGCTCATAAGTGTTAGGCAATCTCCACTGCCGGCACTGCTGCCAGCTCTGCTGCAACATAGCCACTGAAGGGAAGCAAAGGCCAAAATAAAAAAAATAATAATAATTTATTAAAAAAAAAAAAGAAAAAAAACACTGAATGAGTCATTGTTCGTCAGAGGGGAGGAGGAATTATGCCTTTTTTTTGTTTGTTTGGGAGGGGGTGGTGCTGTGGAGATACTGGAGGAAGAAAGGTTGTTTTGTTTTGCATTGTTTTACAGATATATTACAGGAAAAGTCTTGTTTTGCGATTAAGCAGAGCTATTACTGACAAGTAAAATGGCTGACAGTCACAGCCTACACTCTCTGGGTGATGAACAAAGTATTATTTTTATTATTTACCAAAATAGACCAGCCCTCCCACCAGTGGTGGCTGGGCCTGGTGCTGCTCACGGACTTGGCATGGCCCAGCCAGGCCGCTGCCACCACCCAGCCCGGTACTGTCACCAGGCCTGGCAGTGTCACCGGGCCCGGCAGTCTCACAGGGCCCAGCGATGCCGTGGTTTGGTGTTGACCCGGCTCAGGTCCGCAGGGCTCAGCAACAGGGCTCACGCTCCTTGCAGGTACGAGGCAACGCGGCATGAAGGCATGGTGTGAAACCAGCAGGGCTGGTGGCACAAGGCAGCACAGCACGGCCGCTCAAACAAGAGGCCTCTTCAGGGTTGTTTGTGGTTTGTTTGTTTTTTCTTTTTTGATGAAGCGAAGAAGAAATAACATTAATGAATCATGAACAAGTCACGTGCCTGGCGACCTTGAGGAGACACCAGCAACTCCTGCTCATTTATTTGCCAAACACAACTAAGAAATAAATATAAAAGCATCGCTAGCCTGTGTCCTTCCAAATCATGCTTTCAGAAGAACAAAAAGAAAAGAGGTCTGGACAACGTGGAAGAAGGGAAGGATTTAAATAAACAGCTCCAGTGGAAACCCGTGCCTGGCTGCCTGGCAGGAGCCTGCACGAAGTCAGGCATTGCAGGTGCCTGTAAACCCCAGCCCACTCCTTTGCTATTATAATTTTGGGAAAGCCCTTAATACCTCAAGCTTATATAGTTGTGCTTTGGAAAAAAAAATAAAAAATCAAAGTACATTGGGACGTTTATATGTGGCTTTTTTTTTTTTTGCAGTTCCTATTCAAGTTTTAGCAAACCTACTGAAATGAGTGACTGTAGGCTTTACCCCATCAACTTCAGCGAACCAAATTTTGATTGATCAGCTGACAACAGAGACACAAGTGCAAGGCTGTTTTGGGGAGGAAAGCACACTCTGCCAAGCAGGGAGACGAGGATGGAGCAGAGAGGATGGAACAGTGTCCCTGTCCCCCATAATTCCAACCTTTTTGGAGAATCCTGGGGCATGCCAGCAGCGGAGCTCTGTACCCCAGGAGAGCCCTGCACAGGCCTCACCGGCATAAGAAGTGCCATGCTCTGAATCGTGCCCTTACTGACTAAAACAAGAAAAAAATTAACTAAAACCTCAATGGAGAGTTTCTTGACCTACACAAGGAGAATTTCCCACGGTTGCCAATGCTATAAAAAAGACTGTGGAGACGAAATATTATTTTAAATTTCTTCTTGGATTGGCACCAAAAAACTGAATTTTAAGGTCATCTTAGAACAGTTTTTGAAACATTTTGAATTAAAATGGCCTTTTTTTTTTTAATGTTTCTGTGGTGCATCATGGGCTTGGTTTTATTTTTTTTTTATTGGTTTTAAAGGGGAACTAATTTACCCAGTCTTTTTTGGAATGCAGCAGTATTAGTTAAGCACACGCTAATAGAAACGCAAATCAAGACAGGGCCAAGTGACATAATTGCTTTCCAGACGGGCGAACGTGCCGGCGATAGAGTAGCCCATCTGCTGAGAAAACAAGTGCAACTTGCTCCAATTTTTATTTTTTGAAAAAAAAGGTGCAGCAGCAAACCCACAAAATAGGTTTCACTTCCAGCAGTCAGCGCCTCAGAGCCATTTTTATAATCCTTGTTTTTCTTAGATTATCCCAGTGTGGTTTTCTCTTGTTTCCTTGTTGAGCACTATTTAACCAGCATAAAGTATGCAATCATTAAGCCGTGCGATGCAGAGCCAACTGGTCATCCAGAAATGACCAACAGCAGCAGCCAGTCATTTCTGAAATAACTGGTTGGTTGGTAAATCGATAAAAATAAAATCGCCTTTGGTGAATTTAATTTGAAGCCAATGACGGATGCTCTGTGGGTTTGGTTCCAGCCCTGCAACACGCTGGGTCCCCACCACACTGGAAGCCTCCAGTCACAGATGTATGAGAAGGATGCAACTGCGTGTGTCCCTGTAGCAACAAACATTTAAAAAAAAATAAAATTTGAGACAGAGTTTCTCTCTCTTGTCCGAAGGAGATTTGCAATCAGTTAAGTTCTCATTTAAATTAAGTACTGCAAGTAACAACACACACACATTTTCCTCCAGCTGACTGCAGCTGCACCAGGGACCCAGTGCGTGCCACCACCTGATGCTCACGGGCAGTCCACCACAGCAGGAAACACTTCTCCAATTCCCTTCCCGTCCAAACTCTCTCAGTGTTCACAAAGCCTCACAGCTCTCTATCCCAATTTCAGCAGGCAGGGGGCTAACCCCAAATGCTCGGGTTGTGCCTGTGCTGGCTCCAGGTGCTCCCTACGCCGAGCTGTGACCTAACCCCCAGCTCTCCTCCGGCAGCGGGCAATCATTAACCAGGGTGGCCACAGGCGCTGAGTGCTCACACCTGCCCAGCCAGGGAAAGTTATGTGAAATAACAGCCGGGAGGAACCTTCACTGCCCCGGAGAGGCTCAGATGGAGTGATAACACACTTGTTCCAAAAAATAATAAAAAAATAATTAAAAAAAAGTGTGCAAAAGCAGAAACCCACCATCTACTCCTCCCAGCATTTCAAGGCACACACGGACAAGCGACCGGCAGCCCCCCTTTCATTCAGGGCTGATCAGCCCAGCTGCTGCTCCCCTGCACTGCCTGCTGCACCCAGCCACAGCCCCAGGCCAGCCCCTCGCTCCTTTCGAGGCTGGTGCTTACTTCAAGTCAGAAAACCCATCTCTCATTTAACAAACAAAAAGTTATAGGAAGTCTGAGTGAGCCCCAGGGTTTGTGCGTGTCCAGTGCCACTTTTGTCACTGTTTATCCATTTGGTCAATCTCGGTTTTGCAAATGAGAGGACCCAGCTCCTCGTTCACTTGGGCTCCTTTTTCACTTGGAGGGGCACGGGCACGGGGATGGGGACGTTTCTCTCATTTTGAAGTTTCCAAGTGCACTGAACCAGTTTTTCCTGTTTCCTTTCAAATTAATGGTCACCACCAAACAGGTGGAGAAACAGCCTGTGCCTGCCCCTCCCACGCAGCGCCTGCCACGGGCACCCCCAAAACCCCGGGGCCAGCACTGCCACCCCTGGGCCCCAGCTCCTGGGGCCGCACAGCAGCACCCTGCGTGTCGACCCACACGGGTCTCCTCCTGCTCCAGCTGCATGCCACCGCTGCTGTTGAAGCGTGGACGACAGCAGGACCGTCCCTTCTTTCCCTCCCGCTCCAGTAGTCCCAAGCCAACAGGTATCAAGGTTTTTGCAAGGAAAGAAAACCCTCAGTGGGAGTGATTTCTGTTCAGGTGCCCACTATTTCCCTAAAGAAAAAAAAAAAAAAAAAACATTTTTGCAAAAATCAAGGGAGGAATTCCTGCCCCTGCACTGGCAGCACCCTC
Organism: Anas platyrhynchos; assembly: GCF_047663525.1. NCBI lineage: Eukaryota > Metazoa > Chordata > Aves > Anseriformes > Anatidae > Anas > Anas platyrhynchos. Next base: position 3,858,662 of record NC_092604.1, read on the forward strand.
ATCCTCCTGCAAACGCAACCCAACTGCTGCCCTCACTGCCACCATGGGTCCTCGGGACATCAGACCCGAGACAGAGGGACAAAACCTATTCCATAGGTCCTGCGGTGGCAGCAAGCCCCCAGCACACTCACCAACATATAAAATGACTCCAAGACACACAAAGAGCAGAGATCCACTCACTTGTAGGGGCAGAACACATCCAACAGCAGTTAACAACTGGCCAGTTTAGTCCTGTCATAGGGCAAAACATTCAGACACATGATTTTTAATACTTTCTTGTATCTCTGTGTATACCTACATGAAAGCAAATTTTGAAATGAAATACATAACCACTGTGGAATCACTGAATTTGTTGCCTTGCTTTCAGTAGAAGAAAGCCTGAAATGGAAGCTTTGCAATTTTTCAAATACAGAATTTGAGTTCCCAAGAGATCATTAATTTTTCTTAAAAAAAAAAAAAAAAAGTTATTTTGTAACAAAAATATTGAATGTCTAAACTAAGTCAAAAGTTAAACATGCCACTGCCAAACTTCTGCAAGGCCCAATCTCTATATTAAGAAAAGAGATTGTAAAACAAACAAAACTTCAAACAACACAAAATCCATGATAACCCATATCCAACAGCAATACTTCTTTAGCTATGTGTAAATTTCTAATTATAACCACAGCAAAAAAAATTGTTCCAAATCCAATCAGAATCACTTCTACCTCATCCCAAGAGACTAAATTTACCCAATCACAACTTAAAAAATTATTTCCATATGTTAATTATTTCTTGTAAAAGATTAACTCACTTCTCTTTTGTGTTACAGTAAAATACATTTGAACAGCTCTAACTCGTCCGAGCACTGAATTGTGGGACTTTTCCACATTTCAAGCCCAAAATAGATGCTTGCAAAGCAAAATGTGAACCCAAGCAAACTTTTACCCAGTCAGGCCTGTTCTCACCAGCAATTGCACATATTGGTCAATGTTTGTTTGAGCGTTCAGTTGGGATGAGGATGAACAAGACATTATTTTTCAATGTCCACCCAAGGCGAAGAGTCCACGGGACAACCCTGCCAGGGAAAAGACGTTTGAATTGAGATCCAATTACTACCCCGCACTGAGGAAGATGAAGACACCGGCGATTCAGGCAGTTTCTGATGGTCCTTCTCATGCTCCAGCTCCTCCGTCCTGTCCTTCAGCCTACACAAGCTCTGCTCTCACAAACTCTTGCTGTGGCCAGACATGACACATGACCTCCAGCAGCCAAACCGAACTGGTAACCCAGAGGAAAAGCACTGACCCAATAGGTATTTTATGTAATTTTTTTTGGTTTATCATTGTCTCACAGGGCCAAAATGGCACAAAATGTTCCTGCCGGCCTGCAGAGCAGTCACAGGGACAGCTGGGGACTGTAGCAGAGGAGCTTCCAATGGCGCGGAAGCACTCGGCTGCCTCTAGTCCCATAAACTTAAACCGATCCATAAGACTGTTTGCTTTGTCAATACAAAAGTACAGCATAAAGCCTTCAGGCACCAGTTAAATCTCAACATCATTGTATTTATAGTTATGAATAATAAGAGCTTTTCCACAGCACTATAGCGGCAAGGCATAATTCAACAGAAATTCAATTTTTAAAGGATGATGAATTGTGATACAGTGAGATTTTTATGCTCCTATGACTATTAAGAAGCCCATGATATTCATTTTAGTAGAGTAAAAATTGAATATGGCAAAGTATTGCTCACAACTCTGGTAAGAACACCACTACTGGCATCTGCACAGATCTCCATCACAAGTAGGCAAGATGTGGGCAGATGCAGACTCCTGGGCTGTACCATCCTTGATGTCAGCTGAGAGTTTGGAAATCACTGAGCATCAGCATCCTCCTGAGCACCTCTTGTAAGAGGCTCACTCCACTCTTGCATCACACCACACCGTGCTAATTCTGAAACTCCCTTTCCAAAATTCTTTAGCATTTCTCCCTCTGTTTCATCAATAACTGCGCAAAGACCAGTTTAAAAGCCTTCTCCAGCTCTTCTCCCATCTACTCATCATCTAGCCCATCTCTTTAGCAATGTCCCAAGGAGCAGGACAATAACTCCTGCACAGATGACACTTTGCTCACAGTGGATCTCTCATCTGTTGGCTATTTCTGAGAATCACACAAAAGGTTTTTCCCAATTAGGATTTTGTGTTAGCTTATTCGGTGTTCCTACAATATCTCTTCTTAAGTCAAGCACTGTTTTTGCTTCCGCAGATCCAAACTCCCCTCTTTTTGTTCATCTCTCCAGACCATGAGTCAATCATCTGCTCCTTTAAAGCACCACCAGAATCCACCTCCTGAGACTTTGTCCCCTCAGCACAAACCAGACGTCAGGACGAATCACAGCAGCAGAACTGATGCCCTAACTGTGGCAGTGCCATAATCAGCTGAAAGAAAGAGATGAAGAAATTCTGAAGTGAGTAATTACAGACCAGCCCATGCACAAGGATGCTTCTGCTTAATTTGATCAGCTGGTGGCTGGCTTTTACCCTAAACTACAGGGGTTTCTCTCTTTAATAAAAACCTTTATACCCAATCTCTATTAACCACAGTGGCTTTCAGCATCCAAATAAAGATGTTTTAAAATTCTGATGCTCTTACTTATCACTGATTTCCAGCAGTAGGCTCCGTATCTACAGCTCTGTGTGTCATTTTAAAGGGACTGATTCACCACCAGGCTTCATTTTACCCCCAAATAAAGGCAACAACGCATTCCAGCCCAATGCCTGAAAAACAAATGCTTATTCACAGACCTCTACACAAACTGGCTTGTGTTCAGGCAGAGTACCCTGCAACCCAGCTCTTTGTTGCCCTAGGGCCCTACTTAAATCTAGAAATCGGTCCCCTGAGCTGACTTCTGGCACCAAACTGCCAGGGTTTTCAGCACAGGGTAGGGCCAGATGCTCAACATGGACCTAAGAGGACGCACACACACCGTGGGACTCAGACCCCTGCAACCCCACACGAGCTTTCCCATTGCATTTTGCAAACACCCAGCAGAGCCAAGTTCTCTATCCCTTCCACTGTTGTATAATTGTCAAGGACAGTCACATAGACAGCACGTGCTCAAAACACCATCTGAAAAGTACCTGAAACCCATTAAAATAAGGAGCATAATGTCCACAGGCAAAAAACATAGGGACGGTCCATGTGCTCCCAGCATTATGAACTCCAGTTTCTCATCCATCTCCCTGGGATTCCCACAGCTCACCTCCTTCTCTATCCTCACAGCCCCCTGTGCCAGAGACTGGGGAAGAGAGTAAGCAGGTCTCACTACCTCAAGCACTCCCCAGTGCCCGCTATCCACACACACTCAAAAACTCTTATTCCCTTCTAAATCTTGATTCAAGGCTTTGCAGATTTTTGAGCCTTCCAGCTGACTTTAATGGTCTTTGGAAAAGGCTCACTGAGCCTCTTAAGCAATGCTCCATAGCGCACACAGTTCTCATCTAACAAAACCTGCAGGCAAGATGCTGGTCCAACAATGGGGCAGCTCTGCCTTGGTGTAGCCTGACCTGCTACAGGTTTACTGGGGACACCTGGCTGCTGTTTGAGTCAGATGTAGCCAGTGAACACCAACCACATTCTTCACCAAGAAAACACCGTGAGGTCTGCCCAGACAGCCAACAGACTCATAGAAAACAGCACTATGGTGGGGAAACTCTTTGGGAAGGTAGATTTGATGACTTTCATAGCCATTCATCCAGCTGCCAGCATCTCTGGAGGTAGGTAACCCATTTCTGGCCACCAAAACCCCATCACCAAGCACCCCGGTGGCCACCAGGAGGAGGCACAGACCTGACCTTCACATGCACCATCACCTCCAAGACACTGTCAGCTGCATTTTGGATCAGTTATAAACAGATGTCTTTAAAACAGATCGAACCATGAGCTATGTAGACACCTAAAGCTCTGCACTACTTTCAACTCAATCCACACTGAGATGCAGGTGACTGCTCTGATCAGCAATGCCACCCCCATGCCCAGGCGTTCCATACACATGAAAACAGCTTGTGCTGCTTTGTCTGTGAAAACAAAGCTACCACCACAAGTAGGGTGGAAGGACACTTGTCCCTTCAGTCCTCCAGATCCTCCTGCTCATACTCCTTTCAGTCTGTGGACATCTCTGCCACATCCTGCTACACCCAATGGCAATGGGTCAGATCCCAGGGAAGCATGGACTTTCAACATAGATGAAACTTCTCAACAGCTCACAGCCCAGTACACCTCTAGAAGCATCATGTCCTTCCCAACAAAAAAGGAAAAAAAAAAAAACAATTATGAGGAAATGGTAGTAACTGTGTGACGCTGCCAGAGCAAAGAGAGGCTTGGACATGCCACAGCAGCTTCTCCTTCAACACTCATACCTGTGGCAGACACAATGAACACACCTCAGACAGAACAACGCAGGGAAAGGATTCAACATCATTTTGCTGCAGGTATGACTGGCCTGTGCCAACCCAGCTAAAAGCATCTTAACAAGACATTCATGCCTTCTTATGGGAAAGAAGAAAAAAAAAAACAGCCTTGTCAAATGCACTTGGCATTATATACTGATAAGATTTATGGTGTCGGTTGAGAAAGATAACTATTTTAGTATAAGAGACTTAGACTTCTGCATGGCCTGACATTGCACAAGATGCTAATTCAAAAAAATCAGCCCTAGAACACATATCAATGTAAACATATACTAACTGGATTAAAAACTGGCTATTTGATAAATATTGAAAACTAACTGTAATAGGGGATCCTTATTTCTTCCAAGAGAAAGCATTCCCTGAAAGGATTTGGTATCTATCAGTGATTTACAAGCAGCCAGAAAATCATTCCCACTCATGTTTGCAGGGAACATAAAATTAAAAATTAGTTGCACATAATTAAAGAGGACAGGTCACTAATACAATGCCATCTGGATCAATGTGTGTGCTGGACTCACTTAAACAAGATGCATTGTTACGGAGCCAAACACAAGGTTGTACAACTAGCACAAAAACAATAAGCAGCAGATGGACAGCGTCCTGGATGAGCGACTGGAAACCCATGTTTCTTGTGCAGGAAACCAAAGGAACCCCTTCTGCCTACATGAGACCGTGGAGAGAGACAGGGGGTGGTCAGCACAGGAAGATGAGGCTGTACGATGTAAGATGACGTGTCACCACCAGTGACATTGTTATTTTCATAGAACCATTAAGGTTGGAAAAGACTTTCAAGATCATCTGGTCCAACCATCACCCTACCGCCAATGTCATCCACTAAACCATGTCCTTACACAGCAGATCCAAACTTCCCTTGAACACCCCCAGGGATGGTGACTCAACCACTTCCCTGGGCAGCCCATTCCAATGCCTGGCCACTCTTTCTGAGAAGAGACATCTCCTGATTGTTTTACTTGTTGAAGAGTAGGTTTTCCACTCACCAGGGACATTGCCCAAATGACAGGACTTTTCAACTATGATGGAGAGAGGCTTGGCAACTACATCAGCCAGTTCCCTCAGGACCCCAGGACTCAAGTCATCAGGTCCTGTGGACTTGTACCTGTTTAGATTCATCAGGTGGTGTTGAACCTGTTCCTCACTTACAGTGGGTGAGACTTTGATCCCCCAGCCTCCATCTACGGGTTCAGAGAAATTAAAGACCTGGGAAGCCTGTCTACCAGTGCAGACAGAGGCAAAAGTGGTGTTGAGTACCTCAGCCTTCTCCATGGCTGTCGTTACCAATTACTCAGATATAGAAACTCACTCCAAATAAAAGAAATTAGCCACCTATAATCGCTTACACACTACAATTTGCACCCTTCAGACTATTTTCACAAACGTTAAAGGTGCATGGTGGCCCTCAGGGACTCCTCCTGTCACTCCAGTGCAGCAGCACGAAGGAAGCTGGGTCCTCTCTTGTGCTCTTCCTTGAGCCTCCGTGCAGAAGGGATGCCACCTCTCGCACAAGGACTGGGGGATGGGAAAGAAGCACTCACACAACCCCTAAGAATTGGCAGCAGATTTCTTTATTGCCAGGACATCTTGCAGGTAAGTCTGTGAGATGTCCATGGTGTTTGGTTGCTCCAAACTAATGCTTGGGATGGAGCCTGAGCAATGAGTAGGGAGCTGGCCGGGCACTCCTGTGATGCTGCTGGTGCTCTCGGATAGAAGAGAGCAACGACATGCTGCGGTAGTCCCAGGTCTGTTCTGGTGGAGATGGATCCACTTCCATTTGTTCCTCCACATCTTCTGGTGGATTCATCTCCATGGGCTCCACAGTCCTTGGCAGAAGGATAAGCCAGTCTTTGCCTGGGACTGCCCAAACAGGATGCTTTCCATCCGGAATGTTTTCAGGCCAGGGTGCCGAACCAGGGGGTCGTCCAGTTCCACCCTGATGTCCCATGCCACTGTCAGCTTGATTTTCACACATGGGTTCAATGCTGCCGTCTGTTTTACGGCCATGGCTGGGTCCCACGCTCCGTTCTGCACTATGCCTGTGCTCCCCACGGTTGTCTGCCTGATGCTCCTGATTTTGCCCCATGCCACCGTTGCGCCTATGGGAAGGCCCAGGCCCCCTGTCACTGGATGTTAGAGGGGGCGGCCTGTTCCCCGTGTCGTCGTGGTACCAGTGGTACCGCTGAAATGTGTCTGTGGGCTGCGCGCCAGAGGTCTCTCGAGCACTGGTGTGTCTTGTGCTGCCGGCGCTCTCCCTCCGCCCATGACACTTCTCCTTCTTGTTAGCTGCATTCCTTCTTGGTGCTTCTTTGGACGGCATTGCTGTCCTCGCACACCAGCAGGGCTGCTTCTCGCCTTGCTGCTTCTCGTCTCCTTCCTGCCACGTACGCTGGCTGTCAGAGGCCCTAGTCGCTGAGCGAGTGGTGGGCCAGCTGCAGGGGGGCTGTTTTATAGGGCCCGCAGCAAAGGCGGGGCAGTGGTGGCCACTGTGACCTTAGCAAGCCTCTGCGCTGCAGTGGCCCATGCGTGGCCAAAGGCGGCTGTGTTGGGAGCCACCACCCTACCACCACTGTCACCCACTAAACCTTGTCCCCAAGCACCACGTCCAACTTTTCCTTAAACACACCCCCAGGGACCGTGACAGCACCACTTCCCTGACAACCCGTTCCAATGCCCGACTGCTCTTTCTGAGAAGAAATGTCTCCTCATTTCCAACCTGAAGCTCCCCTGGTGCCACTTGAGGCCATTCCCTCTAGTCCTCTAGTCCTAGTCTAGTCCTAGTTTTCTCACTTAGCTGTGAGAAGAGGCTGACCCCCAGCTCTCCACACCTTCCTTTCAGGTAGTTGCAGAGAGGTGTAAGATCTTCCCTGAGCCTCCTCTTCTCCAGACCAAACATCCTCCAGTTCTCTCATCCACTCCTCACAGGACTTGTGCTCCAGGCCCTTCACCAGCTTCCTTTCCATTTCTTTTGCCCTTTTATGTGCAGCAATGACAAACTGAAAGGGAAAGAGGAACAATCAGCACCTGACTCCTCGCATCCTACGCATATATGAGACGTGCCCTTCCCTTCTCACTGACTATGGACATGGACATCTAAACCTGGGAGAGACTAATACCATTTCCAGAGTCTTAAAATCAGAGTTATGTACATTTTCCTAAGAAAAAAAAAAAAAAATCAGACCAACCAAAAACCATGGGTTGGACTCTGAAATTGCTGCCCCAGGCAGTACAGGAGGTTGTGGCTGGATGATCACAATAAGCCACTCCAGCCTTGAGAGCTACAAATCCATGGAAGGTAAACAGAGCATCATTTGGACTAGGGCCATTCAGACTTTAAAGCCAGCTTCGCTTTCCTCGATCTTTTCTGGACGGGATGAGTGCAGTACAAGAGCCTGTTTATTTTTTGCTGAATTGGTCAGATGTGTTCCTATCAAAAACATAGCTAATTCTCCAGCAAATTTGATTGCATTTAACAAAAATCTGCATATCTTGGACTCAAGGATCCTAACTTACACTTGCACAACCCAGGGAAAGAAAGAAGGAACGAGGTAGCAATTATTTTCTTCCCACTTTATGTCTTATAAACCCCCTTTCCTCCTTGGCTGCCCAATTTATTTTTTATTACTGCCCTAGATGGCAGCTCCAGAAATGAAACACTTAACCTCTGCAAGTTGCTTCTCTTAATGAATACGCAGCAGTTTGCTATTCATTACATCCAAAAGGAATAGCCAAATCTGTTTCTGCTGCATTAGCCAGCACGGCTGTTAAACGCTGCACAGAGAGTAGTCATGGCGACCTTCTCGGAAAGGAAAACTGGACTTTTCCAAAGGCTATTGTCAGTGCTAAAAAAAAAAAAAAAAAAAAAAAAAAAGCAATGTGTTTTGGTTTTTCCTTTTTGTATTGCTACTTTGGAAGTGAATTCAATGGCAGCATAAGAAGGCAGACTGACAACAATAAAAATGAGTTTGTCCACAGACCAGGTACAATATACTGAAGGTGAGAGAGTTTTCATATGTGGTTTGCTGTTTGGGTACCTCAACTGTGACCAGAAAATTATCACCTTTAAAATGAAACAGCAATTGATCTCCATATATAAGAAAATCCTTGGCCTCTCTGCTAAGTCTACTGGTCAATGTCCAGCTGGTTTATGATCTACAACCCATGGCAAATTTGGTTAAGTCTACAAGAACAGAGCCATGTAAGCATTTTGAAGCTATGAGGTGGTATTTTTTCTACATCTGAAGTGGACAAAGACAAGGTAAATGGAGATAACTATGGGAAGAAGGCTCCAGAGGCTCAATAAACGTCATTCTGTTACTCTAATCATTCAGAAGTATTAGAAAATCCAGAATGTCTAAAACATCCCTATGTCTCCCAAACACCAGTTAATATTGACAATTTTGAAGTGAGTTGATGACGTCATTTCTCTTGTGTTCTTGTGCTGGGAAATCTAAGATTGTACAGCTTGCCCAGAACCACACAAAAAGATTTTGTGAGAACCAGACACTTGTCTTTTGAATTTTAGCCTTGTGTTTTATTCATAAAATTGCTCCTTCATTTTGGAGAGGTTTGGAGAGGTGCCTGGGGTCATCCCCAGCCTCTCCTGGGTAGCCAAAACATCAGAAAGGCAATAGGCACAACCTGGCCAGTAAAAGTAAAAATACCAAGAGCACATGAAACTGCTTACTGCTATTGTAATTATTATTAAAAGAAAACAGAATCATTTGATATCTTTCCAAAGGTAAGGAGGATGTTGTGCCAGGATGGGGGGATCCAGGTTAACAAACTCAGTGATGGAGAACATTATCCAAAAAGCATTAACTCAGACTGACACACAAGCAACTACAATATATTACTAGTTACTGCTCCTTGGGGTCTGTTGATAGCTTTCTTTCAGAAAATAGATAGATAAATAAATAAATAAAGATTCCCTGGAGCGTTCCCATGTGGCAGGTAACACAATCAGATGCTGCAGTCAGCCACTGAACAGAATCACGAACTCAACAAGCAGAAGCATCAAAGAGTTACCACACCTTCCTGCTTCTCACAGATGTGACATTTGGGCTTGACAAAAATGCATAAATATCCCAGACCCAGAAGTCTGAACTCCACCTCCCTGTTAAGCACCAAACAAGAGTCCAGACCCCACTTTGTGAACCCCAAACCATCCACCTCTGGCTCCCCATCAGGGTCCCATGTTCAAACGGCCAGAGCCTGGACTTCAAGTCACCCCTAAACACAGTAACCTCTTCAGACAGAAGTGGTGCTTTCCATCCCATTTTGGTAATTAACCAAGTGGATTTGTTCTTCAGTTAACTGAAGAATCCTCAATTGCTGTCCAGCCATGCAGTGCAGCTATAGAGCTTTTATGGCTGGCTGTGACAGCACTCTTCCAGAAATAGCAGGCAATGACACTTGCAGAGGTGGCTTGGCAACCAAACACATTGGCCAGGCATTGAAAAGTGCTGGCCAACACACACTGTTCGGCATGTAAAATGCCAGATCATCCACTTCTGGTCTTAAGGCTCTAATCTACGTCCTTGCAAAGCCAACACAACTACTGCTTCCCTCCGGCAACATGCAGGAAAACACAAAATCTGAACAGAAAGCATAAATCCCAACCCAATAAACCCCTTGACTTTGGCAAGCGTAACATTTTCCTCTGAATATTCTCTATGTCTTTGAGGTAAGTGGCAAACAGTGCTGAAGAAGATGGACAGAGTTCCCACTACCTGTCACCCACAACTTTGAGGACCTGCAGCAAAGAGTTCTTGCTTATTACTGCCAGTCTGCACAAGCACTCAAAAATGTGTAACAAATCAAACAAAATCAGCTGATAGAAAGGGCAGCCACACCTGCCACACAGACCTCACACTCTTCAACACCTTACCCACACACACCACAAAGCTGTCTCATTTCCTACATGTTTATCTGCAGGGTGAAATACTTACTCCTGATTTTATTTTTATGTATTTAACTTCCAGCACTACACAGTACCTATCTTCAAAGCTTCTGAATACCAGATGAGAAAATCGTACCTCAATGGCACATCAGCCATTTAGCAGAGCAAGCATCCATCCCAGGCAGTTCTAGGATAGGCAGATGAAGAGTGCCAGGAACGCTGTGATGAGGTTGTCTGCAACAGCCAACCTAAACTCTGTGACCAGAATTTACTTCTAAAATTACACATCTTGGCTCAAAGGATTTTCGCCTCTATTGGCTCTCCGACATTCACACCTATCACCCCACAGCCACCATCAGGGATGCTGATGGGTGGGTAAGGGTGGTCTTTGTTTTCCCACCAGCAATGCTGCTGCCGCTCCAACACCGCAGCCTGGGCACACAGAGGGGCTGCAGGGCCCACGGCAGGAGGAGCGTGCTGTCCCCTTGCAGACTGGAGGCTGACCAGGTTACAGCAGTATGCAAAGAGCTGGATAGCAAATGCTTGTTATCGTAGGAGAGGATACTTTGGAAAGCACCAGATAATGTGATTTTATCCTTTTTGCTTTCATTTTTGGAGCGGACAACACAAGCGCGAAGTGCAAGTACCATCACCTTTCACAACACTCGCAGGAAAAGCCCACCCCATGCAGACATGCTCTTTCCAGGACACTCTCTTTGCAGAGGACAGCCCCAGAGCAGAGCTCAGCACCATCTGAAGAGGACATCGATGCATTTGCAGAGCCCAGCCCGTGGCGCTGAGCACCCCCAGGACATGCACCAAGGGATCCCATGGGTGAAGTAGAGCTCCAGGTGTCCCGGTGCCCGAAGGCTGCTCCTCTTGGCACGCTCGGGCACGGGGGGATGCTGAGGGGCTCACACAGTTGTGTCCACCTCGAGGGATCATGCAGAGGGGGGGTGGTAACACAACGGCTGGATGGGAGCTTCAGCAATTCAAATTCTGCAGAAACAGAGAATGTATCAATCAAGCGGGTTTTTTCCTGGACCCCACACAGAAACCACTCAAGACCTTTTGATGTATGGGACAGACTTCGGAACCACACTAACTGCAAGCCCAGAAAGCTGCTGGGTGACAGGGGAAGGCCCAAACCAAGTAGGCTTCTTCCTCCCAGTCCCACCTCAGGCTGCTCTGCTCAGTGTTCAAAGCTATGTTCCAAATGAACAGCTTTAAATCTTTTTTTTTTTTTTTTCAGTTTTCTCAAATATTTTGGAGGTGCGAGCACTCCAACAGGCTTGCTCTCCCAGCAGCCTTCTGCCAGCCACATGGGGGGGCCTACACGCACCCTGGTGCAGCCGTACAGCCTTTTCCCATCACATACTGGGGATTCAAAGCACAAACTTCAGCATTTAACAAGGAGATGATCCAGGCTGCTAGACTGAGAAACAGTCAAAGGTCCATCTGAACCATTCCTGTCTCTGCTGGACCCAGTAAGACCAGTAACACCATTAGGATTTTTTACCCTTAATTCAGCACTGGTGGATGGGAACCAGGTCGTGAGCTCATCCTGCATCCAGGCACAGCCACAGGCTGCAGATGCTCGCAGTGCCCAGTGAAACCTGGGAATGCCCCCGCAGAGTGGGTCCTGCATAGAAGGAATTTCTCCATCGAACCCATGCCAAGGGTGGAGCAGTGCAGGTGGCTACAAAACTTCTTCCCTGGGCACAGCTAATGCTTTCAGTCTGAAAGCTGCCAGTAACAACAGCTTCCTGACACGTGCTTCCCAGTGCCCGGCGAGGCACAGGAAAAAGCAAACACAAATTTCAAATCTATGAATAAGTGACATCCAATACTGAACTGAAAGATAAAGGTGATGCGCTACCTGTGTCTGAAAGTCCTACTTTTGGAGCACGTAAGAGCTGGGGGAAGGTAAAAGGAGGGGAGCCACGCCGTGTCCCCTGCACTGCCTGGCTCTGAGCGCATCCCAGCCCCACTGGGGATAGCAGCAGACATCCCTCCCTCTTCCACCAAAATGTTGTGCATGTGAGGAAAGCATTTCTCCTCTTATCCAGAAGCAGGCAGCTCTGACACGGAGCTGTAAGCAGGAGATGGAGGTCTCGGACCACCTCCACCAACAGCTGCTTGGCAGAACCCCCCCCAGCAGGACATGGCAGGGCTCTTTATACCTACATTGCCAAGATAGAATTTTCTGGCTAGCCAACACTCAAAGAATTTGTACATGGACTGAATCCATGACCAACGTCATTTTCATGACTGCATCCTGCACCAGAATGAAGGCTGCTGAGCCCAAGAGAGGCTGTGGCCACAGCCTCAGCGCCACCGCTGCGCTCTCCTGGCTGCAGATGAAGGCTCGGGCTGGGCTCCTCGCCTCACTCCAGCAATGCTGAGTGCTGGGGACAGGGCAAGAGAGAGCAACAGGAGCTGAACTTCCTAGCACACTTGAATGAAGAATGTTTTTCTGGCTATTCTAATGTTTCTTAAAAGAAATGACCCCTCCTCAGAAAGGACAGCATCATTGCTGTGCTTATGTGGCACAGGCAGATGTCCTGCTTCAGGGTGCGACCCTGCAGGATGCCAGCGGTCCTGGCTTTGCTCCAGACTTGTCCATCCTCATGCACCGGGCATGAGACTCACGGAGTCACAGAGCAGTCTGGGTTGGAAAGGACCTAAAAGATCATATAAATCTAGCCCTCCTGCCAGGGACAGGGACAAGTCCATAAAGGACTTGTTCTGGCTCCTGCATCCTCTTGTTTCTCACTCAGTTTCATGCAGGATCAAGCCCTTGCAAAAATCTTTAAAAAGCAGCTGGACTATTTTTCTGTAAGAATGCCAATGTGAGAAAGCCGGCAGCAGGCTCAGGACACGGCTCCATGTGAGCCACCATTCTGACCCTAGCAATGGTTGGGTCAGGCAAGTGCATGAAATCATGAAGAGCACGCGTGGGACTTCTCCAGAACTACCTCCTATGCTCCAGCAAGCTGCAGTTGTGGGGCTTCAAGGGCAAGAAGCACTGCTTTTGTGCCTGGTAACTGGGTGCGTTAATTTCTTTCACGAATTTAGCCTGTAGCTGCCTTTTCTTTTTTTTTTTTTTTTATCAGTATAAAACCTAATGCCAGCTTCTCCAAAACAGAAAGAAAAGAAGAAGCTTGAAGCATTCCCACCAAAACCATTTAAAGTGTTTTTCTTCACTCGTGTGCAGAGCAGAAGTAGAGAGGCTCCTGAGAGGCCACCTGGAGGGCATGGAGCCCCCACACTGACTGCTTGGTGCACAGCTTGGCAAACCCCTCTCGAGCTGCAAGCCCTCCCTGCTGACTCGGAGCATCGCCAGAAGCATAAAATGATTTTTAAGCAGCACCACGGAGAGGCTGCTTAATCGTCCGTGGGTTGGTTTCTTTGCAGCATAAGAAGGGAACAAATTTAAAAAAAAAAAAAAAAAAGGCAAAACAAAAGCTCTGTGGCACTCCTGACTGTTACCAATCATTGCCCTTCGGACATGGGAGAAGGATTTAAGAGACTGCCAAAAATCAGCTGGCACCTTTAGTGCAAGCCAACGCTCTGAGCAGTGCCCACACATTTACCTGTAACCTGAGGTACTCTCCAAATAAAATTAAAAATAAAAACATGATTTCTTGTTTTGTTGTTGTTGTTGTTGTTTGCTTGAGTGTAGCATACCAACTTAGGAACATTGAACCTTCTGATCTTTTTTTTTAATTGTTATCTTTTAAAGCCCGATGTGACAGCATTTTACCAAGCTAAACATTTCATTGAACTACTCATCATTTCAGGCATCCAAGAAAACAGCTGAAAAGGCTGACAGGAGACAGGCTTCATGCTATTACCCAGCACTTGGACACTTCAAAACGAGTGCCAAATAATTTAACACTTGGTATCTATTATTTTAAAGCAGTGCCATTTGCAAAATCTATTTCGGAATCTACTAGAAATATTTCCATGATTTAATAAAGTTAAAATGAAAATTGGGCTTAAGTTTTATCTTGCTTTTGTATTGTAGCAAAAAATGTACCTCCAAAATTTCCACCATGCTGGAAGAGAACCAGAAAATGAAAAGCTAAAGTGATCTCAGCCAGTTTTCACCTCTAAAATAATGGAAACGAAAACAAACAAACACACAAAAAACAAGGGAGGGGGAGGGAGCTTTGTGGGACTTTTTTGCTGCTTCACTCAGTTTCAGTGACCTTTGCCACTGGCAGTAACACAAGGAAGGAGCTCTCCAGTCCATGCCAGTGTTGGCTCTTCCCCCTAAAACCATTCCCTTCGAAACACGGCCACTTCTGGAAGGTGTTGCACTGCAGCAGCCACCTGCCCTGCAGTGCTGCCCACCTCTGCAGCTCCGTGTAGCGGGGCCATGCCATGCTGCCAGGGGTCCCGAGCTGCTCCCCGGAGCTCAGTGGGGAGCCCGGGCTCCCTGTGGGACCAGGCACCGTGCCAGAGTGGCTGCTGCACCAAGCCCAATGCTGGCACCCCCAGCCCCTCCTTGCCCAGCACTGCGTGTACGGGAGGGTTTCATGGGATTTCCTCTCTAAATTGAAGTCTGCTGTTTGCTACTGCAGCACATGGTTCTGTACCTACAAGTCCATGCTACAGAGAGAGCAACAGGAACTCCAGTGCCAAAGCACGAGTGGTTCTGTACTTGCCCCCTCCGGTAATGCCTGACCAGCAGCCCGGAGCCAAGGGGCCAGGAAAGCTCCTGCAACCCGGAGCACACCAGGTACACACAGGACCACCCTACATACACACAGGCACCACTCCTTACCCAGCACCATGCATGTTTCCCACTAATGCCGAAAAGAAAACAAAAATCCCACTTGCACTCAGTGCACACTTGCCGGTGAATGGTCCTGCTAGCACACAACCTTAGCATCAGTCACATTCATTTTACAAACCAAAACTCTCTACCGTGATTTCCAAGCAAAAACACATCTATGGTCATTTGTAAGGCGTTATGGAGGACAGGTTCCCTTCTCCTTGTCACCTCAGAGTCCTGTTTCCTGGGGCTAGGAGAGCTCGCGCTGTCCAAGCACCCCGCACGTACCCAGCAAAACAAAAACCCACAGCAGCAACTTGGAGCAGGTGGGGAAAATGCAGTCACTGTGTCCGAGGCAGCAGATGACAAATAATCAATCCTTTATCGAGTAGGAGGGGAATTGTTTATTTCACAATTGCTTTGTACCTAAAAGAAGTCTTGGCACTGAATCTCAACTACACCTTTAATACTCCTACAAGACTGCGAAAGCTCTTTGGGGGACCATGCAGTGCCACCAGAAAGGTAATAACAAGAGAAATGGGGAGCTGCTCCCGCTGAGCTACAGTACCTTCTCGTCCAGTCCATTACAGACTGCGAAGTTTGGGGAAAATCTTGAATTTTCATCAGAGACAACCAAAAGGTCAGCCTTTCTTATGGGATTTCAGCCATTTGAGTGCCCTTTTGAGCTACAATCTTGAAATTAGGAATAATTCATTCATTACAGACTGCTGATTACAGGGGGGAAAAAAACAGAAATTTGACATTTCTTTCCAGTTCACCAAAAGGTCAGTCTACTGATTTACAAAATTTATATTAATTTTAACTCTGAGGCTGTCACATTGGGCATGAGGCATCCAATTTGGAGAAATTAAGGTCACTTAAGGTCTCTAGCTACATTCATCATTTTGAATGCAAAAAGTTCTCAAAGGCAAGGCAGTGCTGAGGGAGCCAACAGCCAAAGTCACCCAAATTGGGGGCAGCCACCAGTTTTAATATGCTAAAATGCATCTCTGTTTGAGACAACCAAGGCTTTTTGTCTCTTCTTCCCACATGCTGCCCAACATCAACCACATGGAACAAAACCAAACTAAAATCTGGGGTCACAGCAGACCCAACTGTCCTCAGTCCCCACTGCCGCCCACCAGGACACCAGCATCCTGCAGAACTTCTGGGGCTGCTCCGACAGAGCTGGAAAAGGCAGATGGGTGAGGATGAGGATGAAGAAGAGGAGGAGGAGAAGACGGTGGTGGCTGCCCAGAAGCCATCTCCTTGCGCAGCTGGAGCAGAACAAAGCATGGTTCAGAGCTGACTCAAAGGCCAGGGGAGGAGGGCAGGAGGGGTCTGCCACAAACACACATGGAAAATACTGCCCCGCATGAAGCCCTCCGAAGGTGCTGCTGGAGGTCCGACAGCAATCCCAAAGGCCAAGCACAAGGCTCGGCCTCCTCATGCTGCCATGCATGAGTGAGAAGAAAAGCAAAGTCAAAGTGCTCCATTCCAAAAATATCAAACCAAATGACTGATTTCAAAGAAGGTGAGCTGTACGAGTCCTGTTATTTCTCTCTCTCTATATATATAAAGTCATTTTTGAAGAGGTGCAGCACTACAAGCTCACCTCATGCAACCACAGGATCCCTACAAAAACCCTGAAGCTCTGTCAGTCCCTACCAATAAATTTCTACCTGGGCAGCTCTTTGTCAGCAGATGCCCCACACCACCCTGACGCCTGCACAGGGCAGCAGCAATCCCGACCCCGTGCTCCTACCAGTCCCCAGCACAGAGCACATCCCCCCAGGAACCATCCTGGCTCCCGGCTGAGAGTTTGGCCAAAACCAACTTGTCCAACACCGACCAATTCACACGATTCACACCAGCCACCACTGCATTATTTCTTTTTAATTTTTTTTATAAAGACTCTCTCATAAAGACTTGAATGGAGGTCTGTTCACGCTGCTCTGGCTGTCGCAGCGCAGCCTCGCACTCGGGGCCTTCTGACACCAGCGGCTCCCACCGCACACCCGACCTTATCGTCCTCCTCAGGCAGCAAAAATTAGGGAACCATCTTGGTGTTGTGGTGATTTTATGCTCCAGCTGTAAGCCCTGCCCATCAAGCCCTTTTCCAGCCTACCCATGCTTACGCAGTAAGATTTAAAGTTTCTAACTTCTTAAATACAAAAAGTTGGATTTTACTACTTTCCCTTTAGAAGAACTCGATGCTTAATACCACATTAAAAACTGGCCTTTGCAACAACTCGATTTAAAAAAAAACTACTACATTTTAAACTGCTAAATAATATTAGTTCCTCTTTGTATTTCATTTCTTCTGAAAAAACATACAAATCAAATCACAATCAGACATCTGTATTTTTCTCCTTTTTAATCCAGTAACTTGTGAATTCATGCATTGACCCAGCCGAACAAAGGGCAAAGACTGTTAAATTCCAGAGCCCAGGAGATATTTGGTTACTCATTCAAGGCCTTCTGCGAAGTTTTTTAAAAAAAAAAAAAAAAAAAGAATAGACTTACTGACAAAGAGAGGCAGATTTGGAAATGATATTTTTAAATTAATAACCGAAAATGGGAAAGAAGTGAACTGGGTAGGGATGAGCTGCTTGCTGTGCTGCAATGGGAAGATGGAGAGCGGGTTGGAACTCATTAGCCCAATTACATAATATCTCGTTTTGGCCAAATCCGAATGCAGTAAAAGCAGCGAGAGAAATGAACTCTTAGGTAACAGCAAATCGGGAAGAGGTGGGGGAAATGGAGGAAGAAAAGGCTTTTTATGCTGATCAGTGAAACTCCTTTAAAATCCTTCCCTTTGCCCAGCAGGGGAAGGGAGCTCTACAAGGGATGCCCCGAGAGGCAAGAATTGGGCAAGAATTAGGCAAATGTCTGGCAGGGCTGGGGCAGTGTAGGGAGGGGCAGAGGCAATGGGCACTGTGGGCTGGTGGGGGGGCGAGGGAGGGCTGGTGCACGAAGGCAGGGAGAAAATATCAGATGGCTTGAAATTTCCCTGCCTTCCCTTCCTCCTGTCCCTGAAAATCACATTTCATTGAATTCAAAACCATTCTGAAATTTTACTAGTTTAGGAAAGATTGAATAAGCATGTAATTAAATTAATTACAGAATCACTGCTCTGCATCCTACTGTAGGAATAACAGTGAATCAACCAAATGGATTCAAAATCACTTCCTAAACGCTTTCAAGTTAAAGAAAACTTCAAGAACTATTTAAAAACACTTACAGCGTAGTCCAGAAAAATCCAAACTCTCAACCAGCCTGGGTGCCTCCCTGCCTGCGTGGGCAGCAGGCGCACTGAGCCCCACGCCTCCTCTCCCTGCCTGCATCCCTACCCACTCACCGCAGGGCAGCCCGTAATGAACTGGTTCCTCGTCTAATTAAGGATCCTTCTGGGCAAGGAGATAAGAGAAGCACGGCCGTGAAGGGTGCACTGTAAAGCACAGGAGCAACCAGGGCTGACTGAGGATGGCCCCCTGCTGCAGCATCCCCTCACCCACACTGGCGCCAGAGGTCCGGAGACCCAAATGTCTCCAGTGAGGGCTGTCCCCCCTGCGCGGACTCCCTTGCCAGAGGATGTCTGAGAGCAGGGAGCCTCTTTGCCCACTACAGGAGGGCAGAGGCAGATTAGCAAAGATGCAGTGAGACACATCCCAACTGCGACCACAACTGCAAAGCAGCCCGAGGGCCGCCGTATGCCAGCAGCAGGCACCAGCTTCCGCCCTTCCAAGAAAAGAGGAATAGCCTCACGCTGCCTCGCATGCACAGCTGGGGCAAGGCTCCCTTTTGGTTAATGCTTAATGTTAAGGTTGCCTCACATACCACCACCACTGATGAGCCTTGGAGGCAGTATCAGAGTGCCCATGAGCCCCTCCCTCACAGAGGCCGCAGCCACAGCGCGGCTCGTCCTGCAGCCCCTCACCCAGCAGAGGAGACCAGGGATAGGACAGCAAGGGCAGCAGCCTGGGTTTGATGACCAGGTGGAGCTCTCCCCATTGCTTACCCATTGCATGCAGCACCCTCCCAAACTCCTGCAAGCATCCTGGCGGGCAGCAGGTTGACTCTCACACACTGACCTGGGGTCAAACCCCAAGCATGGGCACAGCAGCACACAGAACCACTCTAAGGAAATGAAATGTGATTGTTCACGCCAGAAATCAAACGTGAATGCTAACCTAGGTGACTTTGCATGAAGTACATGAAGTGAACTCTTTCACCAGCACTGTGGCTTTCAGGAAGATGTCCCTGTGCAGCCTCAGTGGCTTCAGCTAGCAATGATGGCCAAAGCCAGCCTGTGTCCCCTACGCTATGTGAGACATTGCCTCAAAACACACGAGTGAAACAGGTCCTTGTGCAGCAAGAAAGGAGAAACATCTGATAAAAAGGCCAAATCAGAGCTCAGTGAGCCACTTATTTTTAATAAACTCAATCCATGTTATTTTTAATAGCCTGATGGTCTGTTTGTCTATACCAAATCTCACCATCTCGCCAATACGTGTGGACATCGCCTGATGGGATCACTCAAAATCAACCTCTTTAAACCCACACCAAAACCTGAGGTTTACTGGAAAGAAGCCACTTTGGAAGGCCACAACTCAAGTTTGTTGCCCCAAGTGGGACAAACATCAAGAAAGGTCTCTGGGTGCTCCTCTACTCTATAGGGACTGCAGGAAGTCCCTATAAGTCCATACAAGGAAGCCTGATCCCAGATAAAACCCCCAGCAGCTTGTTAGCCGATGAAGCAGCTGTCTGGATGTGCAGCCACATGTACCGAACGCCAGGTACCAGAAAGGTCTGGTCACAACCAGCCCAGAAGCCACCAAGAGCTCAGTGACCCGATGGGGCTCCACCAGCCCCAGACCTCCCCTCCACCTGAGCCCAGCAGGGGCAAGCAGCTGCCAGCAGCGCCCCAGACATGCAGACGGCTGCTGCTCTGCCAGCCAGCAGTGACACTGGGCACCCAGCAGGCACCCAGCACCTTCCACAACACCGCCGCTATTGATGGAAACCACATCCATGCTACAGACTCTAACCCCCTAAAGGTATTTCTAATTGCTGCATTAAAAGATGCAAATAGCTTCCTTTTGCAAAGGCCCGGCCATCTTCCACGTGTGAAAGCCAAACCTGTCCTTGGCATAACCACCCAGCCTCGCTACCTCCCCATCGAGTGCCCCTGCGGGATTTATGCTTGTTTGTCACCTGTCCCCTCACCCCCACATACAATTAATCACATTTGCACGTGGAAATACCAGCAAAGATCTTCATAACACGTCCAAGAAGGTTTCAGAATGAATTTCATGAACTGAGCAGTAATTGCCAAGACCAGATTGTGCAGAACAAAACCGCTGTTTGCTAAGGGAAAGCAAACATGAAATTGCCATGGTACCCCCACGGCACATCCACACAGGCTGACCATGGTGGGGAACAGGAACGGCAAACCTGAGCCCCACAGCTCTGCAGGTGGAGATGCAGGGGCCTAAATAAACCACCAGCAGGAGAACACACAGAAACTGTTACAATCAAGCAGAAACACAAGTCAGAATAGAATTACTAAAAAAGCAACAGACCTATGCACTATGTTAGGAAAGGGACCTGAACGCAACACAGCTCAGTTGGCCTTCATGTCCTACACGTGCAGAGAAAACATCAGCTCAGTACTCATTAGAGGTCAAAGAGCAAAAGAGAGGGTAAGGAGTTGTTAAAAAAAGGCAAAACAAACAGAAAACATAATTGTGCCATGCATACATCCCTACTACACCTTCATTTTGAGCTCAGCATGCAGATCTGTCCACCATCTCAAAGACCTGCATCTCTAGGGACTGCAGGAAACTGGAAACCACTTCCGTAAGAGAATTGACAAAATGAATGAAAACCTTCCAGCTGAGACAAGTTAACCAGGGAAAATGAGATGGGACTCCCAAGTGCCCATCCCGGACGGCACAAGGCCAACAGACCGCAGGCAGCACGCTACCCACCTGCTCAAAGTGATGCCGTGGCGACCCCACAGCTCCATGGGCACTCTGGGACGATGCTGCCTGTGCTGCCCACTCCTTCCCACACAGCCCCGCTCCTCTGTGCACTCCTGCAGACATCACAGTGTTTTAAAACTTTCCTTCACAAACACAGGTTTTTTTTTATTGTTAATTCCACCTCTAGAGTAGCGGGGGTGTAACCCATCCCTCCTTCACACAGCAAGACCCAAAGCCTCATCCTTTGGAAGGGACTGGCCAACACCATCAACCCTCAAGCACCTCCTCCTTATAAAGCTCATCTTAAAACAAATAGACTACTATTGCATAGCAGCCCAAACCCCAGGTTTTCAAACAGAAACACCTCAGCACACAGCCCACGAGCAGCCCCAAAGCGCAGGCATCCCTCCCTGCAGAGGCGCAGTGCTTGGTGCCACCCGGTCCCACGGCAGCCCGCTGGGGAATGTCCTTTGAATTGGAGGGAGAGGAAGCGGGGGATGAATTATGCGCTGCTTGACCTCAGGAACGGAAATCCATCGAGTTTCACTACTTCATCACTTCGACACTGCCGGCTGCAGTGCCAAGATTTCTGTTGGGACCAGTGCAGAGACAGGGAGAGGACGCGGTGATGGTGCCTTGGGCAGAAGTTCAAAATATTTGTTTCTTGGGGGAACAAGATACACAAGGATGAAATACGTCTTCTTAAGCATGTTACTCAAATAGGTCCTTTGACTTCTCAAGATGAATTTTGACATAGCAGCGCTTTTTCCCAGTAATACCTATTTTCACATTTTTCAGTTTAGATCAAAATAATCCCACTAACAGGGTAACCCTATTAGACAATTTCTATAAAACCTGAAGTTGAATGTGGTGGACCAGGAGAGCGCTAAGGAGAAACAGCAGCAGAGTCTGTGCTTCCTGCAGCTGCCCTTAATGGAAATTTAAGCAGTGCAAAGTGTCTCAATAAACCATCAGCCACGATTAATTAAGGTGCAGTATACTTAGGGTAGCCACATGTAGCTCTGGCCACCAGCATTCTGGGGGGGAGGGGGGCGGTGGAAACTTGTAATATAAAAGCAGAGTGCACCTCATTTCCAACTTCAGGAGGCAGAAGGCCCTTACTGGAGGCTAATGCCAAACCTCCGTCAGGAGCCAGCAGTCACCATCCCAACGGCACAGCAGGAATTATGGGGTAACAGCAAGGCACGTATCAATGCTGCAAGCCAGGGTAAGTAAAACATCGTAATAAATCCTCACAGCAGCAGAAAAGCCTGGTTCACTCACATCCATCCCCTGTCACACCAGCAAACAGAGCAGAGGTTGCTCAGAAATGAGCTTGATCCCGGGTGAAATTAGATGCTGGCCTCCACTGATACTCTCCCAGTAAAGAGGTCTTGCACAGAGAACAGTGGCGTGAGATTTGATTGCACGTGGAAAACTGACAGATTTCCCCGATTCAAGGATTTTACCTTTTTTCCTGAGGTATGGTGGCATAAGCATGCTGCAGCACAACGGCCTCCTCTGAAGTCGGGAGCAGAAGGCGGCTTTCATCACAGTTCCTGTTACCAGCCTTTTATGCAGCCTGGTGAGCAACAGCTTGGGAAATTGTTACAAATTCTGGAAGAAATAGTATGAGCTGGAGCTGCCCAGAGTGCACCTCCATTCCCAGTCCTTCAGGAGAGGACTGAGCAGACCAGAGGACCACGAAGGGCTCTGAATTAGCAGGTGACAGCCCACCAGAGGTGGGAGATGCTCCACCACTCTTGTCCCAGATCTCTCTTCCCAATGACTCAGTGGTGAACCCCATGGGCTGCGCACATTTCAGAAAACCATCTCAGAACTGCTTCTGACGAGAGGGCAACTGCTCAAAGCCAATGTCCAGAGGGTACAGCAGGGCTGCAAAGTTCAAGGATTGGAAACAGTGAGTGTGAAAGTTTCCACGTGTCTTCTGGAGTCTGCTAGGACTGCCCTGGGGCTCCAAAGCTCAGGGTGAGACTTGGCACCGCTGACTGCAGAGAACAGGAAGAAGCTGAGACACAAAAGCTTTCACATAGCACGTACTAAAACAAAGCTCTTCATTTGACTTTTACATAGCTTAAGAGTAGGATCTGCCAACTTTTTGGGAAACAACTATTCCAATGGTTCCTGCAGTTCCAGCCAGCTGCCTGCACAGCACCGCTGGCAGAACCACGATGGAGCCTGCAGGTACGGGGCACGGCTGCTGCGGTACAAACCCAGCAGAGGCCGAACAGCAAGGTGAACGTGTGGCTTGGTGGTGTGTTTGCCACAGGACCCTGTGCTGCAACGGGAACTTGCACGGGGTCTGGTCCAAGTCCAGCACGAGGCTGGGTATGGCAGGGTGGCATCGCAGCCCAGGGGATGTGGCACTTTTCCAGGGCTCTGAACACAGGTCCTGCTCCTGCACAGCTCAGGCACCCCCTGTGAGCAGTTTATTCTTCAACCATTTGGCACTATAAAACCACGGGACTGTGCGGTGCTCAGCTCCACGAGACCTGACCCCAGCCAGCACGCTGAGCAGCTGAGCTAGTGCAAGCTGAACAGCCACCGCTGCCAAATCAGGCCAAAAAAGGTGTCAGACACCTGCTGCTGGAACCACAGAGGGATTACGACTCCAGATTCTGAAAACGTGCTGTGACAAAGCACGTGGTGGGAAGGGTGGTGAGCCCTTTGCTCTGCACTGCGGCCACAGCCAGCAGCGGGTGGGACAGTGGCAGGCAGGGCAGTGTCCCCAAACTGCAGCAGGCACCAGCAGTATCACACCTAGAGAGACACGAGCCAAAGGACAGCAGAGCCTGCCTGCAAAGTGGCAAAAAAGATGCAAGAGTACAGCTTCTGCTGAGTGATGCTGCAGTGACTTCCCTGCCCGGTCACAGCAACGCCACGAACTGAGTTACGGAAGGGTCAAGCACACCCACACGAGCCACAGTCCTACTTCTGGCCATGCTGTCAAAAGGAGAGGTCTCCTTTCCCATCTGAACTTTGGTCCTCTCCCTTTCACCTGCCACAATCCTCAGCCCCTCGCACCACGTGGGAGGAGGGCTCCTGCGTGACCAAACTGGTCTCACAGTACAGAGGGTGCCTTCCTCCTCCCATCCTTCCTCTGCCTCCCCCCTCACTGCTCCCCTCTGTAAGCCAGCTTAGTCACCAAGCTGGCAGAAAGCCCTGCCTCTTCCTAGCCTTCACAGGTTTTTATGTTCTTTTCCACGGTTGGGGAGATAAATCAATGCACAGAAGGCTCCAACAAACACTAGCCCACGAGTGAAGCAGCAGCAGAGCATGGACAGGAGGCACAGGACCAGCACCTCCATCTCCTGCCAACAGTGAGCTCCTGGCTGGGCTCCCTACCCCAGCTTGCAGGCTCTGCTGCCACCCACTCGTCCTCCCCACGGGATGACTAGCAGTGTCATTAACATCCACTAAATGAGGGCTAAGGGAGTTCACACCTCCTCGAGTTAGTCGGTAACACCGCTGACAAACTCAAGGAGACTGTAACGTGTTGGTCTGCCTTCAACTTGCACTTGGAAAGTATTTCTCATTAAAAGTGCACTTCTAGCCCTCAACTATTTTTAAAGGAAATCCCGAATGCTTCTGGATGTGAACGCAGCAGGCAGCCACAGAGGTACGCCAGGCCAGAGATTCAATGGGTTGGATCAGGTAGCTTGACACCACGTTGTTACGCCGCTCGAGTAGCAGCAGCCAAGGATGGAGCGAGGCTGGAGCGCCGGCCAAAGCCACGGTCCTGCCGCCTGATGCCAAAAGACACAAGCGCGGAGCCAGGAGTATGGCAGGAGGATCTCCAGAGGATGCACCAGCTGTTCGCAGGAGGCCAGGAATTGCTAACACAACTGTGCAAAAATATGTGGCACAGCACAGTTAGTCTTGCACTTGCTTTTGCAATGGTTGATGCAAACAGGTCAATTACTGAAAGCTTGCTGAAATGAGAATTTTACTGAAAACTACGTTATCCAGCCTTTACAGGCTACCAGCAATCCTTTCATGGAAGAACAGCCTAAGAAAAAGGAAACAAATTAATCTCTAGAAACAGAACATCTTATTTTCAGAAATAACATTTCACTACAAATCCAGCAACAGGGAAGGATCAAAACCAGCAAGCCCTCAAGTGAAATGTCTTTGAGGCAAAGGACTGTTGGAAGATGCATCAAGAACAGAACAGAGAACACCTGGAGCAATTTCCAGAGAGCACCTTCTGTGGCACCTTGGTCTCACCCATGGTGACTCCAATCCTCTAGGCAGAACGCTCCACCACTACCTGTCCTCTGCAGAAACCGAGCTCCAGGGATGCGCCTGGACATCCCAGCGTGGCTTCCTGCATCCCAAAGTGATGTTGCTTCAGACACTCGCACCAATGTGACAATCTCAAAGGCACTGCACTTAAGAGACTCTTTGAAGTCATCTCGTTCCTTTCCCCTTCATTTGCATTTGGGCTGATGGAAGGGATGTTCCTCACCACAGCGTGTGTGGGGAGAGAGAAGAGGTGTCAGCACTGTGGAGAGATTTTAGTTTTGCATTTCCTTTGAATGACAGTCAAATCAGTGACTTCCATCGACACTTCTGAACCCCAAAATATTAAATTTATCATCATTTATCATTGCACACCATCTCACCCCTGGTTTTCTCCCACCTCCTCCAAGAATGTTCTCTTTTCTCCTACCCGTGCCAGCCCTGAGGCCCCTCACTCCACAGCACTGCGGTGGTTGTCCTACCAAGTCCCCCACTGTGGCATCACCTTTGTTCTTCGACTCAAGATCTCCTACTTCCTCCTTATTTTCTTGTCACTGTCTCAACTTCCAATGCTGAGCCACCACCCAGACTGTATAGCAAGTCTCCACCCATCGGTATTGTCACAGGCAGCAACTGAAGACATTTAAGCAGCAAAATCCTGCAAGTTCATGGAAATCCATCCTGTCTGAACACGCTGATGGGATCTCACCGCATAGACTGGGACCAGTAGTTTTGGGTGCGATCTGGGTTTTATTAGAACAACCTCAGATCTGAGTCTGTGCACAGTTTGAGAAAGGTGCTTACAACAAATTTACCCCACAGAAACATTCTTCCCCCACTGGTCCTGCAAAAGGGCCCTGTTCCTGGTCCCAGCCCATGGCCATGGTGCCACAGGGATGGGTCTGGGCTGATCCAAGGCACAGAGCTTTCGTGTCTCGCTGAACCACACTGACTTCCTTGGGCTCTGTGAACAGGAATAGAGCCTCCCAACCACACTGCACCTTAGTAAGAACAGCCTCAAAGTCCCCTGCTGCTGCTATTATCAGGAGAAGCATCCTGGTATGCTTGATGAGACCTTCCCCATCCAACTGATGGCATGCAGAAGGTGCCCCTTCACGGCACATTTCGGGCTCCATAACACCAAGGATGCACTCCCTTGGGAAACGAGGAAAGAAGCTCGCGCAGTCTTGACAACAGACACAATCTCGTTTTCAAGCCTCCTCTCTCAATTATCTTCCATGAGGAAGAACAGAGGCAGGTCACAGCATCTGAAACTTCCTCTAGGTTTTGTTCACATTTTTCTCTTTCCATGTAGTGAACGTGGGCCGTTGACAAGAAGGAAGCAGAGTCTGACACATCCAAGCAAAGCTACTCAACAAGCTCTGCCACTTCATCCCACTGCTTAATGACTGCGCTGCTATACCAGAGGCACATCTTCTGGTTTGCTCTTGTTCCAACCTAAGCCTCTGTGTCAGGTGAAAACCATCACCTCCTGCTTGCTCCTTCTGCTCCCAGAGAGCAGCTGACAGCCAGTGCCCGCTGGCTGCAGCAGTCAGTTCTGGGGGGGAAGACAGCAAGCTGGCTAGCTATTGGGATTGATGCAGGACAGAAAAGGAACTCAAGACCAGGTCTGCCAAAATGTCAAGTTTTCATTATACAGACTGCATGTATTTCTGATTTTACTACTAGGCAAACCTTGGTCTAACAATCTACATAAGGGACTCGAGGTCAGTTACTTGCATGTCCTCTTCAGATCTGCTCACTACTTGCAAGGTCCTCTCATCCACCATCCAGGCAAGTTGCTGATACTGTGTTTGCACCACATAAACACTCAGAGAAGCTGGAACAAGCACAGGTCCTCTGCTGCAGGCAATATGTTCACTTTCCTCTCCAAAGCCGGCTGCGATTTGAAAACAGCCACGGTGCCAGCTCCAGCAGAAGCGAGGCTTGCTGCAGTAACCACTGCTAGATAGCGAACCCTTCCCTCCACAACAGTCCGGGATCTCTGCTGTTCATCTCTTTGGGCTGACGGCTCCAGGACTCTGTAGTCCTTCTTTTCTTCTCCACTACAACACACATCCTCCTTTGCTGCTGATAACATCTGCTGAATTACTAAAGCTTTTCCTCAAGATCTACATTTCTTCTGCACAAATTTCTTCCATATATTGGTTTTTGACTTTAATTTAACTTTTCTCCCCTTGAATTAAATTACTATTTTCCTCTGATCGTAATTTGGTTGAATGAAACAATGTTGAAGGGTATCAGATTTGAGGAAAAAAGGGAAGCAGAACATGATGACAGATCTGGCGTGCTCTTGTCTTGCTTTATTTCCCATTCAGCCCAAATAACACCCTGGTCTCATTAGCACTTAATGCAGGTGAAAATAAAATGGTTTATTATTAAAACAGTGTGGGCACATGAAAAACATCCACTCTGGGCCTGTTGGAACTTGCCAAGTATCAATGCTAAGCTCTTTCTCTGTATGAGGAGCTCTTTTACCCACAAGACTGTAACTTCTTATCTGGACTAATAACGTTCAAGAGGAAACCTCTCAAATCCTATCTGAAAACTTAAGCATTTGATATTTAGGACATTTCCCCACTCCATTAAAATTGTATCAGCTTAAAGAACACCATCCTGCTAAAGAAACTGCCCTCCCGAAATGGGCCGGCTATTTATCTGCTGGTTACACCCGAGCCCTGAGGTGCGAATTCACGGAGCCACCGCCGCTCCCCCAGCCCACCAGCTCCCTCATGCCATGGAAGGAACTTGCTCCAGTGCCTGAAAAGGAAGGAAGGTTGTGCAAGGGAACAGCGACTGGCAGGCACAAGGTCTTCTCCAGGACAAGGACAAGGAGCGTAGCTTGTGCAGCGAGCAGCAGCAAAGCCGCGCACAGCTGGACACCTCATTCAAGCAGATGGAGCTGGCTAAACACACACAGGCAATGCTGCGAGTCTGAAACACTCTGCGTAAATGTTGTAATGTTTTAAGGGACAAGCCATAATGCACGAACAATGGATTTGGTCACATTCCCGACAAGACAAATTCCGCCCTCCAGTCAAGATGTGACACCCAGCCACCCGACGCGCGCTGACATGGAAACTCGGTCTATTGGTGAGGCATTGCCCATGTAACCACAGCACCCCAGGAATATAACTGAAGACCTGCGCACTGCAGCCGCTTGAAATATTGCTCGTTTCCTCCCAGATTTGTTGAAATTCAGATTATAGCGGCAGCTGGGTGAAAAGCAGGAATTCAAATCCTGGACTCCGCAGATCCACCAGAAATGTCTTCGAGCAGCCGGCGGCAGGGACAGACCCAACAGGAGGCGCCCATCGCTGAGACAGCTTCACTGAGACAGGCTGTGACAACTTACCTAGCACAACACCACATGGACTCCATCCTAATAAACACGTATGACAAAATATAACGAGATCTTCTGGAACTGCTAATCCTGCTCTCTAAATCAGAGCAAGCCATTACACCCACTCACCAGGGCAGGCAAAGAGGAGCCCTCAGATCCGTCTGCTCCTGCTCCAGCAAGCAGAAGAATCACCAACTCTCCCAGCGTGTTCAAGTCAACCCATTTTCCTAAACGAAACATTAACCGCCAGCATGATATCAAGATAGATGTCGGCTTTTAATTACACACACAAAGGAGTTTGTAACACTCCAGCTCTACTGCAAGGGCGGCTTGCTGAGAAAAAGCAACTTTGATCAAAGCTTCCAAGCCCCTTCTGTAGACTGTAAAAAAGAAAAACTAGTGACCTTACAGAGTTACAGCGTAATTTGTCTCCAGATTTTTATGCGCAAAACTTGAGAGCTTCCAGCCAGAATTCATTTTGTTTGTGGCCTTACCTTTTTTTATTCAAATGTCCACTGAGCTTAGAAAGGGGGGATTTTGGAAATGGAGTACACACCAAACACATATATACAAAAAACTGCCGTTTTTGCTACAAACGTCCGCTCCCAGATGACAAGCCTCGTGCTTCTGTGCAATATAGATGTATACACACACAGTATGCATACAAATATATGCATACACGCGCACAAATACGTCTCCGATGGTTGTAAAGGTCGTAAGAAAAATCTAATCCTTCAAAATTGCCTGTGGCTCAAGGTCACCTCTATGCTCAGCAGGTGTGTGGAGCAACAAGGTATGTTTATGTTTGTTTTGCAAGGAGACTCCATGCTTGGCGGCAAGTTGCACGTACCTCTTAGCTTAAAAACACAATCCCCACAAAATGAGCATGCCCCAGCATTTTGCCACTCCCTCAGATCATGGACTTCCCAGCACGTGACACAAATCGGGTCCTGGACTGTTGCAGGAAGAACGGCCGAAACCATGACAGACACTAGTGTGGTCAGATCATGCTCTCCCTTTATTACCCGAATAGCCTGACTTTTATAGCAAACTTAACAGGGGCGGATAGTGTCTCACACAAGATTATTGGTCAAAAGCACTCAGACAAACAACTGCAAGAAAACAACCCCACCTGCAAGAAAACAACCCCCTTGTGATTAGCAGTCACGTAGATCCCGTCCATGAAGCCAGCTGCTGGCAACAATATTCTTCTAAATTCCTCAATCGGGCGATGTGGGAACAGTCATGGGAACTTCTCATAGTCGTCCTGGTAGCTTGGTTTGCTCAGCTGCAGCAAGTCATGGCCTCCTTGCTGTTTCAAAAATCCCTCAATACTGGACCCAGTTTGCCTATCACCTATACCAAAGGCATTAAACAGCTCATTTGCAAATAGGCTGTTCCCGTATCTTCTTCCTCCAATTGCTATCACCATCTTCAGTGGACAAGTTTCCTCTGCCAGCTTCCGTCTGCTCTGAATATATCTAAGGAACCCTTTGAAGTCAAAATATTCTTAGCAATTAAATCTTCTCTATTTCTTTTCGCCTTCCTAATTATCCTTTTAACTGCCTTCTGCTTATTTTAATAGATCTTCCTATCCTCATCCTTACCAGACTGTTTATACTCTTTAAAAGCCTACTGCTTACTGCTTCTAATACTGTTTACATCTTCACTTAGCCACCTCAGCACAGTTGCTGCTTTTTGCCTGATTTCAGAGTTAACCAGGGGAAATTTCCTCTCTGATCTCTACAACAGTTTGTAAATACCTCCCATTTCTTCTGCCATACATTTCCCTCCTATCTGGACGAGGGAACGAAGCCTCCTCCAGTGCATGAGGCGCTCTCAGGCAAATCTGTATGCTTATGCAGCGCTTTAGGCACACTTCTCTCCACTGCTCTGCCTATCGTTTTTGCATTAGGAATATTAAGCAGATTATTAATGACTGAGTCCCATGTGTTCCCTAACTACCTTATTCATTATCATTTCCTGCCTGAAAAAGTAAACAAATAGCCTTTTGTGCTCAGTGTTACAGGAGATTACCAATGAATTTCATTAGTTATATCTCTACTAGGGGGGAAAAACAGTTGCAAGCACTTTGGCTTCGTGCACCGGCTTTGGCTGGGGGGTGCCTGTGTGTATGCACATGCCATGGTCTGACACCGGCCCAGCAAAACTACCAGGAAGCTCTGGTGCATCCTGCAGGGTTTGGATGTAGGTGTAATTTGGGGTTCACCTAAGCAAACTACAAATCCATGCTGCTTTTCACTAATAATTCCAGCTGGGAAAAACAGGTCAGGGCAGCAGAGTGGGAATAAACATCCATCTTTTGTTTGGAGAGACTCACAAATGCCTCAGAAATACCCAGGCTGCGTGAGCCACGACTCCCACACAGGAGGACACATGCAGGTAGCACAATTTGGGGAGCAGGAGCCTTTCTAAGCGCCATGGTGAATGTGAGCAGGGAATGGCAATTGAGTTCATCTCACTAATGACAGGGGTTCAGACTAAGGCTCTGGCTTGGTAAGTCCCTACACCATTATTCGACAGAAGTGAGAGTATATTAAAGGCTCACTCAATATTTTCTCTGTTCCTTATAATCCTTCCCCAACCATCTGCTGCTGGACACTGGGAAACAGGACACCAAAAGAGAGAGACAGAGAGCGAGATCCTTTGTTTAAACCACAGAATAGCCATTCTTTATAACATAACAGCAATTCTCTCCTGCTTAACTGCTAAGCTCTGCCAGAAAACTCTGAAACACATATTCCATAGATGCAGAGAATAAGCAAAAGCATCAAGATATGCAGCGTCCACATTTTCCCTTGGTAGTTTGCTCTAATGGCTGATCTCCCCTGCTGTTCAAAATTTCCACCTCCTACTCTTAAAAATATTTTTGCGTCTTCATTTTGTCATTTGAATGTTTGCATTCAGCTTCCAGGTATTGTTCCTTGCTTCATGGTCTGCTAAAATGAAGAGCTCTTTGGTACCTGCCTTTTATTTTTTATTTATTTTTAAAATCCATGGAGAACTGGCTCTACAAAGATAAAAATCAACAAGTGATTTTTTTTTTTTAATCTTATTGCCAGAGAGAATTTCCCAAAATACTGTGCATGTCCCAAAACATTTCAGAACAAATACCAATGACTATTTCCTTGGCTCCCTGAATTGCTTCACTCCAGCCACACAGTCTGTGTCTTCTCCAACTTTTCAACATCTCTTAAAAAAAAATGAGAACTGAAAATAGGGATATTGCATTAACGCACAAGCAAAAGGAAAAGACAGAATAGTGGTTTTCACATAGCTCCCTTGCTCTGCACACCCGTGGTTTGCATTACCCCTTTCCCACAGATGTGGTGTCATTGCCTCTGCTGCAGCAATTGTCCCTTTCCCACCCTAAAGCCTGCTTTGGGATCTCTGCTC
Source organism: Anas platyrhynchos (assembly GCF_047663525.1). NCBI lineage: Eukaryota > Metazoa > Chordata > Aves > Anseriformes > Anatidae > Anas > Anas platyrhynchos. Next base: position 3,890,838 of record NC_092604.1, read on the forward strand.
CTTCTCTATTTTCCCCATTCCTAAGGCACCCCCTCGAGATCGTATCTCCCAGTGCACAAATCCTACAACTGACCGCACCAAAGCTCCTCAGATTGGCCCTAGTGTGCCTCTGGCTCCAGACCCACAGGGCAGGCAGCACCGTGCCATCGGGGCACCAGCTTCACATGAGCGTGATGCCACGAGCAGCTGATGGAGCCAAATGCTGCCCAACACCAAAACACTTCGCCAGCTCAGCACACGATATGTCCCTCCACCACTTCTGCCAAAGAATGAGCTCAAGTGGTTTGCTACTCCCATTGCTTCTTTCTCAATGCTTCCCTCATGTGCTCCTTTGCTCCATCATCCCCAGACTGATGTTGGGCTCAGGTGGTAGAGCAACAGCATCTGCCAATTTTTCTGGAATGTTCTCAGAATGCCCAAAAGGGAAAAAGAAAAAAAAAATAAAGAAACCCAGCAGCCATCCATCCCCTGTAGGACTCCCCCGTGAGCACCATCTGTACGTGCCGGCTGGAAAATGCTTCTTCCACTTCCCAGCCTCTGCTCAACACCCTCCCTGTTAACAATGGCAGACCTCTTCTGCACATGGACTATGAATACATCACACCTCTTCTTTACAAATAGGGAACAGCAATATTTATTAAACATGTCTAGTTTTTCTGCTTTATTATGCGTTTTACCTCTCCGCAGTCGTGATAAGTCTACACAAACCATTATTAGAATTTCTTTTGTTCCTAATATAAATACTTTCTTACTGTTCTTTGCAGTGACAGTTACAGATTTTTTCCCTTGTGTTTTTAACTTCCTTTATCAATTTTCTGCGCTTGATAACTTCTAACTCGAGGATAACTGTCATCTCTTCCTTTTATTATTCCTTTTTTTCCCTTATTTTAATTCTCCCCAGTCTCTCCTGGCAAGCCCAGCGAGCTCGCTGGAGGGGCAGCATGAGAGGGGAGAGCAGGGCCCTGTGCACAGCAAGCTGGGGCCTGGCTTCAGAGCAAGCCCCAAACCAGAACATGGCTCTAGTTTCACAGCAGGGGCTGAAAAGTGCACATGAATGACACAGAAGACAACGGATCCTAGAAGCAAAACAAACTGGGAAAAAGTAAAACCCAGGACCAATGTGGTGCCCTCTTCTGAAATTCTGAGGACCCAATTATGGGTCCAGGTGGCTTCAGAGGGTCCGAAGGCATGAGCTAAAGGAAGGCTTACTCCAAAGGAGATGGAGCTCCTGCAGGAAAGCCGGACTTCAACAAAACCAAAATGAAAACAGATGCCGGCACATACAGGACTATTTAAACTACAGCCTGACAAAATCAACAAGCGCAGGAGAATGCCCAGTTCAAGTAAAGCATTTTCTATTGATGAGGTCATAAGCATACTGCATCCCTGAAAAGCATTACAGATATTTCTAAAATTCAGGTAGGAAACAGCAGTCAGCGCACTACCATCTGTGCCCAAGTTCGGTCGGCAAGCCGAGTTGGGCGTGCTGGCTGAGGAGCGTGCACAGCCACCAACTGGTGGCAGAGCACCTGTAGGGACTGGTGGCAGAGCACCTGTAGGGACCACAGTGCGCCCACGAGAGGCAGGTACAGCTCCAGCACCACTGAGCATCGAAGGATGGTGACAGCACCTTGGGCACGTCAAAGAACACCAGAAGGCTGCGGGTCTTTACAAGGGCAGGAAATACAATGACGGGAACGGCAGAACCCAGTTAATCCCAGAGGCCAGCAAATGCGAAACCTGGTTTGATGCAGCGTTGATGCTCTGGAGGCCACATCTGACCTCTCCCCACATCGTGTCCTTAAATGCGAGTCAGGAGATACAAGTCCATGAGCCCTGCTCCGTCATTCTCGAAGACCAGCAGGAGGCCACCGGGTGTCCCGCTGCTCCTATCCCCCCAAAACCTGACCCAGAAGCAGCCACCAAGCTCAGCTCTGCCGCCCTGCACCCGTGCTCCAAATCCAGAACTCTTGGGAACACAAAAGCTGCACCACAAAGTCCATTACACTCCGATTCAACTACAGAAAAGGGTACTTAAATGGGAGAATGTGTTAAAAGAGAGATCAATGGAGCAGTTAAAAGGGTGAGGTGGAGAACTTGGAGAAGATGGCTATCACTGTCAAAGGGGCTTCTTAAAAAATAAGCACAGTTAAAGAGCAGAGTGAAAAAGGCCATTAGGAACAGAAAGACACACTCAAGGAAGAATGTAAACTCGATGAATCTAAATTCAAAGCCATAAGAATCCAATCCGAAAGGAAAAAAAAAATAGAGAGATAAACAGGTCGCTAAAGGAATAAAAACTAATTTTACATAAATAAATAAATAAATAAAATCAAACACATAAGCACCAGAAGTCAGAGTCTGGTATAAATCAAGCACTGAAGAAAGATAAAACCACAGTATAAAAATTCAACTTCTCTGCACCAGTGCTTGCATGTGAAAGGGCTCAGAAATTCCCCTTCTGGACCCTTCCTTCATCAGGAGTGATCAAGAGTATCTGCCTGAAACTGTAGGGTCACTGGAAAAAGATGTAGACCTGCCTAAAAAAATTATCAGCATAATAAAAAACAGAGCCAGACAGTATCCAACAAAAAGTCTAAAAGGCACTGAGCTATTAAAATTAGCTAGTACCACAAAATCACTCGTATCAGCCTCAATACCTAAAACCCACAAAATAGGTTTAGAATAGTGCAGTTCTAAAACTGCACTGTTTTAGAAGGGTCAAAGGCTAAATCCAAAGAACTACAAACTGCAGAACTTGGTTTTAGAATTAGTACAGTTAATTAGAAACAAAATCTGTCTTCACACAGAGAAAAAGGATACACCAGGAGTCAACACAGCTTTGCAGTCACAACTCACAAAACTATCAGGGTGTCCGGAAAGTGTTGATGAGCAAATAGAAAGGATGAGTGCGCGATGCAACGTACCCGAATTGCCAGGTCTTTGCCAAGTTTCCTCTACGAAGGCTCTTACACTGAGTGCACTCACAATGCTGTCATATGCACGGGATAAAGCAAGAAATGTTCTGATCGCCTAACAAATAAGACAGAAAATAAAGGGCAGGAATAGTTCGATATCACAGTGGGGACCAGACAGACGCCTGGTCAGCGCACCAAGTGAGATGTGGAGAAAGGGATGAGGAGAACGAGGTAACCAAGACCGTGGACAGAAGACATTGTTGAGGCCATCCAAAGCCAAGGGGGACCATGACAAGCAGCAGAAAGATCTTATGAAGCAGGAGAGCAGGTGACAAAAGGGAATGAAATTCAACATGGATACATGAAAAGTAATACACCTGGGGAAAAGCAACTATAACAGAATACACAAAATAAAGGCATCTAAATTAACCATTAGCATTCACAAAAGCAGACGAGGAGCGGCTGAGGGTACTTCTCCAACAGCGTCAGCACAGCACTTGATGGTGGCCAGCACGGCAAGTGAAACGCAGCTAATTATTAGCAAAAGAACAGAGAATGTGCCAACGCATACCGCTGAATCCATAGCACTGTGCATAGTTCTGGTGGTCCCACCTCAAAAACAACTGCAGAAATAAAACTGGAAGAGCAAATATTTTTCATGCTCCTATTTGCCTAAATAAATTGCAGACGCTGCAATTACACAAACCATTGCCTCAGCGCTCAGCAACACCAGGCTACCGAAAATCCACATTAACAGGAGCCTGCAGCACACGCTGGGGCTGCAACATGAGGAGCCTCCAAAGGGTCAGCACAGAGCTATGAAGCAGGGGTGAGAAGGAAACAGCTGTACAATACCTGCCAGACTGGAAAACAAAGTTATTATTAATAAATCATCCGTTCCATACCTGGAGTTACACGGGACACAGATATAAGACAGTTCCTGCCCTGCAGAGCTCAGTGGCAAAGCCGTAGGCTTACAAGAAAACCTAAAAGAGTTTGCAATGCTGTCTTCTAATTTACTTAGTTGGCTGCCACTCAGCATCTGGTGATGGAGGAGCACAAACTAAAGGCTGACCAGCACATATAAAAAGGATTCCCCCCTAAGGCAAAGGGCATTAAAAAAAAAAAAACACAGGGACAGCGAGGGAAACCATCTACCACCAACCTAATACAACGCAGGAGCAGAAAGCTCATGCAAAGAGAAAGGTCTGGAGATGTGCCTTAAAGCAAAATTTCCATCGGGCCTCGAAATAGAGACTCTGCAACACAGCAGGACAGAAAGTTAAAGGAAAATACTGGAAGATGAATTCACAGAGGTGTCCAAGAGGGGAAAAATGGTTATGATCCAACATCTCACCTTCCTCGCACAGAATTATTAATAGTTCTCGAACAGAAATTAGCAACAGAGCCAGAATGTTTGCTGGGTCTACAGCCCCGTGGCTTTGTTCAGGGATGCTCTTTGAGTCAGCTTTGCTCCATTTCAGGTCAAATTTAAAAGCCCTAAACTTTCTCCACAGAAAGAAAGAACAGTCCCAAATTCTTCGAGTTTACAGTTGCTGTTATGACTACTTGGAAAATCTAACAAAAATAATTGGACAAAAAGCCTGAAAGTTATGATGTCCCAAAAACATGTTTCTGCAGTTTGCTTTTGAAAAATTTCCTACGGCTTTTTTTGGTTTGTGGGATCATTAAAATAGCTAAGCTGGGAACGTCATTCACTTTGTGGGTTTTGCTAGGAAAGAGTACCTTTGGGTAACAGTGGGGATGTTTATGGGGGAAAAAAGGCTTTTTGTGAATAAAATGCATTCAACTATTGAGATGCAAAATAGACTAAATGATTATTTATATAACAAAGTATTATAGTGTGATCCAACTTAAAAAAAAAAAACACACTTTGGCAGAAAAGAAACTAAAATGTATTATTCCTGGTGCCAGAAGAGTTCTATATGAGAGCATATATTAACGGAATATGTTCCTTGTATTTATTGCGCAAGGGCTCTCTTGCCATACAGAGAGTTAAGGTGGAAGGACTGTGTGTTTTGGAAACAATGCTGGCCTAACACTTGAAAATTACATAAATCCAGAGGAGACAGATAATTTTTTTTTTCTATTTTCGGGTAGGAGGAAGGAAGAGGCTTGAAAAATGTAAATATTCTAGTGCCATTTTTCCTCCAGAATGATATTTTGCTCATGATAATATTGTCTTAACAAAACGAAATCCTTCTGTCCTGCACATTCACAGGGATAGGCTGGAGTGCAGGATTTAGGTACCATTTTACTGACTTCAGTCAAAGCTCCTTTTGAGGAAATCTAACCACAAGCATAAATCCCTTTAGGACTAGTCCCTATGTGAATTCCTAAGCTGAACAAAAATTAAAGCATTGAAAGAAAGAAAGAAAAAAACACACACACAAGAAAAAACACATTCTACGAGGAAAAGTCAAGACACAAATGGAAAATTCCTTCCTGGCTCCATGGATGCTAATTGCATATCTTATGCTAGGAGCTGAATATCATAAATTTCTACATATATATTTAATTAGGTTAATTTGTAAAATGTAGACATATGTCTGCTTAAGGTAGACAGGAACATTTCATTTTATACATTTTAAATATCACATAATGAACTACAATCACAAGCACTGTTTATGCTGGAATAGGAAGGCCAAAGAGTTCTCTGTAAAATGAGGAAAGCACAAACATGCAAGTTAGACAAACATTCACGATGTGTGACTGGTATCTACACAACATTATTAGAAACCAAAAGCAATGGAGCATTCTCAGTAAATCTACTTCTTAGCAAATAAACCAATTAAGACATTACAAAAAATAAGAAAAAGTTAAATCCACACAAGGTTTCAGAAAAAAGGCCTTTTGTTTTTGTCAGCTTGGGGTTGTTTCTTCTCATTTATGAACAGCAAGACTATTTCCAGTAAGTGCAGGGTGCTCCAATGGACCCATGCCTACACCTCTCTGACACCTGCATGCCGCTTCCAGAAGTGGGAACCGCATGGCTACTCCCAAACCACGCACATTGCAACTCCAACCCTGCAAACTTGCTCCGGACATACTCTGCCTCCTGGCCCACGTCAAAGCAGGTCCCCCTCCAAGGCTTTCTCTCTGGCAATAACCTAAAAAACACGATGAAGGAAAAACGCTAATTCTAATGGCTGTTATCACCACCCAGCTGAATTTATAGGCCTTTACAATAAAGAGAGATAAGGCGGCAAAAATATCCCTCCATCAGATAAATACGTAGTATGACTTGGTGGCATTAACCATGAGCAGATATCAGAAGCCACATGCCCCAAAACAATCTAAGTATGACACAGAGTCAAAATACACCCACAAGTTTTTGTTTTGTTAAATTATTCATTCATTTACTGGCAGGCAGAGTTCATCCACATCCCTGCTGGCCCGTGATGATCCCACCAGGTCACGCTATCGCCGCAGCACCAAGGACACCAAACATCAGTCCTGACCTATCTCATGCATCACTGCTACCACCACCTTCCCCAGGACATGCTTGAGCATCTCAAGGTCCCAACATATGCTCCTGCTGACAGTATCACCTAACTGCACAGAAGAATTTAGTTGACTCTCAGTGGGGTTTTCAGTTCCCCTCTGCTACACACCAGACCCAAATCCAGCTGTGCCTCCCTACATGGGTTTCAAAAACGCATTCAGAAATCTGAGAAGGTATTTTGTTTCCAGCAAATAATTATCCTGTCTTTATGACCCTTCCTTTTCACCCTCAAATTATGAGCATCACGAACACTGCTAAAAGCTCAGGATTTGCAGACTGAAGAGCACCAGACCTCAAGTGACAGATTTACACCCAGAAGCCTGTGGCTGTTCTTGGGTTTTGAGGTACAGCTCTACTGAGGCAGTTCACACACGACTGACAGGGTCATCTCAGCTCTACTCCCGAAGTACACCCAGCAGTCTAAATATAAGAAATCATATGAATCTGCTGAAGTAGAGTTTCCTTCTTCCCTCATGTAGCCAAGTAATTAAAATAGCCGCACACAAAAAAAAAAAAGACAATTCACCAAAACACACATACCTCCAAGCCCTGGTTAGAGGCACACACCCCAAGGCCCCAGTGCCCCCACTTCCACCACCCTGCTCTGCTCCCCCCACACCAGCCTGCCGGGCTCTCCTCTCCACAGAGCTGCTGGCTTTGGCCACAGAGCTCTGAACACCGAGGTTTAATACTTCCATAAATGGGCCTAAAGCAATTAAATACTTCTATTAAAATTGTTCTCCGCATACTGTAAGCAGAACCTAAATGATGGGCCTTCAACGCAAGCAAACCCAAGTTCTGCTGAAAACTTACTTCTGTTGTTATTTTCAGACAGGAAAGGACACCTACACCCACACAGAGTAAAAAATTAACTTTTGAAAAAATTTTTGTTGCCAGAATATACCTAGCAAAATGAAACTGCAACAAGCATTATGAAGGAAGGCCGTGAGGACACGGCGGTGCCACATGGCACCAGCACAGGACCGTGACCGCATCTGGCCCACGGAGCACTTGCTCAGCTGGCAGCTGAAGGAAGGCCTGGTGAGCACCCCTGGTTTTACTTCTGTCACTTGCTGAGATGCTGAACCTCACGCAATACCATCCCCAGTGTTAAAAAGCACACAGCATACTGATGTTCACTGAGCCCCTTGTGTCTGCAGCCCGAGCCCTGGCCAGTACCCAAGCCTCACCATCCTCCATCGCTACACCAAGTCTCTTGGACACTATAACCGTACACATAACCATAAACACTTGTATTGATTCCCTCCACACACGATGGCTCCTCAGAGGCTTCAACAATCCCAAGACCCTCCTCCACACACCAATGTTGGCATCTTCCCTTTGTTAGCCGGCATCAGGATACACAAAATCTTGTCACTGCTTTTCTACTTCCAGCATTATTTTTCACATTATGACAGCCAAATATAGATGCGAAACAAACAGCAGTACTGTAAATTACAAGCAAGGAAGGCCTTGCCTATGTAATTAAATCTTTGCAGGTACAGTGCACCAGCTAAGCCTTTCTAAAGCACACGTTAAGGAGTGTCTTGGCAATATAGGTTAGAGAAATAATGACAGAGGAGAAAGACTCCTGAGAAGAGCTGCCCTAGCAGAATTGGTGTTTTGACACTGGTCCCACCAGTGACAAGCATTGTGCCCTTCACCCCAGGCCCTCAGCACTGGGACAGCCACGGCTGCCCCACAGCACTGCAGTTTTACTGCAAACCAGCCACACAGGCTCCAGGTTCTCCAGATGCAGCACATCACCACAAGTCTGGTCTCTGCCTGGTGGGATCACCAGCCTGCAGCTCTGCCCTGACCTCATCCAGGATCATCTGGATCATTCTACACCTGTAGAGGCACAAGCTCAGGGGTTCAGCTGCTTTGACTTCCCCAGGGAGGACCTGGGTTCCCATCAAGCAAACTCCGCTCACTGAGATGTCCCAGCTGGAGAAAAGGATTCCAGCATGCCAGCACGAGCATTCAGATGGGTTACACACCTGAGTTATCAGTTGTCAAAAAAAAAATGTAGAGCATAAAACCTCTTCTATATTGACACAAAAGAAGTGGTTTAAGTACAGGTGCAGAGCCTAATCTGCTGATATCAAGTTGCTTCTACACCACTCATACCCTCAGTGCTGTATACACCTCTGAATAAAAACTTCTTTTCAGCCACACTTTCAAGGAGTACGAAGGACACATTTCTCTTATTAACCTCCTTCTTCTGCCATGTTTGACACCACTCACTTTGGGAGCAACAAATATTCTAACAAGGAAAACCCAAATAACTCAACAAAGCCATCACGCAGCTTGCCCAACACCTCCACATTCATTTACACGCTCAGTATTGTCAGTGCAGGATACCCACATCACAGGAGACTACCTATATCCATCGTTACGGTACCCAACTGGCAAACACAATTTCAGCAATTTCTGAAAACAAAGAACCAAAGCTGCTGACCCAAGCCCAAAAGGAAGATCAATGCTCACAATCAACTTCACACACCACCAGAGTCCTACGGACAGCATGGCAGACAGGGCCCAGGACTGGAGGAGGAGGACAGATTCAAGGTGTAAATATCCAACATCAACCAAGGGAAGGAACCCTACCTTCATAAACAGTCTGATGTCTCCAGCATCATGTGTCTTGGGAAGGGACTCACTCCTTGGGAAAGTCCTTCAGCCCTTCCTTCTTCTGAAGACCAAAGCATGGAGCCCATGCCCCTGTCCTGCAACTCACCTGAACATGCACTGCAGGCACATCTTGGGATCTGCCAGACAAGGCAGGGATGGGAGCCAACCGTGCTCCTGCTGCCACAGGCATTGCAGGCCCTCAGCTGTCACAGAAGCAGCCCACCAACTCAACCCACCGCTTATCACTGGTGATTATAATGTTCAACTGAAAAGCTCCATATATATGTGTGTGTGTATATATATAAATTATTTCTCCTCCCTTTCTGCCACAACTGTACCCCCCTTCCACCATCCCAAGAGCTATCCAAGGAGACCAGGAGCCACATGCCAAGCCTCTCCCACACCGGGTATGCAGTCACCACCTTCACCATACACCACGTGCAGTTGCTTTCCTGGGTTTCTTTCCCACTCCAAGTGCTAGGGCTTAAAAATTCAGCTCTCACGTGACTGCTGATGAGGCAGAGCCACCGTGACAAGTTGCACCAGAGCTGCATGCCACTGATGAAAGATACATCGCAAACGGTTATTTTTCATATACTATCCATGGTAAACAGCATCATTCATTTCTATTCCCTTGCTCCAGACAAATCAATGATTGTTAATGCAAAGTCAACACGTCCAGATGTAGTTTGCATACTAGTTAACCACTAAATTGGCATCACATAGTACAGAATAATCAAGAGACATTCAAGGAACCAAACAAAAGCAAAAAGGAGGCAGATGACTAGCAATTAATCCATAAAAGACCTTTAAAATTAAACTTCTTCCCTAGAAAATGCAGTATGGCCAAACTGAATCCATACGTGCCCAATTCCAAATATACATAATGCTGTAGTTTTAACAGCTCAGAAACTGATAAATTACAAGGAATAAGTATCTCCCCGCAGCATTTACTTGTGTCCGTCACCAAAGAGAAACCACAACCTCCAGCCACTTGCAGTCCCCATGCCCAGGTGCTCTCTTGCCACCGCTTTTCCCACCACTTACAACCAGGGCCTCATCCTGCCAGCACCACGACACAAAAGGCACGTTCCTGCACACTGCAGGACCAACGCTGTGCACGTTAGGCTGTTCCTGAAAGCTCCCAGCACAATTAGCATACAAATAATTGTTGATGGGGATCAGAAGGTGAATTAGAGTAACCTGCAGTGCCCTGGGCAGCAGCAGCAGGTGCAGTTGCGATCCAGCAGCCCCTCTGTACACACAACGTGCTTCGCACACGCAGGCAGGGCGATGGACGTTAACTGGGCTGGGCTGTCCCACTGCCCTGCGTGGATGGACACCGTGCCTGCTCCCAAACCTGAAGGACACCCAAGCTGCCCATGGAACGGCCTCAGGGCACAAACCCCAACTCCTTCCCAGCACAAGCCTTACGTCATGTTTCCAACATAAAATACAAATTTCTAAAAATTCTGATTTTTGGAAGCCTAATTTCACTACCGCACTTGCATAATTGCAAACTTGGCCGTGCATCACCAGAGCCACGTGACTGCACCCAGACCTGTACTACGCGTGCCATTACGGCAGTGATATATATTTAAATTATTCTGGAGTTATGCGAATAGGATCGTAATATTTTATATTGACCTTGTGTAAATATTATCTACTACTTTAATAATGTTGTGTCTATTTTCATCCCTCGCTGAGGACTGGGTACTTTTTGCAAAATTTTCCTTTTTCAAAAGCACGTTTCAGTCCTGCCACCAGTGCGGCGTTGGTATCGCTGCTTCCTCCCCTCCCCCTCCCTGGCTGCCCAACAGCAATTTTTAAAATGATAAATATTGATCAACTTTCCAGAAAAAAAAAAAAATCCTCTGAAAGCAGACTGCAATGAAAAATTATGAAAAATTTTTCAAGCAAGAGGAGGCTTCTCCTGGAAGGACACCAGCACACAGAAAGGTTAGATTCAGAAACCCATTATAACCTAAACCGCAGCTTTTCATCACCAGTGGAATATATAATGGAAGCCGTTGTTTAAAAGAAACTGATATACGCAGAGTTAAAGATTGTAAAGGTTGCGGTACGCACACCTACTGTATGACAGCATCCCCACAAGTTGCAACCGAGTACTATTGCCTTGCATTTCAAATCTCTGCAGAGGAGACGTGCAACACACAGCACATCCCAAATAACCACCTCAAGACAATTCACTTATTCTCACAACAGACTAAAACAGGTTACGGCAGATATAAACTAATTTCAATAGCGATATTTTAGGAGACCATGATAAACTTTAAAGATAAAACTAAAACACGGTATTTGTGACCCCAAACCAAATATATGCCATTATTTATAATTAAATGCAGCACCCATCAATGCATAACCCCCCTGATCCTACAATGCAGCCACGGGGTTTCTCCCCAGATCTCAGGGTGATGGTGGGGGGAGCACAGAGGGAGAGAAAAAGCAGCATCAAAAGCTCTCTGTTTGGAAAAAAAATGTATGAATCCTTAAAAAAAAATTACAGCTAAACAGTTTCTTTTGGTATAATCATAGTCAGTGAAAGTTCTGGGGTGCAGCTCAAGGAAGGGAATTCTTGGCATATAAGAATATGGAAAAGCCAGCACGTTACAGCTTCCTGGCTGAAACCATGAATAAAATATTCTCCGGGATTGTTTAATCCAATTTAGAGCATTGTGTGTAATTTTTGCCCATATGTGCCACCCCACTCTATCTGCACTACTGCAGGTCTGTAACCGTGGTACTTGTTTCATTATTTGCTAAAAAAGATCCAGGAAGAGGGTGGGTCCTCGTCGGGGGGGGAATAAGCACAAAAATAAAAATAAAAATATGAAGCTGACATTTCAGAATATTTTCTCCTCCACCCAAAAGAATTATCCTGTTTTGCAAATTTTTTTATTGTCCCCCTGCCCCCCCCCAAGAAACACAAAATGTGAAATAAAATAAGGAGAGCAGGGTGAAAAACAGCCTCAGAACCTTTAATTTTTCAGCCAGTGCTGCCTAATTTCAAACAAAGATCAAGTTACAATGAAATAAAACAGAAGAAACTTTTCATGGGTTTGAAATTCAGATTTAAAAATTCATTCCAGATTGAATTTTAATTTTTTTAACCAGTTGCAATTCAACATTTGAGGGTGGGTGCCCAGCAGCTCCATGAACTCTTCTGAGTTCAAAATTTAAAAATGCCTTTTTCAAAAAAAAAAAAAAAAAAAAAAAAAAAAAGAAAGAACTGCTGCAGCTGTGGAGCCAGCCATCTTGCTATTTTGTCCCCATTTTAGAGAGGAGACTGTGTCAAGGTTGGTAAAATTCAATGTTGACCTAATCTTTCCCTTCCTCTCCCTCCCCCACTTTTGGGTGGAAAGGCCATGCATCTCTCCTATATTGCTTTTTATTGAAACAATGCATGTTTCAGAGCTCTTTTGTTATTTATTTTTAAAAGATCAATACCAAGACCCCAGTATTCAAGGGCAACCCTACAATAACAAACCAGTCTGTGCACAGTCCTAAACTTGCAGGCTCCCCGTAACAGCAAAATAATCTGAACATGACAACAAATTAAAAAAAAAAAAAAATTCATCTCAAACTCCAGGAAGGCTTTGCAGTAAGAGTCAAGGAGAAAAAGGATTTTGAAATTGTGAAAAATATCATGGCACAGCCCTGAAAAGCCACTTCAGATTTACTGTTTAAAAAAAAAAATCAAAATCACTAAATCTTCAATTAATTTTTCACAATATTGTTAATTATGCACATTCATAATATCATGGCGGACCTTATAATAAACCTGTGCAAATACTAGATTTATAAGATACACAGTATCTGGAGTAGTTACAGTCTGCATGTGCTTAAAAAAAAAAAAAAAAAAGAAAAGAAGGAAAAAAAACCTACTATGGAAATTTTTTCTTTACAAATGAAGTAGGAAATTAAATGCTGGAAACTATGTTTTAATTATGCCAGAAGAAACCATCAGAAATGCCAAGAAATTCAAAAATAAAACTGACATTCGACTCTTAATTTTGCTTGTCCTCGTGTTTTCCTGGACCGTGTTTAGAATCTTATTGTTTAAGAGCAGTTTTGCATGAAATCCAAAATCACAAAAAAAAAAAAAATTTGGGTGTGTCCACAGCAAATTTTCTATGGTCTAATTTTCCTGCAAAACTCCTTATTTGAAACAAATAACTTTAAGCACTGCAGCAAAAGCCCGTTCTGGCACACTGTGGTAGGCAAGTTCAAAATTACAATGAAGTACAATTCTTAATTGCTCCGTAACAGCAATTCTCCCACTTTCCCAAACTAATCATTTTATTGCAGTTAATCCAGAGGTGCCCACCTCCAACTTGAACGAGTTGGATTCCCCAGCACTCTGCTGCTTCCAGCCTTTATTTTCCTTCAGGAGAACCGGAGGGGGGGGGGTGTGGGAGGTTAGGGGGAGAGAAAAACCTGAATTCATTCAAATTCCAGCTTAATTTTCATTTACATACGAGCACGGCTTTGCTTCCAAAGGGACAAAAATAAAATTTCGCCGGGCGGGGCGGTGCCGGGGTCCCCCCCGGCCGCTGGCCCCGCACCGCCCCGCCCGGCGCCAACTTTCTTAAAAATAAGAAATAGCTGAATATTTCCTCTTTTTTTTTTTTTTTTCAATTTTAATTTCTTTTTTTTTTTTTTTTTTTATTTACGAAAATAGTCTCCTCTAGGTGGCGTCGTTTTAATGGAAAAAAAAAAAAAAAAAAAAAAAAAAAAAAAACTACCGTTTGGGAGGAAAATTAGAAAGAAGAAAAAAAATCGAGAAGGGGAGCGGGGAAAGGGGGGGGGGGAAAAGCTCCAGCAGGGAGAAAGACGGGACCGGAGCGCGGGGCCGGGGGCGCCGGGCCGGGCCGAGCCGAGCCGAGCCGGGCCGGGCCGGGGAGCGGGCGCGGGGCCGGGGCCGGGCCGCGGAGGCGAGGCGAGGCGGCCGGCGGCTCGTCCCCGCCGACATGGCTGCTGGGCGCCGCTTTGTTTTCCGCCCCGGTCCGAGGGGCGCGGGCCGGGCCGTGCCGGGAGGGCCTCGGCGGCGCGGGTCCGGCTGCCCCGGCGGCGCCCCCCGCGCACTGCGCCAAAGCGCCGCCGGCGGGGCTCCGCGACGGGGCGGCTGCGGCTGCCGCCCTCCCTCCCCGCTCCCTCCGCCTCCCCCCGGGGACACGCCGCCCGGCCGCCGCGTACCTGCGCTCCCGCCGCCGCCGCCGCCGCCGCCGCCGGAGCGGAGCCGTCCGGCTGGTTCATGGGGCTGGGGCGGGAGGCAGGCGAGCCCCGCGCCGCCGGGGCCTGCGATCCGCCGCGCACAATGCCGGCGCCGCCGCCGCCTGCTTTCCGCCCTCCCAGGAGCGGCGAGTGGGGGCGATGCCCCCGCTGCGCGGGTGGGCGGCTCGCCGGGCTGCTGCAGCCCCCCTTCCCCCCGGGGGCATGGGCCGGGGCGGCCGCCGCGGGCACGGGCGCTGCCGCTAGCGGCGCGGCGCGCAGGGCTGGGCGGGCGCCTCCCGCTGCCGAGCCCGCGCCGCCGCCGCCGCCGCCGCCGCCATCACGAAGCCGCTCTGGGGGCAGCTCCAGCCGCAGCGCGCTCGCAGCCAGCGGCGGCGGGAGAAAGGGGCTGAGTCTGGCCCAGCGCGGGAGCCGCGCCGCGCCGCCGGCCGGCCCCGCGCTGCCCTCCGCCCCCGCGCGGCCCCGGCACGGCTCGGCCCGGCCCCGCGACGGGCACCACCGCCGCCGCCGCCGCCCGGCGGGCGCGGGGCCGCTCCGCGCCGTGGGGCCGGCGAAGCGCCCCCGGCCGCGCCGAGCCCCGCGCCGCGCCGCCCCACCGCGATGGGCGGCGGGGCCCGGGCTGCGGGGCGCGGCGGGGCCCGGGGGCGGCCGGCGAGGGGCCGCGGGGCGAGCGGCGGCGGCGTCGAAGCGCCCCGCGGCCGCCGCCGTCGCCGCCACCGCCGCCGCCGCTGCTCCGGGGGGCGGCGGAGAGCCGGCGGCCCGCGGCGGGGCGAGAGCCGAGGGGTCCCGGGCGGCGCGGGGCGAGAGCCGGGCCGGCAGCGGGGCCTGCGGCGGGGAGGGGGCTGGCGGCGGGTCCCGCTCCCCGCCGCCCGCTCGCCCGGGCGGCGTCCCCCGCAGCGCGGCCGGCGGGGGCAGCGCCCGCTGTGCGCGGAGCCCCCGCGCTCGGGAGCGTGGTGGCACCCCCTGTTTGAGGAGTCTCTCACAATAATCGTCAAGTCCCCATCCTCGTGTGAAACTCATCCCGCCACCGTCGCCCTCTGAGAAAGAAGAGCGCTTCCCCGGCACGTCCTCGCGACGTTTGGTGCTGCCCGGCAAAATTTGCTGTTTTCCTCGGGAAAAAAAAAAAAAAAAAAAAAAAAAAGGAAAAAAAAAAAAAAAACATGGCGCTTTTTCTCCCATGGAAAACATTCAGCATTAACTATAAACATAATTACATCTTGTGCATACCTGGTGTTTTTCTCCCTTGTGAAGCACTGCCAAAAAATAGTTATTAATAGTGTTAATAAAATAATCCGAACTCATGGATTTCCCTGCCCCGGCCCATGAAGCCCTCTTTCCCAAGAGCTCCACGAAGCAGAAAATTTGTGAAAAGTCAAGCACTGGTTTTATTCTGGTTGCCCGGACTAAAGATAGCTTCAAAGACATTGCGAAATAGAAATTTATTTTTTTTAATATCTTTCATGCAGATTTCATTCCAAAATGCTGTACAATCAGATAATGTAATTACAGAGCTAAATAAAAACAAAGGGGCAGGGGAATTGGTGAAGTTGGGCAAGGGAAGATGTTTTTCCAATGAGCTTAGAAGGGATGTGGGAAGGAAGGAGGCAAAGTGCACTTGTGAGGCTCTGTCACCTCCTGCGCAGTGTAGAGAGGAGCAAGGAGTCCCCCAAGGTCAAGCGCGAAGCCAAATAGGATGTTCAATGCATGTTATAACTTTGAGGAAGATTGGGGGGGGGGAAACAAAACAAAACAAAAAACAGCTGTGCTTAGGATGCTGGACTGCCCAAGGGCAGTTCCTCAACCTTTAAGACTTTCTACTCTCAGGTGCAAAATATAGAATTTTGGAGAAAACCCCCAAAGAAGGAAGGACACGGGGTTCAGTCTGCTTCACAGCCTGGTCACAGCCCGTGCTGCTGCATCCTTTGGAGCAGTTCCTCAGTGGTAAGCCTCCGTGCTGAGATGCCTTCTAGAGACTTTAGGAAACCTGCTCAAAGATGGTAGAGAGCAAAAATCTTCACACCTCTGGGTAATGTGATGTCTAACATTTACTGCAGTCACTGCGTGCTTCCGCATGGCTTGGAGCCTCTTCTGCACCCACTCAACCAAGCAACACGTCCCAGCTGTGCCCAGCTCCACCAATGTGCCTACAGAGCCCCAGCAGCACCTTCAGAGAGGAGGGCAGAAGCACACGGTGCCTTGATGGCTGTGACAGATCCGTGGTCTGTCTCGAGCACGGCACCGTGAAACACTTTACAACTCCCCAGTTTTACACTATGTCCCTTTAAACTGTGTCCTTGAACATCCAGTGCTGATTTAAACACTTTCAGCTACAGAAAATCCATCACAACTCACAATGATGAGGCCAGCCATCATCACCTCCACAAGACAAATCCATGACTCCTGTCAAACCTAACCCAGCTTTGCTCCCATTTGGTGCATTTGGAATGGCTCATTTCTGTGAGCCATGTAGATAAATCATCCCTTGCCTTCTTTTGAGGTCTCTCTTCCCTCTTGAAGGGCAGTGTTAGAGCTTCCTCAGCCCTCCTCCCCAAATCCTCTCCCATTTCTTCTGACTGTGGATACAGAACAAATGCAGAAATTGAGTAGCAATCAGGAAACTGCCAGGAACACCAGCCAGGCCTTCTTTCTCATATCTACCTTTTCCTCTGCCCCTGCTGTCTGCTCTGGCTGTCCACCGAATGTGGCTGATGGGGTTGGGCTCCACAGGAGAGTTGCCAGTTCTTGGGCAGATTTCTGTGCTTGAAGTCCTTGTCCTGGGTGCTGGTTGGTTTTGCCTGTGTGAAACTCCAAAATCAGTACGTGTTTATACTGCTGAGCTTGGCTCTCATCCTGTTTGTGCATAATGAACATAACCAAATTGTGATCACTTCCACCTGAAGAATGGCCTGTTCTCATTTATCAGTGTAAGGTCTAATACAGAATTTCTACAGTTCTGAGTTAGGAAATTTCTACTGATTAAGTCAGACGATTTTCCAAGGATATTTTAATGCTGGTAGGATGAGATACTTGTGCTGTCAGTCTGGCTGATGTCCCTGTGATGAGGTGCCCTTTTCTGCTGCGTGTTAGGGAAAGGCATTTTGGCCATGCCAGACTGCTGCACCGGTAACATTCAGTGGGCTCATCTATAATAAGTGATGTCAGGTTTCTGCTTTTTCTCTCAAAATCTTCCCAAGGTTGGTGACCAGAACCTGAAAACCTGCATCCTCACTTTTTAAGTGTCTTCCAAGCTGCATTGGGTGACAGCTACTGAACGGTCCACTCAAAAATGACCTTCTGATAAAGGTTGATGTCTTTTCTCATTATTCCAGTTCCAGGTGGCCACAGGCAGAGGGCACAGCAGGGGCTCACACCAGCTCAGCATTCCCAGCCTGGATGTTTTGACTTCTGTTTTCCCATCTGTGAAATGGGGCAGCAGCAATTCCCAATTCCCATTCTCCACAGCTCCACAATTCAGCTCCACAGCTATTCCAGGCTGGCAATGACATCCTGGATCCTCCTATGTGTTGGAGGAGAGAGGGTCCTGCCTGCAATAAACTGGTGTGTTAATATGCTTAAAGACTGTCAGAACATGCATATGTAAGAGGGCTGGCTCTGCAAGCTTGATAATCTGTTGTTGTACTGTATTTGCATGTATCACCCCAGCGTATTTTCAAGGCAGGCAGCACGGTGTCTATTCTGTAAGAGCATCACAGTCCTCACAGCATCTGTCATGAGATGCTGAAGGTGATGCTGATGGGTGGCAGGGGATCCATTTGTTTCTGTGCCCGCTCCAAAGTTTGAACTCTGCGTCTGAAGCCCTGCGCCGGGGCATGCACCAAAGCAAAGTGCTGAGCACTTCTCGTGCGCTGCCATAAATAAGGCAGTGTCGGCAAACCGCAATCAGGAAATGGCAAAATGGCTATTTATAAATCACCCCTATCTGTAAAGATATTGGTGAGACCAGCAAAAAAAAAATCCCCACTTCACTCTTCCTGACCCTAGCACCCTGCGTTTGCTTCACTCTGAGGCATTTAAACTCATCAAAATGTTTGCCAGTGGTTCTGTGAAAGGAAGAGTTGGATTGTATTTGTCCTTGTCAGCACCAAGCTGCTCCTGGTCCTTCTTTTTCCAGTTGTGATCATCTTTGTATCCTCCTTTTGGGGGATCTTTTATGCTCTGAGCACTTGCTGTCAGTACTTAGACCCCTCTAAGGGGCCTGTGGTTATCGTAGTTTGGCCCTTGCTTCCAACAGAGATGGATGCTCTCTGCAATGGCTTGATACCAATAATGCACTAAATAACCAACTGTGTGGAGCAGCATTTTTAGGTCCAATGTTTTTCTCTACAGCATGATGAACGAATTCTTCATTTGCATCGAAGTCTTTTTCAGAAATTGCAGTGGCTGACTCACTAGGATCGGTTCTGTTTGGGTGATGATGATGAAGCCCTGTCCGTGGGAAATCCCCATGAAAGCAATAGCTGAGTGCTGAACTGGTGTGTGGTGTTGGATGCACAAGGTGTTTTGCTCCCTCTGCTCTGAAAGATTTGGTGACGGGGCCGAAGCCATGCAAGTCTCAGAATGTGGCTGAATTTCACGAGGAAGCACAGGGGTGTGGGAGCATTTGTAAGTATGTGAGCGTACATGTTACCCGTATAAAACAAGAAACCTATGATTTTAAAAGCATTAGGATTTTATAAACACAGCACTCTCCAGAGCAAACTGCAAAGCAATACAATCCCAAGCCATGGGGCACCTCTTACCCACTCTTTAATGACCATGCAACAGATTTCTGCTGACAGCAAAAGGTTTATTGCTACAACAAAGAGCTTCCTTCTGCCTCTGACAAGTCATGGAGTGACCACCTCCCAGCACAGGAAGCTACCCTGCCTTAATCTGGAGGTGTGATGGCAACAGATCCTCAGTTGTGGGCACACCAGATGGAGTGGGCCCTTACGGTAGGAGGATGCTTGGTGCCCATCTGCCCTCCTCAGGGGCTACACAGGAGGTGATGGGTGCTGAGGCTGCAAGCCAGAGCAGCACTGCGTCGTCTGGAGACTACGAGCTGGTCTGATGGAGAACGTCCCGTTGCGTGGATAAATCCCTTGGGTACATTCAGCCTGGCTGGCAACCCCAGGAGATGGTCAAGGTTGGCACATGCCTGCTGGCTGCACAGGAGCTCTTGGGGTATTTTCTCAAAGATGTGCATTATGATGAAGATTGTATTTGGCAGGAAAAAGGTGTCCAAGAAAATTCAGACACTGAAGCAAAGAACCTTAATAAATGGGATTTAAATAATAGATTTAGCTGAAAATCCCCAGAAGACGGATTTTTTATCCACACATCAGGTGCTGTAAGCTTAGAAGAAGATAACAAAATGCTCTTCAGACAGAAAAGGTTGAGTTTCTGCTTTAATTGAAAAATCGTATGCGGTATTGATATTCCTAGAGAGATGTTACGTTAAGAAGGAGTTTATACTGAGAGATGTATCATCACTATTTTGGGGTAAATTAGATTAAAGTGATTTGCAGTTATCCCCATGCTAAGCAGTATAAACGGAAGAAATTGAAAGTTAAAGTTGTACTTAAAAGAAGTGCATGCAGTTCACTCAGGAAATCCTAGCTCTGCTCTGCCATAACACGCAGCCATCATCTGAGCATTACAGAGGAATTGTAGCTTTCTGGGCCCATAATCAGATTCATCTGTCTCTTCTTTACAGTGTCATGGCAGAGCAGAATTAAGAATATTTGCATGCCTTAAATTGAGATTTTCTGTTTTAATTGTGTAATTATGGAAATCACTATTTAGGGATCCGTAGTTATGGCGATGTTGAATTTTGCACTTCAGGCAGGCATACAATCTCTTTGTTAAAGACTATTCTCCGCAAAATCCCAGCATCTACTTTTTGAATATCGAATGCATGTCCTGGGTATGTATTTGCAAATTCATTAATTAATTTATCAGCTAAGACTAATTAAACATCGTCCCTTTAACAAATCTAATGCATTGTGTCAGAACTGTCTTTTTTTTTTTTCTCCTGAAGATCCTATTAACAGAATAATGCAGACCCTGCAACCTTCCTGTGTAATTAATACTCTCTGAAATCTTATATATAAATTTCACTTGGATAATTTATTTTATAGTGAATGGCCTCCTAAAAATTCTGCTTCATAGCTGGAAGTTTATTCAGTGGCACTGGTTTGCAGGGTTTTCCCTCAAAGCTTCCCATACAGATTTGCACCCAGCTGTGGTCCCCAAAAGCAGGGGCACAAGTGCAAGCCCAGACTGTACATTTTGGGGTGCTTGTGTGGCCCTGTGGGATGAGGCTTCATGGAGCAGCAAGCTCCAGAGGTCAGTGGCTGCTCTGGAGCACCCAGACACAGGGGAGAGTCAGGCCATAAGTGTTAGTCTGAATAACGAATGTAAGTTGTTTTTTGAAGTCATTCAATAAATTGCATGTGGGCCGTGGGATGGCAGGTTGGAGAACCAAAAAATTTCCTAAATATTTTTACCATCACAAAGAGAATATATTGAGTACAAGACTGTGCTGGTATAATTAATTTTATTAGCACTCATCTGGCGTGATCCCAATCATTTGCTTATGGCTTCATCACGCATGAGTAACATGTCCATCCCAGATGCACGCCAATAAAACCCTTTGTGCCATATTCCTACATACAGCATCACCTCTGAAAACTGCCCATAAACATCTGCAGGGCTATTCAAGCTCAAGAGCCTGACC
This sequence comes from Anas platyrhynchos, assembly GCF_047663525.1. NCBI lineage: Eukaryota > Metazoa > Chordata > Aves > Anseriformes > Anatidae > Anas > Anas platyrhynchos. Next base: position 3,911,908 of record NC_092604.1, read on the forward strand.
CAGATGTGAGGTGTCACCATTTGTAGCCTTACCACAGCTGCTGGCCCACCTCGAGTAGGGATGGGCTGGCACTGCCCAGGGGCGCAACCAGTAGGAAATCCACGGTCCTTGCCGAATGGCACTCAGTAAAACTTAGCATTTTTTGAATGATAATGATCACTAACATTACTCAGCTCTCACTGAAGTTTGCTACCCCACAGAGATGAACTGAGAAACAAAGTAAAGGCAAAATCAAGTAAGTCAGAAAAGTTTAAAAAATCATTTTGAAAACAAAGCGGCAGCATGTGGTTCTACTGCTTGACCGAACTGTGCTGGTTCCCTGACAGTCATCTTCAACAAAGAGTCTTACTCTTTCCACGAGCACCTGCCTGCTTGTTGTGCAGAGTAATTAGGGCTTTGTGCCCCTCCCTGCAAGGCAGGGCTGAGCCCCAGCAGGACCCCTTCACCCCCAGCCCCACCGCCAGCCTTTGGTGCTCTTCCTTGCTGCGCCTCTGAGCCTGTGCTCGTAAATTAACAAATTGCAAATACAACATTAAATAATGGCAAATGCACACTAACAAACAAACAAATAAATATTTCCAGTGCTTTATTAATAGAATTTTGACAGCTTCATTAGGTTGGTGAAATTTCAAGATACTTAATGAAATAATGCTTCATCCCTTGGCTTGTGATATAAATTCTAATGAAATGCGCAATTCCGATTCATCACCAACAAACTGTGATGCTCTGTTTAGAAGGCACTATCATACTGCCAAGGTTTTTATTTTCCTGACATTATGATCCTAACAATTTTATTTTAACAGTTAGAATGGTAATGCCTAATAAGTTAAACAGCGGAATAAAAGATTCCTCTGGAAGGAAAAAAGTATATGTTTAGGTGGAAGAGACTTCAGAATAGATTATGGGGTGTTTTATATTCTAAATATGACACATTAATATCTACTTATTTAATACTATAATTTTTTTTAAGTTCCTTTCACTAAAAGATGATCTTTATTTCTCTGAAAATTGCCTAGTGGAATCCCCACTTGTGCAAATGATAAGTGACTGCTGCACACCAAGAGCTAAACGCTCCAGAGCTCAATGGAGCCACCCTTAAATGAACAAAGTAAATGGAAAAAAAATTAAATAGAATTAATATTATTAGAGATAATAATATAAATTATTAGTAGTATTCTATTAAGGTCAGATTAATCCCACTACAATTCCATTGGAATAATACATGCAATTTATGCAATCACAAATGTTTTAACATTTAAATTACCTTTTTGGCATTCTGGAAACCTGCATTTTACATTCCACGGGAAGTCAACCACTGTGCTGTACCAAGAGCAGATACCTGACCACATCCTACTGCTCAGGAGACTTCTCTGTGGCCCAGACGGGGAAGGGAAGCAGGTGCCGGAGACACAGAGTGGCTCTGCCCCTCTAGGGACTACATTCCAAATCGAGGTCAGAGATTCGGATGCAGCCTCCAAGGAACAAAACTGGTCCTTGCCTTTGGATGCTGAGATTTGCACCCCTTGGATCCAGCTCACGGGTTCCAAAGAGACTTGTGTCTTCCTGCCTCTGAAGAACTCTCTCTCCCCTTGAACAATTAGTTCAAGAGTCATAAAAAGCATTTATAAACCTGTATGCATGGCGTAGCCAACAGAGGGTGACCTGCAAACATGGTGTTTGCAGCGATCTCCCTGTCCCATGGTTGGGAAGCTTCAGCCCCAGCGTCTCTGCCCCTTTGGTTCTAGGGAGCACCCTTAGTTGCACTTTGGGCCTCTTGGCCCAAAAGCACAACTCCAGCACACCAGCATCAGATCAGTTTACTCAAGTGATGAATCAGTTCCTCTCAGTGTTTTGTAGAAAGTCAGGCCCCTACCTGGCATCTCTGGTGACACAACAAAAGCCTGAGGTGTCCAGAGCTGCTGGTTCACAACCTTCAGGAAGATCTCTCAGGAATGTCCCCCCAGATCCCAGGCATGCAGCAGGGCCTCCAGCTCTACCTACTGAAAGTGGGACTGAAACCTCAGCAGGACTGAAACCTGCTCTGAAACACTTTGGACTGGTTATGACTTGCCAGAGAGCTCAGCACCTTAGCAAAAATCTTACACTTTATTAAATACAACCAGTTTCTGAAGCAGTTGTCCTTCCGCCTTTTCTGTTTGCTGTTGCTTTAAGACTGGAGGCAATCTGTGGCAAGGCCTGTGTCTATCCAGCTTCTGGCCAGGAATCCCCATTCCCATGGGGCATCTCCTGATACTGCAGAAATCAAAGAATCACAGAATCACAGAATGGTGTGGGTTGGAAGGGACCTTAAAGCCTATCTAATTCCAACCCTCATCATGGGCAGGGACCCCTCCCACCAGCCCAGGCTGCCCCCAGCCCCATCCAGCCTGGCCTTGGGCACTGCCAGGGATGGGGCATCCACAGCTCCTCTGGGCAGCCTGGGACAGGGCATCACCACTCAGAGTAAAGAATTTCTTCCTCATATTTAATTTAAACCTCCCTTCATTTCGTTTAAAGCCATTACCCCTTGTCCTATCACTCCACTCCCTGACAAAGTCCCTCCCCAGCTTTCTGTAGGCCTGTTTAGGCACTGGCCAGCTGTTGTAAGGTCAGCTCAGAGCCTTTTCTTCTCCAGGCTGAACAACCCCAACTCCCTCAGCCTGTGCCCATAGCAGAGGTGCTCCAGCCCCTTGATCATCCTCATGGCCTCCTCTGGACTTGTTCTAATAATTCCATATCCTTCTTGTGCTGGGGGACCCAGAGTTGAACACATAGCTTCAGGTCAGGTCTCATGAAAGCAGAGGCAAGGTGGAGAATCACCTCCCTCACCCTGCTGGCCATGCGGCTTTCGGTGCAGCCAAGGACATGGTTGGCTTTCTGGGCTGCAAGTGCACATTGCTGGCTCATGTTGAGCTTCTCATCTACCAGCTCCCCCAGGTCCTCTTCAGGACTGCTTTTGATCCATTCATCACCCAGCCTGTATTTTTGCTTGGGATTGCCCCAGGTGCAGGACCTTGCACTTGGCCTTGTTGAACCTCACGAGATTCTCTATGAGATTCTCATCTCTAGATGCCATCCCTTCCCCCATCACCCCCTCACCTCCTTCCCGTAGAGCTGCACTGGGGCATTGGAACTGCTGCAGCTCAGGGTCTGGGTACCTTTACCCTTGTGGTGCAAAGCAGCAGCAAGACTAGGGTCTTCTCAAGGGGTGCTGAGGAACAGGTAGGACATACAGAGACAATTTCTTGTTCATTATGCAAAATGGGACATGGAAATGGCTTCCTTTGTCTGGGTAAGGCTGGTACAGAGGCAAAGGGGAACATTCTGGCTGCCATGGAGCCTGCAGCAGGCAGGAGGAAGCCAGTAAAGCTGGTGAACTACTAAAGTTGGTGCCCCAGCTTTGCCAACTGCCTTTGGGTAAGGCATTCCTCGGCCTGGGCTCATCCCCTTTTACCCCATCAGATTTCCCCACATACGGGTGGGAAATATAGGTACCACCAACTCCCCCAGCAATTTTGATGGTAACGTCTTCCCCATCCATCTTTAGCAAGATGCTGAACTTCTGAGCACTGGTGGGAAATGAACTACGAGGCTGCAGTAACACGGAGATTGGTACAGGACAGAAAACCTCCTTACAAGCTTAAGTACCTGAACACTGCTGGTGGTGGCCCTGTCGTGACTTCATGGGGAGCAGGACCCAGCCTACTACTTGTGGAGTCACACTCTTCTCTGTGAGCTGCACTCAAAAACTATTAACCTTAATCCTATTCTCTACTTCATTGCTTCTCACAAGAATAAATATATGGGAGACTGAAAGGGGCTCAGCTATAAATAATCTATACTCTAGGTTAAAAATAATCATATTTTTGTCTGTTTTTTTTTTTTTTTTTTTTTTTTTCAAAATATTCTACAAGAGCAGACTATAAGCCAGCAGCTGTCTCTAGATAAAATCTATACAAAGTAAGAAAGGGCAATTTGCCATGATTTTTAAAGACATGTTTTTTTAAAGACTGTAAGTACAATGGCAGAGGACAAGCTTGGGAAGAACAGAAATCTGTGGCATAGTTCACACCCATGACCAAAGGGTGGCAAATGCCATATTTCAAAAAATCCAGGCGACATGCAATGTACCATTTGCAATTTCTTCCATAAAACCCTCAAGGAGAAAGTTTTTTGTAGACTCTCTAAATTTAAGCTTCTTCCAATGCCCTGAGGAGCTCATGAGCTGCTTGACCAAGATAATGACCCTCCGACATTTTTGGATCTGCTCTGTTTCACTATTATTAATTTTATGATCTAATTTTATCATTTTCAACATCTTTTTTCAAGCAGTGGGTATATACCACAATTAGGTTTCTTTTTATTGTTGATAATAACAGCTCTTGTTATCTATAACTCATCAGCTACATTTTTCCTTAATGCATTTGGCTTCCCTTATCAATTTTCTACCACTCAGAAATGTTAAATTATCTTGATTACTGTTTTTTTTTCCATTTTTCTATTCTTTACGTGTTGTTTCAGTTTCTAATTGCTGTTTTCATGTTCACCTAGAAAGACCTCAAAATCATACACCATTCTTAAAAAATGAGAGTGGAAATATAACTTTTTAGTCAGGTTGTGAACTCTTAGCAAGAACTTTTCATTTTTCACTCATTTACTTACATGTTTATTTTTCTTCCCAATGAGTTTCACGCATCTCTTTATTCAGCTTAACAGATCCAGGGAGAAGCACCAGGTATATATTACTGGTCGGGACTGTCTTTTATTATCCCATAATTAATGTAATCAGGTCATGATCACCGGTCTCTAGGCAACCACCGATTTCTAGTTCAGTGATCAATTCATCTTTATCCATCATAATAAGATCTAAAATAGAATTACCTCACGTTAGGTGCCATCCCTTTTGTGTTAGAAAATTATCATATATAATTTTTAGAGATGCCACTGATGTTTTATTACTGCCTGCAGGAGGTCTCCAGCATTCACCTCCCACAGAAACATCCTGCAGAAAAGGGCAAGTTTACTTTAGATACCCCGCAGACAGGCACATCCAGCATGGGGTGTGATGGTGTGTACCAGCCCACAACCAGCCTTTCCCACAATGTTAGCTAACGTGTTGCACCATGCACACATTACTACTTATCAATACAGCAAAAATTGCCATATCCTCTCATTTATGGACAGATATCACAAATATTTTTTTCTTTTTATTGCTTCCTATCTTTCTTCAATATATAGTCATGGAATCACACAATTGTTTAGTTTTAATAGTTTAATTGACAAAAACCTCTAAAATCATCAAGTCCAACCATTATGCTCATGACCCCATGAATCTCTTAAGAAGAAAATTCTCTGATGCTTCAAAAGACCCTCCAACATCTCCAGCTCCCACACTGTGCAAAGCCAGGCAAGAACAAATGCATGGGCATGAATGGAAGAGCTGGAAAACTGGGTCTCCATCAGAATAATGGAGGGATTCCCATTGAGTCCATCTGTAACATGTTAAGTTACAAAGACGTTTTGAAATATTTTTGATCAATTAGGATAATTCAAAATTTTGAGAAGTGCAATGAAAACTGGTGATTTAAAAAATCAATCTTATTGAATACGACTGACTTTTTAATCAACATTGCCATTGTATTTCCACCCATTATTATTTCCTGTTGGCTGGCTTGAGACTGAAAAAGACTGTCTGTTTTTACTCTTTGGAGCTGAGATCGCATCTTATGTATGTGCAAATCTTGGGAAAGAAGTCCTGTTTTTGTTTGGTATCTTTGAGTGGCATTGTAAGTGATATAGTAAATAAATTCATAAAAGTAATGCTCAGTTTTGCAGGGAGTCCATTGTTGTTATCAGCAGAACTGGGGCTGGAAGAGAGTTGGTATCTCCTGCAGTGTCGAAGGCTAAGGGAGATCTGTTGCAGCTTTCTGTGCTAACATGGGCAGGTGATTTAGGGACATAAACAGTCCCGGAGGTGAGGAGAAGCCCCAGGATGCTGCTCCTTCTTTGGCCAGTGGAAAACAACGTGCAGAGCACCTGTCCTGGATGTCCAAAGAGTTGACATGAGCCCGTCACCTACTCCTGCTCCTAATGAATATTGCACTGTGCCTGGGCAGCCCTGTTGCAGGGTATGTGGGGTTGTCCTGTGTCCTTTGCTTGTAGACACCATGACAGGACCTGCGTCCCATGGGGGCAGAGATGGGGCTATGCCCTGGAGCCTTGCTCTATTACTGTGTCCCACTGTCAAGTGAAAATGAAAATCAGCCTCTCGTGTGGGATCCTGCAGGTAAGTAATTTCAAGGCTATGTCAGACTGCCTGACATAGGAGCAGAAAGGTATCAAGACGAAAAATAATTAGAATAATTATTTGAAAATCAATAGCTGTCTGAAGCAACAATCAATTAACTCAGAGATATTTCAAAATGAAATCTATACTGATAGGGTAACTGAAGTCCAAATGATCACTAAAAATTTGCTCTGGATATCCCTGAATTTCCTTTCATGCTAAGTCTACCATGGTCAGCAGCCAACCCTGAATCCCTGCTGCCTTGTTTTCAGAGGTGACCACTGCTGGGAGGAAGAGGACTTCCTCTTCATCAGGGCTTCTTTCAGGTCTTTCATACTGGAGGGACTGGAGACATTCCTACAAAAAAATCAAGACATGCAGAGAAGGACATCTTGCAGGGTGAGGACACCTTGCCCCCTTGTTCAATAGAAGAAATTCTGGAAGAACATTTTTGGGCTGTTGGGTATGTAGCCCCAAAAGATGGGCAAGCTGGATGATACCTAGTGCAAAATAGGACTGTTTATAGGGGCTTCCGGAGGAAGATTATCTATCACAGAACCCTGGAAAATAGGTAGTTTTATTTTTAAACTCCAGAAAGTTTCTAGGAAGGGCTGAATGAAACTCAGCGTCAGGAAAAATTTTAAGCTGTTCTGTTTTTTTTAGATTAAAATAAATACTTCATAAGCGTGGTCTTCTGTGGAGTGACTACATCAGAACAGCCTTTAAAATGTTCAGCAAATCCATTTCTAAAGTCTCTGCTGCATGTCCTACTGGACATCAAATGCAGTAAGAAGCAGAAGAAGCCCAGCCATTGACCTATGCAGAGGCTCTGATGTGATATCCCTTTTGCTGCTGCCAATTCTTAGATCACTTTCTGCAGTCAGTTGTGGTGTGTTTTTTTCAGCCTGGGTGAAGGGGAAGGTTGTCTTCAGGATGAGCATTAGATGCAACTCGCCACAGGTCTGTGTTGTGTGTGACCAACCCTGTGCCTCAGGTCCCACCTCACTGAATGCGCTCCCATTCATGCTCTCCGTGCCCTCCCTTGAGCTCAGCATCGTTTCCCTGGCAGGTGAATGATCCATGTGCATACTTTGTGCTACATTTGGAAAGTGCTTTAGGATCCAGTGACAGGTGCTGAATATTTAAAACAGGGAAGAGGGAAAAATGAGCAGGTAGCTGCCAGCTGCTATGCCCACAGCTCATTGCTCTCCCCTCAAGGAGCCTGGACCATATTCTCTCCCATTCTACATTAAGCCAGGCATGGTTGCGGTTTTTTGCTGTCTTTTTGTTTTGTTTTGTTTAATTTCACTTCTCTGCAAAGAAAACACAGGGATAGAAGGAAATGTTACAAAGAGCATAATTTTTCTTTTTAATCCAGCAACCTAAATAAAATTAATAGATTTAACCCAATTTTTTCTTTGTATTGATAGTCTCTGGCTAGTCCCTTATTGTTTCCTTGGGGCTTGAATTATGGTGCAATAATTCACGCTGAGTTGCATGGACAGCACTCGGCTTTCAGCCTTGTGCCTGACAATGCTCTAGGCATGAATTATTGTACTATAATTCACACCTTGTCATATCTTATTGCCGGAACATCCCCTAAATGACAAAGCTGGATTCATTAAGTAGAAATTCAGTCAAAACTTGGGAAAGGCAGTTGTTGGCAGGAAGGACCATATACTTAAGATCTTCATCTGTGTCGTTTCAGTCTAGAAAGGAAAAGCCCTAAGCAATTAATACAGGGGAAGAGGCTTACACATCCATATTTCAGTGCCTATGTGTGTGAATATCCTGGGTAGAATTTCTCTAAGTAGAGGGAGATGACTCTACTGAACCAGATGTCCACAAGTAGTGGAAATGCATTGACCAGCTAGTCCAGAAAAGACTTTTCAGCTGTCTAGGTTCTCATGCAGACCAACTAGTCTGCTTCATGGGGACATCAGCAGGCATTTGCATCCCACGGTGGTCAAAAGCCACTAAACCAGTTCACAGACACAAGCACACACTGTCTCCCACCTATACTCCCCTGCACACTGTCCTTCTCTATCATACCTGCCGTAAGTCACTTCTGCAAGAGTACCTCTGACCTGTCTCCCCATCTGCCAGGCTACAGAAGAAAGGCCCCACAAGCCATCAGCACCATGTGCAGTAGCAGAAGGGAAGACTCAGGATCAAACTGGGCCAAAAGTGAAGTTGCAGCTTTGCCATCACTGTGTGCTGAGCTGACACCTCTCCTTCCTGCAGCTCAGCTAAATGCCACGGCTGGGGCTGGATGGTGGCCTGGTGTCACCCACCCACCACTTGGCAGAGCACAGCTCCTTCCCTCTTGGCGAGCCATGTGTGTTAGGCTGTCCTTGGGAAGGCACAGGCCTGCCTGGTCCAGGTAGAGGGTTCTTTAAGTGCAGTCTGATCTCACAGAAAGGCACCCTATAAGGAAAAAGAACAGATCTGGGGAGAAATCACCGTTTCAACAAATAAGAGTAGGTGGCTGGAAAAAAATCAGGGACTGGAAGACATCTCTAAGAGGTGAACCTCAGCAAGTCTCACCCTGGCCAGGCACTGCGAGCCAGTCCATGCAGATGGCATAGACGTCTTTCTGTGCAGAGTGTGCTAAACGCAGTCACTCCCAGGAACAACATCATGGTTCAGGGTAGTCTAGAGGAATCACCGCCAAACATCTAGGTACTTAAAACAGCACCAGGCATCTGCTGTGAGTCAGATAATTCACACCCTTCATGCTTACTGCCGTTTAAAACATTGCAGTCGAAATACTGCTTTCTGCCAAGAAAACACATGCAGGAAGCAGCTTGCACTCAGATGGTTTGTGCAGTCCTTCCACTACTACTCATCCGGCACTCTCTGTCCTCCCTTCTAGGTGTGGGCTCACTTTCAGATGGCTGAAGCAGCAAAGACGTGGCCACCTCCCCCCCTGCTCCTTCCTGCCCATTGGCCAGCCTTGTTATGTGTGGGGGCAGGGGGAGCACCCCCAAATCCCCTGCAGCCAAAATTAGTTAACACATTTCTTTCTGCCATCAGAGTGGCAGACAAACAGGGAGCAACAAAGTGGCTGGAGGTGACAGAATCTTGAGCTGGAGGAGCTCAGTTCTTCTGCAGAAGATTCTGCATCATAGACCTCAAGAGATCTTAGGACTCATGACAACAACCAGTGCTTGAAATCTAGCACCTGGACCTCAGGTTGGATTTTGCACTGCTCTGGCAGATGTCCACCTTGCAGAGCTTAAGCTCCAGGACTGTCACTGGCAGGAGCTGAGCACTGGGATGCCTCACTCAATAGGAATGTCAAAGAGCAGGATGTTCCCCGGATTTAACTACCTTCCTCAGGACTGCAGACAGGCACTTTGGTGGGTTGGGCTCCAGACTGTGCCAAATCTCAAAATCTCACATGGTTTCATCTTATAAGCAAAGGGGCAATGGCTGTGTCTGCCCACTGGCCTGAAGCACTAGAGGCAAAACACAATATGCAACACTAGTCAACATCCACTGGCTTCCTCAGGCTCTCATCTGTCAGGAAATTTGTGTCCTGCCCTAAGTTAAAACAGCAGCTGGAGAAAGTGTAACACACCCTGTCCCCACTGGCATCCTGGCATGGTGCAGTAGGGAGGTATTTGAAAAAGTGCATTACACACAATATTGCAAAAGCAACAGTCTTTTGACTAACTCCACCTGAGGAGGCTACTTTTGGCTTGGACGTAGTCACCAGAGCAGATGGAAGTAAAATGCCTTACACAGCAGGCCACAGCTCATCTCAGGATCTCAGGTGTGCCCAGTGCTGACAGCCTGGACCACACCAAGCCTCTAAACCAGCTCTCCATTGACTGTAACCACAGCAGAAGGCAGCAAGATCACATGGAGGCACATCTCAGAGATGCTGGAAACCCCACCAGCTGGCACAGATGCTGTATCCAGCTGGCCAAGGCAGGAGCACAGAGCCCCGAAGAGGTGAAGACAGCGGGAGAAACCCAGACACGAGGTGACTCTGGCAAATCTGGCAATGTTCTCATGAGCACATGGTTCAGTTCAGTGCTTTCCTGGTGGATGAATGCACGTCTAAAGCATTGGCTGCAGAAGTGTTTACCGACGACTGGAAATAAATATGTTTTACAATTAGTTATCCATTAATTAGTGGATTAATAACTAGTTAAGACAGCTTATTAGTTAGTGATTAAGTTTTCTCTGTCATCCTGGATTATTATAATAATCACAAATATTGTGCATACTCCTGCACAGCACTGCTGGTGCCAGTGTCCTCCAGAAAGGAGCACAGTGTGCCCTGCAACTGTTCTGGCTGCTTCTTTCACCCCACGCTTGGTCCTGCCAAGCAAGAGCACAAAATCCCATAAATTCCATAAACTACCAGGAAACCAAATGGTAGCTTTTATGTCAAGTCCAGAAGTCTTCTAGGGCAGTAAGTGTCACAGTCTCGGAGCAAACCTTCACATCACCCTGCACCAAGGGTGAACCGAGCTGTGAGATGCCACAGAGACAGGCAGCAAGGAACTTCAAGCAGGTGAAACAAACACAGCCAAACAGCCATAACTGTGGCACACAGCCAGTTTATTTTTCTGACCACAAGAAGCACTTTAGCCTGTTAAAATCTCCTTTGGGGTATTCTACGGGCCTGTCACTGCAAGAAAACAGGCTCTTTCCTCCAAGATTGTTGACGTAGCTTATTACTGAATACTCGTCTGTTTGCAGATGTTCTATATTTTCCTGACATGAAGTTTCTTAACATCCCTTTTAAATTGTCTTTATGCTCACAATGTTGATGCATAATCTCTTTTTTCCTTAAGAAGTTACTGTAAGTGCCTCGTGCAATGATGAGATGAAAGCCTTCTTTGTGTTCCTGCCAATCCAGTTTGTATGCCTCTGTTTGTCACCTGCAGATAAAAGCTCAGAGATGTTGTTTAGAGCTAGTCTATGAAGTAGAGACTCAACTGGAGGCAAGGACAGGAGGAAAATATTAGCAAAGCAGCCACCTAATTCTCAAGAATCCCAGCACCAGCCATTGTGAAGCCTTGCCCAAACAAGAATCCCTACCTAAAACCTCTTAGGGTGGCTTATGTGAGTACATTACACTTCAAAGGGGGTACACACAAGGCCAGTTCCTGCAGCTCAGCTGATGAGCAGTAACTCATTAAGCTGCAGTAATTTGGCAGTCTGTGTTTACTTATATCTCAGTTGGAGCATCGTGTTTTGTGAACCATTTATTTCCAAACAGAACACATACATTTTGAACTGAGTCAAGCTTATGAAACCCAGTAATAGAGACCATAGCATGGCTTAAAAGCAATATCTTTAAATGATGAAAATCTTCCTAGAGATCCTTTCATTAAATTTGGGCCCAAGTTTCTTTTGTCTATTTTTAGCCAACTAGAAGCTGGTTTAAGCTAAATCAATGTCACATTTTGTTGGCAGACACTGCCATGTAGACACAATGTTAATTTCCATCCTGGGTCACCTGCTGTAGGGTGGCACACATGCACTAGGAAGCCATAGTCAGTCCTTGCTTTTCTGGTGACAGTAAAAGCGACTGGAAAGCCTTTCCACTTGACAGCTCGAACACAGAAACTACAACCTGAATGAGTTCTGTGCTCATTTGTGTGTAATCTGGCATGTTTACACACAAATTTGCCATTGTGTCCAGAAGGTAAGCCTTCAGATACCACCAGAGTCTTTGGACCAGTACAGATTTAAGCCCTGCCCAAACCCTATTAATGCAACTTGAAGATGCTACCATGTTCAGCCATTTGCCCACCAGCCACAAAGTCCTATTTGAAGTTTTGATCTCTTCTTCATTCTTGTGGTACACTGTGCATTTCCCATCTTTATACACTATTTGGTAACAGACCCTGCCCAAATAAACTGTAATCTTTTTATCTCTGTCTGGAGAGTGGTGAACTGTCTACACCAATGCAGCTCAGTATGAGCAGATCTTTAGAGTGAAACAGAATGACAGAATCACAGAATGGTTGGGGTTGGAAGGGACCTCTGAAGATCATCTAGTCCAGCCCCCAGCAGTATCACCTAGAGCACATTCCCTAGGATGGCATCCTGGCAGGTTTTGAATACCTCCAGAGAAGGAGACTCCACAACCCCTCTGGGCAACCTGTCCCAGTGGTCCCAGCTCTGTTACCCTCCCAGTAAAGAAGTGCCCCCTCATATTGAGCCAAAAACTCCTGTGCTTCAGTTTGTGCCATTGCCTCTCATCCTGTTGCTGGGCACAACTGAAAGGAGACCAGCTCCATCCTCCCGACACCCTCCCCTCAGGTATTCATACACATTGATGAGGTCTGCCCTCAGTCTTCTCTTTTCCAGGCTAAAGCAGGCCCAGTTCTCTCAGCCTGTCCTTGTGCAACAGGTGCTCCAGTCTTCTCATCATCTCTGTAGCCCTCCTCTGGACTCTCTCCAGTAGCTCCATGTCCCTCTGGTACTGGGGAGCCCAGAACTGGGCACAATACTCCAGGTGTGACCTCAGGAAGGCTGAGTAGAGGGGGAGGATCACCTCCATTGACCTGCTGGCAACACTTCTGAATGCACCCCAGGATACCATGGGCCTTCTTGGCTGTGAGGCCACTTATGAGTCAGCATCCATATTGTGTGTTCTGGAGGGGTTATTTGGGACTAGCTCTGGGGTGGTCCTGTGTCCCCTCAGTGGCTGGAGAGCACCAAATGACCCTGGGGTGCAGGGAATATGAGATACTAGAGAGCTTTTTTGTTTAGCGGAGAAGCACATGAAAAAAAAAAAAAAAAAAAAACATCACCAACAGCTGAAGTCAGTAAAATTTGAATTGGAAACTGGGCACAAATGTCAGCAATGAGGGCAGTTAATCACTGGAGTAAACTGTTCAAGAAAGAGGTGGAGCTCTCTCTTTCTTGGCATTCTTTTCTCAGGACTGGTTAATTTCTGGAGATGTTAGCCCAACAACTCAGTGGTCCCAGTCCCATGGAAACGGGGAAGCTGGGAGATACAGGAGTTAAGAGAGAAACTCCTTTCTGGTTTTAATTCTAGTGCTGAGCACTGCTCCCTTTCCCAGTGGAAGGTCTCACACAAACCAAGAGGTTATCAATGAGATTGATCCCACCCATATGCCTACCCTGAAGAGAATCACAAACTTTTATGAGCTTTTTAACATTGATCCTTTTTTTACTAAACAAACAAATTAACAATGGTATCTCTCCCCTTCAAAAGCTTCAGCAGAGATTCAGAAACCTATAAAGAAACAAGAGCGGAACATTTGTTAATGCAGCTTACCTCTGTTGGTGTTCAATAGGCTGATTTATTTTAATTAATATTCACCTCTAATGTAAAGGTAGGGGTAGAAGGTTAAAGCCAATTTCATTCTATGAAACAGCTCTGAACATCAGACTTCAACAGCAATAATACGATGATGTGAGCCATCATCTCCTAAGTCATGCTTAGCTCTTACTCGGTTCTTTGACCTTCTGCTTTGAAAGTTGCCAAGATCTTTTAGGTTCACCCAGAGCCCCGTCCAGGTAGCAGCACAGGATTAGAAAGGATCTTACTTTGGTAAATGATGCAGTTTTACCTTAGAGATCTAGCAGCAGAGAATTCACTGTGTCTCTCAGTATCTTGTTCCAATAATTAATTAACACTTGTTAATAAAAACGAGCACTTTAATTCTAGTCTTGTGCTTAACTTCCTTCAGTTGCTGCTCTGCTCTTTGTGGTCTCTCTGCTATCAGGGTTCCCCCAGCAGTGTTGATCAAGGCATTTCTTGGCAAAGGATATAGGCCGAAGGAGTAATCAGACATGCTCTAACCACTGAAGAACAGAGCAGAAAACATGGAGGGAAATGGTCTTTCTCTTAATCCACAGAGAAAAATCTTGTTCCCCATGACTTTAGCGGAGACAATTAGTCTGGAATAAAACTTCCCTTCAGAGAAGCAGATTCTTGAAGAAAGCTTGACATTGACTTGACAGTATCTACTGCAGTAAGCCATGAGAAGACATGAGTTTTGTGGGATACCTGGGATACAAAGCTTCTGTTGCAGCAACATTATATTGTAAAATCACACAAAAAAAAAAAAAAAAAAAAACAAGAAAGTGAGTAACTCCCCCCCAGACACCTCCCAGCTCCTCCCAGTCCTGGCCTGGCAGCCAAACTAGATGATGTATTACATGGCTTTCATTGGTGAGTCGTCAAATAATCATATGCCACTGGAGGCTTCTCTGAGTCCCTCCCTGCTTTCCTCCCTCTGCCATTTAAGAAGGGACTGAGATTATTGTATTTTTATCTGTTTTACTGGGAGAATGCATTCTTGTATCCCAGTAGAACAACCTGTTCTTTAAAGCATATGGAATATATAGAGATAAGTAGGTATGTACATGGATGACTGTAGGAACTGTGGAATTGGAAGCGAAGTGTTCCACCTGGACCCATCAGGGTTTTTTTTATCTGTTCAAAAGTTTTTATTTTCTTCTTCTATTCTCCTGATTTATCACACTGGTGGCCAAAAGAACTATCAGAATGCTCAGGCTCATTTATCTTCCTCCTTTACATCTTGTCTGCCTCTATGCTCTCCTGCTCCTGTTTGCACCCCCAGCCGCAGCAGGGCAGGGAGAATGCAGACTTCCAGGATTTTAGAGCTGTTTGCATTGTATGAAAAATGTAGTTTTCTTTCTTTCTATTTTTTTTCCAAGGTAGGAAAATAGTATGATTTTCCCCTTCTCTCCTAATGCAAATATGGCCAAATTGATTTCCCTCCAACTTTCCATAAAACACATTTGTTCCAAGAGGAGAATTTTAGGAAAAGGTACAAGTTTGTGAAGACAGAGTGTTCTTATGGAGGCTGAAATAGTTACTTTAAGTAGAACATTTGTGGCACATGGCCTGTGAAAGGCAGGGATTAAAATTAAGTCATGGAATATCTTCTGATGGGAAGAAAGAGGATGGTTTTGTGTTCAGTGCAGGCTGGGGTGGTGCATGGCTCTGCACCATGCTCCCCAGGCTGGGCTTCACTGTGGGGAGCAGGATGTGGTGACTCTGCGCCTCAGAGCAGAAGAATAATGAACACAATGGAGATGATAATTTAACAGTTAGATTCAAGCACAGGCTGAAGTTTGCTCCAGGTGGTGGGATGGATAAAGCTCACAGGTTGACTGATGCTTGTTCTGAATCTTCTAATGAGGTCTAACATTTTTGTTTTCTTTCAGCTGTTTTATGCAGCAAGGCCAATAAAGCACCACTGCAAATCAATTTAAACAAAGGTGCAGGAGTAGATAACTGTGAACTTCCCACTACTTAAAATAGCTGCTGCATTTGTAGTGAAGAAAAGAGACTGAGATATTTAGCTCATCTTTGTCAGCTAATGAAACATCCTCCATATGGAAATGTGCTTTTGCATACATTTTGCTGAGAACTAGTTGAGATTAATGTAGGCCAACTCTCTCTCATTTCAGATTTCTTTTAAATTACCTGGAAGATTTGCTTATTTACAGCTTTCTGAGCATTTACATGTAGTTACTCAACTGCTAGCACTGCAGACTGTCTGGAGTTGGACTCCATGTAGACAGCCACTTGGAGAGGAGCGAGGAGTACAGTGGGCTGGGGTATTGAGAGGGGACAAACCTCACAGGTTTGTCTTTTCCGGTGGGGATGAGAGGCCCAACTGGGAGGAAGCCCTTGCTGGGCAAACAGGAGATGACGGAGTTGCCAAAGGTCTACCTGAGTGCAGCAGAACATCTCTGGGGTGGAGAAGATCAATGCTGAAGCATCTCATCCACCTGGAATGGCAGGAAGCTGCCTGATTGCTGGGACTTCAGCCCAAAGTTCACAGGGTAGCAGTGGCCAGCACAGAGCTGCGGCTCAGGCACTGGCAGAGAGCGAGTGTATAAAAGCCGCAGAAGCGTGGGCAGGAGGCTGCCCGGGGTGGGCAGGGAGCCCTGGGCGAGGGAGCAGAGCGGGCTCTTCATGGTGCCATTGCACGGGCAGGTCCACAATCTTATTTTTGCAGATAACCTGTTGTATGGGACTTCCCAAAGTGTGTTGGGATTTTCCAGTGGGGTGGGGTTTGCTTCTGCTGCTAAATTGTTCCCCCAAGGCAGATGGTGCATATGAAATGCAGAAGATTTAAAGTTGTCGAATGTTCAGCTTTTCTCTTGGAGGGCACAGCATGCTCAGACCAAGCTGGCAGAAAGCAGGAGTGCTGTACCAGTGCACAGACTTATGTCCAGGGAGCTGGTTTCTACCTCTAAGCCAGCCCCAAACCCTCATGCCTTGAATTTAAGCAAGTGGAGGTTGTGCCCACACTGGTTTTGGGACGTTGATCCCTGAGCTCCTCAGATCTCAGGGGATCCTTGACCCTCCGATCCTTGAGTCTGAGGTCAAGTTTCCTTGGCTGAGGGGTTCATGCTGATCATGGCCATACTGTGTGTGGGCAAGGAGCTTAACAGGAATCATTCTGCTCCATGTTTGCAGGGTCTGCTGGGATCAGAGCACGAGCCAGCATTCAGCCAACATTGTGTTTAGTCCTAGGCATGGGCTGAGTGTTTGGCTCCTCTTCCAGACTCATCTCGGGGCTTGTAGACAGCCACAGTCCACATGCATGGTGAATTCCCAGGATACTTCACTTTGCAGTGATCTGGGAGGTGCAAACCCTCTTGCAGGGCAAAAAGTCTTTATTTGGCCTTGCTGGAGACATCTATGTGGGGATGTTTCCTGTGGGTGGCTGAGCTGCTTCTGCTCTGTGTTTTGTGATTTCGCTGACCATCTAATGAGCAGAAAATGATACCTTACAGGTACATTGAGCATCACAAGCTTTGATTCTGTTCATCTCTGGAGTGATGAAAAGGCATTGAAGTTGGGGATGTTAGGCTGGCACAGAGCTTGGGTGATGAGGCAGCCATAGCCTGTGTCTGCCCCAGCCCCCAGGAGCACCCACAGGTGTCCCATTGTCCCTCAATGTGCCCAGAAAAAGAGACCAGGGTCTGGTAGAGAGCATTTCCCAGCAAGGATGAGCTGCTGTCACTGCAAGGACCGCTGCTGAGAATCCGACCATTACAGCAGAAATGTGGCCCCAGGTCACTACGGCGCTGTATTTAGCGGGCCTGGCAGCAGGATGCTCAGCACAGAAACCTTTCTGACTGCCCAGAGAGGATGCCTGGGAGCCTGAGTGCTCCAAGCGATGTACAGGTACGGGGCAATTTCTCTCTTTTGTTCAAGAATTTCTCAAATTTGAAGTCTTAAATTTGAGCATACCATCTAAAATGAAATGTGGGTGCATAAGTGTACAGGCATCCATAATCACTAGAACAGGACAGAAAAGTAAATCTCCCCTGTAGCATGCATTTCAATATTAAAAAAAAAAAAAAGCCCAGTAAAAAGAATATTAGTACAATAATTCTGACTCTGTCATAATACTTTCAACATTGTTTTTTTCAAACTTCTTATTTCTTCTGTATTGTTACTTTAACTTTACTGTAAGTCTATGCTCTGTACATTGCATTTTAAAAATGGATACCACATTGCAACTTGTTTAAAATAAACCTGGATATAAAAATCCTTCTAAAAAGAAAATGAAAAAAATGATTGCCAGTAAGATCAAAACTTTTGCTATATGTTAATTGTTAATTGCAATTTTAATAAAAAAAATGACTTTATTCAAGTATTTTAATAGAAATATCCATTGAAAACTCTACTGCCCTATGAAATATTTGCATCTTGTTAAATCTGCTTTTTAGGACACAAATTTCAATCAGTTCTAAAATTAACAAGGAAAGCCACAACCCTGGGTATGGGTACTTTTCAGGGAAGAGCCTTTGCTAGTCTGAGCATGGGGAATTCCAGGCTCTACACGCTGGGAGATGTGGTTTCACTGTCAGTAATTGCAAAGATCCTCACAGTGTTGCTCAGATGCTTGCAAGAAGCAGTAAGAGAGGAAAGTTCAAATACTTGAGCCTTCCAGGAGCCAGTGTTTTAGACACTGCAAACAAACCAGTGCAGCTCCAGTGATTGCTGTTGTTGCAGAAGGTAGCCAAAGATGCCAACAAGGGGTCTCCCAGTGGTTCAGCTCCAGAAAATGAGAGCAAATCAGCTCCTCTTGGCCAAGTCCAGCGTGCTGATCATGACCACGTGTTACTGCTTGGCTCAGATCCCAGCTTCATTGACATGAAAACTGCCACAGAGATGTCATTGGAAGAGCCTGCAGAGGAAGGTTTGGTCTAGAGCAGTCAGTGCAAAAGTGCCAGCCAGAGAACACGGCACCCAGGAGCCAAGAGCACCTGTGCAGCGACATGACATTAAGGCCATCAAGGAGCACCGGCTGTGGGGCCAAAGCACCTTTCCAGAGCAGGGCCAGTGTGATTTGCCTCTGATCTTGCACATGTTTAGGGCATGTGGGGCTGGACCACAATGCAGACCCTTACAGACTGAAGTCCAGCTCATCCTGGAAAGCAGACCTCGGGCACCCTTCTGGAGCTGGCCAAGCCATGGCTCCTCAGTGCCTCTGTGGGGCAACCTGAATGCTCATGAGCAGGCAAACAGCCACATTCCTACCATGCCCCTTGATCAGGACTACAGACACATCCCATGTTGGCCAGGACTTTCTGCATGGCTTAGTATCACGCATGACCCCAACACTGAGCAAAAGCTGTAAAATGCAGCTTGCCCCACTCCAAATGCTCAGCTCTGATCAATCAGGATCCTTTATGGAGCCCTTTTGGTGACCTGACCCCATCAAGAGCCCTGCATGCCCTAACCAGTCAATTGAAATTGCAGCAGAATGACCAGTTTCTACGTTTGCTTGCCAAATTTGTCTCATCTGCATGGGCTGCGGAGCATTGAGCTCATTTAGATGTGCCACATTCCCTTCCTGTCTTTGCCCTATAAATAGGCCACTCAGTGCAGCATGTGATGGAGAAGAGAGGAGATGTTCACCAGGTAAAAAGAGAATATTGCCTGAAATGTACCCATCTCTGCAAAGGCTCTGGGATGGAAAGAAGAGGAGATCTGCTTCGTGGCATGATACAAAGGTGGCTCTGGCTAAGCTGTGCTGCTGGTGCGGTGACCCCCTGGAGCACAAGAGCTTCCTCTTCACCCTAGTAGGGGCAAGAATAGGTGCCCCTGCAGACCTAGAGGGTATTTGCACAGTCACAAGACTGTAAGGCATGATCCTTCATAACATGGCTTCCACACATTACAAGCCTTCTCCAAAGGGACGACCTTGCTTGCAATTTTCTGCACATTTTACTGTGCTGGGCAGTTCCCACGCAGTGTGAAGGGGCACAAGCCAAAACTTTTCTGTGCTCTGAGGAAGGAAATAAGGACAGAAGCACAAAACATGAAGGATTTTGCATGGAAAGTTCTGCCAGTCTAAATAAAACCATTTTTCAAGGATCACACCTTCTCATCTGGATTTGTGGCTGGCAACAACAGAATCTGCTGCCAACCAGCAGCACTCTGCAGATCTACCCAGGTGGGCCTTCTGCATCTCTCATTTGTATTTCATCAAGGGAGGTTCAGAGCACTGTATCAATCCTCTGCCCATCAGATAAGAGTGTGAAGTACTCAGCTAATGCAAATGTATAGTAAATCAATAACATGCCACTACTAATACACTTTAATTAAAGCACAACAGACTGCAGCTCCTCTGCAATTACAAGGAAGGAGAACTGGCTGATGTGGCATCAGGAAAAGGCAGCTCAGAGATTTGAGGATAAAAGAAAACCTGTCCTATAAGTGGACCAGAGAGTGGGAGGGATCTAAACAAGGAATGGTGGAGTTCAAAGGGAAAAGACAAGGGCTGGAAAACAACAGTGTGAGTGGCACTGCCATGGCATATGCAGATAATAGAATTATCCTGTGGGCTGATGGGGCAGGAGAAGTGCAATGGGGAGAGCAGTGCCCATGGATGATGACTCACAGCTACTGGAGTTGAGACACGGAATGGCTCACTAAAATCTCTCTTTACACACTGAGGTTCAGTAAAATAAATACAAATGATGAGTGAGGCGCACAAGAGGCAAAACTGAAAGAGAGTAAATCAGGAGCTAAAGGGGTGTGTTGGAAAATGTGGACCATGCCTCTCCAACAGGGAGAGCAGGACAGGTATTAGAGACCTCCCTGCTCTGCTAGCAAGTGCAAAATTTAATCTGGAGGAAATCCTACACTGAGAATGGGGAAGAATATTGAGCATCCCTGTTCTGACACTGCTGTAACCTGTCCCTCAGGCTAAAGTCATGGTGTCACCATGGGGCAGAAACACAGGGCAGGCCTGTGTACCCTCCTGGAGTGAGGGCAGGACCAGGGTGGTGCCACCACTGTACCATGCCACATGGACAGCATCACCAGAGATGCTCTCCCAGGCAGAGAGGTCTCTGGAGGGTCCATGGCCCTTTTCACAGTTCCTACCACATCTGCCCTCGCCAGCCTGCTGCAGAGCACAGCGCCGTGGGGAATGGCCATGCCTTTCATTTGGTATGGCCACACAGTCCCAGAAGCAAGTGCCTCTGGGGTGAGCTGCTCTTGTTTGTACTTTAATCCAGCCCTCCTAGAGACTTCGTAGCATATAACATTTTGCTCAGATATGTTAATTGAAATTTAATTGAAACAGGTTGGCTAGGAGCTCTCAGAGGGCGTAAGAGCTGGAGAAACGACAGTCAACCAAGGAGAGCATTACACTTCAAGGCAACAATTTGGGTTCATTAGAGCCTGGGCTAACTCTTAAAATAGCTATCAATTCTCTGACAGCAAACACAGCAGGAATGTTTGTGGGTTGCACTTAATTTGGAAGAGGAACAAGCATGAATGGACAGAGAAGGGATCTGAAAGGTTTGAGAGAGAGAGAGAGGGATTATGCTGATTTTTTTCCCAGTGAATTTGAGGGAATCGGGTGAGAGTAACATGCTGCCTGGGAGGGAGAAATCAGGAGACAGAGTCATGGGAAGGTCTGAAAGCATGGAGGGAGCTGATGGGAAGGTGAAGATGAGTTTGCAGTGTGAAATGGTTGCAGAAAGGCTGGCACAATTTGGGAGGATATCTCAAAGAGACAGAAGAGAGAGATGGCTGTCCATCTCGGGAATCAGCTCTACCAGAAATATCCCACCAGACAGAAATTTTTGTGAACTGGCTTATATTTATCCGTGCTGGCAATATTGGATCTGTTAGGCCTGATCCCTCTGAAGCCCATCAGAAACTTTCTGCTGTTCTCCATGGGTTTCTGATTCAATTCTGGTGGTGATACCTCTCACCATGCAGCGCTGGATGAGTCCGTTCCAGCCAGCGTTGTCCCTTCCCTTGTGTGGGTCTCACATCTCAGCCCATATCCTTGTAATCCCCAGCTAAATGCACATGGAAGGTTACCCGCTATTGATATGCTATTCCTGACATGTTTGAATGAAGTACCCTTGTCCCTGGCTGCCTGCATAAATGATATACAGTATTACACCTACTGCATGAAATGTGAAGTAAATAAATAGAGCACTTACGCAGCAGGATTACCCTGAAATTTGTTTCCATCCTATCACTGTGATTTGGTCGTCTATGGGCATCAGCTCTGCAATATAATAAGCAAAGCCTCTAAAATACCTTCATGAGAATTAGGGTTCTATAAATTAACTGATTACTGATAAAGCCTAATTATAAATTAGGTCTTATTATCAGAAGCTTCTGAACTACACTGAATGAATTAAAGCTGTAGGAGCAGAAATATTTCAGTTAACCATGTGAACTCTGATAAATGTCTGAAGAGAGACTGCTTTGCAGTGCTCCCTGCCCTGGCCCATGGCATTAGTGTTAATTTTTACACAAGTACACAGGACTGTACCCTGAGACAGCCCTCCTGTACCTCTGCATTCAGCTGTAAACTGTTCTTTGCTCCTTTCTCTGCCATTTGCTCAGGGATCAAGGTGATCTCTCCCTAGAGGTGAGATCATTTCTCCTCTAGTTACAAAAGCCCCCAACTGGCCCATGGCTGAGAACAAAGACACTCAAGGGAGGAAGTGTGGGGCTGCAGGAGGCAGGGGGTCAGAGGGCTCAGAATTAGCTCTCCTCTCTCTTTCCTTGGAAAAAAAATCCTACTTGTCAGGAGCCTCTTGCTAACCCTTGTCCTGCAGAGTCCTTGCTCTGACCTCAGTGGCACTCTGCACACAAACACAGGGGCTGCAGGGCTGGAGGTGAAAAGCAGTTTTGTCTGGTGACTTAGTCTCAGCTGAACACTCTTTTTCTTACTGGGAAAGCAGTAAGAATTTCTCTGCCTGCTTCCAGCTGAACTGTGTCAAGACATCTTCATTTTTTCAGGAAGTGCTCAACCTTGAAGAGATTTCAAAATATCCTAAGCTTTTCTTGGTAAAACTAGTAAAACTGGCTACTTTTAAGACACCGGAATGCATGTCCTTTCATAAGCACCTTTACAGCATTTCTCCTGTGCTATGCAGGTGTGCATGGGAAACAGCTCAGATCAAACACAAGAATATCATCAGCACCAGGAACCAGGGTTCAGGGAGCAGTTGGAGCATTGCTGCAGGGGCAGTCCTGCAAGGGCAGGTTGCTGACAGCCCCACCAACAGCAGGTACCTTCTTGAACTGTTTCTTATGGCTCACACTTTCCTGGAAGTGTTGAAATAGCTGGCTTCAGGACTGGTTTCTCTGTAATATTTTTTTTTTCCCTGATTCTGACTCACTCTTGGGTTTTGGAGCTGCATGTTTTTTGGTTCTCCTTTACTGGCTGTTCTGCTATTGCTCTGTATTGAAGTAGGAAATCCTTTGCTTTATGGAAGATTTCTCTTTGTTAATGGGAACTGGGAAATCTAAAAATGGAGAACACAAAAGGGAAGGACCTTTAACACCTATCTCTGAATGTAAAAGCTGTCCCATGTTGATGGCTGTCTTGCTCAGAAATATTTTCATTTCCATCTGGAAAACAGTTTGGTGTCTTGCCTGTCCTTCCAGTTCTCTTGGGGTTTGGATTCTTCTAGATCCCAACCAACATTTGCCTATGGCCTAGGCAGCAGCGCCACCACAGATTTTTAGCTGAAAGAGCTCCTCTCCCTCTCTGATGTTCCCTAGGCACATTTAAAAATTGTAGCCTTTATTTTGCTGTCTTGTTCAGGCCTGGGTTGTTAGCTCATTCTCATGTGTAAGAAAGGTTCCCTGTCACCTGACTTTGGGTACATGAGCAAGCAGATCTGCACGTAGTCCAGTTCAAAAAACTGAAGAGCTAGATCATACACTGTTGAAGGCATCTTTTCTGTCACTTTAAGTCCTATTCATCATGCCCTATCCATGGTTTTAAAAAATCCTCCAGTCTCCTAAGCGCTGGCACCAGAGCAGCAGGACAAAGGCAACTCAAGGCCCACCCCATCCCCAGGCATTGCCCAGCTGTTGTGTGCGTCCTGGTGCAGAGTCTGGAGCATGCCGTGGCACCTGGAGGGACATTTGTGAAAAAAAACTATGCTGCATTGATCTCTTGAACTGGACGTGTGGCTGTCAGTCCTTCACTTCAGCTGCCTCCAACCCTAATTATTAGCAGAGTAATTCAGGACAGTGCTAAAGAAGTTTAGCTCCTTTCAGAGGTACGATTCAGAAGATGTGGGTACTGTTATCATTGGAATGAAAAAAAGATGCTGAAAGGTGAAGATTCACGGACTTCAGGCCATAAAGGACCATCGCAACTGCTGATCTGCCTCTGTTCTGCCTAACAGAGCCCAGAGACTCCCACCAATAACTTAGAGTTCAAACCCATCATTTCCATTTAACACCTCTGAAAAGATAGCAAGACATCATCATCCAATTGATGAAAAAATCCACTGTCCCCCCAGGCATGCTATTCCCGTGATCAATTACCTCACTATTAAAAATTGTACTTTATTTCTGGCCTGAACATGTCCACCTTCATTTTCAAGCTGTTGGCTCTCAGTCTGCCTTTTCCTACGCTCGGAGAATCACCCGCCCTTCGAGCTGCTTTCCCTGTGGAAGATCTTGAAATCTGGGAGTTATATCTTTTGGGCTGATTAAAAATCAATCAATAAATAAATAAATATATTAATTGTAATACTATTTTCCAGCCTTTGAATCGTTGTTATTCTCTTGCACCTATCCAAAGTGTCAACAACTTTTTGACACAGGAGCACCCCTATGGGATATGCTTACCAGTTGTGGGCTTACCAACCTCAGACCCTCAGCTCTGGGAACTCTCCCTTTTTTCTCACTCTGGAGTAGCCCTTCGCCAAAGGAAAAGAAGTTTGGACTATAAGTGAAGGCAGAAAATGCCACAGCAATCATGCCACTGATGAAGGAGGTGTTGCATAATCCCTATGGGAATCCTACAAAATATGATGGTGTATTTTTAGGAAAAAGGTAACACCTGGGAAACAGCCTTTTCTTAAGGTATTTTGTGGTCTCCTGGGCAGCTTTGTTGCCCAGGCAGTCACCTGGCTTTGTCAAGGGCTTTGGTGGTCCACACATTTCACTTGTTGGAACAGCAGAAGTGTGTCCCCGTCCCCCTGTGCAGCTGTAACAAGCAGGATGTAGCTTGGTCCCCATGACCACTAAGCTGCTTCTCACTCACCACCTCCTCACAGCTCTCCTTTACATTCAGGAGTAGTGGTTTCTGGAGGTGTTTAGCTAGTACCGGTGCTGTAGCAGAATTCTGTCCAGCAGTGCAGGAAAATGTACAATTACCTCGAAAGCGCACGATTCTCAGGCAGGTGATTGTTGGGTACTGGCTGGGGAGTAGCATCAAATGCCTGTGAGTGCACTGAGAAAATAAGACCCATCTGCTTCTCCAGTATGGAAAAATCATCATCTGGCTTTTTACAGAGAAGTTCCCCATAAAGCTGTTTTCATTCTTCCCCAGTAGAGCATACAGATGGGATAGGATTGTGTTCATGATGACAAGGATTTGCTTCTTCCATTTGCCAGTGCAACCAAACATTTAATTATAAAAGCTCCTGAAATTAAGTAGATGCGAAAATTAAGATGAATATGTTCATTTTTGCCAATACTGTGAAAAGCTTTTACTCTGAAAGGCTCGTTTCATTACAATATACTGTAACGGAACGTTAACACTCACATAATGACCTTAAAACCTGCTTAGAATGCACAAACAGGTCATTGCTGTTCACTCGCTGAAGAAAAGTTATAAACCCCTAAAAACTGAGTTTACAACGGAAGCACTGACAGACCTTTAATTATCAGAGAACAACACCTGACACCATAATACTATGACTCAGTATCCAGCCTCTCCTTGATTACAGACTATACAGGATATGCATCTGTCTGAAAGTCTCCAAGATATATTGCTTTCCTTACTTTGCTCTGCTCTGAAACATTTGAAGAAACAAAAATTCTCATTCAGGTAGAATTAGGTTGTTGCAGGGCTTGGCTGAGTCACCGGACTGTGTATGTTGCTTGAGTCCTGCAAGGGAGAGAGCCACAAGGCCCACTGCTGCCTGCAGGGCATCCTCTCTGCACTCCCCCGTGTCTTGCACCGAACACTGTGTGTGCACATCTGGAGCCTCTGTGGAGTCACATCACACATGCCTGCCCAGGGTGATGGGCATTCACCTGGTGTCCCATAAAGAGGAGAACAGAGCAGCCAAGAACATCTCCTGTGCTGTAGCGCAGGTCAGTAGGGGGAGGAAATGCGGTCCCTGAATTGAAGAATTCTGGCTCCCCACATCCTGCAGGGGGGCCGGGGGTAAGGGTCTTACCTAAAAAGGCCATGCATCTCCACTGACCACCTCCTCCACTAAGACACCAATGATTAGACATAATGTGGACCGATTCCTCTCCAGACCTGAGAGACCAAGGGCAACAGCTCAGTTGCAATTGCCTTGTCTTTCTGGAGGGGGAACCTCCCCTGTTGGGAAGCACCAAACTGCTGTCATTTTGACCCAGAAGTTAAGCCCAAATTGAGTCTCCTTGCTCACCCAGGACTGTGATGCCATTCTGCTGCCTTGGTTTGGCAGGGGGAAATGAGAGGCCATGCTGGTGACAACTCCATTGCGACAGGGGGAAGGTGTGGAAGCGATGAAACGTGGGGTCAGAAAGGCTGTGAGACCTGCTGAGACATATATGGGCTACTCAGAAGTCGGTCAGATTGTCCTGGGGGACTTGGCTCATCCACCCAAATACCCTGGGGACATGCTGGCTTACCCTGCACTGCACGTTGGCACGTGACGTGCATGCAGACCCAATCTTCTCCCAGCCTGGCAAAAAGAGTTAGTGGGTGCAACCTGAAATAGAGACCTCGGCTTGCAATAGCAAGGGGTAACACTTAGTGGGCAAGGATTCTGGGAGATCCCTCTAATATACCTATGTGCGCACCCATTGCCACTGTATGATTGCAATGATAGCAACAGAAATATCATCCATCATGTTCTGTTCCCAATCCCAGACCTGCCTCTTTTTGTAGATGGGGGCTCAGAGTGCACATGCTGGTCTTGGATGCAGATTAATTTTCTATTTTAATAGGAGTTTGTTCAACAGTGTGCTGCATGCATGGGCACAGGTCCCTGGCTATTATCACTTCTGCTGCTCTGCTTTGCCATCTATTTACTGGGGTGGAATTGCTTTTTAAAACAGTCCACATAAAGTTAGAGCCAACAGGACCAGAACACCAATTTCTTGGGCATTCTTGGGCTCTAAGACACACCATGTTTGTTTTTAATATGTTTATAACTTTTCGTGAAATGTAGGTGAGGAAGAATGATTTCCTATGAATGGCATTGCCATCTCTGCTCATCTTGTTTCTGGCTTTTGGTTTGGTTCTTTTGGAAACTAATGTTTTATGATCCTGGGAAACTACCATGCAAAGAGCACTTCTTGGTGGCTTTAGCTGTCGTGCTACTCAGTCATCAAGACAATCTAATTTCCATTCAACATTATTTGTGAGCGCAGCTGAAGGACCCAGCCAGGTACCAACCAGCTTCTCACTACTACAGCTCTGACCCCCTCCAACTCTGGTAGCCAGGGCAAAGTCAAGCAGCTCTAGACCCCATGGTAGGTACATATGAGCCTTCTTTGCTTAACATTTATGTTTAATATATCCAGAGATCATCGTGGTTCAGCTGAAAGAAGTGGCAAAGGAACTGAAGTATTTGTCTGTGTCAATGTGAAGGATGGATGCCTGCAAGGCCAGCATGGAGCACCCCCCATTTCTTCACCTCCCCTGAATCTGGAAACCTGCTTGTGCCAGTTGATGGCAGGTCAGAGTCTGTGCCAGGGAAGCTGCCTGGTGTTTTCCCTTTGCAGCTTTCCTCAGCCGAGCTTCAGGATCTGCAGGAGGGAAATGTCACCAGCTGGCTGGAAAACCCATCAGAAGCTGCGGCAAAGGGAACTCTGAACCTTGCTGTGAAACTCCCTTGTTAATTAATGAATTTCCTGGCAGCAGTGTCTCAGAATGAAGGCTTAGTGTGGGAGTGCCAGAGAAGTGACCCTGTGTGACAAAGCAGCTGGAAAATGACAGAAGAATTTGATCAATCAATCTTCTTAATTCTCCAATGAAAAAAGCAACCTTTACAACAGCACAGTGAGGATGCCAAGCCACCTTGTTTTACCCAGACCTTAAAAAGACATCCTCACATACTCCTCAAGGAGGGAAAACCCATGTGAAGAAATGATTTGTAGGAGATTGTGGTTCACCTTACAGTGAGGTGCAGAGATGATCCTGGCTCAGAAAGCACAGGAGGGCAGAGCTCATCCAGCATCAAAGAGCCAACTAATTCAGAAATATCTTATGCTCCCTTCCTTTGCTTTGGCAGATTGCTTGTGGAGCTGTCAGGCAGCTAGGGTGTGCCAGGCAAGGCGGAAAGGAAAAATGCAGCCAGCAGAGTGAAGACCCAGGAACTATCAGTGATGCTTACTTGAGGGTTTTCTTAGAGGCAATGAAGATAGGGCACAAAGCTGGCCAGAGCAGCTATTGGACATTTTTTCACCTCTTTTTTTTTTTTTTTTTAGATATATTGTGGCTTTTATCACCCTCAAGCAGCAAAATACTGGTACCATAAGGTATGGAGAAAGTAGGACCATCTGTGAGGCCAATCAGGCTACCGATACCTTGCCCTTCTAACCTCTTGTTTCCAAACCTTGTAGCTAGGCAGAGCTGAAAACCTTTTGGATTTGTATTTTCTGGGCTCCATCTCTGCTCCCAGGTGGGTTTCTTTTGAGAATATTACAAAAATAGTGCAGCTGGCATCAAGTGTCAGGAGGAAACAGTGTCTCTCTGCCCTGTCTCTCTGCCCAAGTCCTATTGACCTTGCCTGCAGCTGAAGGTGCAGAAATAAGCTGCAAGTTGAATGCTGGGCTGGAGATCCAGGGCCTGTGTGCTGTAGAAAATTTGTGTCGGATACGCTGAACTCCCAGTAAGTCTTTACAAGCTGTTGTCAGAATGAACTGTTGATGATCCTCAGCTATTTGGCAGAGCAGGTGGAAGGGGTACAGCAGCCATGGCCTCGCTACAGTCTGCATGGGGGTTGACATGAGAAGTTTTCTCAGGGCTGTCAGGATTTTAGCTTGTTGCTAACAGAAGTAAGGCAAGTCTGGGAAAATGCAAACTGAAGTCCCCTTACAGGCTGTTCCCATCAGGTTTCTGCCTGCACCGGGGTCACTCGCCACAAACGTGCTTGCACGCACTTGTCCAGCGTGGGGCCGGGGTGCTGAGCAGTGCAGAGCCACGCTGGGGTTTGCTCTTTCCAATGACTCCTGTTTGCCAGCAGCCTCATTCCCTTTTGTAAAGGGTCAAGCTTTCCATTTTCTCCTTCAGACAGTAATTTTTGTCAGTCCTGAGTATGCCTGGTGCCAAGACTGGAAGACAGATACCAGTGCTTGTAGCGGGAGAAATCAGTCTGTGAGCCCCTGTTGTCTGGTGGCCACAATAGGTATTGAGCTGGTCACATCACTGCAGCTTTATGCCCTGTTCATGTGGAGCTGCTTTTCCTTCAGTATAGGCCATATAAGTAAAAGCAGGAGTTAAGGCAGTCACTTTGCACAGATGGTGCTGTCATCATCCTATGATGATCTCACAGTCTGTTTAAAAGTAAGATTTCTAGCACTGGGATGGGATCCTGAGATCCCAGACTCGAAATGACACTCCTTTTTGAGCCAGGCTTGAGGGAAGCACCCAGGTTGGAGCAGGGCCCCCTCCACCTGCCAACCGCTGACCCCCCAGCAATTGCAGAAGGGCACAGACACAGAGCATGTGGAGTGAGGGCTCAGTGAAGGGCAGAGCAAGGCCCCGTGGATGTGGAAACCCAGCAGGTGTGCAGTGCCCATGCACAGGGTGGTCTTTCCCTTCTGCTTTCCGTTTTGCTTTCAGCATCAATTAAACAACACAGATTTACCAGCCAAAATGGCTGGGTGTAGGATGGGCTTGTACCCAGGTCTGTGTGACACTGAGACTCCCTGCCACCATTTTCTGGAGAGCAGGAAAAGAGACCAGAGCATAGCCAACCCCCATCAGGTAGTGGGGGTCATTCTTCTGTTCCCGTGCTGTGCCCTTATCCTCAATACAGATCCAGGGCCATTGCATAAGGAGCACTTATTTGAGGAACATGGAGGATATTTGTCATTTTTCCATATTTCTAGGCAGTGCTGCAGCCAGTTTGGTCTTGTCATTGACCACTAAGTGTAAATATTACCCTCAGCTCTCATAGCTGCTGAGGTCTGGAAAAGGATCACCCAGGAAAAGTGGGGTGCCCTCACACTCACCCAGCCCAAGTGGAGCTCGAAGCTGACTGGGTCTGCTTGGTGCCCCTGGAGCAAGGACTGTGTTGTCCTCTGATCCAACTGATCCTCTGATCCAACTGATCCTCTGATCCATTGTACATGCCATGAATCTATTGTACTTACCCTTGTGTTTGTAGTAAAATAACACTGCATCTTTGCATGTGGGCTGCCAGGCACCAGCGTTCCTTTGGTGCTGTCATTACAGGAGAAACTCAACACCAACAATATACTATTATCACTACAAAGTGACAGGACTGTAGCTGTATCTGTGCTAATGTGCCGCACTGTATGATAATTACAAATGCTTTTCATACATGCTTTTTTTAAAAAAAGGAGAGAGAGAAATCTGAAGAGAGTCTGAGCCAGTAGCACTTCACAAAACCCATATTCTGCAGGAGAAGCTGGCCCAAGAACCAGCAAGGCATTTTGTAGTTTCAGCCCCACCAACATCACCTTTACGTTAGCCAGTCTAACACACGCTCAGCCCTGCTGGCCTTGCTTTATAAATAAAGGAGTAAAAAGACACTGTGTAGGAAGACTCCACTTACTCCACTTAGACGCTTCCTTTCCAGATGCCCAGACTGATTATGCCTTTGAACTGCAAAAGGACACTCAAATGGCACGAGTGGACACTCAATGTCTCAGCACAATCACATGTCAAGGCATGCAGATATATTTTTTTCTGTCTGTTAGTATTCCAGGATAACATTAAGCAACATCTGTTAGATCTGAACATTTTATCATCAGCATATCTCTCACTTTATACTTCAGCATCCTAAAACAGCAGATGTCTTGTACTCACTCCAGTGTTGATTTTGTAAGACATTGCAGTGATAGTGGGTTGATATTCAGGCAGTGGTAACAGGATAACATGAGTAGTTCTAAGCCAGTAAGCCTGGCACAGGTCCCAGACAAAATAATGGAACCACCACAGATTGAAAATGAACACCTAGAAAATCAACAAATGTTGGTCCACATGGTTTTATAGCAATTAGATCCTGTCACACCAACCTGATTTCCTTTCTTGCTGCAACTGGAGGTTGTTTGAGAAACATATTGCATGGATGCAGCAGCTGTTTGCAGTGCCTCTGACATGGCAGTAATTGAGAGACTGGCAGCACATGGGCACATTCACGTGCGTTAGTGTGAAGCCAAGTGCAACTTGTGCATCTAAAGGCAAAAAGGACATCCTGTAAAACAGCGGCTCCAAAAATGGATTGAGGAGCACTGTGGGCAAGTGAGCCCATGTAAGCTGCCAGAGCACAGAGTTAAGGTAGGCTGGTGCATACTGACATGGGGTGAGGCAGAGAAGGGAAAGGTTTCTTCTCCACTTGCAAGTGCTCACATCAAGTCAAGCCTGGATCACGAGTCACCAATCTGATGTACACACTTGTAAAAGACAGATGGAGAAGCTACAGAAAAGAGCCACAAAATAATTTGAGGACTGGCAAAAAAAGAAAGAAAAAAAAAAAAAAAAGAAGAAGAAGAAAAAAAAAAAAAAAAGCCCTACAGTCAATGATTTAAAAAGCACAATCTGTTTAGATTGTAGAAAGGACGAGTGAGAGGTGACTTGATTAGTGTGTAAGTACCTTCGTGGGGAGAAAATACCAGGTACTAAAGGGCTCTTTAATTTAATGGAGAAAGGCATAATAATAACTAATGGCTGGAAGCTGAAGCTGGGGAAATTCAGACTAAATAAGTCACAAGGTTTTAACAATGGAGATGATTAAATGCTGGAATAAAGTCCTGAGGAAAGGGGAGCATCCTCTGTCTCCTGATAGCTTCTGTTCAGGACCCAGGTTTCTTTTCTGGAAGACATGCTATGCCCAAACACCGAGGATTTACCTTTTTGCTGGAGTGAAGCCCTGTCTGATAAAGCAGCCAGTCTCAACAAAGCAATGAGACCTTCTGGCTGAAAATCACTGTGGAAAATTGCTTTCCCATCTGGGTGTGCCAAGGGTAAAGGGACCTCTCCTCATGAAGGATATTTCAATATGCACATTTGGGTCCGCAGGGCTTTCAGAGATGGCTTTAGAGCTGCCAACACTGGATCTTGGGAGGAGTGATGCATTTCAGTATCCGAGGTCACTCACTTAGCATCGGTGCCCTCTGGGGCCGTTATTATTTCATTCCCCATCCTTTCTCTGGCTCAGATATTCCCTCTGCATCGACAGATATTGTTGTCAGGGCCTACAGAGAGTTTTATCCTCTTTCACTCCAGAGCATTTAGAGATGCTCGAGTCACACCTCTCCCTGAGCCCTGTAACAAAATGTGTAGTCCCTCCCAAAGTCACATCCCAGCCGTGTGAACCACCACGAGTCCAGCCACACAGCCATGGGCTGTCAAGTGCACATTCACACAAAAGGGAGATCCAGCTTCCATCCCCTTCACAGTTTTCTTTGGTGACGTCTTCTAATTCCACACAGGTTAGTGCTGAAATTGTCACTATTGAAAAGAAGCTTTTACTGCCTAAGATGTCCACAGGAAGTTATCTTTGTTGCATTGTAAGATTTACTTATTGTGGTTCCCTTTGTTCATTTTCAGTGTATTTCCAGTTCCTTTAGCAGCAATGTTTTCATGACTCCCTTTGCAATACACGTGTGCTGGTATTTATTCTGCATGTGGCTGCTTGGCCAGCTTGAAACTACTTTGCTATCCCTCCGCCTATCTGTAAACATTTCAGTCACTCAGTCATGGAGCCAAAGCAATACCAGGTGACTTATGTGACAGCTTATTCACCATAAATAATGAGCAGTGGAAGAAAACTACCACTGTGAATAGTTCACAAGCCACCAGTAGACAGAAATATGTTCCCATGATAAGTACATTTGTAATAACAGAGCACATTCATACAAAACAAACAGTTCACAGTTAATTTCTGAGATAAAAAGAAATACAGCATTAATGGAACAAATGGCTAATCATGTGTCACTCCAACTGTCTTAGGGAACTACCACAAGTATTGCACATTTCCACAGACAACCAGTAATGTATCACAGTGTTTAACCACTAGACTGAGCTATTACAACAGACCACTGGTGCTGGCAGAAGGGCCAGGGCAGCACACATATTTTAAGAAGATTTTTTTAACCAAGACAGATATTTTAAGAGGCAACCTCCCACCTGTTTAAGTCTGACCATTTCTGTTCCTGACAGCATGCCTGGGGCATTCATTTTGTGTGTATGTACCTGCATTTGTAAAAATTTTGCATTTAAATCTTAGCGTTTTATCACTCAACGGCATTACATCTTATTTCTTCACCTCACTGGGAATCTAATTTCTCCTCCATCTCCATTTTACCTGGTTCTACTGTGGTGTTTAGTATCAGGAGTAAGTCATCTGTACACAGACTAGTTTTTGCTGCTTGGTCTCCAGATTTGATTTCTTTACTCCTTGGCGATTGTGGTCTGCTAAGCCAATAGTTGATTTTCTAATATTAAAAAATAGAGACACAAGAAAATAGTATTTTCCATGGATCTGTTATTCACAAAACAGTTAGAAATAGTACTGAGTTTTGTGGAGTGGTATGGCTCAATTTCTAAATTATCTTTTGCTGGAAAAAAATGTTGGCAGGACTTCAAAATTCTCAAGCAATCTTTAACAAATTCTTTTGAGAAAGCTGCAGCTTGTTGTTTTGGGGGATTAATTTGGATTTGTTGCATTCATCCCTAATAATATTTAACAAATCCAACCTAAGGAGAACATACATATCACCTTCTTTATTTCAATACCTAAGATTTGGACTTCTGTTTCGTTATCATCATCTGAGAGAGGTATTTTGAAATTCAGAAGAGGGACACCTACCTAATGAACACCACAAAATGTCAGCCATAGGATGCAATGTCCTTCATGGAAGATGCAGAGGGGAAGATCCTGCTGTTGGACATTTAGATATCTGCTCTGGGAGGATTACAGATTGAGACACTATGGTGCAGGCTTCATAAGATGTCTCGTTAGTCTCCTTGTGCTGAGAAAAGCTAATGGCGGTTACCTGTGTGAGTACCATTGGCCCAAGGAGGAACAAGAAGGAAGTTTTAGACACAAAACTTAATTTGATAATGAAGACTTTAAATAGCGAGATCTTGACAGTGTAATAATGCTCTCAGAATAATGTATGCAGCAGACAAAGAAGTAGAAAGAAAATGTCTCAGGGCATATATGAGAAAAATATGTACGTGATTGGGATCTGGAACTGATAGAAATTCAACAGGTTTTTTGGTATTGATAGAATGTGCCCTTGAGACTTGGGTTCCTACATGGCCAAACCAGACCTCAGCTGAAAATGGCCTTTAAGAATTAGGGTTAAAAAACAATAGCTAAGCCAAGACTAAATATTTGCATGTACCTATCTGAATGCTAAAATTAAGATAGGTGAACAGGAAACTCAATTCTAAAGGAGGGTATTGACTTAACAGGCCTTCTAGATACCTGCTGGATATATACCTGCATACCTGCAGTGACTAGGGTGTAATTAATAAAGTAACATATCAAGGTGTAATTCATACCAGGATGTAGTTCATACAATGGAGTAAGTGGCAGCAGTGGAGAAGAGACATTAGGGAAATCTTAAAGGCAAATGAAAAGTTTGTTGTATCAAGAAGTAACACACAGTTCCTGTGGACTGAAGTTTTATGTGTATGTGGAAAGAGCTGTGGCTGCAGGCTTTGGTCTACGCATAAGACAACACCATGCTGGTGAACGGGGTCATCAAGCACGGAGTAATATTCGTCAGTCAGGGCAGAAAACATGAAAATAGAAGTAGACTTCAGTTACCCCCATGGTGATTAGTGACTGCTACAAAGGGCTGAGGTGCTGAAACTACGTTTTCAAGCAGCGTAAGTGACTGTTTCTTCAGAGAATATGAAAGAGAAGAAGCAACTTTTGATTTAGTGTGCAGAAGTCCAGGAGACCAGGAGTCCAGGTTCAAGGTCTAACCATCAAAACGCAGCTCTGCAAGAGTGACCATAATAGACTGAAGTTCAATTCTCTATAGGAGTGTAGGGAAAAAAGCAGAAATCACTCTGGTAAAGTATAAAGGGAAACTTAAAAAGAGAGAGAGACTAGTTAAAAAGGAATTTAAAAGAATGGTTAGAAGGGTAAAATGATTGAAAGTGGTGGGGATACTTATGAAAAACATCACTTTAGAAACCCTGGAAGATTATTAAAAACTTTAAATGGACAAAAATAATTCTGGCCATGGTTATACAGCAGCAATAAAAGAAGTGACTAGAACTAAAAAGATACATTTCAAATGAGGAAGATAAACTCTAGCAAGTTAATATAAAACATTAACATGGGCCAAAATTTTTGTGCTTAAGGAAGAACTTGCTAAAGACATAAAAGCAACTATATTTTTTTCAAGAATTAGAGGGTGATCACATGCCATAAGGCTCGTGCAGCCTATGGAAGATCAAAAGTCAGTGGGACAGATATGGATAGAAAGGCCAACAGTAAAGTTAAATAAACGGAGGAATTTAGTAGTCTTCCCACATGGGAAATTTTCATTAAAAGGGATGAGTATAAGGAACTGTTCTTTATTTTAGGGTTGAAATTAAAAATTGAATAATAAAAAATCATCAAGATCAGATGTTATTTTCTAAAGACTGAAGAAATCACAAAATTAAATTCCTGTGTATTAACTGTCACTTCTATCTATAAGCACCAGAAAATAGAAGGTGAAAAATTTCTTGCTGATTTATTAAGAAGACTTGAAGAGGAAATATGGAAAGCTACAAAATAGGAAGACTTTATTTATTTATTTATTTATTTATTTATTTTAAGGAAAGCTGGTAGACACTATAATAAAGGATAAGATAAGCAGGCACACAAAGCAGAACAAGATGGTGTCTGATCCAAAACTGACCAATAGAGCACTTCTAGATCCTGGAGATGAGGACAGATGTAGCCATGAGTACTTGGATTTCCAAAAAGCTTGCAATAAAATTTGCCTCAAAAAAAATCACGGGATAAAAAGAAAGGATTTTCCACAGTCTAATGGACACTTAAATGTTACAGAAAAAAAAAAAAAAAAAAAAAAAAAAAAAAAAAAAAGGAATCACAGTCAGAGA
Organism: Anas platyrhynchos; assembly: GCF_047663525.1. Classification (NCBI taxonomy): domain Eukaryota; kingdom Metazoa; phylum Chordata; class Aves; order Anseriformes; family Anatidae; genus Anas; species Anas platyrhynchos. Next base: position 3,947,968 of record NC_092604.1, read on the forward strand.
GTTTTATGTCTCAAGACAGTAATGCTGGAGTTGGGGGAATCTGCCTACAACAGTACATTACACAATGCATGGGAACCTTCCTGGGCAGTGCAATTCACTAATTACAACATAATGCTGTCAAATTTTATGCCTGGCCTCTAGGTTATTTGGTTTTGTTTGTTTATTTGTTTGTTTGTTCGGTCAAAGTACACCGTACTGAACAAATCATCTGGCAGTTGGCAGAGCCCAGGGAGAATTTCCAGTTATCACTGTGGATACAACCACATTTTGCCAGAGGGTAGGCCAGTACTAATACAAGGTATGGACGTGTCACACCATGCCAAACATGGTATGAAGGTATAATATGAAGATGTATAAAGATTGCTGAGCCACTATCCATCATATTTGAAAGTCATGGCAGTCCAGCAAAGTTCCAAGTGACTGGAGGAAAGGAAACATAACCCCCATTATTAAAAAAGAAAAAGGAAGACCTGAGGAACTGCAGGCCAGACACTCTTATCTCTGGGCCTGTCAAGGAAACGGAGCAGATCCTCCTGATCACCATGCTAAGAGACATGGAAAATACGGAGGTGATTTCCAACAGCCAACATGGCTTCACTATGGACAGATTGTGCCTGACAAATCTAATGGCCTTCTGTGATGGGAGCACAGCATTGGTGGGCTAGGGAAGAGCAACTGACGTCATCTACCTCACAGAATCACAGAATCACAGAATCACAGAATCTCTAGGTTGGAAGAGACCTCAAGATCATCGAGTCCAACCTCTGACCTAACACTAACAGTCCCCACTAAACCATATCCCTAAGTTCTACATCTAAACGTCTTTTGAAGACTTCCAGGGATGGTGACTCAACCACCTCCCTGGGCAGCCTGTTCCAATGTCTAACAACCCTTTCAGTAAAGAAATTCTTCCTAACATCTACAGAATCACAGAATCTCTAGGTTGGAAGAGACCTCAAGATCATCGAGTCCAACCTCTGACCTAACACTAACAGTCCCCACTAAACCATATCCCTAAGTTCTACATCTAAACGATCTACCTGGACCTGTGCAAAGCTTTTGACACTGTCCCACACAACGTCCTCTTCTCTAAGGTAGAGAGACATAGATTTGAAGGATGGACCATTCAATGGGTAAGGAACTGGCTGGATGGCTGCATCCAGAGTTGTAGTCAACCATTTGATGTACAGGTGGAGACCACTGACAGGTAGCGTTCCTCAGGGGTCCACAGTGGGACCAGTGTTATCTAACCTTTGTTGGTGACACGGACAGCAGGATTGAGTGCATTCTCAGCAAGTTTACCAATGACACCAAACTGTGTGGTGTGGCCAACACGCTGGAGGGAAGTAATGCCATTCAGAGGGACCTGGCCAGGCCTAAGAGGTGGGCCTGTGCAAACCTAATGAGGTTCAACAAAGACAAGTGCAAGGTCCTGTACCTGGGCTGAGGCAATCCCAAACATGAATAGAGGCTAAACAGAGAATGGATCAACAGCAGCCCTGAGGAGGCCCGGGGGGGTGATAGATGAGAAGCTTGACACAAGCCAGCAATGTTCACTCGCAGCCCAGAAAGCCAGCTGTACCCTGGGCTGCACCAAAAGCAGTGTGGCCAGCAGTGCGAGGGAGGTGATTTCCCCCCTCTGCTCTGCTCTCATGAGATCTGACCTGGACCCCCACATTTGCTCTGGGGCCCCAGCACAAGAAGAACATGGAATTATTAGTCCAAGTCCACAGGGAGGCCATTACGATGATCAAAGTGCTGGAGCACCTCTCCTATGGAGACAGGCTGAGGGAGTTGGGGTTGTTCAGCTTGGAGAAGAGAAGGCTCTGGGGAGACCTTACAGTGGCCTGCCAGTGCCTAAAGGGGGCTACAGGAAAGGTGGAGAGGGACTCTGTCAGGGAGTAGAGTGATAGGACATGGGGTAGCAGTTTTAAATTAAGAGTGTTTAGATTTGATATTCAAAAGAAATTCTTCATAATAGGGGTGGTGAGGCCCTGTCCCAGGCTGCCCAGAAGAGCTGTGGATGCCCCATCCCTGGCAGTGCCCAAGGCCAGGCTGCATGGGGCTGGGGGCAGCCTGGGCTCATGGGAGGGGTCCCTGCCCATGGCAGGGGTTGGAATTAGATGGGCTTTAAGGTCCCTTCCACTCCAAACCATCCTATAATTCTCTGAGTTAATCTTTATAGAGAGTTCCTGGGAACATCAGCCCAATCCTTGATAATGCTCATAAAGAAAATGTTATGAAAGAAAAAAATCAGGAGTGAGCAGAAAACAGCATGATTGCATGTACAAATCTGTGGAATGACATTATTTTGAAATATTGTACATTCCCATTGAAACTGTTTGTGAAACAGCTTTTGGAAAGCTAGTAAAGTTTCAAAGAAGGGCGGGAAGGATAACCAGAGATTTAGACCAACTTCTGTTGTGGGTTTTAGAAGGCTACCACTCCTCACCTTGGACAAAGTATGATTGCATAGGGCAGAGAAAGATTGTGGTGGACAAAGTCCTACTAACATAGAAACAGTGAGTAGAGAACAGTTGGTCCATAATTTCCTAATCTCTGTGACCACCATATCAAGTTATGAGGCAAGTGATTTAAAAGCAGAAAAGGTCATCTGCATAATTACACTTCTTAATGTCCAAATGTGTCTGAGCACATTGTTGAGCGGAAAGATACAAATTGGATCAGAAATAGGATCAGAAAGCAGTGAAACAGACTCATGCATAAGAAGGATGGAATCTGAAACACAATGATGCAGAATAATGCTCATTGAAAAGTCCTTGAGGCACTCTGCTGGAAGCTGGGAGACTCACCAGGGAAAAGCCATTCTACATTGGTCCTGTTTCTCTGGTTCTCCTGAGCATTCTCTGGTGAGCGCTGGCAGGGACAGGTAATGGGGCAGATGGAGCTGACCAGGGATGTCTGTTCCTTCATTCTTATTACACCGTGTTCCAAATTAGTCGCTTCCACAGTGTATGGATTCTCAGTCGTGTGTTTGGGGGATTTTTTAATAAAAACACTAATTACGGTAGTGGACAGCAGTGAATTAGAAATTCTGACAACAAAGGAAAGAGCTGATATTTATTCCACTTAGAGAACTAAAAATACGATCAGTCTTTTAAAAAACTGGGACACGTATTTGTCAACAGTTATTTGGAATTTAAAAATGCACTTCTTAAAATGTATGCTGGTGTCACATCTGATTCAACAGTGACATGAGTGTATTTCTTGGTGTGGAGGATATTTTTTTCCAGTAACTCCATGTTCTAATGAGCTTATCATGAATCACTGAACAAGCATCATTGACACAAGCTTTGAGGATAGAACCAGCCCTTGACAGTATCTGCACATTCGCTTGGCTTTCCTCTTTATTTCTCACACTGTTTGTTGCATTGAGAGCTCCTTCTGCTAGGCTGTTTGATCCTGGTGAGTATGTAGCTAGTTCTGGTCATGAAAACAGCATGTCTTGCACATTGTGTTTTGTTGTGTTTTGTTTTAATTTAATTTAATTTAATCTTAATTTTAATTTATTTTACTTTTTTTTTTTTTAATTTAAGAGCTTGCCACACAATGAATTGAAACAAATTTGATGTAGTAGGACACCAGAACTCCAAAATATGCGAACCCACTTGAACTGAAAAATAATGAGTCCAATTCTTGCACAGTGAGTTAGTCATCTGTGACTCTTGGACATCAAAATCTCACACAATGAATTGTCTGTGACATTCCCAACAGTCTACTAGATGTAGATGGATGAAGGTCCTTTGTTGAGTAGGTGGCCCAGCTTCCACATGTGCAGAGTTGTGCCCCTCACCACCTCTAGCTGTAACCAGACCATCTCTCACTCTGCTTTCCTTCCACTAAATGTCTAAATTGTGCCTCCCCCAGCTGTAAGACCTCCAAAGTCATTGTGCATTGGGGTGAAAAATGAGATTTGGTGGGGGTGTGAGCTCAAAAATTGCTGGGACTGGACCAGAAGGATGGAAAGACAACAGAGTCCAATGAAATAGGGTGAAGGAAGAACTGGAGAGGGAAGGTCAGGCAAGATGAGTATGGGTATGGAGGGTTGAGCACGGAGATGCTGCTGAATCCAGGGACTTGATGCTCAAAGTCCAGGCTGGTCTGCCTTATGAAGCTGGCTTTCGGTAGCCCTTCTTGTCTCATCTGTCATCCAAAGGGACGTCCTTTAAGAGCAGATGATGGCAGAGCACACTGCAAGTGCCACTGCTCCTTCCTTGTCCATGAATATATGAACTGTCAGGCTGTACAGGAGACTCATCTGTCTCAGAGCTTGTCTCTGGCAGCGTAAGAAAGAGTGACAACTGGCAAATATACCGGGTACATTTCCCTAAGAATCTCTTGCCTTATAAATGTTTTCAGTTTAATCAATTGTTTGAACTAGATGTGGCTTCTGTATTTCACAGGGGATGAACCACTTAATGAGCTATTCTGGTCTCCTGCTGAACCTCTGTAAACTCTAATCACACACAACATGCTCTGACAAGGCAGCTTGCAGGTGTATTGCCCCTTGGTGAAGGCTTTCTCTTTTTATTTGTTTCAAAACTGGTTCCTACTAGGTTTTCTTGATAGCCCTAGTGGAGCTGGGAAGAGCAAACCTGTCTGACTTCTCCAAGGCTGCTTTCAGTTTTGTAGGCATCTGCCACAGACTCCTCAGTTCTCTCTAGGTTGAAGAGTCCTGCTCTGCTTAGTTGTTCCTCACAACGGGGCTTTCTCAGACCTTTGAATGTAACTGATGACTTCTCCAAAGCTTCTTCAGGTCTAGTCTAATCTCTTTGAGAGGACGGGACTTGCAAATGAAGCTGGCACACAGGATTCTGGATCCTTTGCTGTATGACATCTTGACAAATATCAGTTAGTCCAGAGCTACCAGGACCATTGGGAAATCAACTGAAATATTTTTTAGATGTAGAATAATTAGTTGACTTCCTCATGGGCCAGAAGCCTGTAAGAAAGGAATCTATTTTCCCCAGAGGAGATGTTAATTTTGATTAAACATGGGATTTTTAGAATGAAAAAAAAATAATAATAATAAAATAAAATTTGGAACTACCATTCTGAAGCAAGACAAAAGAATCTTTGTTTTGATTTGAAATAAAAAATAACATTTTAAACATAGAAATGAATAGTGAAAGGCTAAATTTGCTTTTGAAATTTCCTTTGGGGTTGATGGGAATTTCTTGCCACACTCTTCCTTAAAATAACACACTTCTAGGCCACTTTTTTTTTTTTTTTTTTCCCTCTGCTCCAGAACAGAGAATTCATCAGACAGTGATCATGCTCATAAAAGTCATGAGACACCAGGAGGAATATGAAATATGCTTGGTCATGAGCTGTCTTTCCCCAAATCCACCATGCTGCTCTCAGCAGCTTGCAGAGGAAAGCCTTCTTCAGATTTCTGAGGGAACGAGCATCTTGAATGCTGGTAGAAAAGGGGAAAAAGAAGGCAGCTGGGAATCTCCATTCCCTCACAGGGTTGGTCACCTTCACCGAGAAGTTTCTTCCACCCTTATCTCTCCCCTCCATCTCTGATGGAGCTGGGTCAGCCGCTTCCAGACCAGGGAAGATCTCTGGTCCTCAAAGATGGGAACAGCACTGTGCAAAAAGCCCTGCTGCTCCCTTCCCCTTGCAGCCTGCTTGGGAGCACCAGTGCTAAATTAAACCAGATTGCGCTTTTCCCACTTTAGTAATTTAGATAAAAGTAACATTTTGTTTGAGAGCAGCAGCAATTATACCCTGGGGTTTGGGATTAACGTGATTAATACTTTCTCCGTCTCCAAGTGGCCCTCCCACCCCCTCTTCTGCTGCAATCGGAGTCTTGTCTTTCAATGGCGCTACAGTGGATAGCGTTACCCAAAAAAAGGGGCTTTGTGCATAAATCCTTATTAGGGAGTATTGCAAGTGTTTAGCAATGAGCATCTTGGAAAAAAAAATAAAAGAGAACTGAATCGCAATGCATTAGTGTCTGTATCACTTGAAAAGCCTGTCACTTCACCACCCAGGGAACTAATGAAGATCCCAATTATACAGCAATAAAATATACATATGCAGTACAGAGGGACTTATACATTTTTAATTTTTTTCCAAAGCCAAATGCAGAAAGAAAATTTTAATTAGCAATTTTGTCATTTTTAAATAGAAAGGTATGCAGTCATGGGAAACGCCCAGGAGCTGCATTTCATCCCCAGTAAACCCCAGCAAAGCCAGCCCCAGCGCCAGGCACTGAGCCCCATCCTGCCCTGACTTCTCCTGGAAGGAGAAATCAGGATTTTGGGGTCCCTCCACAACACATCACTGTCTAAGATCTGGAGCTTAGAGCTCCCATTGTGCTCTAAGGAGGACAATCCAGATGGGCAAGGAAGGGTGTGTTCAGCTCCAAGATCTCTTCTGTGCTCAGCTCTCCAATCAGCTCCACGTTGCTGACAAAGATTTCACCTTTCTCAGGGAGATCAGAGATGTGATAACCCAGTGAATGCTCTTTGGGGGTTTCCAAGTCCCACAGGAGCAAAACAGTGTGCTGGGCCACCCCATGATGGGGCAGCAGGATGGCAGCAGATATCTGAGTGTCCAGCTGCACCCTACAGCTTACACTTGGTTTCCTCTTGTGGTTGTCAAAGCTGGAGGGATGGCTGCGATCTCCCAGCCCCACTCTGGCCTTGAGAGAGAAGACCCAGTCATCAGCTGCATGATAACACAGAAAAAAATTGGATGGATCTTTAGCAGCAAAACCAGCCAAACCCCCTCATTTCTCCCTAGACCATAGCCCTGGAGATACTGGGTAGCTGAATAGTGCTCCTACCCAGAAGTCCCAAGCAAATGGTATTGTGGAGCAACAGAAGAGAAACCCTGCCCTTTTTCTCCACTCCTTCTGGACCAGCATAACCTGATAGTTCATTCTTATTTTCCTGATGCTCCCGCCCCCATGCCCTGGGAACACAGTGAGCCTGCAAGGAGGAGCTGCACGTTTGTCCCCACTGCAGGCTCCTGTCCTGGCTGCTCCCTCACTGCTGCAGCCCCGCTGCCACCCACCAGTCCCACCACCCTGGTGGGAGCACAGGGACACCGGAGGGATGCCTAGCATCCCCTCCATGCTCCTTGCAGCACCTGGAGATGAGATTTGCAATCACAGACCTCAGCCCAGCTCTGCGGACAGCACGTACAGTGCAGATGGACTTCCAGACAGTTTAGCTGCAGCCTCATGAACTTGTAAAAAATCAGATTTTTTTTCTTTTCTGTGGTACATAGTACATATACATCTGGTTGCTGTCCATAGGAACAATAAAAGACTTACCTAGCCAAACTGCCATCCCTCCCAACCAACAGTTGCTCCAAACCAAGGAGCTGTCAGAGCTATCCAACACACATACACATACAAAAAAACCCTCAAGAGTTGTTAAACATTAGCATAGCAATATATTTCCCTTAATTGCATCCAAAGAAATGATTGACCTATTTGAGTTTCAGTTTCCAAAAACCATATATATGTAAAAACATCAATCTGAGACAGGAACCCAACTTGGAAAGTTTCTGACAAAATGCTCAAGATCTGGCAAGGTTTTAAGCAATTCAGAACAATGTTTTAAAATGGAGTTGTCAGGCAACCTGAAGCGTAAAGCAGTTCTGCCAGCTCCTCTTGTAATAAAAATAAATGATCATTTGTTGCTTTCTGAATTCTAATATGCAGATGAGTGAATATATTATACAATGTCCTATGTCCCAAACTCCATCTTCATTTAAATTTTAAAGTCACTGTAATATGTTGCATAAATATAAGGGGAAAAATAATTACTGTTGATAGCATAGTTCTGAAAAGTTTTCAAGCATGCAAAAAGCACAGAAATTGTTATTTTGACATTAATCAGTGAGAAGGCCCTGAGCATGTCAGAGTTGTGACAGACAGGATCATTATCACCAGACATGGCAGGAACTTTCACCTAGCACAGAATTATTGGGGGGGGGGGGGGGGAGGGGGGAAAGAAGCCTTTCTGTTTTTTTGTTTTGTTTTGTTTGTTTGTTTTTTCATTTCCAGAGAAACTGAAAATGTTTACATTGTGTATTGTAATAATAGTGGTTTAATTCTTTTTCTTATGGAACTGATTACAAGATATCCAGGAAACATTTCAGCATAAAACCTACCCTCCCATAGCCCCCGTAACGGGCCGCTTCCTTCTGGCTGTGAAGGTGCAGGCGATTCACAGATCCCCTGGGGGCTGAGCCAGGGAATCCAGCCCTTTGCTGGGTAACAGTCCGACTGCTCATCATCTGCTCTGTCAGGCTTCCCTGCTCTGACGTGCTCTGCCGAGTTGCAGAAAGGCAGGTATGGTCCCCTCTCTGTCTAGCCTTCAGGTGCTTTAACATGATTTGAGACCCAGGAAGAAGAAAGAAATGACTCAGATAAAGTAGACGAGGGCCTCTGGTTTAATTTTTTCTCTAAGTCACAAGTTTCTTCCTGAAATCCCGGTATACACGATCTTAGCTACCATGATAGTTTTAAACTACAAGCTGAACTGGAATAAAAAGCAAAGAAAGTTTAATTAATTGGCTAATTAATTATTTCTCCCTCTTATAATAAGAAGATAATGTTCACAGATACAAAACAGAGGCACAGATCCTGCAGCTGGTTTGTCACTGCTGCAAGTTCCTCAATGCTGGTAGCAGCCTGCAGTGGTATCCCCCTGAAATCAGGGGCTCTCCTCCAGGTTCCCTCTCCTTCATCTTCCTGCTGCTTGAAGGAGCCATTAACCAAGCAACTAGAGTTGCTTCTGAGTTGTCTAAAGGGTTTCAGGAAGGTAGTCCTGATAGAAAGTTTGGGAGAAAACTATCCTAGTGAGAGAGAAAAATAAATAAATAAATAAAGACTTTTTTTTTATTGTTTCTCAAAAGGCTGAAAGCAGAACTCCTTTTGGAAATATGAAAGTAATTAAATCAGTGATACCCAAGGGGAGAGTCACTCCTGGCAGGCAGTATGTGAGTAATGGCCTCATCCAGGCAGTGTGGCAAAAGCTACAAAGGCAATTCTGAAATCTTCCCAGCATGGGGCAGAGGGACGTCCAGAGCTTCGATTAACTGTCTGCATCCCTTGCCAGTGCTCCAGCAGCAACATTTGGGGTGAGTAGGAAGTGTCTGTAAGAAATTCTACCAGCAGGATGTTGCCCTAACCCCCTGATCTCAGAGCTATTAAATGAAGCAATGATCAATGAATACAGGGTAGATTCTGCCCACCTTAAAAATAAAATAAAATAGATAAACCAAGAGAGAAGGCTACATAACTGTAGTGCAGCTAGCTGAGCTATCTAGGGAGTTATTCCAGTCTTCAGAAGACAAAATATTTGCAACACTGATATCCAAAGGCTGAACATGACAGATTTAGAAATAAAACTTTTTTTTCCATCCAGGTGAATTATCAGTACAGAAACTTCTGCAGCAATGTAATTTTTCACATGGAGACATACAACAAAATATGTTATCAACATTTTCTTGTGATACTATTCATAAATACCACATTTGGAATGGTAGACATATGTTAGCATCACATAAAGAGATTCACAAGACTTAGTCACTGTGATGAGCATATCAAGATAGTCTCAACCTATGAGTGTAGAAGACTGTTCAGAAGGTGGATGCAATTCAGAGATTTTCGGAGAGGTCCTTCCGTGACCTTTCGGGGAAGAGCTGAAGATTGCATGGGGAGGGCAGGGTGTGGGCTGAGGACATGCTGAACAGGTGGGGGAGCAGGCACGGAGCGTTTTGATGAGAAAGGACAGTGAAACAGTGGTAGTGCAAGCAGAAAAAACATTCTATGGTAATCAAATGAGAGGAACCTGCTGAGAACATCTGAGATGTAGATTCATGACATGCAGGTGTATTGGTGAGCCTACAGCAAGGCTGGACCCCCCCCAAAGCATGGCGCTTGCTGAATTAACAAGTGCCAGTTTAGTTTTAGTGGAGGGCTAAAGCATGATGAAAGTGTGGTGTAAATGGTCTGAGGTCTGTAAGGGTTCTGGAAACTCTGGGCAGGGGACACATAGCCTCTGTGTTGCCCATTCCCCTGGAGCCAGGCTTGAAGCACCCTCTTTGCAGGACAAAACTTTTTCCAACACACAGCTGAGAAATATTTCCCTGACTTACACCCATCTGCTCCCATTGTCCCAGTTGTCCCTTACTGTAGTTTAAATAATAACTCTCTATATGATGCAGAATCAAAAGATTTCCTCCAGTGTGACTGGTTAGAGGAACAACATTGTTTCTTATCAAGAAAAGCACCTTTTTATTCAAAGTTAGTCTTGCACCATCTAGTTTAATAAATCCGTTTTAAGTTCTTCTCTTGTTTCACTGATCCCACTTTCATTTTTCTGTGTCCAAATTGGCTCCAACAGCTCAGATACCACAGGGATCAAACTAGCTGGCTGAAAGGTGCCAGGTTGCTCTTTTCTTTTGGCCTGGGAACTCTCCCACCTACTCTTCGTTGCTCCAATGCCACCCTCAACTTAGTAAATTTATATGAAATAATCATAGAATCATAGAATATCCCAAGTTGGAAGGGACTCATAAGGATCATCAAGTCCAACTCCTGGCACCGCACAGGTCTACCCAAAATTTTAGACCATGTGACTAAGTGCACAGTCCAAATGATTCTTGAATTCCGACAGGCTTGGTGCAGGGACTACTTCCCTGGGGAGCCTGTTCCAGTGTGTGACCACCCTCTCGGTGAAGAACCTCTTCCTCAAGTCAAGTCTAAACTTCCCCTGCCTCAGCTTAACACCATTCTCGTGGGTCCTATCACTGGTATTAATCACTTCAGGGACTGGAAGTTGATGTTCTGGATATTTTTAGAAGTCCAAGATTATCTGGCCCCTGGCTCCTGAGCATTGAGTTGTTCAGAAGTTGCTCCTCCATGGAGGCGATCAACTCCATTTTCATGCCTTCATTCACAACAGCATCCTGACATTGCTTCTGCATTCAATGCTTTCTTCATTTGTGATAAATGATGTAAAATATGTGTATAGTTTTGGGGCTATATCCAAAAAATCTTTAATCTTCACTATCACTGATCAGCAAATGCCTGCCTGCCTTCCTTCCTTCCTTCCTTCCTTCCTTCCTTCCTTCCTTCCTTCCTTCCTTCCTGTCTCTTTCTCTTTTTTTCTTTTTTCTCTCTCTTTCTCTCTTTCTCTTTCTCTCTTTCTCTCATTTCCTTTTATTCATAACAAGAACAAACCTTTTACAATTTGCTTCAATTCAGTTTTAACTCTGCTTGACTTTTACCAATTTTCACTTTTTAAATACACTTTCTGAGATTTAAGACAGAAGTTTATTTGCTGCTTAGTTCTTTCTTCTTGTCCTTGCAGCCTGTCTACTTGATCCTAACAGACTTTTGGATGAGGTTATTCATTGTGTTAAACCTGGAGCCCAGTCTTCCAGGATTTTTCCACTTGCTTTGGAAGCCTGTTCCAGACACTGTTGCATATTTGGTTTCAATATATTCCCACTGCTTTCTCACTTATGTCTCTGAGCTGCTCAGGTCAGTCATCTTAGTTCATTTGGCTTATCATTTGTCCTTTAAAATCAAGAGCTTTACTTGCAGACTAATAAAGTGAGTCCTCCATTTGTCAGAAAAAAATACAATTCAACATAAAGCTACTTATTAGTAACTGGCTCTGCCAGACAAATCCAGACGTAATGCAGTATCACTCCCAGTTAGTAGAAGAATTTTGGAGAAGGTGTACCTGCCACAGGCAGGAACATCTGGGGTGGGCCAGCCTGTAGAAGACTGTGTGTCACAAACCACTTCTCACCTGCCAGAATGTGATGCTGGCTCCAATGGAAGATGAGCAACTTCTGCTCCAACAAAAGAGTTCCAGTGTCAGAAGGAAGAAATGTCATTTCCTTTTGGTACTTTCCAAGCAGAACCTGATTTAAGAGGCCCAGAGAAAGGACAGTCACTTGGAAGGGCCTCAGAGGTGTACCTAACTTTTCTCAGAAGTGCATTTTATGACATTTCAAGGGGCTCACTGTTTTTCTGCAAATAGCAGTTAGACCTAGGCAATGCTCATCATTGGGAGCAAGTCACTAACTTCTGTGTTACCTAGGGCAGAAGTGGACATCAGTGGAGTATCTTAGCAATGCCAACAACATAGAAAAACTCCTGTATGAACTAACTGGCCACAAAAATCAAAGCCAAACCCTATCTCATAAGAGTTTTTTTTTTCCTGTGTGCCATCACTGCATCTCCACAGCTGGTTCCCATGGGTACCACTGCACTATTTGCCCTAGAGCCAGCTTAAACCATTCCACCTGAATCAACTCATCTCTGCATAAACCAGCAACTCAGGAATATGAAACACCACTAGCCTTTTATCTTAAAATACATTTGTCTCAGGAATTTACCTGTGCTTTTTCTATGTTTCTTCAGTGAGAAATTAATCTGTCTGTCAACATTTCTTTCCATTAAACCTGCACTTGTTTATTTTAAAATAAAAGCTGCCACACTGAGCATAAAAATACGCAATGTTTTATGTGGGAATCTGAAAGAATGTTATATTAAAATGCACATTCTTTGCTTCTTTCTGAATCTCATGAGACTCTCTTCCATGGAATTTCAGCTCGGAAAAATGTTCTTCTGCATTAAGGTGAATTAAACCTTTTCAACTATAAAAGTTTATTTGTGTAATGCACACACCTCTAGTGAAGTTTGCTTTAAAATAAACAATAAATAGTACTTTGACCCAACTGCTCCTCTGTTCCTGCAGTAAAAACTGCAGCCATATACTCTGGTCCATCAAGACTGCTCTGCAGAGATACTGCACTGAGTGCAATACACTTACCCCTAGCTGTAAATCCTTGATCTCTGGAGTGGCCCCACAGGGAGAGGGCATCTCTGGGAGAGTACAATGATGTAAGTAAAAGTAAAAATATCAACTTTATACTGATGCACATGTTGCCTTATCCAGGTCACTATCTCCAAATCCTTCTTCTGTGCAAATCACACTGAAGTGGAAGAAGAGGATGGTAGGAGCTCAGGCACGCAGTAGTTCTCCTTGGAGCATGAAACGTGGGTGCTGCCTTGTCAGAAAACAGCTGTGATACGGATATGTGTGTTCAGCCTGTGAGGCTGCTGTAATTAAAAGTCCTTGCTGGGATTCTGACTGACCCTTAGCTTTATACACACACGGATGTCAAATGTCAAACTGTCTCCCTAGCTCCAGCAAAACTGGCCTGATGAGACAGCCGCTAGTGAAAGTGGAGCAGTCTATTGGGACATCTGGCATTCAGCATAATTGTTTATGAGACAAAACTTGCCAGAAGCAGCAGCAGGCCAAATTGGAAAGAACTAATGGCTAAATATTGGGGAATTATCTGGCTGGAGCAGTACGGCCCAGCCTGGTTAATTAGGAGCTAGCAATGAATATAGAATCGCTGTTAATTTTAACCCATCATGCCTTTCCTGAGGCGAAATAGTGAGAGTATCTGTATTACTGTTTTGGTAAATGGTGGAAGGGAATGTTTAACAATGGTGGATTTTCTTCTTTATCTTAAGTGCTTCACCCTTCATCTTGCAGACACACACCCACACTAGCAAGCCAGCTAAGCTGATAGCAGCAAGCACACCAGCATCTGGCCCTGGGTGCCTTTTCAGTGCTTTCTACAACTATTTCCTTCAGTGGCAGCAGCACTCCGGTGCCTGCACACTGCAGACACTGTGGCTCTGCCTGCTACCAAAGGTCCCCAGTTTCCCCCATCCTTGCTGCCGGTGACTGCTGGGCATCCCCACAGGGCAGGAGCCAAAGCTCTGCTGCTGCAGGGAGAGCTGGACAAGGGGATGTGGGGCAGGGTGGGACCCAAAAGCTTTCCTGTTTGTGTCAGAATTTAGACTGATCAGGGTTGTAGCACTGGAGATATCAGCCTATGAAGAAATGAACTTGTTTGGCTCTAACAGTCAGACAATGACTGACCTGATGGGTGAAAGCCCACTTAGCCTCAGCAGTCCCTTCTGAGGCATCTTGGGCTTCTGCATTATGTGTTCAGCCTGGCCATCACTTGGGAGGGTCTGCTTGTATGGCAACTTGATGACAACTCAAAGGAGGTTGCTTTGAGTATAATCTTACTGCCTGTTGAGGAGATAACGTTCCCTCAGATGTTGTATTATGTATTAATCCACAAAAGGTACCAATTCCCAAAGAGCAGAAATGATTGTGGTAGATGTCTGTGATAAGACAAAAAAACATCTCCAGCTACTGTAAATAAGAAACCACCACAGTCTGGAAGTTCATTCCCTCAACAAGACAAATGAAATCAGTTTGGATTTTGGACAACTGCCTCTGGATACTTTCCATGGAAACATTCAAGCTTTCAGCAGGGCCTGGGGCATATCTTGGCAAGAAAAACCCGCACTTACAATTCTCTCTATATATTAGCACTGATTTGGGCAATCAGGCTTACATCTTGGCTAACGCTCCCACTTAAGTGTTTCATATCTCAGATTTCAATGTTCTCAAAGTGCACCTAGTATTCTCGAACCGTAGCTTTGATTTCTCCAGAAATGTGTGAATGACAGTTACTCCAGTACTAGAGAGTGATGTGCATCAATGAAATATCCCAAGAAGATAGCCCTGATTGTTTTTTGTCTTAACTCAGGCATAAGATTTTCCAAATATGTGTGAAAATTCCCTAAGTTGCTCAACAAATTCATCTTCCATTGAACTGATGATCAAAATGTCCAAATATGGCACGATGCACGGAATTATGGAAAGCAGAACTACTCTGAAGGGTTGAAAATTTCCCCAAATGATGGAAATGTCGATTCGGGATTGGAATAGTACGCTGAGCCTCAAGACTGTGCAGCTGCAGCATCTTTGATATGCCTAAGGAAGATCCAATTCTGTGAGATCTTCCAACAACTACAACAGATTATTTATTAAAGGCAAGCATGAGATACAGCTGCTCTTGGTACCTCGTTCATGACTCATTTGTCATGAAAGCCACAATTGCCATTTGGTCTGTGTATAGGCTTAAACTTAATTGCCCTAGCTGCTCAATGAGTTGCGCAGTGTCTGTTTCTGTCCTTGTCCACAAAACAAAATGACACCATGGGCCTTCATTTTAGCAGTATGACTTTCAGATCCAGTAGAATGATATCAGGCTGGCTTTATAGACTCCTAACTCTTCAAAACACCTTTGGGGGGATCCTCCAACAGTCCTTCTTAGTCATCCTTCTCTGATAATGGACTCTTTGAACACCAATTCCCTTTTCTCACAAATGAGGCTTTTGTGCTCACTCATACTCTTTCTCAGAGTCAGAGCAGACTTCCAACAGGCAGGTGCTGGTGATGTGAATGTCAAGACCATTCTGGTTTCAGAGATTACATCATGAAAAGGTGAGGTTTGGGTGCCAGAAAGAAATGGTTGAAGGTGTCCTCACAGAAGACCCATCAGAGCAGGGCCAGAGCTCATTCTGTTTTGCATTTCTGGTCACTTCTAGTAAGAAGAAAGATTTTAGAACGGTTCAGAGGCCTGAGATAGGAGGCGATTTCCATGAGGGACCAGGTCTTCTACCCCACCATGTGGCATCTTTCATTTGCTAACATACATCCTCCATCTGTTTTCATTCCACTGCTGTGTCTGAACCTGGCCATTCTCAAAAACAAGCACATGCTTTGAAACACTTGAGTAATTCTCAATTTTTATCTAAGAAAATAGAAAATAAGGATGTCTATTCCCTCCTCAGCACTCAGCACTAGGAAGTAAGCCGTACCTCTGTGCAGCTTCCAGCTTGATTCCTCAACCTGCCCTGTTCTCCTTTCCTCACTTACTCCTTCTCTCACAGGATCCTCTTGCCATGATCAAGGAGAGATGAACTGAAATATTTCAGGAAGGAAGACTTTTTCTGGGACGGGTTCCAAATGACCTTTCTTTCTTAATTTAAACTTAATTTTATCTCACATTATAAAAGCTGATTGCACCAGGTTGTATAGCATTTATATGGAGAACAGAAACTGAGTCTGAGTGTTGTAATGAACTGCACTTTCCATATTATTTGTGACAATATATTTTTACTGGAAATTTCAAAACATGTCTGGTGGGATATCACTTGGCTCCTGTATCTGCTGAAGTGAAATAAAATCCTGTGTTTTTGCTAATAGCTGTGAAAATTCTTAGCAGGCGTTAATAAATAGGAGAAAAAACCTTTTCTCTCTCTCTCTCTCTCTCTCTTTTTTTTTTTTTTTTCCCCTCAAAAAAATAGATTTTTAGATTGGACTTGGAAAAAAAATATGAACAAAAAATGCAGAAAGTAACTGGGTGGGATTTACAAAAACACCTAAGAAAGAAATATACCTTTTCTCCCCATGCAATGCATTTCTTGCTGGAGCAGTGGTACTGATGCATACATTTTATACAATTTATACAATGTTATCTTTCTTCTCAAATGTTTAAAAACCTGTTATACTGTTTTTAGAGCTCAGAGGTATGTCGTTTTAACTTTTCATCAAGCTCCAATGCATGTATTTATTGGTATATCGTCTGAAAGAAGCGAGCATTCTTCATTCACCTGGTATCAATTAAAAATACAGAATTTTTAGCTTTCCATCCTGAGTGGAGCACTCTCAGAGAGCCCCCACTGCTGAGTTCCTGGTGACTTAGGTCAGGGTGAGATGTACAGGCAGCATTTTCTGCTCCCACCTTACAAACAGCAGAGGCTGAGAAGAGGAGCAACGCCTCTGTGTAAAGCTGGGCAGTGTTTAGAACCAAAACACAATTCTTGTCTGTTGGCACCTTTAAATGCAAAGAGACCTGGCCAACACTGTGCAGGATGAACATGCCCCAGGATGTGATTTTAGATGAGGGAAGCACACCAGTTCCTTTAGCAATTAAGGATGAAGAAGACTGAGTATGCCTGGAAGGATGCTCCACATGAGTGTACATAGTTTCTCTTTCTTACCCTGGTGTTACATGGATCCAGATCACTGACACTGGTAAACCACCAGCAATCTCTGATTCAGAGAGAAAAACTGGTGAAGAAAACTGTCTACCATCTGCAGGAGGTGCAGGGTCAGAACCCCTGAGACCTGCTGTCTGCCTGCTTGTCCCCCCCTCTTCCCACCCTGCCCTCCAGGTTCCTCATGCTGTTTTCTCCCCTCTACAGCCAGGATGGGCCTTGCCAAGACAGAGGGATGTGTGTTTGGATGTCCTCGGTGAGGGCAGGCCAGGGGGAAGACTTGACTGGGTGAGGGTGGTTGGGTTATGAAACCCTTAAGGAATTAAACGAATTAATACACATGTACAGAAAATGTGTCCAGACTGCCATCTGAACCTACATCCTCCGAGACAATCTCACCTTTTCCAACCCCCACCCCCAGCTAGAAACACTATCTGAAGAGCAATTATGAACTCTGCTGGTTCTGTCTGCCCTCGGTGCTTGGAAACACTCATGGGGTCCTGCTATGTGTCCAAGGCATGGGGCACCACCAGGGCTGAAGAAGGCAGAGGTTCAGAATGGACCATCAGGCTGATACAGCACACATCCCCAAACGCAGCCAGGCACTGACCTGTTGAGTGCAGGTTTCATCAATTACTTTTGGTGTTGGCTTTTTTTTTTTTTTTAGATAATTTTTAATGGCCTTCAGCTCTGTGATGATGAGCTGCAGGTTGTACCCCACCCACAGTCACCTGTGTCACTGGTGTGCCCCTGTGTAGATGGGGACAACTGTCCTACACAGCTGCAGAGAATGTGGCTGCAGCTCATTTTCCACTGCATCGGTGTCATGGAGCCTGGTGTGGTTCAAATAACTGTGATTACAGCCTTACATTTTCGGTGATTCAATTAACAGCCTGATTAGTAAGATACTGTTCCATTTTATAATTAGATTAATGGGAGCATTCATTCAGAAGTTGTTATCTCACTTAATAATGACCTCACTGATTATTCTATCTCCTTTAACTGACTGATTTTGATTAAAATAAATATAGCTCACAGCACCTGGAAATTCATTCTTCTATTCAGAAGGAATCTGATAGAAAGAGATTCCCTTTTAAGAATTTCTTGAGAGTGATTAAATATTTTGGTCCTCCTGAGGCTGAATTTTCATGTTTTTAAAGATGACATTTTTGAAATATTTGATAATAAAATATTTATCAAGCGCTGTATTTATATTTTCAATACATCTGTTTCTACTTTGACTGTTTGAACATAATTTCAGCAGAAATATATATTTGCATGCTGTGCTGATTTAAAAAAAAAACACCCGCAAGTGTTTATACACACACATACATTTTCACACACACACAGACAACGTACTGTTGAGCATTACTGTTCATGCAATCCTGTACTCACACACAGATTTCTGCTTTGGGAAGAAACACAGCCATCAGTCATTTAGCCAATTGAATTTATCAGATTCCCTGCTGCTTATGATGTTATTTTGTATATTAATCTATTTTCTAAAAGCTGTAAGAATTAGCAAGAACAACTGCTAAACACTTTAATATGGGAAAAAAAAATAGAAAGAAAAAAAAAAGAAGAAAAAAAAAGCAAAAAGGAAAATTAAGTTAGCAGGCTTGTCAGAACAAGCAAAGTACACCTGATTATCATGACACAATTAGTGGCAATCACCAAATCTGTGCTGTTTTGAGCAAATTCAGTTTTGTCACCAGAGAGGTGAACATGGTCATGACCATTTGGAGCACCTGTTTTGGGAGGTACTGAGAGAACTTTACAAGGCCTTTTTATAAAAAAAAAAAAAAAATGTACCTCTTTTTTCAGAATCTCAGGTCTAGAGACAAGCAGCCCCTGGTGGAAGGTGACCAGGGTGACCTGCTGTTTCTCCTATGGGAAGAGCTCGGCTATAACCTAATTTCCTGGGGCTCCAAGGAGACTCTGCATCCCCCATTTGCAGATGCAGTGGTGCGGTGAAGAGCACAATGTGTTTCCTCCATATTTCAACACTAAATGCTGAGGACCAAGAACTACACGGGTTGGCTCTGGTTAAAAGGAAAAAAGAAATCCCATCGGAGCAGGGCTGGCTCTGCTTATTAGCGTTCATTGCCTCGCTGGAGGGGATGAGGTGACATGGGCTTTTGCTGGTGCGGGGCATGGTCTGGTAAAGATACGGGAACCACTGATGGCCAAACACAACTTGGGTTGGTATTAAATGAGTTGATGCAACTGGTTTTCTCCAAAGGCAGCCACCCAACCACTACCCAACCTGATGCTGACCCAACAGCAACATCAAAACTCACCGCTGATAAAGGAAGAAAAGCTATCAGCAAAAGGTGTAGCTAACAGCAAGGTCTGGACTCATGCAGCTTGTGAAATGAGAAACTGCTGAAATTACCCCTCTCTTCAGGCCCTGAATAACCTGACAAACAGAACCCATAGCCTGGTCTGCTTGGAGCAGGTCACTTCCCATCACATCCTAATCCACTCTTAAATGCTTCCAGCCCAGCCAATCTGCCTGCATCCCCAAATCCTACTCGTGCCACTTGACCTGGCTGCCATAACACCTTCCTGCAGCTCCAAGACAGAAGGGAAAAGATTCTGCCAGAGATGAAGAGAGGCAGTGGAGCTCCTCCCTTGGGTTGCTGCCCTGCTTGCTCTAGAAAACCAAACAACTCAAAGAGGAGTGGAGCAGCTGCAGAAGATGAAAGCCCCTGATTTGAATCAAAATTCCCATGCCAACAAAGTGGGGAGTGCAGTAGAAACTTCAAGGTGAGAGTCAGGATCAGCAGGATCTCTGCTTGGTTCAAGACCTTTCACTTACTGTGTTAAAGCATCTCCCTTCTGAATTTCTCCCTCCTGGGCTCCTTGGCATGCTTCTCACCTCTGCTCCCTGTCCCCAGCAGCCCAAGCCCCTGCCCCACCAAACCATGGGACACCCTCACCTTCCCCAGCCCACACCTTGGGACACAAGGTCCAGCCAGCAGCTCTGGAGGATTTGCTCTGAGCTGTGTGATGGTCTCAGGGCAAAGTTTCACTTTGTGGAGGAGCTGGTGGCAGAATCTGTTCAAAACACTCTGGTTCCCACTCTGTGCCCTACATTTCTGCTTCAAAAGTTATTTCCCCCCTAGCTTTTCTTCCTTATGTGCAGAAAAATGTTTACTTAAAGGTTAAAAACCATTGCCTGTGAGTCAGGAGAAGAATCTGGTGTGCGTGGAGCAAAGTGTCTAGACAAAGACACTATAATGAAGACCTAATTAAATGAAAGGTGCCTAAGGAAATCAGGGTGGACAAGAATTTTCTGCCAGGTGTCAAATGCCAGCACCTCTCTGAGTGCATAGGGCAGACCTGCAGAGGCTGACGAAAGACGACAGTCTAGAAACGTGGACGTTTGTGATCATCTATAAACAGAAATTCTGAGCAACCTGCAGAGCAGAGGAACATCAGAGAGGACTTTTCTCCTAACATGAGGCAAACACACTGCCTAAAACAAGAAGTCCTAAACCAGACTTATCCCACACCAAGCCTGGCCCATGGTTGTACAGCTTTTCCCAGACTGTATTCCTTTTCATGACACTGTGCTTGCACTCCACACCTACTCCTTCCCTGGGGAACATCACCTTTTCTGCTCCTTGATGGGCAGTCTAAGTAAGGGCACAGCCTCCAGCACCAGAGAAGACCTTCCTGGTCCAGCCCAGGTTTCTGTGCTATTGATTCACCAATGAAATTGACTCCAGAGAATCTCATATAGATGTTGGAGACATTATCCTGTGCATTTCCTTTCATTTAGTTTTCAGAAGCTTCACAGAGCCCATCCATTACCTCTGTGGAAGCAATGGGCTGGTGCTTGGTGGACAGAGGGTCGGCACTCAGGTCCATGGACATAGCACAAAGTAAATGACCCAGGAGGACCAGGAAATGACCCAGTGCAGCTGTATTCTGACAGCTGCCACCACCACGTGATGCGTGCCACAGTGCCTGCACAAGCCCAGTGCCGTGGGAAGGTGTGTGCTGCACCGCACCTGCTAGGCAGCACGAGCATATGTAGCTGAGAAAGAACAGAGCACAACATTTCCCTTGTTGTCTGAAGAAGTGTTACCATTCTGATCCTTGCATGGTGTGTGAAGTCTATTTTCTACTTTTAATTTTATTTTTCGCATATTTCTTGGTGAGAAAATATTGTGCATTTGTTTTTCTAACATTTCAGGCTGGAGGTCCTGAAATGGATCTGACTGAAATAACGTCAGCCACATTTGACTGACTCATCAGAAATACAACTTGCAAATCCTTCAACCCATACATGTAATCACAGGTTCTCAGGTCTAAAGGTTTGTCAAGAAAAATAAATCCAGAGTAGCACCGATGAGCTATGTCTCCTTCTGAACTATGCTTCTGAAGTTTTTAGTCTATTTTAAAGGTAGCAGTTTCTCAGAAAAATCCCAAATCAGGGAGGTACTGTAGTCCTTGGCCTTGTAATCTGGGGAGCAGTTTGTTCAGGCTACTGAGTGCCACCTGCATATTGCACGCAGCATGATCTTTTCTCCTCTCAGACCATCACATGGTGCTCCCCCACCCAAATTGTCTGCTTGGAGCACCTAATGAGTTTGCAGGTCTTACAGCCAGCCAGTCAAATGTTTCTAACTATATATCAAACAGAAAAATAGCCTGGAAAGGCATCTCCTACCCAAGGCAAGTGATGAGCAGAGGAGTTTCCAAAGCACTGTGATCAATGAGATGTGTTTTCAGGAATACCTCTCAAACCTCCCAATCCCAAACATGAGGAGCAAGAACTTGTTCTGTTCAGCAAACACAAGTGAAGAGATTCAGCTTCCATCCACAAACACCATGAGGCCAAACTCCCAAGTTACATCTAAGTAAGGGTAACAGCAGGGAGTGCAGGGAGAAATGCAAAAGGCTGAGCATGACAGCCTTTGACAATGGCAGAAAATGAACCCAGTCCTTATTTGATTAATAATTAATAGGAGCAATAACTGATAGCAATAGTCTTTGAATGATCTCACTCGGGCGATAGGAAGGCTCATCCAACCCAGGCACTTGTGCCTCACTCCAGTTTCACTGATGACCAGGTGGTGACAGGTACTTTGGAGTTGTCTAAACTCCAGAATTTACTGTCCTTTTCATAACAATACAAAGTGTTAATTTTGTTAAAGTACTATACCTCTCCGTATGGAATCTGTGAAATGCTCACACACCCAGCTGTGGGAGTCCAGCCATGCTCCCCAGGTTGCAGCCAGGCACACCATCACACTTAGGTGTGTCTCCATCTCCCATTTCCAAGCACAGACTGGCACTTCTCAGCCTTTGAGTCTTGAAGGACCACTTAGCCTGACAAAAAAATAATTAAAATAATAATAGTAATAATAGTAATAGTAATAGTAATAGTAATAGTAATAATAAAATATCCACAAAAAATATTTTCTGCAGTGCCTCCACATGATTTTTTTTACAACCCACCAAAAATGAGATTAAATTCTGAAAGTTCACTTAAAGTTTTTATTTTCTTGTAGGATTTTTAAATCCACTCACTGACTCCAGAACTCACACAAGTGACTCCTACACCCTCTTCCAAATGACTTTGCAGAATATTCTCTAATCTGATATCTGTAGAGATATGAAATTTAATGTATTTTCAAAGCCAAAAACTATTGGCTCATTGATCCACACAAAGAAGTAGTGTTTAATCACAGATAAAAAAGCTTTGGGTTGATTTTTTTTATTTTTTTATTTTTTGTACTTATATGTAAAGTTTCCTCTTGTGTGATCTCATGGTTTAGTGCACAGTTTGGTCCATTTGCAGATCTACAGGAAAGCATTTTCACCATAGCTTTCTCTTTGTGACCACTCAACTTCCATTCGCCAGGTCATTACACCTATGTATCTACTTCCAAAGGTCAAAGAAGTTTTTGTGGACTAAACAGGACTTTATTTTATTTTATATTAAATCCAAATAGAGGCTTTAGAAGAGACAGAACCTAAGAACCACCAAAAAAAAAAATCCATAAACATTTAATTCCCTTTGCAGGTCTCCTTTGAATAGCCAAGGAGCTGCTGTATGGATGTTCATTTACAGTAGATATCCCCAGTTTCCACTGTGGTTTTTAGGAGAACAGCCATAAAAATACCCACAGAGATGGATTGCACCAAGCTACAAAGCTCAGAAACAGAAAGATTATTATTTTTTTCCTGACTGGATAACAACAATTCTGAACATTTTGAATTGAAGTGACACAGTGACTTGGCAGAGTCTGTCAGCTTCCCAAAAAGAACATGAGTATTTCGAAAGGAGCACGAGTACTTCTAAAGAAGGTTGCAGAATGTTAATTGCCTATGGATACTGTAAAATAAGAACTAAAATACCAAAGGTTGCTAGGTCCCCATCAATCTTTTTTTTTTTTTTTTTTTTTTTTTTTTTAACCAGAATTCAGGCTGCAGCTCTGACTTGCTATAAAGGTAAAAGCCTTTTTCTTATGTACCTGCAGATGCAGGATGAGACTTGTCCATGTCTTTCTCTCCCAGAAACAGGTCATAAAACACTATCTCCATCTACAGAATCCATGCAAGACTGACATTCTCCTTTGCACATTTCTGACATGCAACCTTTAGAGGCTTTACTAGAGAGGAAAATTAGAATGAATGCCCTAAACCTATAAAATAAGAAACGTGAGATAAAACAACTGTCTCTACATGGAAACCTCAGTATCCCCGTCTCTGCCCCCTCCAGATGGCATCTGAGGGGCCAAATGCTGCCCCAGTTACCCCAGTATAAACTTCTGAAGTCCACAAGTACAGCTAGTGACAAGATTCAGCCCTGTCTGTTGAGTTCTGCTGCAGAAAATTTGGAGGATGACTTTAATCCGAAGGTTTTTGTTTTTTTTTCTCCAAGAGATGGGTAAATATTTGTTTTCAGCATGTGCGATGACTCTGGTGACCACAACACAACAAAGTTTCCAGCTGAGCTCAGCCCCTACAGCCTCTGCCAGCTCCTGGTTTGGCTTCTCCAGAGTTAGGCTGGCTCTTTGCATGGTCTGGTACAACCTCCCCGGGGAGGTGGGGCCATTAATTACCCATGGGTGCTCACTGAAGAACAACATGTCATTATTCACAGCTAGTCTTGCTTTACCGAGTGATGATCAGATGAGTGGTAGGTGAAGTCTAAGTGCGCCAAAGGTGAAGGGCAGGGTGAGTTTCCCAGGTATTCTGAGGATGTGTGAAGCACTCATGACACAAAGATGTAAGCCTGATACAGATGCTCAGTAAGAAAAAGTTGCAACTTGTAGTACAAAAATTTATCATAGAATCCTGGAATGGTTTGTGTTAGAAAGGACCTTAAATCCCATCTAGTTCCACTTCCTGCCATGGGCAGGGACACCTCCCACCAGCCCAGACTGCCCCCAGACCCATCCAGCCTGGCCTTGGGCACTGCCACGGATGGGACAGCCACAGATTTTCTGGGCAGCCTGAGCCAGGGCCTCAACGCCCTCTGAGTAAAGAATTTCTTCCTCATATTTAATCTATACCTATCCTCATTTAGTTTAAGCCAATACCCCTTGTCCTGTCACAGTACTCCCAACACGGAGTCCCTCCCCAGCTTTCCTGCAGCCCTCTTTAGGCACTGGCAGGCTGCTGTAAGGTCACCCCGGAGCCTTCTCTTCTCCAGGCTGAACAACCCCAACTCCCTCAGCCTTTCTTCACAAGACAGGTGGACCAACCCTCTGATCATCCTTATGGCCCTCCTGTGGGCCCAACTCTGACTCCGTCAGTCACAGGAAAGGCTTTAGACTTTCTGCCCCTCAAAACAGAATGAGGAAGACAACAGCTCTGGATGTGTTTTCATGTATTTCACTGTTCATGTTATCAGGAGAGAGAGAGGTCAGCTCAAGGTAAATACGAAATGAAAAACTTCCAGCTCAGCATCAGTATCGATCTCTAAGAATAAGGAGAAATACTCAGGTTTCTGAAACAGTCAAACCTAAATAATAAATGTGAGTAAAGAATGGGTCATTAAAAATGCCTTAAATTCTGCATCTGAAATATTTCAGTGTCCTTGTTCGATGAAGGATGTTGAGACTGGCCTATTTGCAGATTGCAAGAAATACAAGACTTTCTGGGAATGTGTAGGGTTCTTTCAACAGTCTCAGTGCTGCTGAATTGTAGCTCAACGTCCCCCTGAACACCACACCAAGAGTGCAATCTTATAGTGGGACAACAGGACTGGTCTGCCCCCTGCATCATTCTGACCTTTCTTCATAGCCCTGTTGCTGCTGAGCAGATGCCACATCTCTTGATAGCTGACCTCACAGGTGTTTCTGCTGGCAGAGACTGCACAAAGCCAAACACTTAAGCCACATACACAAAGATGGTTATCTATGAAAAAAGCAATGCACAGATATAGGAGCCTAAAACTCATGTTAGCGGGCTGTCGTAATCAACTGAGTGCTTCACAGTTACCGTCAGAAGTTCTCCGGGGTCCTCGTGAACCTGCATGGTCCATCCTCTCCACTAGGACTGGATGAGCTCAGTTGATGTGAACCCCAAGAGAAGTCTGTCTTTCTGTAAGACTGTCAAAGACAGAATTAACAGCTTTCAACACTAGCAGTTTACATGCTTAGTTTTCAGCCTTCCTTCTGACCATAGGAAATCATGCCTGGAGTGACTGCAGACCCTGTTTCTCATCCTCCCTCTCTGAAGATGCCCTCAGCACTGCTCATTCTGTCCCCACCTTCTCACCCCTCTTACTGCAGCTTAAACAACTCACAGCTTTATGGACTTATCACCTTCCCCATTATCCTCTGGACCTGTGCAAACTCTCCCACATTTTTCCTGAAGTACAGAGCCCAAGCCTGGATCCCAGCTCCTGCTGAGGCTTCTCCAGCACTGAAAAGAGCATCGGTTGTGGTCCTCATCCAGCAGGACGAAATACCCATTTGTAGACTCCTGTAGCTTCGTCCTTTTGTAGTAGCCGAATATCCTTGCTCATGTATCCCTCCATCTCTTCCTAAATCCTTTTCTCTAACCAGCACTGTTCTTTTATTATTATTATTATTATTGTTGTTATTGTTGTTGTTGTTGTTGTTATTATTATTATTATTATTATTATTATTATTATTATTATTATTATTATTATTATTATTATTATTATCCTTTCTAGGCTGTTTCTCACATTTTACAAAGATATTTTCAATTCACAGAATCACACAGAATCACAGAATTTCTAGGTTGGAAGAGACCTCAAGATCATCGAGTCCAACCTCTAACCTAACACTAACAGTCCCCACTAAACCATATCCCTAAACTCTACATCTAAACGTCTTTTGAAGACTTCCAAACTTGTCTTTTGACATGCTAACAAAGCCTTTGGGCTTGGTATCTTCCATGGCTTTAAAATGTGCATTCTCCCTCCATCATCCAGTTCCCAGGACAGATGTGGGTGGAGACCCTCTCTGCATCTCTCTGGGTAGCTCATGACAATGTCCTCAGTACTCAGCAGTGCAGCCACCTATTGTGGATTCACTCAGATTTTTTTTTCCTCTCACTTCTTCAAGAGCATGTGAGCACTTAAAAATCATGTTCTTAAAGTACAATTGCCCACACAACTCTTTTCCTAATTTTGGAACTAAATTAATTAAACAGTGGATAATTTGCTTTTGTTGAATCCAAATATGTATCTTGTCTTCTTTCTAGTCCTTGCAAATAATTTGACTGAACAGGACAAAGTTAGTGAGTTAGTGATTCTTGGACTCAAACTTTACTTTTTACATTCCTGACATGCTACTGCTTTTCTCCAGTATTTCAGCACCTTGCCCATCCTTCATAAATGCCTGAAGACTGAACTTTCATTAATCAGCTCTTGTAGAAAGCTGAGGTGAAGTTTGTCAGGTCTGGCCAATTTGTGAATGTCTGTTTAGGAACATGTTCTCTGTTCCACCCTTATTTAAGGCAGAAAACCTTCCATTTAACACTATTTTTAATTGTGACCTCTCTCTGACTGCATTTGACTTTTTTAGTGAATGCTAAAGAGACATAAAATGTTTTGGTCACCTTCCTGTCACCTGTTGATATCTCACTCTACTTGAATAGTGGATCAAACTTTTCCTTGATCTTTCTCTTCTGACTAATGTACAAAGAGAGCACCTTCCTGACAGATACCATTGACAGTCTTATTTGTCCTTCCACAACCCACGCATCTTCTCTAATACAGATACTCCTAACAGCCTCCTTCAGAGCAACTATCTAACAGCTGCCATCAAAAGTAAACTGAAAATTTGCCACTGTTTCATTTCCTTTCCTTTTGTTGTTGTTGTTATTCATATATGCTCTGACTTTTTTCTGTGACTTGGTCCAGGAAAACATTAAAAATTCCTGCCTTAGTATAGTATTTGAAGTCCAAACCCTCACTTTCTTTCAAAGCCATGAATAAACAATGTTTACAAAGGGAAATAAACCCTAAGATCAGCAGTGTAAGTCTCCATTTACCAAAATTTTAGACTTTGGTCCATCATGTTTGACACCAGTTGAAATGAGGCAGTTTTGAAGGAGAAAAGGATGTCTGCAAACACAAGGATATTAAGGAAGTTCTACCAACCTCTGCATGTGTATTGATGTGTCCAGAAACACAAATGCTTATTCCATTCACATTTACACCCCAAAGACCTTTGTCTTTATTTTTTTAAAGTAGTTTCTAGTCCCTTTTTTTTAAGGTAGTTTCTAGTCCCTTTTCAGTCTGCTGTTCCCCCGGCGTCAGTGATACTTGGAGGCAGTGGGCTGCATAGGAGAGTTTGTCCTTCACTGTTACCCTAATTTTCAGATTGTTTTAGGAGCTGGCAAACAGAACTGGTGTACTGGCTTACCTAAAGCACTGTTTGGAAGGCCCCCGACAGCCTTGCTATAGAATTTAGTGGCAGTTCAGCTGCAGAGCTGCAGCCACCTTTCTGCTATGGCATAAGACCAACATGCCAGCAATTTCATGTAGTCATGTTCATGGGAAAGCCATAATTCATCTCCCATTTAAAATTACAAGGAGGTTATGTAAACATGGCTCCTTTAGGATTTCCAGTCTTCTGCTTGAGTTGGCCAAAACTCTTGCCTCGAAAGTTAGGGAGTTTGCCTTGGGATGCAACAAGCCCTACATTGTGTGATGTGTGATTAATGCAGCATTGCCTGGAGCCGTGTCAACAAGAATATGAATGCAAGAGAAGAACAGTGAAGGCTGCCCAATAATCAATCTTGTACTAATGATACCACCTAAGCATGAGTTCATAGAGGAGCGCAGCTGGCAGCTACTGACCAAATTCAGATCCCAAAAGTCCTTGCTATTTGCCTACAAATTAGTGCTGCTCCTGAGGAAAAACGTGTCCCTGCAGGCAGGGTGATGAAGCTGTGGCATCGTACTGCTGTTAAGACAGGACACGCTACCTCTGACGCTGTTCCTTGCACTCTTTCTCCTCCCAACAGTTTTCTGGAACAAACTGCTGGTAGCAGAATTGAAATCAGATCCTTTGTAGGAGTAGGGCTGGTCCATTAAAGCTAAAACTGCTAAATACAGGGAGGTTTTTGAGCAAATCACTTTCATTCAAATCAGCCATAAACACTTCAGGTTTCAGAAAGAGTCTCGCCCCCTGAGGGCAGCATTAGCCAACACAGTTGTGAGCACAGGACTTGACATCCTTTTGCTCTCTGCTGCTGAACAATCAAGTACCAGAATCTTTTGTACATTTAAATGGTATTCACCTAGCAAATGGTAAATGTACCACAGCTACTATTATATCCTACTGCTAATGAGGAGGCAGTGCTAGTTCCTGGTTACTGGGGGGCTAAATTCTGCAGGTTTTATTCAGTTTTCTGGGAAGAAATTTGTTTGGATGAAAACTGGGGGCTGTAAGTCCGGCCATTATGGTAGAGCATTGAATGGCACCTCACTAAGCAGAGCTCACGCCATAGGAAACTGCCATTTTTTCTTAGCTTAAGTGCTTGCAGTTGTGCCGAGGCTGCTATTTAATTCAATCACTGGTTACATTGTCCAAATTAACTTCTAGGATCAAGTTGTAAATAATGAAAATAACCATAATTCTGCTTCCCAGAGCAGTCCATGCCTTACAAAGGGCCCAACCTTCAGCTGGTATGTATAAGAGGATCTCAGCTGAAGTCAGTGGAGATGTGCTGATTTATACCAAGGGACGTTAGCAGCTCATTAATTTTGCAAATCAAGCATTTGGACATTGGAAAGTGCCTCTAGGAAATGTAGCCAGGTTTCTGGTGCACCTTAATTGCCTATGTTCATTATGTTGATTGGTGAACAGAGACGCCACTAGAGTAAAGGCTGAGGCTTACATACTGTTTAACAAATGAGTTCTTCTGAAGTCTGTTTTATATGGAAAATTGATCAGGATAATTATACCACCGTTATAATTTTACCAGTACGACTCCCACTCATTTAGATCATATTATCCCACAATCTTGTCATCTAACACCAGCATATGACTTTCATAAAAACATTAAATTTCATGAGAATTCATCCAGTCTATGTAAAATAAGGGATCTCACTCATGATTTCACTCTTCAATGGGATGTTGGTTTTCAGAAAACAGGAACCAGAAATAACCGTGAATTACCACAGAATCACTGATGTTGGAAGGATCTGTGGATATCTTCCAGTCCTGCTCGAGTGGGTTGCTCAGGTCCAAATTCCATTGGGTCTTGGATGTCTCTATGGATGGACACCCTGCACCCTGCCTGAGCAGCCCACTCCAGAGCTGGATAGTAGCCAAAAAGTAGGGTTCCAATCTGGCCATCAAGCAAAGCATCAAGCATCATGGCACTAAGCAAAAGCCAAAGCCATTGAGCTGCACCAAAAGCATCTCTGACTTTTCTCTTCCGAACCAGTAAATGTTTTGTTCAGTGTGGAAGACCAAAAAAAGCATGTCCACATCAGCTTGTCCAGACTAGGACACCCTCTAGATACATAACACACTGGTTTAGCTCTCTCTGCTGGAATGCAGAGACATACTAGGTCCAGGATCTCCCTGTGGCTATCATGTGGCAGAGCTGGGAAAGCTCTGAGCACATTTGTGAATCAAACACAGAGAATTTAACCCAGGATTCAGCAAGAAGCAGACTGAGTTCAGGTTCAGAAGAAGAGAGGTAGTGCCAGAACTTGGGCCAGAACATAAAGGAAGGAGAAGATGATGGCTAAGAAGGACATTAGTGAGTGTTAGAGGAACCTGTGGGTTGGATTTAAACAGCTGAAGAGATATTTAGGCACTAAAAGCTATTTGTGGATGTAAGTGACGACCCTTACTGAAATAGTCATAACAAACCTGTAATGGGAGATTCTCTCCACTGCTGAAGCTATGCACAAACAGCAATAAATATTTCAAGTGAAATTGTAATGTGAAAGTCATATTTTACAGACCTTTTTTTCTCCCAGGCTAAAATGGAAAATCTAGTATTATATGGTATTATAATCTCTTGACTTCTTGCAATGATATTATACAAGCACTCTGCCTGGCAGGCAAGCTGGGGCTCTTGGGCCATATGGCCAACAGATCAGGGCAAAAGACTCTGACATTTTCAAATTCTTTGGTGCTCCCCTTTAGAGCTTCACTTTCCTTTTAATGTAATACTTGGATGATTTTCCTCATTTTTAAAACATTTTGAAGGAAAAGAACCTGGAATCATTTTGGACCCTTGAATGTGCTGCTATCAGAGCCAGGGCTAATAAATTCATAGACCCCCACCCCAAGTTGTGATCCATATCAGAAAGTTTTCAATCACAGTCTACGGAGACCCTGGTTGGAAGAGTGCAGCCCAAGTGAATAAAAGTAGCAAAGTTATCAAAAAGTGAGAACTGAATCTCACAATAGGAAGTGTCAGCACATTTATGCATTACTACTTGTATTTATTGTTGTTTTCTACCCCAAAACTTGTTCACCTGGATTACTTTTATTGCTAGGTCACTCTGTTCCTTGTTTAGTAAATTTTCTTTAGCTGTCTTCCAAGACAAAAACATTTATCTGCTCTATATGAGTACTTTTTTTTTGCAATGACATATATTTCTAACACACTCTGCTGTAACTTACTGTCTGATACACCAAACATTTAGAGAGTAGATTGAATTACTTTTAAGGCAATTTTCCCATTGCATGGAGTCCCATTTTCCACCATACATTTACTATTACTTTCCTACCAGCTCATTCTAAAACTTGAGCTCTACAGAGCTGGGAGTAACACCTTCCTGCTCTGGCATTTCCCCACCATCACCACCACCATCTTGTGCATAAATTTAATATTCACCTGTTCATGTGCACTGTCCCCCACTTCAGAGTCATTGCACATCCTTAGATTTCTTACAACAATTTTTCTGGAGTTGGAGAGCAGACAATGCCTTAGCTTCTCAGTTCTCTTAAATGGGTGGTTGGGCTGAGTCTGTGAAGACTGTCTCAGTTCTCAGCTCCTCAGGTATTTCAGTAGGACTTTACCAGCTTGAGGAGGCATTGAGGAGCCAAGCACATTTGTAACCCTGGTCTTTTGCACTTAGTTTGGGCGTTGGGACATACTATCAAGCTGCTAGAGCTGTGAGAGGCCTCTTCTTTGGATCAGGTACACACCTTTGATCCATGCACCCCAAATGGTCTCACGAAGAGGACTGGGATAGTATTTGACTCTGCCAAGACAACTGCTTTTGAACCACTGTAAATTTCATAAATGAAGCAACCTAAAAGCCAACATGCATTTGCCCAGGCATACTTAGCGTGACTTCCAAAGGCTCTTAATTTAGCAAATAATAGTGTCAGGAAACTCTACAGGAATAGAAACTGTAGCACAGCTCACTGTACTTCAGAAATCTGATTTTCCTAACATAGTGATCATGGACTGGAAAAAAGCTCTGCCATTATTTCATTGAAGAAACCTGATCAAGCAATATGTCTGAAGACATCCTGAACTACTCACAGATGTTGCAAGAGAGAAAAAGACACCAAAACTGGGGAATAAATCATTTGCCCAACTCTGCTGGCAATGTGACACCAGATCACTTGGAAGCCCTGGGATGTTTCCAGGAAGGAAAAACTGGTTCATTTTATTTGAGATTCCAGCCTCAGTTTGAACTGACAGCACTTCACAGCAAAAACAAAGCATTCAACCATCCCTCCAACCACAACTGCCGTGGCTGTGTTTGTATCTTGCTTTTATTTTGTCTATTTCATCAAATTTCAGAATGTTACCAAATTTGCCTGTGTTTTACAAGGGCATTTTGACAAGGAGAGCCTTTAACTTGTTTGCAGAGATCTGGGCAATGTATCATCCCATGTGTTTTCGTAACAGCTAAAAGGAATGGATGATGGGTGCCCCATTGAGTGATCAGGCTTTCTGCCAAGTGTTCTCATAGGACCTTGTCCTAAGTTAATGGAGATTTGGAGGTAATAGGATGCGACTGCAGAATGTTTGTTGCTTATTCTCTTCAAGGCAGCTGAAGACTACTGCAATGTTCAGTTATTTTTCCAGTGATTTTGTTTCAGTAAAGCAATAGTTTTGCTCTAACCGGATTTCAAGGTGAGTAATGTCTCTGAGGCTGTGTCTAGTAGCGCACCTGTGCAATCTCATCTCACCACTCAGTACAAGTTTGGTTCAGATCAAGCATGAGCACTGTAAACAGTCTCAAAGAAATTTGACCTAGCAAATTATTTTGTGCCAACTCAGTGCTTTGCATGAACTGTTACTACACATTTTTATATAGAGGCAGGTGATTTACCATTTCTTTGATACTGTTGTAATGAGCTAACCTTCTCCTGCCATAGAGACTGCTGTTATGATCATTTTACAAACTGGGGATGGATCTTAGAGCAACTTGATGGTTTGATCTCAACATATTAGCTCATTTATGCTAGGT
The DNA here is from genome assembly GCF_047663525.1 of Anas platyrhynchos. Lineage (NCBI taxonomy): Eukaryota > Metazoa > Chordata > Aves > Anseriformes > Anatidae > Anas > Anas platyrhynchos. Next base: position 3,980,817 of record NC_092604.1, read on the forward strand.
GGCAGGAAAAGAAGGAGAAGGACTGGGATGAAGAGAGAAAAGAAAGAAAGAAAGAAAGAAAGAAAGAAAGAAAGAAAGAAAGAAAGAAAGAAAGAAAGAAAGAAAGAAAGAAAGAAAGAAAGAAAGAAAGAAAGAAAGAAAGAAAGAAAGAAAGAAAGAAAGAAAGAAAGAAAGAAAGAAAGAAAGAAAGAAAGAAAGAAAGAAAGAAAGAAAGAAAGAAAGAAAGAAAGAAAGAAAGAAAGAAAGAAAGAAAGAAAGAAAGAAAGAAAGAAAGAAAGAAAGAAAGAAAGAAAGAAAGAAAGAAAGAAAGAAAGAAAGAAAGAAAGAAAGAAAAAGAAAGAGAGAAAACAAGCCTGCTTTCTTTAAGCGAGCAAGTACATAGGATAATAGAATCACAGAAATGTTGAGGTTGGAAGGAACTCTGGAGTCCAGCTGGTCCAACTCAAAGTAGAGCCAGCTAGTGCAGATTCCTGAGATCTCCTAGACTCAAACACTGGAAAGGCTCATATGGAAAGAAGATGGTCCAAAAGGCCCTTCTGTAGCCTCTACTCCATTTCAAAAGTCTCTTTGACCTCCTCTGACTTTCCAGAGCACATGGCATTCAGGGCACCAGAGGTACTTGCAACTCCCATTTATTTTGCTTGTTTCACAAGACATTAAGCACTCCTGCAATTACATGTATGACTAAGGTGATCATTTAGGTGAGATTTTTTTTAGACAGCAATGACAAAATCTGTGCTGACTTTTCCCCGCAGCAACGGTCCCAAGAGGAATCCCAAACAACAAGCAAACTAACAGGGTGGCAAGAAAGAAAAAGTAAGGTTTGATAAATCACAATACAAATGGATCAAAACAATGACTATCCAAAATAACTACCTTAGAGGTCTCAGCTCATCCAGTGTGATGTGTAGGTACACTTCTGCAAGCTAATGGCTCATGTTTACTGCGGGTAGAAACAGCCTGTTTGAGCAAGTTCCTAATCTTCCTTTAATACTGATCACTGGCATTAATCACTGCATTAATACATTTTTTCTGTATTATAAAGAAACACCAGGGCAGTACACTCCCAATGGCAACAGTTTCCATGCTGCTCCTTCCCATTGCCCTCAACCAAAGGGCTGTTGGTGAAGGGAAGGTTGAAACCTGGTTAGATTCAGCCCTTCAGATTTGATAATTTTGTGACTGGCAGTTTCAGTCTGTCCTCACAGTGGGATAGGGGCTGTAGTATAAAACTGGCTTGAATTAAAAGGTGAGGTACAGAGTTGTTCGTAGGTCAAGGCAGGAATTTCCGTTTTCTGACTTGCTAAATCTTGGAGACTAATACTGTCATTCCAGCTGTGTTATTTTATGGCATAAGTCCTCCTCGTCCTGCATGGATGAAGCTCCCAAACACCATCTCTAGGCTAAAATACCATACCCCTGTCCCAGCATGTTTTGACCTCTGTTGTTGGTGGGGTTTGTTGCATGCAGAGTTGACCACTCTAACGAAAAATGCTTTTATAGTTTGGGGTAAATTGATGCAATTTTTACAGACACTCAAATAGTTTTCAGCATTCTTTATGATAATTTGAGTGTCTGTTACAGATGCCAAAGTGACAGAGGAAAATTTAAGATGATGACAGTGTCTACTCAAAATTGCAAACTGCTCTAGTTTCGCCTGGTGGAGCTTCTGACTGCAAACAACACCCGATAGAGCAAGGCACAGGGAGCTATACACTCAACTGCTGAGGGTGCCAGCTTGTCCTGAGGTGGTGCTGCCTAAAAGAGAGTGTGTTAGCTCCCTCTATAGTCAGGGCCAGATCCAATTCAATAGGTCAGGACCAGAAAATCTACAGGTTACGTGAAAGTTTATGTTTTTATTAACCTACATAGTCGATATCTTTAGTCAGCACAGTACAACGTGGCACTTAAATGCACCCTTACTACAGCTGTTGCAGCAAAGCCACCATTAGCAGCAAGTGTAGCATCCTGACTATGCAACAGGAAGAAAGGAGTCAGCAATTAAACATCTAGAGAATCTCAGAGCAGTATTGTCCGGTGGCTCTTGTGCATCATCGCTCTTGTTCTGATTAGACAAAAGACTGCTTCATCCAATTGGCTTTTCAAGCTGGGAATTACCCATTGTATCATGCTGTCATTGATGTCAAATATAAGTTCTGATCTGCTTCCAAAATCTGAGCAGACAATTCTGCAGCAGATCATTTAAACAATGTTTTAAGAGAGTGGTACTTGATCCCATCCTCACATATCCGTGAGAGGCTGATGATGCGGATATACGAAAGCTTATGGGACTCTGATTCTTTAATTTCTTTCACTGCTTGTGTTTGGTTTGACATACTGAGCACAGAATCTACACTGTGATATGGCTGTATCTATTTAAATCTTTAAATGTAATTAGTGTTTTCAATTTTTCTTGATGAAAAAATCCCTCCAAAGTGTTTTCCTCCCTATGTTTTTCTGTTTCTCTTCCTTGCAGAGTTTTGTCCTGAGCATTTTGTGTTTTGACTTTCATTACAGACAGATTGAAAAAGATTGAAAAAAATGAGAGGAGAGGAGAGGAGAGGAGAGGAGAGGAGAGGAGAGGAGAGGAGAGGAGAGGAGAGGAGAGGAGAGGAGAGGAGAGGAGAGGAGAGGAGAGGAGAGGAGAGGAGAGGAGAGGAGAGGAGAGGAGAGGAGAGGAGAGGAGAGGAGAGGAGAGGAGAGGAGAGGAGAGGAGAGGAGAGGAGAGGAGAGGAGAGGAGAGGAGAGGAGAGGAGAGGAGAGGAGAGGAGAGGAGAGGAGAGGAGAGGAGAGGAGAGGAGAGAGGAATTGTAGCAACTGAACCACACAGCAAAAGTCATCAGGTTTTTCTGGCATGATTTGTTGTTTAGTAGTCCTGCTGTTTATTTCTTCTTGATGTTGGATGCTGCATTATACTCTCCTCCTCTCTCTCCTGCAGTCAGTCCTGTGTACAACAACCCTGCTGATGTTGCGGTGCTACCACTCTGGAGAATATTTTTGCCATTGCATGAGGCCAGGGGATAGACTTAGGATACTGGTTTGTATTCTCTGGAAAGGATACCTCAGCAATCAGACATCACAAAAAGAAGAGGGGCTTACTGCATCTGCACTGCCTGGAGAAAACCACTCACATGCTTATTTTCCAACGGATTGTCCAGAAGTGATACTTTGAAAATACCTATTACTTTGGTAGTTATTTGCTGTCAAGAGGATATTTAAAATGGGAATAGCTATATGCAATAAATATTTGTAGTATACTTGGAAACACAAAGGTTGATGTATTTTTCCTATGTAAAGGAAGTATTTACAAAATCATCAATAACCAAAGATATAACACTAAGCTACATCTGCTATGCAAGAACATTTTAAGATCAGCAGTCTTGGATAGCTTGTAGCTGAATTCCTAAGAGAACTGACTGAGAAGGTCTCTGGCTTACAGATGTTCCTTTTTTACTCATCCGGGAGTTCAAGACAAAAAGCTAGAAAACAGGAGTGGTAACTGTACACCAAGAGGGCAGGCAGAATACCTGACAAAACTGCAAACCAACATCAGTCCTAACAAAATAATGGAAAAGGCAGAAACGGCTCCAGCTGTTAATGAAAGCAAGGGTAGTAAATGGTGAATGTCAATCAACAGGATTTTATGGAAAAATAGACCATTTCAAACAAACCTGATTTCCTCCTTTTCTCACATTGCAGATGTGATTGCAGCTGACATAATGGATGCACTGTAGTGTGCCAGTGTCTACTCTGCAACCCAAGGGAGTGATGGAGCTAGTGTAGTCAAAGCTAAGCTAATTTGAATTAAGCAGATGAAGAATTGATAGTGAGGCTCAGCTTGGAAGACTTAGGAACATTTCCCCAGGTTTCCAAGCAGATTTCACAGCTTAGTTTCTGTTCTGGTTACGCTGCTCTCTCATGATGTGAGATTAAGGCCACTCTGAGTGCAGCTACTCAAATTGTGCTCACTGCTTACAGTGCTGCACTCAGGGATATCAACAGTACATGTATTAAAATTATTATTATTATAATGTTATTATTTGTTCTGTATAACTACATTAAAGGAGGCTGTAGCGAGGTGGGGGTTGGCCTGTTCTCCCATGTGCCTGGTGACAGGACGAGGGGGAATGGGCTAAAGTTACGCCAGGGGAGTTTTAGGTTAGATGTTAGGAAGAATTTCTTTACCGAAAGGGTTGTGAGGCACTGGAACGGGCTGCCCAGGGAGGTGGTGGAGTCACCATCCCTGGAAGTCTTCAAAAGACGTTTAGATGTAGAGCTTAGGGATATGGTTTAGTGGGGACTGTTAGTGTTAGATTAGAGGTTGGACTCGATGATCTTGAGGTCTCTTCCAACCTAGAAATTCTGTGATTCTGTGATTCTGTAAAAGGCTCACTAATGCTGAGCAATATGAAAGATAACAGGAATGAGGTGGCCATGATAACCTGGGGATGGCAGAAGGGTAAGGTTCATGGTGAGTGGTTGCCAGCAGTGACAGTAAAAGATTCAAAGAACAGGCTTCTTAACATTTACAGTCTTAAAGATTTGGCACCTCAAATTTTTGTTTCAACTTTGGGTTGCATTTTTCAATGTTATCAGCTCCTTTAATAAAAGATCAGATACAGTAAGTGCCAGTGAGGAACAGCACCAAAGGCAAATGCTTCCAGTAGGACCCAGGTGGCTTTATGGTCTCCACTTACAAAAGATTATGAAGTGACTTAACTCCGCTGTTCATAGTGAGAAATGCTGCATAACTGAGCAAGCTGCTAATAACCTGGAAGATGTAACAGCTCGAACCAGTAGCTAGAAGATGAAAATGGACGTACTGAAATGAGAAGTAAAGCCCAAGTTTCTAGCAGTGTGGCACATAAGCTACTGAAGCAAGCCCCCATGGTGGTTCTCCTGATGTCTGCAAGCTGCGGTTTCCTCCCTGGAAAAATCATCTTTGGCCGATGACAAGCTGCTAGCATTAATGCATGTGTACTTGGTCCCAATTTTTAGGAGCAGGATGCATGTCAGGGACCCTCCCTTACATTTGTGGGAGCTGGAGATCTGTGTAGGAGACCTCAGGCAGCAAGTTCCAACCAAGCATGCACTGCTGTCCTCTAGGAAGTGCTCAGTACCTCTCCCCGATATTCCAGCAGTGGTTGTACATTCTTTCTAGGTAATCTAGTCCAACACAAAATTATCCCAACATCATATCTTAAAGATAGTGTAACTTTTTCCTCAAATCATTCCAAGGCACCTTGAAAACAAATTGACTGTTCCACGTTTCTCAACTAGAGAAACCCAGTTCTTTTAATCTGTCTTCAGAGGTCATGGTTTCTAATCTCTTATTAGTTTTACTGTTCTTGTCTGGATTCTCTCCAACATTTTTTATGTGGTGCCCAAAACTGGACAGAGACTCCAGCTGGGGCCTCATGAATGCCAAGTAGAGTGAAATAATTACTGTTATAAATGAGGTCTGAACTCAATCTGAATTTTGTAATATTTATAAACAAATATTTCTAAAAGGTATAAAAGGCAAGTAAACAGTGCTGGGTGTGCGGGGAGTCTACGCTCCACCAACACGCACACACAAACATCAAACATTCTAAATATACAGAACATTGCTTTTACATGTACATAGCTAAACCCGAGTATGCCTATACATACATACAATCAGGAAAGATAACAAACAGTCCTGTAAGTTCCATGACTAAACTCAAATACACCTAAACATATGTAAAATCAGAAAAGGTAACAAACAATCCTTTAAGTTCCATGACTTAACAGTCTCTATTTTCCATTCCTTTTCTTGATTACATACAAGTCTCCATTTTCCATTCCCTTTTGAACAATATGTCTCGCTTTAAGTTGTAAAGCAACTCGGTCTTCAGGCCTTATGTATCCCATTCTTCCCAGATCAAAGAAAAGCAGATCCATCTCCTTTTCAAGGTCAATAGGCCTGGGTCAAAAGGCATGTCCAGGTCAACAGGGGGTGTAACAGCAAAAGCCTTCGATGGCTGTGGCAGCAGAGGGGTTGATGGCGACGGTGTAGCAGTCAGATCAGTACAGGAGCCTGCAGCTCCCTCACTATCTGGCAAACCACACGTGTCTGACTGTGGTCCCACATGGCTCTTTAAGGCCTCAGAGACTGCTCGCCAGGTGCTGAGCAATCCCACTGCAACCTTGTCATTTTTAGTTGCAGAGTCCCACACCTTGACCTCAGTTTGGTCCCATATTTCAGGCTCATAAACTGTCCAATTGTTAATAAGGAGAATAAGCTGTAAGGTTACCAGGACAGTCTTTGTTTCTAAAGACGTATGATTCCCCGTAATGCGCAACTGCTTACCAGAGGCAGTTGTGTGCACAGGTCCGCTTCTCTCAGCTCAAGAGCAGTTTGCTGAGTCTGGCCAAACCTGTCTTCATGAGGCAATCAATATGCCTGCTCCCATCCTGGTCTCCATTCTGCCAGCCTGTTCCTCTTCACTTCTTTTTCCTGCTTCTTTACTGATGTAACTTCATCGTGCTGCCTTTTTTATCTTGAGGGCAGGCTCCCCTCTTATACCCTTCTCTCCACAGCAGATCTTTTCAAAACAACTTTTCATTGGTCAAACAACTTTGAATGTAACACAACAGCAAACACCCAGAAACATCCATGGCTTAATGGCTGGAGAACAAGAGAACCAGCTGGAGAACAAGAAACCGGAGACTGCATGGAGTCTCCTGCATCACCCTTCTTTGTTCCCTCTAAACTCTTTTATATTCCTGATGGCCTCGTCGTTAAGAGTCTAATGTTATCTCAATCATGGGGTTTTCCAACCCCCATGGCCACATTCCTAAATCTCCCCCTTCTTTATTAATATCAACCATTTTCTCAACACGAATTACCACTCCATATATAACATTACCTTCCATATCATAATCCCATGAGACTCCTGCTATATCAGCCCAGAACAGACTGTGGCTTTGGCTACTATTTGAGACTAACTGGGCAGCTATTCTCCATTTGTATGCAAGCATTTAATTTTCTTTTCTTGCACATGTCCTTATTTGGTTTCACACTTGACACACTTTGTCCTGCCTCTCAAGATCACTGTGCATGTTAACAGCGTCTCACACCTCTCCCAGCTTGGTGCCTTGCGCAGAAATGGATTTCACAGGTATACTTTGAGTGGCACCATATGCATTACGAAAGAAATCTTGATGACTGTCACTTTGGTAGTTGAGGATCCTCGGTGAGCTTTCTTGCATGTTTTGTGTAAGGAAGGGAAGAGCTCATCATTGTTCTCAGTTATGTGAATACCACTTTCTCTAGCACAGCAATTTCCTCCACGATGCCAGGAATTACCCCTGGCTTTGTGTGGCCAGCACATCGCTCACAGCCAGCCCCTCCTCTGCTCTTGATGAAGCTTCTGAGCACCCACAGCAGGAGTTGTTCCACACTGCTATTTTACATGCAAACTCTCCTATGTCAGTCTCCTCGCCACCTGGACCTGCTGCCACCCACAAAGGGCTGCCTGGGCACGGGAGTAGTGGAGAGCCTGCACTTGAGCACAGCCCACATCAGCACGGACATCAGCACTTGGCAGGTTGGTTTGTGCTTTTCACCCTCATGCTTACACCAAATGCAAAAATATTTCTGCTCATTGCAGCTCTGAGATTTTGTGGCCCTCAAGAAACTCTTCCATAAATTTGAATACATTCATATGAGACTGGATGAAGATGAAAATTCTGAAGGAGTTAAATTAAATCGTTACCAATATAAAACAAATGGGTAGATTAAATCTTAAGGAACTTGGTTATCTGGTGGGTCTAGTACTCCGTATTTCTTCTTGCAGTATTGCAAATAAGAAAATTCAGCTCCTTGAGTACATGGAAATATGCCAACAAGCGGCATAAGAATATCAGAGTACATTAAAATCAAAATAAGTAAACATCAGAATGAGTTAAAATCCAAGTGAGCTATTGCTAATGGCTTTCAACCTTCGGTTTAGTTTTTCTTTAAAAATAACTATAAATTCAGAAGCTTTACAGGAAACTAAGTGAATATGAAACTAATCCCCTGAGATTGGTTTCAAATTTCAGCTCTATCAATCTCTTTTCTCTTTTTTTTTTTGTGTGTGAAATAAAGGAAAAGGAGTAAGAAACAGTGGATATAGTATGTGTCGTGTATTTCACCATGAACATAAAAATATTAAGAGTAGATGTAACTTGATTAGAATTGTGTTTAATATCAAAGCATCCAGTAAACAGACTAGGATATTTCAGAATTTGGGGGGGGGGGGGAGGGGGGGGGGTTCAATCATATTTTTATTTCTTTTTAGCAGTAAAATATTTTGAGTTTTAATGTATTTTTTCCTTTGAATGATTCATGACTTGTGATGTAAAATCCCTATGGCCATATCACCTAGTCTTTCAACTACACAGTGCACAAACATTTGTTGTCAAACACAGATCTCAGAACAAAGGAACTGGGCTCTGGCTGAATTTTCAAGGGAGGAGCTGCTCCCACGAGATTTTGACACAACACAGCACTTGCCAACATAATTGGCTGATTGCACGACTTTTTCACTGTTCAAAATAATGACAGTTTTGTGATAGTTGGTTATCCTGAATGGCCAACTGGTCAGAAAGAGCCAAAAGCATTGCTGGTGATGTTTAAACTCTTACACATCTGCTTTTAATAGGAATTTATGAGCAAATAACCTACATCTTGAATGCATGAGCATCTTTCAAATTCTAGTCCAAAGTAGTTTGTAAAAGTAAGTTCTTTTGAAATGCCACTCTTGGTGCCTGCTAGATATGGAATTATTCGTGGTCATATCACAGTACTGTTACAGAGTATGCATTTTTTTGGCCATGAAACCATGAGAAAATATGGAATTAAACCAAACCAAAAGTAACTAAAGAAGAAATTGGGCTAAACCATGCCAAGATACTCATGTTTTGACAATTACTTTGTTGAAGTACACACAGATCTGTACCTGTCATTCATCCCCTACTAATACGTCCTGTGCAGACCCATAAAATACAGTAGGTGTAGAAAAAGATGATGCTACTCCTTGTGCAAGCATAAAAATTAAGGCTTTGCAAATAATTGAGCTATTCTTTTAGTTTCATTTTGATGAATTTCATATTTTTATTGCTTTTTATCTAAAACTAAAATATATTTTCTGTGTCCTTTTGGCTACACCAACAAAGCACTCCATATGCAAAATTGTCAAAACATTTCATCCAAAGTTGTTTTGGCTTGATTTCTAAGATATTTCTTCTTTTTAGTAAAAATTCCCATACAACTAGATTTCTAACTGAACCACTTGACAATGCAAATCAGAAATGCACATTTTTTCCACATATTTTCACCCATTCTTCTGTTAACAAGAATTCACCCCTTAAGCATCCTGAAACTGCATTTTTGGATTAATAAAAGCCAAATACAAACAACACCCTAAATTTCAAGAGAGTTCTAGGTATGTATTTTCATGTTCTTCCTCTACTACCTACTGTATGCAAGGAAGTGCTGTTTCTGTGGAAATGGTGGCTGAAGTTTATTTTAAAGCAATTATAGGGCACGTATCCTCAAAACTGTCTAGAAAAATATGCCTGCTCACAGCCAGTCCAATTTCTCCAAGGGTTTTAGACTTCAGAATAAATCTAAGAATCACCATCAAAAGCAGCTCAGATATTTTTAAGATCTTGGCTTATCAAAACTGTGTTTTCCTTTGAATTTTCCAGCTCTAGGTTTATATTTGGCTTGTCATGTTGGGTAACATCAGTTGCAGTAGTTTATTATTGGATGTAACACAATTTGACTGATGCAATGTGATGTGATAGGTCACAGTCTGATGTTTCATTTCAGTTATTAAAAATGGTTTGTGAAGCTGCAGCAAAGGAAAGCCTGGTCTGAAAACAAGGAATGTTGTCTGGCATTAGCCTGCATGACTGATTCAAGTCATGGTTTACCTTACATTAAGCACAAAGTGCCCAACAGTAGGACATGGCATGTTTCAGCCTTCTCGGTGGCAAAAGACTCTAAATCGGGGCCACAACACATCCAATATTCGGGACATTTCCAACTCCTTTCTGAACATGTTTAGTCACATCTCTTGGTACCAGTGGTGGGCATTTCACAAAATAATCCCCCCCACCTGCAGTATTCCATCCCTCCACATCTCTGTACCCAGGGACACGGGTGGGGAGTGGATATCACGCAGAAGGTCCACAAGAACTTCTCCACTCCTAGGAAGGGGCTGCTTGCCAGCCCAGCTGTGGGGTGGCAAGGGAGTCACTGACCCCATGGACCCCATGCTCAGCCCAGCCTTCCTGCAGTCCTGGGCCTTCACTCCCAGCCCCATCCGTCCCACATGCCCAGTGCCCCTGGCCAGGAGGATGCCCTTGGCAATGAGAGATTTTGCCATTTGCCAGTAAAGCAAAAGCCATGAGAAAGAATGCTAGTAGAGGAAGAGATTTATACAAGAGTTATACAATAAACTATTCCTTTATTTGACTGCACCTCTTTTCTTTCTTTTCTTTTCTTTTCTTTTCTTTTCTTTTCTTTTCTTTTCTTTTCTTTTCTTTTCTTTTCTTTTCTTTTCTTTTCTTTTCTTTTCTTTTCTTTTCTTTTCTTTTCTTTTCTTTTCTTTTCTTTTCTTTTCTTTTCTTTTCACACAATTTCCAGCTTTGAACACTGTGGAAGCAGGGATTTACCATTTGGAAATCTGTATGTTTTGCAGAGGTTTCCTAGGACCAAGTCAGCAAAAGGCCCCAGGATTCCTACATAATTAGGAGGAGTGGTGCCTTCCTGCTCAAAGAAATTCCAGGTTTCCTTTCTTGTACAGGTGCTGCTCACAATTCTGCACCTCTAGCTTTGTTTTAACACAGTCTTGCAGTGACACAATAGGTGTGGTATTTTTTTCCCCATCTTTTTGGCTGCCTGTTTTGAATTATTTGGGGGTTAGTCACTTATCAGGGACACACAGTAAGCTGTGTACTGTATAAATGTATATATATTTTATATATATATATAAATGAATGCATGAGCATATATACATATAGTCAGCCAAATCCAGTTCATGTTGGCACTGTACTAGTATGGACCACAAGAGAGTTCAGGTTTTAAAAGTGAGTCAAACTTCTCTGCCTCTGACAAATTTAAAAGTCAAATCAGATGACTGGAATGATCCAAACAAGGAGAGGGAAAACTGGGAGCTGGAAAACTTATTTGAGGACAAGGGGGTATTTCAACACGGATATCTGGGTCCATAGGTCAATGAGGCAGCAGTGCTCACGACTGCTCACAAGTGCTTACTTGCTCAGCAGCAAATGTCTTGTTTGCCTGGAGAGTATCATTTATCACTTTGTGTGCAGTTTCTCTGGGTTTGGTCAACTTTTTTGATTTTTAAGTAAAATAATATTTCACTATATTTCACGAATCAACTTTGAAAGCAGGTTCAAATTGACTCAGAAATTTTCTATAAATGTATTCTGAGTGATTTTTTGGAACAAGTGAAAAAATATCCAAACGACATCCTAAAACCATTGCCCAGATTGTCTGCATGTCATCCCTGAGGCTGCATTCAGTTCTGCTCAGAGCTGGGCTTTCAAATGCATCTAATGTAGAAGTACAAGCCCCAGCTTTTCAAAAGCATTTAGAAACCTCATTCCCTCCAATTTCTGTGGAATTTAGGTGTATAAACATCTTTGAGGATCACCCCTAGGCATCTCTGTATAGCAGAAATTCATCTCAAAACAGATATTACAGAAAGACAAGGTCTCTTTTGTGAAAACAGACTTCAAAGATGGGTGGTATTAATTTTGAATTATTATGTATTAGTTTTGAAGGAGACAAAAAAAGTGGGAACTAGGTACAGTAATAGGAAATAATGTATGATTTAGATAAAGGAAATCATTTTATGATTCATTATTTTCATATCTTGAACACCAGAATTCTATGAAATTTAATGACATGAAACTTAAAAATACTGAGGGAATATTCAGTAAGAGATCACTCTGAGGAACTCAGTGTCACAATTCAGCCTTCGGGCCAGAATTTTAGCAGGCCTCGCCACAAGAAGTAGATTTTTTTTTTTTCCTTTTTGTCTTTTTCCCCAAAGAGAGAGAAAGGCCCCAAGAGATTATCCAAAATGAGGAAGTGAGGAAAACATTCTTTTTAACTGGAAGATCTGTAAAATTTTCTTTTGAACACTAAGGAACATTGTCAGCTCTGGAGCAGAACCACCGACTTAATATCCAGATTGCTACTGACATTTCTAAGCGCAAGCTTAGGCATTGGTGCAGGAACCCAGCCTCTCTCCATCATCCCTGCACACCACAAGGAACACTAGGGAAATCCCACTGAAATGCTGTGGGGCTGAACTGACCTTCCCAAAGGTGTTTCCAGAAGCTCTGCACATATTCTGTGCACAGAAGTGACTTTGTTCATGCTGGAATATTCTACTTATCAACCACTGCTGGCGATGCCAAAAGTGACAGCAGTCAGAGAGCAAGAGTGAGTTCTCTGTCAGGATATCCTAAACCCAAGAGACACTCGTGTTTGTTATCCTATGTGTTTTAAATTTTCTCTCATGACAGTGAACAGATGGATGCAGTGTCCTCTTCAAGGCAGGGATGTTGAAAGATGACCTACCATTTGGAAAGAGGCAGGAACAAAGTGCTTAAGGAGGCATATTCAACAATTTTTCCCAAAAGAGTTGATTTATCATGAAATCTGCGTAGCTGCCAGTTTTCTTTTGCTCTGTCCAAACACCCAGCTGAAGACAACACACCAAATAGCCCAGAATTTCATTTTTCCCTTGAGACCATCCTCATACCTTTAGGGACAGCCCTGCAAACCAATCCATCCCCTTATGCTCTTCAGAAGTTCAGGAGGCAGCACCCCAGTTCCCTACTGATGTTATCCTTCAATGAAAGGGCAATGAGCCCTTGGTTGCATCTCATCTACCCAAAATGCTCAGATGTGCTACCAGGAATCGCTCCTGGACTTGGACTTCTTCACACTGTAACTAACACCTGCAGTGTCTGGCTACAGCAGTGTCTTTGTCAGGAGTGAACACCAAGGACAACCATCAGCTGGTGGAAATATGCCCACTGAAGTTTATAACTCCACTAACCGGACCATCTACAATGTCCACAAGTCTGTGGAGAGACAAAAGCTCCCTGAAGAAAGTTCAGCCCCCACCTTCAGATGAGGCAGATTCCCCACTGAGGGTGCCTCTCTGCTGACTACAGATACCCAGCACAGACATCCGAAGCAAGAGGAGAGTAATCCTAATGCAACACCATGCATGCTCTGTCAGAAGGCCCTGAATAATGTGTGCTTTGTGAAGCTGAACACATTTGTGTAAATAACAGCAGAAGAAAACTTCTGCAACTCAGGTGAAAGACTCAAGATTGCCAAACTTCAGCAAGGTGCATCGAGCTCCTTTGAGAGCCACGGTGTAGCAAAGTGGCACAGATATTTTCAGAGGCAGTTTCATGACAGCAGAATGGGGTTTCATATGGCATGTCCCAATACGCTGGACTTTGGAAATAATTGGGTTTTACATTGCAATCAGGAAATGGTGTCATTTAGACATATCCTAAAAATGCGTAAAAGAAATGCTTGCGTCCCAAATTCAGTTGCTACAGTATGTTAGTACGTTTGCTACACACATTTTTCACAAGTAATAATGAGTGACAAAAATAACTGACCTACTTATAACTCTGCAAATACCTGTACCTCACATTTGGAGGCAGTGAAATCAGCATGGAGACATTTAGAACAAGTCTATTCTTGAATACCCTTTTTTAACTCTCTGTAAATTATTCCAATTTGGACAGTTTTTAATGTAATTTTTTTGTACACCTTGCAACTCCCTGGAGCTGTTTTTGTAGTTCCAGGCACGTCTGTACCAAGTACAAAACCCTGACGATCATTAATATTAAAAGAGGTGGGCTCCCTCTGTAGAGGAGAGTCCACTCCTGCTGTGATACCCTGCTTGATGGAGCCCATTGACCTGTGCCATGCATCAGATGAAGCCTGACCAGGCTCTTTTTTTTTCCCAAGTTGAAATGACCATTCTCTCCTCACTGGGAAAGTGACACTTGAATCCTTGTAGTGCAAAGATGCAGCTCCATTCTGAGGACTTTCAGGGTCTGAGTTGTTTCTGGCCTTCTCCATCATATAGGCTTTTGCTCTGTAGATGGTGAGAAGTAAGTGCACAACCTCCTGATGTCCTCTTGTATGGGTCCAACCTCAGCAGGTCAGCAACCACCTCCTGTGTCATTGGAGCAGAACCTGGACAGCAGAGCATGGACCAAGCCTTGAATTACCCCACTCCTATACCACATGATGCCCACGAAGTTGTATGAGACATGGAGAACTTCTCATAAGCTGCCCCATCTCCTCTTTCCTCCACCACAGGATCCTTTTCAGTTTCCCCACATTTCTTCTTGGCTTCATCAGTCTTCCATAAGAAAAGCAAATACACTTTTTTTTCTTTCCTCTTTTTTTTTTTTTTTTTCTTGAGGACAGCATTTCCCCCTCCCTGGTTCCTCTGTGGATACAGTGACACAGAGTGCCTATTGCTAAAGATTCCTTAGTCCTTTCAACAGGATTATCCCAAGCCTGCAGATTGCTACAGACAGAACTGAAATGCTTCAAGTTTGTTATTGTTTTCTCACACAGATGAGTCCCAGCTCCCACATTAATTATCATTGCCAGGTTCTTCCAGTCTCCATCCTACTTAAAATTCTTACACAGCTGCAAAGTAACTGTAATGAAATGCAGCTGGACAATAGATATAAAAGTGATTTCCCTCAAAAGTCACTGATGTTTGCTGCTCCCAAACCTTCCTGGAAGTACTGGCCAGCCAGTTTGCAGTCCACTATAAAAGTGTTTCCCCACAGGTCTAAATCTCTGTGGAATGGAAAAAAATAATAATTATTATAATTAAAAAAAAAAAAGAAAACACTTATTGAATCTGAGTCATCTGATGTGGCGTGATTTGGCTCAGGCAAACTCCCTGTGGATGTTTCAGTACTCAGTGCACAGGGACAGACTTTCTGCATTTCTTCATATTTATGTCTAGGGATCACATCTTCCTGGGGGATGTTTTGGGGACACAACAATGGAGTCCACCAGGTTTGGATACATTAACTGAAATCTTAGTGAGAATGGACAAATCTACTCTTCCTTGTCTGATAAGATTTTGTTTTAAAATTCTAGTGGTTTTTACTACTAGAATGCTAAATAGATATGCTGGTGCTTCCAATATTATTCAAGGATAGTTGGAAGAGGAAAAAATGCCACCAATATCATTCTTAAAAGTAAATGCTGAAGTGAGGGTTTTCTTTTCCTATTGTGATAGAATTTAGCATTGTATAAAAAAGTAATTTGGAGCAATTTGGTTTGATTTCTCTGGAAAATCAGACAAAAGTTATCCTGATCTGACTTCCCTTTCTTTGTCCAAACTCTTCCGGAATTTGGGTTTTCATTCTTCTGACAAAAGGGAGAATTGCCCTCAAATATGTTTTCCTTCTTCATATTTTTCTGACAAAATCTTCTATTTTTTGACAATCTGTTTGAAACAGCAGATGTTTGATGTTTGGGCCATAATCACATTTTAAAGGAATAAATATTGAATATGTCTAACACTGAAAGCAAACTCTTCAAAACTCATGTAGCGTGTTTCAAAAATTTAAGAGCAAGATTTTTTTAATATGTTTGTGGACAGCTCTGCTCTTGAGTCCATATTTTCACAAGAGCTCAGCACTTGCAACTCCAGCTGAAATAAATGCCAGGTCCTCTGTTCAAAGGATGTTATTGATGTGTGAACTGAATTTAAAATCATTGTTTAAATGCTGAAAGGCAGAAATCTTTTCAGATGCTGCATTTTTAAGTCACTGCCTGGCAGTTTCCAAAGGAAAGTTATATTGGAGTCTGTGTTGTTAATATTCCTTCCAATATCATCTTAGCTTTGGCATTTGAGCCTGGAAGTATTCTTCTCAGCCATCCTGACTTGACACGCTGCCTCTCCGCAGCCAGCCTTCGCCAGGAAATACTTCACTGCACCACCGCACAGCAACTAGTTTTAGATGCTGATCTATGTTTGTGCATGTGTGCAGGTGCAAATACATTAACACAGAGGTTTGGGGAGATGCTAAGGAGCAAGTTAGTGTAAGCTGAGGTTCATTGCCATTCCTGCAACCTTCAGCTGCAACAATCAGCTCAACTCAACTGGAGGTTTCTGCAGTCCATGCCAGTGCAGGTGTCAAAAATGCTCTCCTGGATATGGCCATTTCTGCCCACATTTAGAGGAATTTGGGAAATCAGAGGAAAAGGAAAAATCAGATGGCTTTTTTTTAGCCTTGTACTCTAAAAATGTTAGCAAAAGTTGTGGAGACTTTTTCTAATGGACAAAAGGGTCAGCACTGCCCAGCCAGTTTGCTCATTACATAGTCAATGGAAGGAAACAAGAATATTGGTTTCTTTGGCTTGACGTGCTCCTTGATGGTGTTGACTGTTGCAAACTCAGCTCTGTTGCATGGCACTTTGGAAGTACGCTGTCTTTGTGTGGGTACCAGAAGTACATCCAGAAGGTGCCGCATAGCACAGAGTGAGAGCAAGGCAGAGATGCCACAGGCAAGTTCATCAACATTTTTCAAGCTAAGTGACTTTCACCAGAAACTGGTTTCCTTCTATAAATGTCATTTTTCCTCAAAGTCTCTTGACTTTGCAGGATACATGACAAAAATGGCATGCTAATGATATTTCTATGGCAATAGAATCCCAGTGGTTACTGAAAACTTGGCTTTAAAAAAACTGTTTTAGTTTGGTTTAGTTTGGTGCTTTTTTTGTTTAGTTTTGGTTTAAATACCCAATTTGCTAATAAACCCTTCAGAATGGATACAAAATTTTTGCACAAGTGAGAGATGCCTACTTAGAAACTATAAACAAATTCCTTCAATGCCACAGGGCAAAGAGCTCAGGTTGTTTTGTATTTTGGATACTTTGCATTACAAGGAGCTTTGAGGGGAAGATAACTTTACAGAAAGTATACAAAAAAAAATAAAAAATAAAAAATCAAGCCTCTGCCTTTGTCAGCATCCCACCTCTCTCAGACAGACCTCGCCTGGAACAGGAAGGAGCCTTGTGCAGCGGGTCAGGACCATTCTGCAGTATGACAGCAATAAAGCTCAGCTCACAGATTGCACCCTTCTCCCCCTGGCTCATCAATTCCACTTTCATACACAAAACTGTTCAAGCAAACACTATCACAAAAAAATCCAAGATGTCACCACCATCAAGCATTTCAAGCCCAATGCTCTCTTCACATCTCAAAGGAGGAAGACTTGCAAACATCTAATACAAGCAGGAACGATGAATAATAAATGAAAGAAAAAGCAAAAATCAGGAAACAGTCAGAAGTCTGAGCAGCTAATTGCCATACATTCCCCACAACAAAGTGACAGACAAGGAAAGGCATCCTGAAGCTGGGCTGCAGGGATGGATGTGACAGCAGAGGTAACACATGAGATCAGCACCCAAGCACCAGGAGACGTGGTGTTTCCCTCTGCATTTCCGTCCCTGCACCTCTGTGCACATGCAATGGCAGTGACACCACCCCATACAAGGGGTGAGGTGCCCAGCCCAGCACCTGCAACAAAAGCAAGCTCATGTGCATGCAATGTCTGGGAGGATCAAGTGGGTGGATGCATATCTGTACAGGAAGTTTGCTAAAAGTGGGGGGCAGATACCACAACGAAAAGCATGCAACCAATTCATTC
The DNA here is from genome assembly GCF_047663525.1 of Anas platyrhynchos. Classification (NCBI taxonomy): domain Eukaryota; kingdom Metazoa; phylum Chordata; class Aves; order Anseriformes; family Anatidae; genus Anas; species Anas platyrhynchos. The sequence continues at coordinate 3,998,586 of NC_092604.1, forward strand.
CACATTGCAGTTTCAAAATTTGAGACTCATTTTCCATAACAAAACACCCCAAAGGCCTCTCCATGGTCCATCTAACTGCAGCCCCCTTTTCCCTCCCTCCCTTCTCTTTCTCAGTTTTGATGAACTGATGGCCTGAGAAATCCAATCACCCAGAAAATTTTTGGGCATATGCTGCAGGGTGAGGTTCCCCCTTACCAAAATGAAACTGAACAAGACCCACCTGGGTCTAAAACCCATTTGCTCTCCATAGTTGTCCCATAGTCTTCTGCTGCCCCACAGGCCCACCCTGCAGCTTAGGAGATGGCTTTGTCTTGACGTCTTGGGGAACACAGGAAGCCCAAACCCTGGTGTTCAGAGGAGTTTCTATGCTCCAGACCAGACCAAGAGTGGAATGTGCAGAGTAGGTGTTTCTGGTGATTTAACACATTTTCTACTTAAAAACTATCTTCCTTTCCATCCATTTTTGTGGCACGCTCTTCCCCAGCTCCTTTCCCACCATCACATAACAACAGAGCTGCTCCCGCAGCCTTCCATTCTCATGCAATTCCTCCCATAGCTCTCCATACCATCAGCAGCATGTTTGTTAGTTGACAGTTTTTATTTTATATTTCATTTGCTATTTGTCAGCCTAGTAACACAGATTCAAATTCCTTTTTGATGTTTTCATGTTATCTACAAATGCTTTAAAGTCGCAGGGAGCTCTCATCAGCATGGGCACCTCCCTCTAGTGGTCCAAAGGCAACTCAGAGATTTTTATTGCAAAAGAAAAAACTTTCAGGCAAAACATTTGCCTGGAGTTTTGTGTCTGTCTAGCACAAAACACAGTGTGCAGAGCTGATGGATGAGCAGCACAGTCTGTGAAAATGCCCACACATTCTGTGGCATTCTGTGAAAATCCACCCCAGCACAGCAGGGAGATGTGGTACATCCCCATCCCATCCGACATCCAAGCCCGCTGTGGGGAGACTGTCATGCTGTCTGCCACAAATATCGTTTCTTTCCTTAGAAAATAGGGAAATGTGCGGTCAAGGTCCTGTGATGAAGCTGAACTCAGTCCCTGCTTTGTGATTTTGAGACCATAAGGCTCAGTAAGCATGGAATAATAATCTAGTTCTGTTTTGTACTCTGTGGTTATAGAAATCACTAGGCTGTAAAGTTAAAGTGATTTAAAATACTGTTAAGCTGCGAAAACTGAAATTAAGAGTCTATTAAAATTTCACAGTCATGGTCACTGTACCCAAACTTTACCTTCCCCTGCTACTGTTGCTAATAAATGCCATATTTCAAGACATTGCACCAGCAGAGGCCTGGGGCCAGTTCCTGCCTGGCTGCATGTGCTGTCCTTCATGTACTACCACACTGCATTCTCCTGGACATGGTGTCCAACAAAAGACAATATGGGCAAGTTTAGTTTAAGCACTGTACTGGAAAATGACTATACAATTCAGAATCTAAGATAATGGCTTATAATTTTTCAAAGCTATTGACAGATGAATTTTCTTCCCAGATAAGCTCATCTGTAACCTTCTATCTCATTGCAAAGCTACGATATTGGAGACATCATCTGAGTATTTTTGAACACATTTTTTAGTAGTTTTCTGGTATGAATATTGAATAGCAATAGTATCTCTGCTTGTTTTTCCTAATAGCTGTTTTCAAAGCCTGGAACAGTACTTTAAAATGTAAAAGTAAAATAAAGGATGCAGTGCATCTATCAAGCAGTATCTTTGCTTTATCCAGCTCCTTTGCCTAGGTAAGTTATAAGATATGAAGATAGCCTTAGTGCTGGAACCAGATCTGATACCAAGATACAGAATCCCACTGCAATAGCTCCTTAAAGCTGCCTTCCTACTTACCTATAGTAAACATAAAATCCACTCAAGTCTCTCTGTAAAGAGAATTACAGGTCTCATCCTGACAGCTGTAAAGTCTGATAGCAAGAATATAGTCATATACATCATCTTACAGGCTATAGATTGAAGAAAAAATGGTCCTATTAATAGAACAATGCAGGTATTCCTGGTGGAACAGTGACCACTTTCTTCATCAATTAGTCATGGAAACAATGAGAGGTGGATGCTATTTTCGACATGGTTTTGACAGGAGATGAAGACTTTTAGAAGATCTGGTATTAGAAAATAACCTTGGATTGCATGATCAGGAGTTGATTCAATTTGAATCAAAGTGAAGGGGGAAAAAAACCTGTAAATTGGGTTTTAGTTTAAAAAATGGCAAACTAGGAGAAACCACAAAAACAATTTAAAGAGACCAAGTGGACATGGATGCTCAGGGAGCCAAATGTGGAAGAGGCATGAGACTTCTGTAAGTCAAAGGTCCAAAAGTATATGGAATTTTCAACCCTATGGTTGGAGCAGGGCTTAAAATAATGAGTTGTAACAGTTCCACACTGATATATTGACTTTCGGCTAGAAAAGGCTGATGAATGAGAGTTTTGAAATGGACATTCCTGTGCCTGAGGAGAAAGCCTGCATCAGAACACTAAATGCACAGCATTTATGCTCTGAACTAACTGAAATAGTAAGGAACCTGTGGAGTAGCACTGTTTGTCCACCATGATACACAAGAGTTTAAAAAAAAAAAGTTTTGAAGTAAAGATGGAGAACAGGAAAATAAATATTGACTAGGAGGAAAAGGGACTCTGATTCATCCACATTAGCCCAGGACAGACTAACCCAGTACCCTCTTAGAGTTCAATACTGGATATTCTAGGCAAATGAAATGCAGATCTCATCTACATGGACTTCAATAACATATATCGAAGAGTCTCAGAGTCCCTCTCCAGCTTTTTAGCTTTTTTTTTTTTTTTTTTTTCCTGTCTCCCATAACATCCTGCTAACAGTGATGGGAAAGTGTGGGATAGAGGAGTGGACAGTAAGGTGGGTTGAGAACTGGCTGACTGGCCACGCTCAGAGGGTGGTGCAGAGTCCAGTTGGAGACCTGTGACTAGCGGTGTTCCCCAGGGGTTGGTGCTGGGTCCAGTCTTGTGCAACATCTTCACTGACGACCTTGATGAGGAAATAGTGTCCGCCCTCAGCAAGTACACCAATGATACAAAGCTGGGAGGAGTGGCTGACGTGCCAGAAGGCTGTGCTGCCATTCAGCGAGACCTGGACCAGCTGCAGAGATGGGCAGGAAGAAACCAAATGAAGTTTACCAAGAGCAAGTGTAGAGTCCTGCACCTGGGAAGGAACAGCTACATCAGTACAGGCTGGGGGATGACCTGCTGGAGAGGAGCTCTGAGGAGAAGGACTTGGGGATCCTGGTGGATGACAGGTTGACCATGAGTCAGCAGTGTGCCCTGGTGGTCAAGAAGGCCAAGGGGATCGTGGCATGCATTAAAAGGAGTGTGGCCAGCAGGTCAAGGGAGGTGATCCTCCCCCTCTGCTCTGCCCTGGTCAGGCCTCACCTGGAGTACTGTGTCCAGTTCTGGGCTCCCCGGTGCAAAAAAGACAGGGATCTCCTGGAAAGAGTCCAGCAGAGGGCCACAAAGATGATACGGGGCCTGGAGCATCTTCCCTATGAGGAAAGGCTGAGAGACCTGGGCCTGTTCAGCCTGGAGAAAAGAAGACTGAGAGGGGATCTCATCAATGTGTATAAATACCTGAGGTGTGGGAGACAGAGGGATTTGGCCAACCTCTTTTCAGTGGTTTGTGGGGATAGGACAAAGGACAATGGCCACAAAATGAGCACAGGAAATTCTGCACCAACATGTGAAAAAACTTCTTCACGGTGAGGGTGACGGAGCACTGGAACAGGCTGCCCAGGGAGGTTGTGGAGTCTCCTTCCCTGGAGATATTCCCTGGATGCCTACCTGGGCAACCCACTCTAGGGAACGTGCTTTGGCCGGGGGGTTGGACCTGATGATCTCTTGAGGTCCATTCCAACCCCAACAATTCAGTGATTCTGTGATTCAGAATCACAGTCCCAGGCAATGCTGACTTTACCTGCAGCTCTCCTGGCCAAAGAGTGTTCACCTGCCCCAAAAAGCTCCACGGAGGCAGAGGAAGAGAAGGGTGTCCATGCCACTGTGAAGCCATCTGGTCCAGAGCTCCTTCATCCCCACCGTCAGGGTCTTTCTCCTGTGTTACAGCAAGGAAAAACTGAGCCAAATGCTCACTGCACCCAGCATGAAGGCACCAGAGGCCAAAGCGGCTCAGCTGCTGTATCACACTCAGGAGGGTTGAATGTGGATGTGGACTGAAGATAGTCACCCTCTAAAGACGGTTGCAATACTTCACCCACCCCTCATATTTTTCAGATGCTCTACCAGCACCTGGCTGTTTAGGGTCAGCAGCGGTGCTCAGATCCATGTACCAAGCCCTGCTCATTGCTTTGTACTTTTTGCAAGAGTCCTTCCAAAGTCCTCTCAAGCACCAACTTCCCTGTGGAGAGTTGTGCTCCAGTGTGAGCTGGGAGTGGGTATAACAAGATTAGTGTTGTCCTGAGCAGTTTGAGCTAATGGTTTACCAGCCTGGCCCCTGGTTCCCATCACTTTTGTTGTTTAATGCATGGATGTCCTGCACATCTCATTTCTTTTTAGCCTCAGTCTACAGAAATTTGCACCCATCTCCAGTGAGAGCCTTCACACCAATGCAGCACTGCATCCCCGGGTGTAGGTACAGCTATGGGGTGCTGCTATCAGGGCATCTTCACCCTGGGAAGAGCCCAAGCAGGAGGACCAGCTATCACAGATCCATGCTTCGGTCACTTTATCTTCATAGAATCATAGAAAAATTGATGTCGGAAAAGACCTCCAAGATTATCTGGTCCAACCTTCACCCTACCACCAATGTCATCCACTAACTCATGTCCTTATGCACCAGATCCAAACTTTCTTGGACACCCCCAGGAACAGTGACACCACCCACTTCCCTGGGCAACCTGTTCCAATGTCTGGCCACTCTTTCTGAGAAGAGACATCTCCTGATTGTTTTAATTGTTGAAGAGCAGTGTTCTTTGTTCAATTCCCTGTTTTAATTGTTGAAGAGTAGGGGTATGATATTTCCATTTTTCCACTCACCAGGGACATTGCCCAAATGACAGGACTTTTCAACTATGATGGAGAGAGGCTTGGCAACTACATCAGCCAGTTCCCTCAGGACCCCAGGACTCAAGTCATCAGGTCCTGTGGACTTGTACCTGTTTAGATTCATCAGGTGGTGTTGAACCTGTTCCTCACTTACAGTGGGTTGGACTTTGATGCCCCAGCCTCCATCTACGGGTTCAGAGAAATGAAAGACCTGGGAAGCCCATCTACCAGTGCAGACAGAGGCAAAAGTGGTGTTGAGTACCTCAGCCTTCTCCATGGCTGTCGTTACCAATTACTCAGATATAGAAACTCACTCCAAATAAAAGAAATTAGCCACCTATAATCGCTTACACACTACAATTTGCACTATTCAGACTATTTTTACAAACGTTAAAGGTGCATGGTGGCCCTCAGGGACTCCTCCTGTCACTCCAGTGCAGCAGCACGAAGGAAGCTGAGTCCTCTCTTGTGCTCTTCCTTGAGCCTCCGTGCAGAAGGGATGCCACCTCTCGCACAAGGGCTGTGGGATAGGAAAGAAGCACTCACACAGCCCCTGAGAATTGGCAACAGATTTCTTTATTGCCAGGACATCTTGCAGGTAAGCCTGTGAGATGTCCATGGTGTTTGGTTGCTCCAAGCTAATGCTTGGGATGGAGCCTGAGCAATGAGTAGGGAGCTGGCCAGGCACTCCTGTGATGCTGCTGGTGCTCTCGGATGGAAGAGAGCAACGACATGCTGCGGTAGTCCCAGGTCTGTTCTGGTGGAGATGGATCCACTTCCATTTGTTCCTCCACATCTTCTGGTGGATTCACCTCCATGGGCTCCACAATCCTTGGCAGAAGGATAAGCCAGTCTTTGCCTGGGACTGCCCAAACAGGATGCTTTCCATCCGGAATGTTTTCAGGCCAGGGTGCCGAACCAGGGGGTCGTCCAGTTCCACCCCGATGTCCCATGCCACTGTCAGCTTGATTTTCACGCATGGGTTCAATGCTGCCGTCTGTTTTATGGCCATGGCTGGGTCCCACGCTCCGTTCTGGACTATGCCTGTGCTCCCCACGGCTGTCTGCCTGATGCTCCTGATTTTGCCCCATGCCACCGTTGTGCCTATGGGAAGGCCCAGGCCCCCTGTCGCTGGATGTTAGAGGGGGCGGCCTGTTCCCCATGTCGTTGTGGTACCAGTGGTACCGCTGAAATGTGTCTGTGGGCTGCGCGCCAGAGGTCTCTCGAGCACTGGTGTGTCTTGTGCTGCCGGCGCTCTCCCTCCGCCCATGACACTTCTCCTTCTTGTTAGCTGCATTCCTTCTTGGTGCTTCTTTGGACGGCATTGCTGTCCTCGCACACCAGCAGGGCTGCTTCTCGCCTTGCTGCTTCTCGTCTCCTTCCTGCCACGTACGCTGGCTGCCAGAGGCCCTAGTCGCTGAGCGAGTGGTGGGCCAGCTGCAGGGGGGCTGTTTTATAGGGCCCGCAGCAAAGGCGGGGCAGTGGTGGCCACTGTGACCTTAGCAAGCCTCTGCGCTGCAGTGGCCCATGCGTGGCCAAAGGCGGCTGTGTTGGGAACGGCCTGGAAGATGCCCTCCCGTGGAAGAAGGAGGAGGGTTGGGGGGCTGAGGGCCCCTTTTCTGGGGCTGGCTCCCCCAGGCCATTTGGCTTGCCAGAGAGAAAGGCTGCCCCTTGACCACAGGGACTGCCCTGCACCTCCCATCCTGTGTCCTGGGTTTATTTTAACACTGTTTTTTAGGTAATTTTGTTCAATTCTTTACAGAGAAGAACAGAAGCAAGGTGCATCTTCAGCCCCAATTCCCATGTGTGCTTTGTGCTCTGAGTGAAGAATTTCTTCCTCACGTCACATCCAAGCTAAATGTCCCCTCCATTTGTTCAAAGCCATTATTCCTTGTCCCATGGCTACACTCCCTGATAGAGTCCCTCTCCAGCTTTCTTCTAGGCCACTTTTATGGGTTAGGTTAGGTGGCAAAACTGCAGGATGTTGCAAACTGCAGCCTGGTAAGACCTTGTTCCACATGTTCCACATGACGTTTTCCAGCTCAGGCTCTAGCCTCTGGTCTGTGTAACATAGGATCACAGAAACATTAAGGTTGGAAAAGAGCATATATGATACAGTGCCTCCTGGGAAATTATTATTTAATCTGGAAGTGATGGGTATTAGTGCAAGAATTGTGAGGAGCTAAAAATTTAGCTGAAAAAAAAACACAGACCATACTTAAGGGGAGCTATCGGGAGGGGAGTGGTGAGGTTTCACAACTCAACCTTGGAGCAGATCAAACTGGTCTTTTACTTAGTGACCTTTGCTGAGAAGGTAGGAATGAGGTCAAGAAATTACTGCTGATGCAGAAGTGGAAGGCAAGGGCAGCCCAGTGAAGGATCTGAAGAATTCAGTGACTTTGAGAACTAGAACACTGGAAATGTGATGAAATTCCCAAGTAAGGCTTCAGCTCAGGCATTTTTGAGCTCAGTATTAGAGTTTTTGCTATACTATAAAGATTGCGGCTGGAAGCAAGAAGAGGAAGAGAAATACTTGAATAGAGTTGTTGTATTGCAACTACTGTGATGTAACTGTGAAAACTCTGAGAGATATGAGGCAATAACAGATAAAGTGTTTCCAAAGGAGATATCTCATGTTAATATTGCTGCACAAGCTGGTGATCAAACCTCATCTGAAACACCGTGTACAGCTGCAGTTCAAAAAGGTGAGCAGAAATTGGAGCAAGTACAACAAAGGGGCATGAAGTCTGTTCTCCAGGAGGAGATGAAAAGCTTGACTCAGGAAGCCAGGCTGGTAAAGGAGTGATTGATCTTTATAAATTAAACAGCAGAGTAAACTTTAGGGAAGGAAAAGCTCTATAAAGAGCAATGCTTAGCACAAGAACAGAGCTGCACAGACAGCTGTGAGCAGCTTTGGTGGGGAGTTAGAAGAAGGTCCAGAACAGCAGGAGTCAAGTCATTATGATAGGACACACTGTTGCTTTCAAACACAACATCTATTAAAGGGATTATCCGAGGTGATTGCCAGAGAGAGAACATGAAGGACAACGCAAGCAGGAACCTCTTATTCTATAAATCACTGTGAAAAGTATATGCATTCACTCAAAAAAAGGCAAACTGAAGTTTTACCCTAACTCCAATCTCCAACTTTTCCACGAGGAATGACCAATTTTAAATGGATTTTTTGTTGTTGTTGATTAGCAAGAAAAACATTTGTTCTCCTTCTTGTGGATCCAATTCCAATGGTTGATGTATGTTGGGACCTAGAGATCAGCTTTAGAGGACTCCAAATGAAAGAGGCTTCCATTGGCTCTTGCAGGTTTTTAGCTGATTGCCTGCTTCAGTTGTTACATTAACGTTGCTGGCATATCACAAGAGATGCAAAACGGCCCGCAAAGGTGAGGCAGTGTGGCCCTGAGGTGCAGCGTGGTGCCTGGCCCCTGGAGCCCAGCAATTCTTCCTGGGTCACAGCCGTGTTCACATGGCTCTACCTCCAGCACAGCTGGTCCAGGGCTTATCTCTTCAGGCTTCTTGTTGCTCTCCAGAGAACATACCCTGGTCCGTAAAGACACACTGCATCAGCTGCTTCTCTTCCTTTCCCAAGCAAATCAGATGCCCTTCATGAAGGAACTTGCTATTTCTGTACCCAGATCCATGTCTCTCAGGAGAATGAGACATTAACTGCTATCGCTTAACCTGAAAATGTTCCTTCCTCTAATTAAGCAATAATTAATAGCCCCAAAGTACTGTGTGGATTCCCAAATTCTCAACTCTATACAATAAGTATCTAGTCTGTTTTCTGCTTTTCAGTTTCAATTAAAAAAGCTAATATTTCCTTCTAGTGTCCTTGTGCCCATGGTCACAGTACTCATCACAGTACTGTCACAGTACTCTTACTTGTTCCTCACATGAAACTATACCAAAAACAAAACAAAAAAAAAGCTCTTCCTCATTTATTTTCTTCTTTTTATCCTTTGTAAACAGCTCCATGCCTTGACTCAGGTAAGAACACTATTTTCAGAGGCATTGCAACCACAGTTGACATCCCCACCTGCAGCCCACTGCAAGCACCTTGCTCGATCATGCCTTTTTCCTGATCAGTCCCAGGGGTCTTCTGCTCAGGCCTCACAACACAGACAGAATTAAGGTGGCTTCTGTGTTGCATAGAAAATACTGTATTTAATCTATTTTTGTTTGTTTGTTTGTTTTGTTTTCTAATGATTCCTAACAATACAAGGCTTCTTACTGAGGGAACCTCACTCATTATTTCTGGGTGCCTGTGATGCATGGGCTGTATTTTGTTGCAATTCTAACAATTAGCTTCTGGCAGGCACAATTTGCGATGCCCTTAAGTGAGCATTCCTTCCTGGGTGGATATTTTACACCTTCAGGCAAGACAGAAGGAGGGGGAAGGCCAAGCACCTGATTTCACCTTTACCGCTGCCCTGACAAGTCTTCTACAGGAGCAAAAGGCCAGAGCCTCCTTCTCTCCTGATGTGTGTGAAACATCTCCTGTTGTCTCTCTGACTCTCTTCTCCATCCAGCCCAGGATCTCCAGTGCTACAAACACTCATGGAGCAACATCAGCTGCCAGCAGCAAAGCCTATTCCCCCCAGAGCAAGCATTTGTGAAGGTTTTTTTCCTGAACACCGCCACAGAGCTTAGGGCAGCTCCAGATCTGCTGAGAAAGACCCATTGGGAATAAACCAGAGGCATGAGCTACCACTCAGCCAGACAGCCCTGGGTGGAAACCAGAGATCCCTGGAGAGATACATTCTCTATACTTTTTTTTTTGTTGGTCCCTTTGAATGGCCATTACAAACCACAAACCACCCAGGGACAATGTGGCTGCACTTCAGCAGAGCCTCCCCATGACATTCTGCTCCTTGGAGAGCCAGCACTGAAACTGTTACTGCTTTACCGCTCTACAGGACTTGTCATGGGTGTTTCCAGCTGGTGACTTGGCTCCATGGGTTGCCAGAGCACTTGGTTTTCTCTGTAACCCCATTATTCTTTGTCTTGAGTGTGTCTACCTCAAGGCGATTTGAGGCAGGTCTATTCCTGGACACTCTTGCCCAAATGGGGAGGAAAATCTCCATTCATGGGGCTGGTGAGAACCCTGCGATGGGTTGATACAATCCACATGCTTCTGCTGAGCTGGTAAGCACAAATATGTTATTTTAGAAAATAGTGGTTATTAGCTTTTACCATGGAAAACTTACATTTGTGGGACTCTATTTTTACCGCTCCATGCCACCACTATTTCTACCACTAATTTATTGACTAGGCTAAGAAAAATGTTGTTCCATGAATTGTAACTGTTTTTATGCCAGCACCAAGTTCATCATGGCTCCAGCAGTCTCTTAATATGGAGCAACTGTGTCCTGTTTTAACTGGATATTGTCTATAAAACAGCACAGGCAGCTGAGCTGAGTAAACAGTTAAGGTGACTGGCTGGTCAATGGTTTTTAACGGAAACAAAAGGGCTCAGTTTGCTTGTGGTTTGTATGTGGGAAATTCTGAGAGTTCATCATATTTGCTAAAACCATTTCAGCGATGGCTGAAAACATCCCAGCAATGAGTGAGCTGTCATGGAAATGACACAAAATTCCAAAAGTTACCCAAAATTTTGGCTTGAATGATTATCCAGACTGAAAAGTTCATTATCTATTATTTTCTAATCTGTCATTTGAAAGCATTTCATTTATTATTCCCAGTCATGGAGCAGAAGCAGCCCCTGTGCAGTAGGTCTCCTACCCTCCCCAGCTCAGACCCTGCTCACAGGCATTCCCCAGCCTGGAAGCAAACTGGTAACTGCTATCAGAGATCAGGCAGTGTGAAGGCCTACTTGAAATATGCCCAACAGAAAACTGGAAATAAATCTTAATTGAAACTAAAGCTTGGCCTACTTTTTTTTTTTTTTTTTTTTTTTTTTTTTTTTCCCGAAGAAGTTGTTGATGCCATTCATGATGGGTTAGGATTTCAGTTATCCAGCTTCTCTCTTCTCAGACTTTGGTCTCTGGTTGTCTCCTTAGGTTCCTTGTGCAGGAAAGAGAAGACAGATGTACCCTCAGAGAGCTGTTGGTCCATCCTGACACAGGAACAAGTGGTCTGAATGACCAGCAGAAGGAGCTGCTCTCCCACAGTTGATTGTAAGGGCCTCTGGGCAGCCACTACACAAGACATCAGGCTGTCAGGCAGGGACATGCAGATGATGCTAATCCTTAACATTAGGACTATCTGGTACTCTTACTTTCTGCTTTGTAAAGGAAAGGACTTACGTATGATGTGGACACAGTCCATGCCTGCTGGGCCTAAGTCTGCATGTCCAGGAGGTGACTTATAGCCCACCACAACGTGACCCTACACATCTGTATTACCCCCCCCATGAGATGCCCATGGCTCAGGGTGTGTGTGCCCACCCTATAAGAACCCAAGCTGCAGACTGCAGCAACCACAAGGTCGCATTGCTCATGCTGTGGGACACATGGAGATGGCTGTGCCAGACACAGCGTGTTCAGCCCACACACGCTGCAGGGGGTGAGCTTAGCACCAGCAGCCAACATGGGACCTCAATGATTTTGGGTGAGTTTGGACTCCTGCAGGGGCTGGGCACTGCAGTGCATGTGCAGATTACATTCCCATGGCAGCCTGGCCGACCAACCTGCCTCCTTCCCCTCCCAAGGTTTCAAGTGGAGGTCAACACAGGTCTGATACACAGGGTGGGAAACAAGTTGTTGCTTCTTCATACCGATGTCCTCCAAGGAGATATGAGTTCTTTGCACAGGTTGGAAAGGACAATGTTGGGAGAAGGTGGTCAAGCATGTCACTGCTTTCCTACCCTACTGTTTTCAAGGCTTTGTACTACGTTCCCAAATGAAGTGACATTTCTCACGTACAGCATGAAGCTGCTGGCTTCTGTGCTGGATACAGCCTGTGGCCTCCTTCTGCCAGCTTCATAGACACTGTGGTGCAGTGAGAGCCTAAATGGGGAGCAAGCACCAACAGCCATGCTCAGCACAGCACTGTGCCAAGCTTTTTATCTTCAGGTTGCTCTTTTGTAGAGCATTAGATCAAATTCTCATGGACAATTAGAACTGGAAGAATATTAACAAAGGAGAAAATTATGCATTGAACATTTTGCTTGCAAAATTCACTGAATAAATTATTCAGATGTAATGTGGAAGAATAATGGAGGAAATAATTGAATAATGAAATATCATAAAATTAATGAACTATTCTATTAATAATTTTACATCTTGGCCCAATACAATAGAGTGGAAAACAACAAAACAAAACAAAAATAATAATCTGGGCATGTTTTCATGAAAGCAGAACAATGAGTCTGTTTATAAAACCATGTGCAGCATTGTCAGCAGTCATGAATTTATCATGACTCCTGTGATGTACAGTACTACTCTTAAAGCCCCTGCACTGAACATTGAGAGTCACAGACTTTCACCTCTGTGCTGACACTAAAAAATGACTATCTGTATTTGGGCCTGAAAATGCCCATATCCTTACATGAGACCTGGTGATTTTTAAGGCAATCTTCTGATCTTCAAAGTCAACCTGCCATATGATTTTGGATCACAGTGGTAAAACCTCAGGAAGGTATGAAACTGCCAGAGAAGCTGCTGACTGCCCCTGGGTGGCAAGTGTAGGGAAAATGCCCATGAACATTGTCAGAAGACAGTGAGCCCCATGGACATAATGGATTATTTCCAATTATATCAGAACGAGATCTTCTGGTCTATATTCAGCTCAGGAATCTATATTCTGTGTGGTCTTGTATACAATTAAATTTTGTAAGGAAAAAAAAATAAGGAAAAAAACTGAGGGAATATAGACAACAGCTCTTAGGAAGATGTTTCAGTTTACAGAATCACAGAATTATCTAGGTTGGAAGAGACCTCAAGATCATCTTTTCCAACCTCTGTCCTAACACTAACCAGTCCTCCGTTAAACCATATCCCTAAGCTCTACATCTAAACGTCTTTTAAAGACCTTCAGGGATGGTGACTCAACCACTTCCCTGGGCAGCCCCTTCCAATGCCTCACAACCCTCTCGGTAAATAAGTTTTTCCCTAATATCCGACCTAAACCTCCCCTGGTGCAGCCCATTCCCCCCCGTCCTGTCTCCAGGCACATGGGAGAACAGACCAATCCCCACCTCGCTACAGCCTCCTTTAATGTACCTATAGAGAGCAATAAGGTCGCCCCTGAGCCTCCTCTTCTCCAGGCTGAACAATCCCAGCTCCCTCAGCCGCTCCTCGTAGGACTTGTTCTCCAGGCCCCTCACCAGCTTCGTCGTCCTTCTCTGGACCCGCTCAAGCACCTCGATGTCCTTCTTGTAGCGAGGGGCCCAAAACTGAACACAGTACTCGAGGTGCGGCCTCACCAGAGCCGAGTACAGGGGGACGATCACTTCCCTAGCCCTGCTGGTCACACTGCTTCTTATACAAGCCAGGATGCTGTTGGCCTTCTTGGCCACCTGAGCACACTTCTGGTTCATAATCAACCAACTATCAACCAATACTCCCAGGTCCTTCTCCACCTGGCAGCTTTCCAACCACTCATCTCTCAGTCTGTAGCTCTGCTTGGGGTTGTTGTGCAGGACCCGGCACTTGGCCTTGTTGAACTTCATGCAGTTGACCTCAGCCCATCGGTGCAGCCTTTTCAGATCCTCCTGCAGAGCCTTCCTACCCTCGAGCAGATCAACACAAGCACCTACCTTGGTGCCATCTGCGAACTTACTGAGGGTGCACTCAATGCCATCATCCAGATCATCAATAAAGATATTAAAGAGGACTGGCCCCAGTACTGAGCCCTGGGGAACACCACCAGTGACTGGCCTTCAGCTGGATTTGACTCCATTCACCACAACTCTTTAGGCCCGGCTATCCAGCCAGTTTTTAACCCAATGAAACATACACCAGTCCAAGCCATGAGCAGCCAGTTTCTTGAGGAGAATGTTGTGGGGAATGGTGTCAAGGCCTTGCTGAAGTCAAGGTAGACCACATCCACAGCCTTTCCCTCATCCACCCAGCATGTCACTTTATCATAGAAGGAGATCAGGTTCATCAAGCAGGACCTGCCTTTCATAAACCAATGCAGACTGGGCCTGATTGCCTGCTTGCCCTGCAAGTGCTGCATGATGACTCTCAAGATAATCTGCTCCATGAGCTTCCCTGGTACTGAGGTCAAACTGACAGGCCTATAGTTCCCCGGGTCTACCCTCCGGCCCTTCTTGCAGATGGGCATCATGTTTGCTAGCCGCCAGTCAACTGGGACCTCCCCCAATAGCCAGGACTGCTGATAAATGATGGAAAGCAGCTTAGCCAGCTCCTCTGCCAGTTCTCTCAGTACCCTCGGGCCCCATCCAGCCCCATCGACTTGCGTACATCCAAGTGCTGTAGCAAGTCACCAACCATTTCCTGGTGGAATATGAAGGTCACATTCTGATCCCAATCTAGACTTAGCTGAGATGAAACTTCAGTAAGGCTCAGCGTCTTAGCACGGTGCTTCAGGACAGCTGGGGCAAATCTGATCGCTGAACTACCCATCCTCAGTGGGTCCTGGGCATCCACAGCTTTTTGTTTTGCCCCAAAATATATTGCAAAAGCTTCATTTCACATTGTTTACCACAGAGCATATAGGGTTCAGATAAATTTCCCTCTTCATGCAGCTCAAGGGTAGTCTTGCTGTAGGCCCACGTAGCAAGGCTTACGTTTCATTTCATTAGTTACCATAACTGATGAACCCGCAGAGGGTCAGTATGTTCTTTAGCAATTAACTGAGCTCCAGAGACTGTAATTTGTCTTGTTCGTGTTACAGCACCAAATGAATTTTGCTGTGTTTAATAATCATTCTAAAAGCAGATCACAGAGCCGGGAGGGAGGAGAGATCGTATCAATCATTTGTTTTCTAACTCTTTCAAGGAATTTCCTACTGTGTTTAATTTCTTGCTGGTAAGTCCTACACGAGCCTCAGGAAGGCAGGCACCGCTATTATTATTCATTTTTTAATCACCAGAGGAAACTATTTAGCTGTTCTAGAAAATTAACATGCTCCCAAATTCAGGAGGAGCCAACAATTGGGAAAATGCAATTTTCACGGACGCTGTCACATTAGTCTAAATGGTATAATTTAGGGCAGCTTCATTTAGGGATTTCTGAAGGAAATTTAGCTAAAGCCCTTGGAACATTGTTGCAGAGAATCACTTTTGGACTATGAGACTGGGCTATTAGCCCACTATGCAAATGAGGCGAAGAGAGAGAATTGGCTCACCCAGGCTTTCACATCCCTAATATCTCTAATCCCAGGCTGGGACCTGAGGTGGTGGCTACCTGGGTGAGAGCACAGGTTTTGCTTCTATGATTACTGCATCTGTCCTGTCTTGACTGGATGTGGAGAAGTATGGGAAGTAGCCAGAGAGAAAAAACAGCTCACAAAATAAAGAGCAGAGCAGAAGGGGGGGGAGGGACAGAGGAGAGGAGAGAAGAGGAGAGGAGAGGAGAGAAGAGGAGAGGACAGGACAGGACAGGACAGGACAGGACAGGACAGGACAGGAGAGACATTGTGTTTGCCCTGAAATCCAGCTCAGTTTGAAGGAATTGTCAAAAAACAGTGTAGACAAATCATCCATATTCTGTGGGAAAAAGATGCTTTTACCTCTTTCCACCTGAACTCATTCACTGGCACCATTCTGAGGTCAGCCTCCAAGGCTCAGAGGAAAATAGCTTCAGACAGATCCTCTCCAGGCAAAGCAGTTCCCTTCAGCCTGCCTGCCTTGGTCATACTTTTTAAAGCTTTCCCTTTCCATTAACTAGCAGCACTGCAGCACCTCAACTAGATGTTTTCTAAGAACAGCTTTCCAGGATGCTCGAGATTTAGCTCAGGGAGGAAATAATGCCCAGCCTATAAAAGCCTGGAAGCTGCAACTGCAAAGCACCTTGGAATTATCATGGAAAACAAACAAACAAACAACAACAACAACAACAACAACAAAACAGTAAGCTCCCAGAGCCCCTTGATGATGCCCATTAGTATTTGTCCTCTCCCATCAGGGAAGCCTTCCAATAAAAGCTGGGCTCTCCTTGGTAGGAGTTTGTCTTTCAGGAGAAACCTGGAGAAACCCTTCATCTGGTTTTCTGCTGTGACATCCTGCAGGTGGGACATTTCAGTTTCACTTAGTTCTCAATGACACCCCAGGGGAGACATTTCTCACCTGGTTTTCCTCTCAGGTGTCAAGTGTGCAAAATTTGAAATGAAGTGTCAGAAAGGAAGTTTCCATAACAATATTAAAATTTTACAGTTATTTGAAATGAATTAATCTGAACTATTTTTTAAGCATTGGAAAACGTTTATCAGCGATTATCTTTCCATCTTCTTTCTTGCCATTCCCATGGCAAAGACATCACCAGCTCGGCCTGTGTACATTGACCAAGAGGAAAACTTTACTGGAAGGCGTGGGAACCGGGTCTGGGGGCTTTTCTTGGGGGATGTGCACCAAGGTTAGGGCGATGGAGAGCGAGCTCCAGGTCTGCACTAGAGGGCACTCTTGCCATGCAAACGTTGTGTCGATGCTTTCCAGAAAGATTTAAGGTATTTCTAAGCCTGCAGTCGAACCGGAGTACAGAGGGAAGACAGACAGCTACTGCATGAGGAGGGGCTGCAATGGAGAAGCCTCTGTACACCCTCCTGCCTTCCACCCCCTGCTAAAATCTCTTTCTGGCACCACCACTGTTCTCATCGTCCTTGGAAAGGCAGCCCTGTCTTCAGGAGAGGTTTCAAACAGAGCTAGGAGTTTGCTATCTCCTGGTTTGCTACAAGCTCTTGGATCTGCTAGAGGGGGGGGGTACAGGGGCCAAGCAGGGATGATTGACCCCATGGTGTGCTTGTTCACTTATACCAGCAGGTTATCACTATGGGGTTGCCAGCAGTGTGCTGGGAGGAGATCACAGACATCCTATGATGCTGGTGTTGAGTGTGTGCTTCAAGCACAGCTGGGTCATGGTCCCCTCTCTCTTGCACTGAAGTAGAAGTTCCTCACAGTCTCCAGCAGGAACAGGCACCCCAACACTCTCTCCATGCCAGCAACCACCATTTCAACCCCATGACACTCAGTGCTTGCCACACACGTGGAGCCTAGTGTTGCCTCTGCTGCCAAAACCCAGTCCCACAGGGATCAGATTCCTCTGTGTAATGTTTACTTGCTGTCAGGGTTTAGTTCAGATGATATGAAATATGCATTGCAAATACACTCCCCATATCACATCTACTGTAAGGCACTACTGAGCTTTAGACAACAACTTTCCTGTCTGCAGTCAGTTTATTTATTAAGGTGACCGATCTGTCTGGGAGCCTGGTGCTGCTGCCTGAAAATTCTGCTTTAATCACCTCTGCCCTGCCCTTGCTTTAGGGATTGAATAATAAATCCTTGTGGTGCCTTAATAATGAAGAAAAAGAAGGATCACATTTTCGTTTCCCAAGGAGCTGAAAGCTGTGTTGACTGAATGGCTTCATTATTAAGTTTTCTCGCATTAACTTTTCTTGCATTAACTGGGCAAATGATCTTCAGCAAAGGAGCTGTGCTTATGCTGAGGATAGGTATGGGATTTGGTTCCTGTTTGGACAAGCAGCAGGGCGTTGGGTATGCATCAGGCAGACAGGTCTTTTCGGCAGACCAATATTTGCAGGTTCATATACTTACAGTCAAAACAGAGCCTGGATGGTGTGGGAAGGACTGGGTAAACATTGAGTTCATGTGCTCAGGTGCTTCTCCCTGCAGGGATTTTAGGACTGTTGTTGGTCTGTTATTCCCCTGTCTCTAAGCCCAAGCCTGACTGGATCCAAGGATCAACTGGAAGGTCCTTCCAGTCCTTAACATTGTGTGATTTTGTGATCAGCAACCCCTGCTGGAGCTGCAAACCACCCTTTCTGGGCTTTTGGAATAACTCCTTTCATTAAGACTGCTGCCAGTCTCATTTCCCATGGCTGATTTCTACACTTGGATGATAAGAAACCCATCTCTTCTGAGGACCTCTGCCCCATGCAGGCTGTGGAGATACGCATAGTGCCAAGCTGGCACAAACTGATCAGTGAGAGATTTAATATCAAAACCTGCTCAAAGAGGACAGAAAAAAAAGATTGTCTTAGCTGATAGTCCCAAGAATGTGAACATGTAGCTTTGCACGTGCATTGTTTCTCTCTGGTATAACAGTTCTTCTCTTCTGATAGTTATTTTTCCTTGCTAAAAGCTTAACCTTAAAACCTAGAGGTGTCTTCTGTCCATCCCTCAAACCCTGAATTCTCTATTTGCTGTCCTTTCAGGCCATGGGGGAAGAGCTCCAGGGGACCTTCCTCCATCCAGATAGGTGCCTGCTTCTGGTGTCTCAGTTACGGGACACAGATGTACAGGCTGAATGCTTACAGCACAAGCCAGCCTCCTGCCTGAACCACCTGACATTTCCTGGGATGTTTTGGAGTCTCCTTCAAGAAAGCAGAAGTTGGGATGGTAAAGATGAGATCAGAGTTGCAGAGATAATGCCACAAACATGAAGACTTCCTTTCCTACCCAGCCAGCTTGCAGACTGCTCACCCATGTTGGCCTCAGTTCTTGCTTGTGACCTCTGTATTCCCCACCATGTCCAAGGGGGATGAGTGGAGAAGAGGGGTTAGTCCCATCACACCCAAAGGATGCAGGCACCCTTCAGCAGACTGATGGTACAACACAGCCAACCCAACCTTTAGCCCCACGGCCAAAGGTTAAATCGTGCCGGGGGCAGTGTCTCTGACACCCAGCCTTGCCTGGTACTAAGAGAGCCTTGGGCACTTTTGACCAGGTGGGAAGGGGGAAATACTAAGGATTTTAGCTCTGTAGCAGAGTATCCAAGGGCTGCTCAGGATTCTGCTCCATGGAGCGTGCTCTCAGGCCAGGAGCAACATACAGAAGTGAAGGATTGCCCATTACAGAGGGCATGCAAGAGTGTCCTAAGAAAAGCAGAAGGGCCCCTGAACTTGGAGATTGTACAGTTTGTCAGAACATGGCCTAGACACACAGGTCCCCTTGGCTTGGCCAGCCCTTCACTGCTCCTAGCTGGCTGGCTCTGTCTTTTGCTACCAGATCTTCTTTCACAAGGAACTGTATGACATGGCTCCCACACAAGAAGCATCAGTGGTGCCCAGTGACAGGACAAGGGGCAGTGTGCACAAACACAAGAAGTTCTGTCTGAACACCAGGCAGCCCTTCTGTGCTGTGCAGGTGACAGGGCACTAGCACAGGTGAGGCCCAGAGAGATTGTGGAGTCCCCTCCTTGGAGATCTTCCCCAGCCATCTGAACATGGTGCTGGGCACCCTGCTCTGGGTGGCCCTGCTGGAGTCGGCCTTGGACCAGAGGTGTTTTCCAGCCTCAATCGGTCTGTGATTCTGTGATTAGTTTCCTGTTTAGTCACCTGGATAGGAGAAAGGAAGTTCTTGCAAAGCAGAAAAGCCCAGGACTCAGCCAAGGCAGGGCAGCAGGCCTTCCAGTCCCTGGCGCCAGGCCACCAAAGGCCTGCTGATGGCACCACTGCTATCTCAGTCAGCATGGAGAGCTCTGACATCTTCTGAATGGGGGCAGACAAGTGCAAGACAGTATTTCCTTCACAAAGGGTATCAGCACAAAGTGACAGGTCTGAGATCCAGCTGTATTTTAATGAGCTTGCCATGCCAATGACTGCTGTGTCTGGAGGGGACTGGCTCTGTCTCAGCAGCACAAGGGGCTCGTAGCTAGCTGGATCCTGCCCATCCAACAAGAAAAGGGGGAGCTTCCATCTCATCTGCATTTAATGAGCAAAGCACGCATATAGCTGCCATCCATGTCAGCCAGACCCCAGCTCTTGGAGCCTGGAGGGCTGGAAGAGCACAGCACCATTGGCTTTTCTAGACCCATTAAAGGGCAAACTGGATTCAGAATGTCTGTCTTTCTTCCTTTGAAGACTTATTTCATAAATGAGGGACAAAATAATAAAGGTCTGGAATGAAAATAAAGTACTGGACCACATGTAATTAAAATGGAATTATTTTAATTACTGCTCAAATAAGTAATTCTAATAGAGCAACACTGCTCTGTATGCAGTTAGAAAGTGACTGCCCTCCTCTGCCTCATTACATACAGCTCAGGGGCCAAAAGGTTTTAGGGTCTGCAGATCTGCCCCGAGACCACATTTCTTTGAGCACTGAAACCAATGCACTGCGATGACGCTGTGGGAGCCAGGTAGGGCTGCCCAAGAAGGCAAAGCACCCCAACAGCAACATGCCATCGGAGAGATGGGAGCCTGCACAGAGCCCTATTCCCAGTTGCAATCAGACAAGCTTCATCCCCAGTTGTGTGATGACAGCCTAGCTTACTTGTCTGGAGCTGCCTTCACCTGCTTTTCTGGGACCTGGCAGCAGCTTGCCACTCAGCACATACTGCTGTGATGTCCACAAGCTCCTTCTCAGAGCAAGGTTGGAGACAGAATTTGGAAGAAAATGGTGCACACTCTCACACACACTGTAACATTTGGGACCTGTACAAAGCCCCTGCCTCTAACTCAGATTTTGCATTCATGCTACTGCAGTTCCTAAGTCATCCCATAATAACATGCTGCAGAAAGGAAACATTTCTGTCCCATAACACAGTTAATAGACCCACTCTAGCAGGCAACTCAGCAGAAAAGCTTCTCTGTGGAAGCTGATATGGAAACCCAATGATATATTCCCTAAAGCTCCATCACCTTCCAGCTACACAACATTTAAGTGCACCCTATGAGCCCTTACAAGCCATGAGGAAGCAAAATGAAAAGCCTGACATACCAAGTCCACACACTGACTGTAAAGCATGTGACACTCTCTCCACCCTCCTCTGTCTCTGCAGAGAAGCCTTTATCTCATGCAGTCATCTGGAAGACCTTCTGGAAGGGCTCAACTGCAAGTGTAGGCCACATCTGACCTAAGCTCATCTTGCACAAGGCAACATATTGAATCTCAGCTGTTAGAATGATCAGCATTTCAGAGGTCATCTAAATAGAGATATTAAGACCCCTGCAATCCCATCACCTTGTCCTTTGAACAATAGGCAAACAACCCTAAGTACCTTGTAATTGGTTTAGACACCATCTGCTTCTTTACATGTGTGAAGAGTTATTGATTTCAGGTTAGTCCCAAGAGTGTTTATTTTGTAGCTGGCTCATTGTAAGCTTGGTCATTTGTGCTAAAATTACCCTGTCTATTCACTGGTGGCTGCACCCACAAAAAGAGAGATCACAGATCACCAGGCTCTTTCTGCTTTAGAGAACAACCTTTGCTCTTAGCTTGCCCTGGGTAACCCTACTCAGGTCAGAAGGACTGCAAGGGCACATCCCAGAGAGCAATATCTGATACTTGACTTTTCTCATGAAAAGTGCCTTGTCTCTTCCCCACAATTTAAGCCTGATGACTTTGAGCAAGATGCATTTCATTTGCTGCCATGCTTTGCTCATTAAATCCCCTAAAATACTTTATTTATTAACATATTTCTAAATGACTTTATTACTTAACTAAATTTATTTATTTACAAAGGATTGCAGAAGAGAAAGACAGATGCAGTGGTTCCTTACTAACAGTCACCCAAACCACAATGTGATATTGACAAAGAAAAAGCACTGGATTTTGGGCACTTTCAGCATGTTGCATAAACTTTGGACAAAGCAGCTAATGTATCTCTCAGAAAGACATTTCCCCAAACTCAAGGGCAGATATTCAGATGACTTAATTGTCCCCAGATGTTGCTTGTCCACATGAATACAAGCCAGACCCCCTCAAGCACAGATTTAATGGTGTGAACAGCACACATTAAGCCATGGAAAGTCTGGGGTGCTTCTTGCAACATGTTATCTTCTAATTGACAGGATTAACAATGGATTCAGTTGCAAACCACTGAACTCTGAGCAACCAATTAAACAAATAGAGTCAAAACAAACGCTCCCTTAGCTTCTTCATTCCTACCAGTCATTCAGGTGTGCTGAAATTTTTTGCTTATTTTGTTTTTAATAGGCTCATTAGAATGGTCCAAATATGAATAAAAGGAAACGTGCTGGTGGTTCTTTTTAATGTCCTGAAAGATAGTGAATGACAGACTTTCCAAGACACCCAGAGAGAGTTTTGCTCAGTATAGGACCAGAAATGAAGCTGTATACTGCCAGAAGGGTTGATAGGAAAGAGATTTCAGGGACTGTTTCCTGAGGGCACCCAGAAGACATCCTCTACATGACTCTGGTCATTCTGGATGAACATCAGTTTCCTGAACCCTACTTGTTCGCCTGTGAGTAGCTAGGACAGGTGGTATCTTCAGGAACTTCAATAATCCAGAGTGCAGATATTTGTTCAGGAATCAATTGTTCTACATCTGGTTGATATGGAGTAATAAGAGCATTACCCAAGGGCCCAGTGAATTATAACTTCAGCCACAGCAGCATGTGAGTCATGGACCCACTCTTTTCCATGAGTATTGAGTCAAGCTCACCAAGCACTACTTGCATATCCTTTCTGTTGCAGCTCTCTCCTACCTTGCAACAATATCAGCATTGCCCAGGCAGCAATCAACACATAACAATGAATGAATCCTGACCAATGCACAACAAAGGGTGCCTTGTCTGGTGGTCAGTATCATATTAACCACTTCCAGCCCCCCAGAAGGACATGGTGCAGTTTGTATCAAACAAATTCCTGTTGTCACATCCCACCCCCTTGGTCACTAAACTGTTCTCAGCTGCCCTCTCTGAACCAGACCTGAGCCAATGTGCTCAGGGCAACACCACTCTATTCCAACGAGATTCTTACAACACACAGTTTTAAGTACCCTCTTGAAATTACTTTAATTTTGCCAAATTGCCATGTGGTGTTGTTACAGTAACAGTCTAGAGAGTCTCCTGGAAATGAAACAGTATGAGAGATCCCCACTGTCAGGCAGCTGGAGGTGTGTGGGATCGCCCCTAACACAGTGTAAATCTCACAGCACATTACAGTGAGTAGCTTTGAATTAGACCATCTGTGCTGGTTTCCTGCTTTACATTGTGTTTTGTAGAGCAGCAATGTGAAGGTCACCAGTTCAAGTGGGAGACTTTGCCGTTGCCTTCAGCTTCACCTCTGCAGTTTTACAGGGAGAGTTATCCAGCCACAGGGCCAAGAGTTTCCTGCAGGACCCAGGGGCTGCACAGCTCCCCATCCCCTTGTTCTTATTTCTTACTGGCTTATATTTGCAAGAAAGCAGACAGTTTGCTGGATCCAGACAAAAGAGGTTTTATCATAAAACACTCCTTACTGACATTTAGTCTTTGCATTTGTTTTATTTTTTTTTCCCTACAGAGATGTGATGAGTATTTGAATTATCAGTGGTACGGTGCTTTCCAGTCTGAGCCTCAGCAAGCAGAGTTGTTGAAGAAGAGATGAATGGGGATGGAACACAGATGCTGCCAGGGACCAGCATGGAAGTCTCACCATGTTCCCAGTTTGTATGATTTACACTGATGGGTCTGATTTGTGACACAGTGGCAATATTTGCTTATTTTCTCACTGAAATACTGCGCTTTGCAGCCGTGAAGCAGTACAGCTTGTACATCTGCATCTGCTAAAGTAGTTACATCAGAACAGAAGTGTAAATCTGTATTTTTATGCACTTCCATTATTAACCTATCCTAGCAATTACTGCATGAAAGGCTGTGATATACTGCATCCCTTATCCCGAGGACAGGAAAATGCTATTATTTCTTCTGTTACGATTAACATGTAGATGAGCACCGAGATTTACTCAATAAACTAAAGTCATTTTTCTTCGGCAGCTAACAGGAGCGCTGGGGGATTTGTCATGGCTCAGAAATGGTTAAGTGCCTGTAGCTTAGCAACTCATCTGTAATTAAGGGCATCTGTCTATAAAACATCCTCCTCTATTATGGGCTGTTGTGCTGACAGGTGCTAATGGCTGCCATTAGCTGAGGTTTTGTTCCCAGACAATGACAGAGCTCGTTAGAGGCGGTGGCTCTGCCAAACTACCCCCCCACCTCCCCCGGGACCAGGGAGCCATCAGGCCCTTTGTGTGTTGGGCACCATCTGCCCAGAGTGGTGGCCCTGGGCTCACTGCAGGCCCTTAGCATGACAGGGTTTGGGGTGCCCTTGGACAGAGCTGCGGGTGCCCATGGAGAGAGCAGGGGGTGCCCACGGAGTGGGATGGAGCTGAGGGACCTGTTAAATGCAGATGGCTTGCAGAAGGTGCCAGCTAGAGCACAAACCCCTGTCCTTTTGGGGGGCTGGAAGTGGTTAATATGATACTAAGAAATATATATTTTTTTAAGTTTCGAAAGTGTTCTTGGCAATTCTTGGAAAGGCAGCGTTTGACCGGTGCTTGCTAATCTCTCTAGGCCTAACCGGCACTAACAGCTACATTAAGTTCTCCGAAAAAGTCAGATTTTTCTCTTTGCTAATCTGAAGTGGGTCAAGGGTAAAATTTCGGCCAGCTTTGTATTCCAAGGGGGACTCCAGAGAGAAGTTACAGCAGCCTGAGAGGGGCAGCTGCATTCCAGAAATGACTCTTGTTCTCTCAGCACGGGGAACAGAATGGGCACCCTTGCAGCAAGATGTTTATTCCAAACATCAGACAATTTTTGCAGAGCTTGAACTCTTACTCAATCCAGAAAACAAAAACAAAACAAAACAAAACAAAACAAAAAAAACCCTTTTGCAAGGGTACATTAAAGGAAACCAGCAACTTAAGGAAATGGTTGCATCTGGGCTCCTCACACACAGCACAAGTGAAGGAGAGCAAACCCATACGTCAAGGTTCATTTTAAGGCTAGGAGCAGCTCCGTGCCCATGTAATGTTGCATTAACTTTTTCAGCTTTCACTTAGCTAGCTTCATCTTCCCATTGTCAGAATAATTTAAAACAAAACAAAACAACAACAAAAACTCTTCCAGCTATGGCTCCAAGTGTAAGAGCAAAACGTGTTTTTTCTTCTCCATGCATCAGATCAAATATGCTGCTGAAAATTGATGGGTTTCTTATAATTGATTGTATATACAACTTACCAGCTTTTGATAGAATGATTACTGAGGTCTGTACATGCCATTTACAGAGTCCATTACATTTTCAAGCCTTTGTTTGCATGATGAGGTGGTCTCTCATCAACAGTATCACAAGATTGGAGCTGAAAGCTGGGCTCCAGTAGGCTCTTATTGTTGGTTTGCCAGAAAAATCAACGTGATGTAACAATTTCTTTTGCTGTAGACAAATAGCCCTGTAAATAATGTTACCAAAGCATGCTGTTACTTCAGGATGAATCTTTCCAGCTGTGGAAAACAAACATATGAGCATTGTTTTGTTGCTTTATTGCAAGAGATGCTGCCCATTACTGAGTTTTTGCCTTTACATAGCAGCAGGAGGTCACTGTCCTGTGATTCCCTTTATATGACTTTTTTAAAGAATATATTTTTGAAGATTGCTAAAATTATCCATGATCCATGCCAATAAGGTCTAATTTGTCATACACAAACATTTCCACTTTGTAGCAATTTCCCTGATCTCTGGGTAAAAGTAAAGAACACAGCGGAAGCTTTTATTTTCCATGAAAAGCAGAAGCATTCTAACTGCCGTGTTTTGCTTTTCATACTCTGCATCTCGTAGGTAAAACTAGGACAACTCCACAGCAATATCAGACAGTCTGGATCATAAAAAACCAGGCATGCAGACAGGAACCATCTAATAGGAGAAATAACCTGAAAGATTTTTTTTCCGGTGCTTGGAATCTGCAACAAGCATTGGGGATCTATCCTTAGACTGCTATTGCCAAAACAGTCAGGTAATATTTAATTTTGTTGCAGCTAAAAATATAAAGTTTAATTTAAAACAGTCAATATGGGTAACTGTGATGCACAATGCTCCCAGAGCAAATAGTAGCCAGTATGACAGGGTTGACCAGGGCAAAAATCAGTCATGAGAACTGGAGGAGCCAAGTGTATTAGATAAACATCTCTGCCAGAAGGGGGTTGCTGGCATAGAGAGAGAGTAAGAAATAAACATTTTAGCCCCAAATTGTGCAATTGTGTTAAGTTTCCAAACCCCACCCTGCTGAATTCCTCAACCATCACAGTTGCCACCATGTTACCATCTCCCACTAAATTATTTTTACCCTAATTTAATAGCTAACAATAGCTTGACAAGGTGGGCTGCATGTCAGAGCCCAAGCAACCAGTTGCACCAAGAGTGCTCCTAAGTATGTGTCAAATCCTGCCTGACAGCAGGAAGGCTTCTACATCTTGCTGCATGAAGGAGACAAAGGATCTATGCTAGAAGAGAAGTAGAGCTGAGCATTTGTGCTCACACATAGAATCACTGTATCGTGAGAATCCTGGAACGGTTTGGGTTGGAAGAGGCCTTAAAGCCTAAAGTTACAACCCCTGCCATGGGCAGGGACCCCTCCCACCAGCCCAGGCTGCCCCCAGCCCCATCCAGCCTGGCCTCGGGCACTGCCAGGGATGGGGCACCCACAGCTCCTCTGGGCAGCCTGGGACAGGGCCTCACCTCCCAGAGTAAATAAATTCCTCCTTATATCTAATCTAAATCTACTCTCTTTTAGTTTAAAGCCATTACTCCTTGTCCTATCACTACACTTCCCTCCCCAGCTTTCTGCAGTCCCCTTTAGGCACTGTCAGGCTGCTGTAAGGTCAGCCCGGAGCCTTCTCGTCTCCAGGCTGAACAACCCCAACTCCCTCAGCCTGTCCCCATAGCAGAGGTGCTCCAGCCCCTTGATCATCCTCGTGGCCTCCTCTGGACTCGCTCTAATAATTCCATGTCCCAGAGGTGAACACAGGGCTCCAGGCGGGGTCTCACAAGAGCAGAGCAGAGGAGGAAAATCACCTACCTCGCCCTGCTGGTCATGCTACTTTTAGTGCAGCCCAGCATACAGTTGTTTCTCTGGGCTGCAGGCACACGTTTCTGGCTCTAGTGGATCTTCTCATCAACCAACACCCCCAGGTCCTTCTCATTAGGGCTGCTTTCAATCCGTTCTCTGCCCAGCCTGTATTTGTGCTTGGCACAAATATAATCTATTAGTGCTGATTTTGAACTGAAGAAACATCTCCTGCAGAAACACTGGGGAAGAACTTTATATTTTTTGATAATCGAGTGCTTCTTGGAGTTGAAGCCAAACCGTAAGTGCAGCTTAGATTCAGGCAGTCCATCACACAGACAACAAAACACAAATCCAGAGACAGTTTCTCATTAACATAGCTCACACTGAACAAGAAAATCCAGCACTGATGCCTCCATTAATAGTCTTTTCATAATCACCCTGGACAATCCTTTCAGTAGGACTTGGCCAACGCACTGTGTGGAAGGGCTTAGGGGCCAGATATTTCAGATCCTTCGGACTCCACCAGCAGAAAATTCCTTTATCACCAAGCCTGCTGGCAGCAGTGGCTGTCTGCACAGCAGGAACTTACCAGACAGATTAACATTTATGTCTCTTTTAGCAATTACTGTTCCTTCTAGTATTCTTTACTTTCCACAGCAGCATTCCCATCAGAGGCCCTCAGAAGAACCCTTCCAGTAGTGCAGGAGACACAGAAATAAATAAGCCTTGCTTCAGTTCACACAGCCTGCGCAGTAAGGTAGGTGCTCACGTGTGCTTTGCTAATGATCCTAGCTGCACCACCACAGTACATCTCTTACCAAATGGTAGAGGATTATCACAGTTTTCCAACAAGCAGAAAGCTGGGATGGATTAACATTACTTGTCCAACAGGAGCAGAATCCGCTGAATGTATGAAAGAGGCAGATTTTCCCATAGGCCATGGAAAATAAGCTATTTGCAGGAGTGTTTGTGGTAAAAAAAAAAAAAAAAAGAAGCAGTTGCAAGTCTTGCATCCTCCAGACACTTCATCTGAGGATGTGGGTGTAATCCTGTGGGGAGCACTGCCCCAAGGTGAGCTGAAAACACCCTGCGTGGGCAGGCCTCAGCAGCCCCCCATCACCTGCTGGAGCTGGTGTAGAGCAGGAGCTGCACCATAGGAGGCTCCCAGACTGGTGGCAGAGATCACACAGGCACTGAATTAGGAAACAGCCCCAGCTGCTCGGGCACAGCACCAGCATGTCTGGTGCCTGTTGCTGATGGGGGCTGAAGCACAGGGGTGGCAGCAGCAGCACCTGCTGTGCCAGCAACCTACATGTAAGTCAGACAGCAGTGGTGACTGCTTTCCAGAACTGCTCGTGGCCCTGCAAAGGCCTAGCATCGAGGTGAAAATATCAAACTATCTCAGGGAACACTGATTTTGAGAAATGCAGTTGCAGTGGGAAAGCAATGAAGCAGCCTTTCCAACAGTACTACTCCAGCAAGCCTTTCTTGTTCACACCACTCCAGCACTTTTTATTACCAGAAGCATTTATTTCTCATCAAAGTGCTCGCAGCATCTGTACACATTTAAACCATATTATTGTTCAAAGCAGTGTCTGAAACAGCCTGTACCAAACTGTTTCCCCTATTTCCTTCTTCCAGCCAGTGCCTCTCATGGCTCAGCCATGTGTTCCCATGCTACGAGCCCAGCTGTTCTAGTAAACCGTGCTCCAAGCACATGTTCCTCCATGGGATGTTCAGAATTATTTTATTGGTGTTATGTCCTCACTGTATCCCTCAAAGGGTTGCTTTCGGCAGGGTTTGTACAAAGTTGTTTGATTGGCTTCAAGCTTCTTTGTGTGCTTACCCAATGCCAAGCTCAGGCACTGAACCCATGCCAGGTAATTCGTCATTTCTCCCTAGATGCTATAGACAGAGTCACGCTCTTAGCTTGTCGGATAAAGGCCTGAGAATTGCTTTTCAGCCCACCTAATGAGTGTCTGTGTTTTTCTATGCTTGGGAGGATGGACAGTCTTAATTTCCGATTTCTTTCAAAGAGAGCAATTTTCTTCCACAAAAAGACCAGGAATAATAGATACAATGTGGCTTTTTCTGAGTCACCCTTTAACCCTTTGTGCTGATGTTTTTCTGTATGCATCTTCCAACTAAAACCCTGGAACTCAGCATCCTCTTTCATTGCTGCTGTACATTTTCCCCTGTCATGAGACCTTTTGGTGCCTAAGGGCTTCATAGACCACCAGCATCTTCTTCTTGATTTCCCCCGGGGTTAACAGTCTCCATAACCACTGCCCTTAAATTTCAGGTACCCCAGACAGGGCTTTTCTACCCAGTTCTGCAGGACTTGCCTCTTTGACATGAAGGCACCAAGGCATGGTGCACAAGCAGCTCTGTGAGGAAGGAACTTGCTTTCTCCTCTGCCTGGGAATCATCCAAGTGACAGCCGAGTGTACAGCACTGTGGTGGAGGCTGGATGTGAGGTCTCCCAGCCAGCCTGGGACAGCTTATATTTACCACTTTTGCACTAGTATATGTGGGGATGATAGGGCTTCTTATTATCCAGTGTTTGATTGAATGCTACACACTAAGCTCTGTTTCACTCCCTTTGCTTCTTGTTATCTCCACATGTACTCCATTTTTGCCAGTATTTCATCCCCAGCTTGAAGCTTAGACTTTGAAAAGTGGCCAGTCACACACAGGCCATTCAAACCAGTCTGTTTCTTTGAACTGGCATCCTGAGGACTTACCAAGAGATGATCTTTTGCTTCATAAAGCAGCTGGGAAACAAGCAAACAACAATTGATCCATCTGCTGGATCCTCCCCTCCTGTGGCCTCTCCAAGGATAAGGAGTTGGGGTGAAGTGTTGCCTTGCTCACTGAAAGTGCACAGCCTGTGCTTGGTTTGTCTGAGCTGGGTAAAATGTAACCCCAAAAAAGCAACATCATGGTTCCTGGCTGAAATAGCTCCAGTTTGTGAAGGTGAATACTGGAGCTAGAGCTTACTGCTGACCAGGGAACCTAACAGCATCTCATTGATGCAAGGGCTCTGTAAAAAGCTACTCTACAGCACTAAATGGCTCCACTTTCACTTTTATTTATTTATTTATTTATTATGCTGGGGCAGACTTCAGCTGGATTTTTCCATGCAGCATGGTGGCCTGCACAGACTCGTGAAGGTGCAGACACCATCCAGCTCCCTTGCAAAACCCCTCCAACCAGCCCAGACACTGCCTTCAGCTTCCATTATCTGGACCCGACTTCTTTTACAGGTTTATCCCTCAGATGCTTAAAGATTTGCTACTGACTAGCTGAGCTTCAACACACTCATGTAACTTCAGTGCAACTTTCTTCTTGCCAGGCAGAAGAAGTCAGACACATCTACATTAGCTTGCCCTACCTTTGTGCTGTTGTTTCTACCCTTGGTATCACTGACTGACAGGGGCTTTGCTGCTGGGATTTGTATTTCAGGTCTGCATTCCCATCATCTCATTTGATTAAACACTACTTAATTACTCTGTTGATAATTTAAAGTCTATAAATCCCTCAGTTTTAATTGATTATCTCTGCTCATTTCCATGAGCACCTGGAAGTTCTGTTTTGCCTACAGCCAGAGAGGATGCAGTCTCTGCCCATGGATAAAGCAACAGCCAAATCACTGTTTTCTCCATTTATAATTGGAGAGATTGAAACTTTTCTGCACTGACTGACCACAGCTGCCTCACTACTTAAGTAGGACCTGGGCAAAGGATCCCTTCAGTTTGCTACCCAAAACCTCTACACCCAGGATAAAGGGTCCATGAAAGCACAAAACAGAAGGAGAGAAGCAGTTTAGGAGAAAAAACAAGATAGGAGAGAAGCCCCAAACTAAGTCATATAATAGCAAAAGCCCTAGATTGGCTAAGAGCCTTTCTTCTATGGGCTAAATGATCATCACATGCCTTTGGGGTACATATGGATAAGCAACACTGGCTTCAGATGCTGCAGTGCAGCTCTCCCAGCTCTGACCTTGCCTCTGAGCACATCCTCATGCAAACAGCTTCCCTTCCATGCCTTTGCTGTGTTATACATTTTAAAAATGAAAATTCAGGCTCGTGCATCAGGTTGCTGTCCTGCTTGGCCAGAGTTCTGCAGGTGGTTCGTGATCAGCCTCACTGCTCCCATGCTCCTGAGCTGTTTTGTAACTGTGGCACCTTGTGTAGCTTTGCAGCTCAGGCACTGTCTGCAATGGCTCAGCAAGCTGCATGCTGTTTGCTGTGCTTTGATTTATATTTCGGACCCTTTAATTAAGGGGCTGAAGGGATGCACCAACCTCCTGCAGATATCAGATATATGCAGACCTCAGCAGGTCCTGCAGTTTTTCTGAACTCACCTGAAATGATAACATCCTCCTCAAACATCCCCAAACATAGCTTCACTGTAGCAGCATATTCCTTGCTGCCTGTTTTGGGTGGACAGGATCAGTGACAGGTAAGGGGAGCAAATTTGGAGCCACAGAGAAAAAGGTCACGGTGGCCTTGAGAAAGATGCAAAAGAAAAGGCTTGGGAGACATGGAGATGTCCAGGGTAGGAGATAGTGAGTATCACGTGGGGGAACAGTAGGACAGGGACCAGCAGGGAGAGTAGGGGAGGAGGAACAGCAAGGCAGCTAATGAACATCACACAGCACAAGTGAGGCTTTAGCTGTTCTGTGAGAGGATTTTCAGACATAAGGAGGGAATAAAGGTTTAAAAAGTGGAATTCACACAGTTTGATTTCTCACCATGCAGGTCATCACATTTGTTTTCCATCTTCAGCTCTGGCCGGTGCTGCACAAATGAAGGTTTGTTTAAAGTCTGACTCACCCAAAGCACTCTGGTACGTCCGCATTGTCAAAAATCCATCACAGCAGAGCTGCAGAGGAAATTAAACCACTTGGAAAAATATAAAAAATGTTTGGTTACTATGGAACCTGGCTTTGAACTAACAGACACAAGGAAAATTGGAGGCAACAAGACTTGAGTCTGATGTTCATTTGGCCTCGTGCACTAAGTGTGGCTGCAGCCACAGGATCCGTTTGCCCAGAGCTGAGCACTGCTGTGCAGGGAGCAGCGTGCATTCAGCCAGCTGCAGCTCAGCCTCCCTTGTAAGGCTGCTGTCATGGCCATGCCTTAGCACAACCAGCCTCTTCAGGATGGTGCTTCCACTGCCTAGAATGACTTGATGTAGATATTATCCCCCTTTGATGGGAATTTCTTTTCTGATTTAATTGCCTTTGGTTTTAACAGAGAAAGCCATCATGTTGAATGACTGGCTGTAAAGCTGCAAAGCTGTAGCTTAGAGCACAGAACATGCGCATGGTCAGGATGCTGAGGGTAGGAGAAGGCAGAAAATGCATGCTGTATTTGCAAAATTCTTGGCTTTGAACATCCCCTTTCCCCCCAATCAAGCACCTGCTGGAGCTTCGTGATGGTGCATGATGCAAACATGCTGATCAGCAACGTGATGACCAGGACCCCAATGACTGACAGCCATCATGGTGCTGAATATCAGCAATGAGTCCAAAGCAAAGAATTCTCTAGCAAAAAGAAAAAAATAAAGCATTCACACATCCCAGCAGGCTGTGACTTCTGCACTGTGTTGCGACAAATGGAATAAATCCTGACTCCATAGAAGTAAGAGAAGAAAGAGGCACAAGATACCTGTTACCACTGCTGGGTGTGTGTGCTTTGGAGGACTCTCCAAAGAAATGACACATCCCAATGAAATATCATCCACTAAGCAGTTTTGTTGAGGAATCTCACTCCCTGGTTAAATCCAACCCAACCAGTCCTTTGTCAAAAAGTCCAGACAAGGGTTGGACAGAAGCACAGAGCTGTGCCATGCAAATGTAAACTAACAGAAAAACACTTCTTGTTGATGGCAACACTGAACTAGTGGCACCTGAGGCTCTTGATATCTAACAGGGAAATTAATGAGGGAGGAAAGGGAATGAAGGATGGGAGTGTTTTTTTTTTTGTTTGTTTGTTTGTTTGTTTGTTTTATATTCTGACTGCCTCAGTGAGGAATGAAACTACAGGAAGGAGGAAAACACTGAAAATTCAGATGCCAAAGAATAACTTAGAAATGTGAAAGTGCATACATCAGCCACAGTGCCTGAAGCATATCCTGGGCTCCAAAGAAAGCACTGACTTGTTTGAAGGGCAGAGAGGAGAAAAGCAAACACAGAGCCAATTTCCAAAGGAAAACAGCAGGATACGAAGAATCCCTCTTCTATACAGAGGATAGCCAATGTCACTCTGGTCTTCAAGAAGGGCAAGAAGGAGGATCCGGTAAACTACAGGCCAATCAGTCTCACCTCTGTCCCTGGAAAGGTTCTTTCAGCTTGTTCTGGATGCCATCTCCAAGCAATTGGAAGAGAAGAAGGTTATGAGGAGTAGTCAGCATGGATTCACCAAGGGGAAGTTGTGCTCGACCAACCTCATTGCCTTCTATGATGGCATCACCAGCTGGGTAGATGGTGGGAGAGCAGTGGATGTCATCTACCTTGACTTTAGCAAGGCTTTCAATACTGTCTCCCATGACATCCTGCTAACGACGATGGGAAAGTGTGGGATAGAGGAGTGGACAGTAAGGTGGGTTGAGAACTGGCTGACTGGCCACGCTCAGAGGGTGGCGCAGAGTCCAGCTGGAGACCTGTGACTAGCGGTGTTCCCCAGGGGTTGGTGCTGGGTCCAGTCTTGTGCAACGTCTTCACTGACGACCTTGATGAGGAAATAGTGTCCGGCCTCAGCAAGTACACCAATGATACAAAGCTGGGAGGAGTGGCTGACATGCCAGAAGGCTGTGCTGCCATTCAGCGAGACCTGGACGAGCTGCAGAGATGGGCAGGAAGAAACCAAATGAAGTTTACCAAGAGCAAGTGTAGAGTCCTGCACCTGGGAAGGAACAGCTACATCAGTACAGGCTGGGGGATGACCTGCTGGAGAGGAGCTCTGAGGAGAAGGACTTGGGGATCCTGGTGGATGACAGGTTGACCATGAGTCAGCAGTGTGCCATGGATCGTGGCATGCATTAAAAGGAGTGAGGCCAGCAGGTCAAGGGAGGTGATCCTCCCCCTCTGCTCTGTCCTGGTCAGGCCTCACCTGGAGTACTGTGTCCAGTTCTGGGCTCCCCGGTGCAAAAAAGACAGGGATCTCCTGGAAAGAGTCCAGCAGAGGGCCACGAAGATGATACGGGTCCTGGAGCATCTTCCCTATGAGGAAAGGCTGAGACACCTGGGCCTGTTCAGCCTGGAGAAAAGAAGACTGAGAGGGGATCTCATCAATGTGTATAAATACCTGAGGTGTGGGAGACAGAGGGATTTGCCCAACCTCTTTTCAGTGTTCTGTGGGGACAGGACAAGGGGCAATGGCCACAAAATGGAGCCCAGGAAGCTCCGCACCAACATGTGAAAGAACTTCTTCACAGTGAGGGTGACGAAGCACTGGAACAGGCTGCCCAGGGAGGTTGTGGAGTCTCCTTCCCTGGAGATATTCAAGGCCCATCTGGATGCCTACCTGGGCAGCCTGCTCTAAGGTACGTGCTTTGGCAGGGGGGTTGGACCCAATGATCTTTTGAGGTCCCTTCCAACCCCTTCAATTCAGTGATTCTGTGATTCTGTGATTCTGAGCCATTTGGAAAGAGATGAGAGAATCCTTGGAACAGCTCTTCCCAGCAAAGCAGGTTTCACTTATGCTCCAGAATGAACTGACAAAATTACTATATGAAATGTTTGGAAGGGAAAAAGCACAATAAGTTCAGAGGCTCTATAGCTCAGGGGTTAGAGCACTGGTCTAGTAAACCAGGGGTCGTGAGTTCAAATCTCACTGGAGCCTTGGGAGTGCATGTGCCTCCTGAAGATCCAACATGCTTTGTCTTTCTGCTTTTTCCTTAAACATTGCTCACATCATTTTCATCAGCATCTATTCAAGCCTAAGTAAAACACAAACATCATAGAGCACGTACACCAAATAACAAGCAGAGAGAAATAGCAATGGTCAGATCTAAACCCTTGAATGAATATACTCAAATGTTATTAAAGTACAAGAATTGGAGATAGGAAAAAAGTAATAATGTCATTTAAAGCCATATGAATCCCACAAACATTGCAAAGCTCATTGATGAGTGAATCTGGGATGGCTGCTGGATACTCAGTCAGCTCTGGTTCATCTCTGCATACTTCAGCACAACAATTAAATTATGTTTCCAGAGTTCAGTAATTACAGATTTGGCAAAGAAATAATAAATATCGTTTCTGGAGGAAGAGTAACAATGGTTATATGCAGAGGTTTTTGGAGAAGAGTGGGCTAGAACATTCCCATTTTTTATGGAAAAAGGAAAGGCTGGGAATTGAACTTATTTTTGCACCTTGAGTTCAATTAATTGCAGTTTAGATTTATGGGATTTCATACTCTACATTTAAACTTTCCCCATGTTTTTTTGCTCATTTTCAAGTAGGTTTTCTATTTTGTTCCATCAAAATGATCCAAAACATCAACGTAAAGGAACATTTCTGGATTTGAAAAGGGGATTTTCCATCCACGGGTGGGAAAAAAGAAACCTTATAGATCTGAAACATTTTTATCTTGTGGAGGTGGACATGGCTCCTGATGCCTTCCCTTCATTCTGTTTCCTTACAGCTCTGATTTCCCCAAGTAAAGAGCATGTTCCACTGCTGGTGGGATGATGCATTTTCTCCACATGAGACGTGACCTGCAGGAATTTCCTAGCTTCCCTCTGTATATATCACAGTGAGGCTAAAGAAACAAAAGCCAGCAGGGTTCCCATTAATCTGCAGCCTAATAAACTAGCACAAGTTATTGTTATTTTAACCGAAGATACTGGAAAATGGAAAGATGTGATAGTGTTTTACTGAAAGGGAATTTGTCCCTAGACTGTTGTGGCTATATGCCTGTTTACCCTGCCCCTCTTTCCAGCTTATCTCTTTATTTTGTTTTTATATGACACCACTGAGCAATATCCAACAAGATGTTTGTGGTTCAAGTTCATTTCTGCGATCGGACTCATGGTTTCAGCTTAGCTGAGGCTGATAATGATGGAAATGTTTCTTTGAAAAATTAATGTCTTTCATCTCTGCAAAGATGACAAATGTTCAGGATACATTTTGCTGAATCCTTAATCTACACTGTACTTAATATTAATGTAAAAACTCTTCTTCCAGAAACCCTGTTGCAACACATAACACCAAACATACTGATGCTATTTGTTAAAAATGCGCTTGATGTGATGATGGCTTTTAACAGCAGTCCTTGGACTGGTCCTAGCTAAATCCCTTCACATCAATCACCTGTCATCTCTTTTTCTGCTGAAGATAAAGCTTTTCAAAGATAGAGTTTGGCAGGAAGGGTGAAGATGCCAAAGACCTTTAGACCAAAATCTTGAAGCCCATGTAAATGTGGGAGGGAGGAAGACTAGCTTTTCATCTTCATCAACCTGTGAAATGGAAATGTTCACATGAGTTCAGTATTGCAGACAAGTTTGTGTGGCTTTGCCGCAAGGGTGTAGCAAGACTGGTCCCCGTATGTGTTTACTTGGGAAGAACTTCCACTCTTTAAACTCATGACCTTCTCTAATCCAGACCGAGACAGTCTTTCATTGCTTTGTTTGGAGAGGTTTAAATGCATCTTCCTGTATATCCTAGAAAACTTGGTTTTCATGTTTTCCTGAAAACTTCAGAATACCACTTCTATTAAAAATAAAACAAAATAAAGTATCTTAGATACTTTTCATTTCTCTGGCGTGTTTTTCATTCTTGGGTCTCCCTCCAAGGGTTGCATCAATCTGGACAGAGAAATCATTTATTCTAATATAAACAACATTGAACTTCGTGGCACAGCAGCCTGGATCATTGAGGTGCCCACAGCCCTTCCCTGAATCCATGGACCAGCTGTGTTTCTGTCTCAGCATGTGTGAGCACAGGAGTCAGCAATTCAGCCTATATGGTGAGGAAAAAGCCTGCCCTTACTGCTCTGGCTCAGTTATACACAGCCACACTTTCCATTTCCATTTATTTCCCCTTCAGGGCTGAAAAGTTCCCTGTTACCTCAGAGGAGTTCTTGGTGTTGAGCTTTCTTCAAAACAAAATCCCATGTCCTTCTTACCATTCCTCTTACATAAGTGTTCGTAAGTTAAGTAAATTCTAGTGAAGGCCATATATGTCTCAACTAAACTATTTCTTAAGCCATATGGGAAACAACTGACAAATCATTTAATCCAGAGAGGGAAACTTTGAGCAAGAGCCAGTGAAAATGTTCCCCTGTTTACAGAGTTTTTAGATTTAGAAATACAATTTAGGCTAATGTTGATTAAAATCTAACATACAAGCGTATCAAATGACAGCCTTATAGCCTCACCCCAGATGAAAAATAACTAATAAAATCAGCAGAGCTGCAGAATTCAGGGTGAGGAAAAATCACCCAAGGTTATCTCTTTTCCAGTTCTCCTATAATGAATGTGATCAGTCCCTTATTTAAAAGGAAAAGGAAAAGGAAAAGGAAAAGGAAAAGGAAAAGGAAAAGGAAAAGGAAAAGGAAAAGGAAAAGGAAAAGGAAAAGGAAAAGGAAAAGGAAAAGGAAAAGGAAAAGGAAAAGGAAAAAGAAAATAATGATTGTGGTTTTAACAATAGTCTTTAAAAGGAGGAGAGGAGAGGAGAGGAGAGGAGAGGAGAGGAGAGGAGAGGAGAGGAGAGGAGAGGAGAGGAGAGGAGAGGAGAGGAGAGGAGAGGAGAGGAGAGGAGAGGAGAGGAGAGGAGAGGAGAGGAGAGGAGAGGAGAGGAGAGGAGAGGAGAGGAGAGGAGAGGAGAGGAGAGGAAGGAAGGAAGGAAGGAAGGAAGGAAGGAAGGAAGGAAGGAAGGAAGGAAGGAAGGAAGGAAGGAAGGAAGGAAGGAAGGAAGGAAGGAAGGAAGGAAGGAAGGAAGGAAGGAAGGAAGGAAGGAAGAGAGAGAGAAAGTAATGTTTTGTTTGCATCCTAGAGAAATGGTAACGTTATTCGATGGCTCCTGCTTATCTGCACTAGCCTATGCTGTTAGCCTTCCAGTGCTGTTCTTCTCACTCCATCCCATGTCCCTGAGCTGCCCCTGTTTTTCCACAGACCCTGAACTATACATCTATATACAGTCAGATAAATTGCACAGTGAAATGCATTATCAGTGCAAGGAGGTGCTAACCGTCTTGCTCAGCTGGAGATATTTCTACTGTGGCCATTTCAGTGGGAGGAAACACACTTGCTGGTGTCCCAGTCCTTCTGCTGACATCTCTGGGAAAGCCAAACCGGCATTTGGGAGAAAATCAAATGTGAACCCTAAAAAAAAAAAAGATTCATACCATACAGCTAGTTAAAAATAAAGAATGAGAAATGCTGACAAGTTCATCCATGCTTTGCAGCAGCCATGCACAAAGGTAACTGCAGCATCCCAGCCTCTTACTGACTGTGGTGCTCACCCTCACAATTTCTGTACCTATCAAACAAATTAGACTAGGAGACCTTGTATTCTAAACTGCAGGTCCTGCAGTATTTGATTGTGTTTTTGCAGTATTTGATTATTGTTCTGGACTCTACCAGTGAGATACCATTGACCTGATCAGTGCAGGCTGAATATGAGGCTACCTTGTGTTCATCCCAGCACACTTATTACAATAGTCGATACCTCCATGAAAGACCTGGAAAAAAAAATAATTGTAGTTACAACAAATTTAACCAAGCTATAAAAAGCCAACCACATCCGCTTCCACCCAGGCACCTTGCCATGCAAATAAGTACTTCAAGGCAGACCGAGGACAGGAATAGGAGTCACACATTACTTGTATGAAGACACAGCAGAGAAACAGAGGGTCTGCCGTAGGTGAAGAGTTTTAAGGAGTTTGTTGTGTTGAGTCTTGTAACAGGAAGGCTGAAAGCAGACATGACTAGTTTGTATAAACACTGCAGGTGTAAACAACTAGAAGGAGAAAGAACTATTTGAATTAAATGATAACATTGGTATGAATGAACATATTAGGCTGGAATTCAAAAGGATATTTCTAGCAAGCAGAGGAGTAATATTTTCAAACAGACTCAGCAACAGGAGGAGCAAACACCCTGAGAGGTCAGAAGGAGCACCATCAAGTCCTGGAGGAGCTGGATAAAAAATCTGGACTCCATGAGCCAAGAGCTCCCATCCTGCACCCTGCTCATTGGTGACACAACCTTGTTTAAATTCAGCAGTGTGCTCAACTGAGCAAATACATGTGTGTGTCCATGTGTATTTTTATCAGTAACTTGTTTCTTCAAATGCTTCTGCCATTCCCAGAAGCACGAGGTAATGCATTTAAAGACTGTTTTCTCTTCCACCCTGGGAAGCTTGTGATGTACCTCTTGATTGCCTTGCATCCCACCTGCCAGTTAGGGAAACAGTTCAGTGAGCCTAGTTAGAGAGCTCAGTTGCTCTAATAATGGTCATCTATTTATAGCCTTTCATAATTTGTTTTATGACAAAAGGGTTTCTGCAAGATGCTCCTTGATTCTTGCAAGTTTGTAATGATTTTTCCCTACCTGTGTTATTGAAAGTAGCTTTTGTGCTCAGAAAAATGACTGTAATAAAGGCCATTTCATGCGCTCGGAGTAAATGATAGTGACTTTAATAGGTTTTTGATGAAAGCTTAGAATTTCTCTTTGTTTTCCTTCAGTTCTTTTCAATCTTCTGGGTCAGTTGAACCTGGCTCACACTAAAACTTGTTATGACAGAACAGGGATGGAGTAAAATGATCTGGATGCAGTACAGCCTTGCCCATTGCTAGCACACAGCTCAGTCCTCTGCCCAGAGCCTCTGGCTATGGCACATTGCAAAGAGCAGAAGGGCAAATT
This sequence comes from Anas platyrhynchos, assembly GCF_047663525.1. NCBI lineage: Eukaryota > Metazoa > Chordata > Aves > Anseriformes > Anatidae > Anas > Anas platyrhynchos. The sequence continues at coordinate 4,038,420 of NC_092604.1, forward strand.
CTGCAGACCACACTGGCTGTGCTTAATTTCCTTATTCCATAGCTGTCTCTCACCAGATTTGACAATTTAACTATGCTTGTTAGACCAGCTATTAAATTTTGTTGGAACTGCTACAACTGGCCTGATGAAATACTCTGCAACATTTTCCTCCCAGAGAGCTCCATACTGTCATTAGCTGCCACTGCATTTCTGTTGTCTCTGTGGCCACTACTGCAGTACTGCATCATTTTTCCTCCAGCAGAAGATCTTCAGGCTTTCTACATTTTCTACAGCATTTTTAATCTTAAGAACTTTTCTCTCGGTTCAGCTGCAGCTCCAGGTGAAATCACTGGTGGTCTCGCCTTCATGGCTGCTGGGGGAGCATCAGAGTCTTCTGTTTTCTGTCTGTCCAGACTTGGACTTATCACAGCTCCCTTCTCTTTGGAGGCAAACCCGACGGGGAGAGCTCAGTCCTGCAGCCACAGCCATAACAGTGCTCTGTTCAAGACTGAGTGGGGCCTCATAAACAGCCAGCTGTGAAATTGGGTGAATCGGGCTTTGGGTTCACATTTCTGTGTTTGTCCTCTTCTTACCTGGTAAAAAGCAGCCCGCAGCTGTCTGGGTTTTCTTCACAGCTGAAGCTTTCAGTGGTTCTCTGATAGGCTCCAGCTTTGTTGTTCCTCCGTGGCCAGGCCTTGGCCCTGTGCCACCCCTCTGCCATTCCCCTTTCCTCGTTTCCTGGCCTTTGCTGTTTGCCTTCATGCTTTGACTCCACCTCTCTGTGCATTCCCACTCACTGTCCAGGCCTCCAGGAGAGCTGCAATTATGGGATGTTCCTAGTACCAGCCAGACCTTCCCCAGGCATCCTGGCCCCCAGATCTGGCTGGTGTTGGAAGGTGCACAGGACAGTGTCTGTCCCATCAGTGAGATGTGTCTGGGACCACCAGGAGGCATTAGTCCTCCACTGAGGGCACGCAGGTGCTGGGAAAGCCATGCAGGCCTGTTCTGCTCCAGAATTCTTCTTCCTGCTTGGCTATAGTGCCCAGCAATGCCTTCAAGATAACCGTGGTGGTAGAAAAGACGGAGCATTATCACCAGTGTCAAACTTTGTGTCTTGAAAAGTCGAACACAATTTGATCTGGCCTCTCTTCCATTAAATCAGCTCTGGGGTTTGCTCCCTTGCCATGAGAGGGCAGCACCCGGACTTTCTGGAATAGTTCCTGTGTATTGAGCTTCCAGCAGAGATGTACCAGGCTCCTTGAAAACACTCAGCAAACCTACAGGGAATATTTTTTCCTCAAGTTATGCAGATAATGGGTCTACACTAAACCCTTCACATAGCTTTCCTTCACAGTTGGACTGTTTGTTTTTTTTTATTATCAGTTTAACAAAAGGATCTCAAATTGCCAAGAAATTCTCCTACTTCCACTCAGGATGGAGGTGAATTGTGTTTTGTTTTGTTTTCTCAGCTGTTGTAACCAAAGCCTTTCAAGAATTTGTGGGGACCAGACAGGGATTATGAGTCTTAGCCTCCAGCCAGGCCTTTGGGTTTCCTTTACACCCACGGCTGTAATTCCTGAGCTCGTCAGCAGCACCAAACCTGCATGCACAATTAGGGAACCTGATGTTTGCTTTCTGTCATGAGTGAGTCTTGTGTTTCCTTTCTCAGGAAGGCAAAGCTGCCTGAGATGCACATTTGCTTTTATTTTACCTTGTTTCGTTCCTTCCCCCACTGAGGCGGTGGGAGCAGCAGGATCCAATTTGCAGAGGAACAGCGCAGTACTGAGTAGCTCAGCACACACTGGAGTGCAGAGAATGCTTTCATGGAACTGAACACAAACAAGCTGCTCTCTATATTTGGGTCACTCTGGCTGGAAACCAAAATAGCAATTTCGGCAGACACTATGCATCACATGGATGTCCATCTGAATGCTTCCAGGGGGTGGCACATTCACTTTTGAAGAAAACCATGTTCTAGGAGTTACTCTGTGTTTGTTTGTTTGTTTGTTTGTTTGTAGAGGTAATTTTCCTGGGAACCAGGCAAGAACTTCCTGATTCAAATACAAATGACTGTTTGCAGCTGTGACAATGCTGTCGGAAAGCACAATAATTTTATTGTCATTGATGTTCCACTGATAACATCAGCTAAGGATCCATCCCATGTTTTTTTCAGGGATCAGACCAGAATTTCATGTAAAGGCTGAGACCAGGTGAAGCTCATCACACATCTATAACATGTGAACGTGAGGGGTTGAGACGTTAAGGATTAGTTCCAATGAGTTCATTTTCCGTCATGAAATTCATAGACTGAGCATAAACCAAAGAAGATGAATATCCCCAAAGAGAACAGAATGAACCTTTTCAGATGGTTTCATTGGCAATGAACTTTTTTCACAATAACTGGTTGTCTCGGTTGATTTTGGAATGAGCAGTCAGAACTGAAACAAAGCTGTTGGGTTTTTCTGAGTGGGAACTGAAATGTTAGATTCTCTGCTGACTCGTGCTGGCCCCATAGTCAAATGTGATATTCCCCCTGGCATTTCAATGTGTTAATGAAGTCCAGAGACGACCTCAACTCTTGTTTTATATTTCACAAAACACTAATGGCAAATTCAGCCCCCTGGCCCCAGTCAACCAGATGGCCAAAATGTAGCCTTGGCTCTGTTTCAACACCTTTTATAGCCTCAGGGCAGAGCCTCAGCTGGCGCACACCATCACAACTTGAGACGCTCCAGCCATTTCCCTCAGCTGGAGATCTGCTTTTCCAAGTGTAAATATTGTATATTCTGAGTCTTTACCCCAAGGTAAATTTTATCCTCATTGCAGTCCTGAGCCCAGTCATGGACCTAGTCCAGAGCCTGGATGCTGTCCAGAGTCTTCTCCATGCTGGAATCATCCCTGATTCAAGTAACACCTTTTTCCGTGCTGGATACTGCCATGCCCCATAGGTCCATTGGTGCCATATACCATTAGACATGGTGCTGGTGTTGCGATTCCAAACTTGCAATCAAGTGGGAGCATGTTCCCATGGGAGCATCTGGTATAATTCAGGGAAAATTTTGCCTGCCTTAATGGACACTGTCACCTTTCCACAGGCACTGGGACAAGGGTATGCCCTTTCTGCAAGGTGAGCAGAATGAGCTCTGAAATTATGTATTCTGATGGCAGCAAATGGTTTATGTCCTTTCCTTCTGGCCTCACTAATTTAAGCTACACTGTTCTACAGCTTCTATTTTCTCTTGTACCACAGCTTTCCTCTGGGGCTTCTAACCACTTAGTTTCTTCAGAGATTCAGAAGTAGAGAATTAATCAGGCACTGAGGTAGTGACTCATATTAAAAGAAGGGAAGTACTAATTTTACACTGCTCCCCACCTAGAATACAAACAAGATCTCCTTGGGATCTCATGGGGGAAGATGTCAGTGTCAAATGCAAAATCAAAGGCAGAAGCATGGTTTTGGGTCCAGGATGTATTTGCTCAAAGCAAAGCAGGGGCAAACAGTGAAGGGGCAAATGACACTCAGCTGGCATCCCCCACTGGTTTTGCATGCTGGAGGCTTAGATCAAGAAAATCCTGTCTATTTCTCACCTGGACAGCCACTGGTCTTCCCCACTTCTGCAGACAGACCCACAGTTTAGCATTAAAACAGCCTGAGACTGAGGAAATACCAGGCAGTAAGTGACCCAGGAGAAGGACCCAAGGACAGATGTCAGCAGGGTGCAGTGTGTAAGCAGCCCCGCTGCAGAGACACAAGCACCATCCCCACACTCCTCCCGAACCCCTGCAAACAAGACCCTGGTGGCTGTGCTTCAAGCGAGGATGGCACCAAGACCTGGGTTCACACATGTGTTTAGGAGTTGAGGTACTGATTCAGAGACTTGTATCAAATGCCTGAGGCTGTAAAATCATGTAGGAGAGACTGGGAACAGGTTTTTTCCTGGTCTGCAACTCTTACAGCAGGTAAACAAGACTACAGCAAAGCTGTGCCCATAGCATGTGGGAGGCTTGGAGGTGAACCTGCAGCAAACAAGCCCAACTTTGGGGTTGATTCATGTTGAGCATCAAATGGGTAAAAGAAAAGATTTGTGAGCTGTAGATAGGAAAATAGTTGCCCGGTAACTTTGCAGTGCCCATAGGGTTTTCCTCTTTATTTCCCTGGAACATGGCTCCTGAGCACAATGTCCTCACAGAACCAGTTCAGCTGGAAATGGCTCACGTTTCTCTGCCGACCACAGATTGCTCACAGGCATTTAGGATTTCACTTACTCACCTTCAGTTCACCTCTGACACCACATTCCTTGCTCACTTGTAAAGCTGAGCTAAAAATGTCCAGGATCTCAGTGCTGGAAGGATCAGGCAGTGTCTTCATTGCATCCCTCAAGCTCCCTGTGCAATGCTGGGATTCTGGGGACACAGAGCACAACAGAGAGAAACCTAGCTCATCAGCTGCATGTTTCAACAACACAGGGTAAACACATAAGACAACTGCATGAAGTAAGGACAAAAAAAAAAAAAAAAAAAGTGTGTTTCACTGAATAAATATGAAGTTGTCCTGATTATGAGCATCCACTTGTGCCAGGATGCCTGTGGGAGCTGCAGTTGGTACCTCAGACAGCCATCAAGGCACAAAAGGCACAAAGCATGCAATACAAATGACCACTCTGAGGTCAACACCCAAACTGAAGGACAGTCAATGCTTCCTTTCCCAAACACTGTTCCTAATGCTATTTACACAGCTTAAATCCTGTTGCAGTGGTAAAGGGATGCCCCCAAGAGGCTCAGATGCTTTCAGAGGAAGCTCCACCTGCCTCATCTGTAGATGGTTAGGAGAGGTTCCCATCTGAAAATTCTGCACATGGCAGAGGGAACAGGGAAGAGCAGCCACTGTCAAATACAGCATGGGCATTACTGGCCCATGCCCCTGAGCACAGGGCAATGGAAACAATAAGAAATACTTAAAGTTTCTTCCCACACGTAGCAGCTTGCAGGAAGCTCAGGACATAGGTGAGGGCTGAGTAAGGAAGAGGTGCAGCAGGGCTAGGAAGGGGATGCAGAGGCCTGGGGGCAGTAGGAGAGGCAGTGTGGGCTTTGGGCATTATGACTGGTGGAAGTCATGAGTCAGGTAGCAGGAAGCCCCATTTCCTGGCATTACAGCCTGAAAATCCCCTTGTTGTCGTGTCCTGCTGCTCAGCTATTCAGGCTGATGCAGCCATCTGCTGCCCTTCCCCACATTGTAGTGGGTGGCTGATGGGAGATGTCACTGACCAGGAATTCCTCAGCCAGCAAGAAAATGACGTTAGGATTTCAGTTCTTTTGCATGCTGTTGTGCAGCTCCAAAGGCAGAATAATGAGTGGGAGAGAATTTGCCAGATGCATCCTGCAGATCAAGAGACGTGCCAAAGACAGATATGGGTGGCAGGACCCGGTCACTTGGAGTGCTCTGTAGTGGGAGCTCAGCAGGACCAGCACCCAGATGTCAGCTCAGAGGTGACCGATCCCAAGGCTTGGCCAGAGGAATGCCTGTGAGGTTGCTGTGTTGGATCCTTGAAGCTGTCCTGCTCCACCAGGCTAGCACTGAAGCCCTCCCGAGGTCCTTGCCTGCCATGGTCACTCAGTGGTGCTGTGATTTACTGAAGCAAATCCATGAGTGGCAAGGAGCTGCCCAGTGCCGTGTCCACAAGACAGGAGGTGTGTTGCAGTGACAGCACACTAGTGTCCAAATCCTGCTGGATTTACTCTCAGATTTCAGAGTACGTTCAAACAGCACTGAGGTATCGACCAAATCAGCCTACAAACCACCCATGTCTCACATTTTCCCTCTCACTTGGAATACTTTTCATAAAGGCACATTTCCTCTGATGGTGAGTGGTGATGGTAAGAGCAGGTCTCTTCTCCAACCCATCCTCCTCTGAGCTCAGAAGCCCCCACTCAGCCTTTACACATGCCCATAAGGCCCAACAGCATCTTCAGCAGTTCCTGCACACTCTTCCTCTGGGAGTTTGGCCATAACCTCTCCCATCTCCTCCTCCCCTGCATTTTTTTGGTACTTTTCCCTTCCTTTCTGCAGACTGGCTACAATGGAGAGCCCCAGGAGGCCAGCAGCCTTCCACCTGTGCTGACAGAAGGGCCCTGTGGCACCCTGCTCTGATTGCACCAGCAGCTCCTTTCCTCATCAGTGCTGTCAACAGCATTGACACATCAGAGGACAGGTGCCAGGAAAGCCCAGCTATCCCCACTGAGACACAACGAAATGCAACCAACAGCTGCAGGCAGGTCAAGGAGGGGATACCCCGTGATTCTAGGAGATCCCAGCCATGAATCAGTGCCAAACAAGATTAGTGTCAACTGAAATTTTAGCCGATTCCTGGGTACCCACAAAAGTTGCTTTGTTCCCTGCAGCTGGGGCCCAGCCCTACCCAACACGGCGGTGCTGGGCTTCCTGCCCCATCAGTGCTGGCATGCTGCTGACCCCCATCTGGGGGGGATGGAGGCTGGAGAACCTCTGCTGCCCATGGGGTAAAAGGAAGGAAGCGGTGGAAGAAAGGAGCTGCTCAGGGTGGTCTTCTCTGAAATGTGGTCAACTGATGAACAGGGATAACGAGGAGAGAGACAGGAACCACTGGCCACATGCACAACTCCTTTTCCAAGACTGCAGTAAACCACCAGAGGAAATTTTGATGCCTTTTGGGGCAGCAGTGTTAAGAAAGCCTTGAGTGGTTTTGTCAAGCGCTGCTGCAAGTACAGTTTTAGCAAGAGAAGGGCTTTGTCTGGGAAATTCCACAAGAGGAAAGGAAGCACAAAAAGAGCAAATGGATGTGGACCAGCTTTTCCTACTTGGACTCATTTGTTACAGAAGCATCAGAAATGCTGGAAGCTGGAAAGCTTCAAAAAGTAAAGGTTGCTGCCAAGGCTTATGTTTTCCTGCATTGTTTGAGCTTTTGTTTAAGTCCTGTCCTCCAAGAGTCACAGAATTACATAAGGTTCCTCATTTCTGCTAACTAAAAATATTCTCTTAATATAGAAAGAACCTTTCACAGAAAATATGACGTTAGCAGGAACCTGGAAACACAGAAAGTGGAAGGTGAAGAAAAAATCAAAACAATAGGATTTCTTCTCTCAAGAGGTGACACAGTACTAAAGCCAAAGTTATGATTGGGGGAATATGTCATGATTTTGAATCATGTCATTGTTGGCACAGTGAATACTAGCACTATTTGCAACTCCCCACACCACCCTTGAAGTCCAACCATCCAAACAAGATTTTTGTTGAGCATCATTTCTTTTTCTTCACGGCAGATGTCTTTTATCTTTAAAAATACCAATTTGAGAACTTTATCCCTCCATCATACTGGTGTTTTGCAAGTGTTGCTGTCTTCGAACAGGCTGATTCTCCCTGCGCTATGAACCTACACGATGAACATAAAAGCAGACAGTGCATGGCATACATCTGTTCCCAGCCCTCCCTTGGGGCTCACTTCATCTCTTTTGAGTTCTCCTTCAGGCTCCAAAAGCCCCAGGTTATAATGACCCTGAGTTATAATGACACTGAGGTGGGCTATGATCCCATCAAGGACCCAGTGTCACAAATGAGGTCTGCCATTTGTAATTCATTGAGTCCACCTGGCTCTGCTTGGGTCCTGTGAAACCCACACACGTGTCCCAGGCTGACTCTGCAGAGCTCAAACTGCTCCATCCACAGCCCTGTGCCGCCCCAGATCACAAGTTGCTGGACCACATGGTTCCCGTTAGCACTGAAAGGATGAGCAGCAGCACTCAGAGCCCTTCAAACCCCCACCAAGCTCTTACATGACTTCAAAAAAATTCCCTGCAGGCACTTCTCAAAAAAAAAAAAGAGAAGCAAATAGAGGGCAGCTGCAGCCAGGACAAGGCGTCCTGTGCTGAAAACAGGAGACTTGAGGAGAGTTGAGGAATATCAGGAGCGGTATCTGCCCATCTGACATTCCTAAGCTCAAGTGAAGCAAGCAGGGAAATAAGTGACATTCCTCAGAAAGGAACCATCTTTTCACCCCACTCGACACGTCTGTTTGCTTCTGTGCCCAGCTGGCAGCCAAGCCCTCAGTGGCACACAGCAGTGGTGCCATCCCTGCTCTGCTCCGCAGGGACCTTCAGGAGAGGGGATGGGGCAGCAGAGAGCTGCAGAGCCTGTGCAGGGTGGGGGGACACCCCCAGCCCCTCTCCCCCCACTCTGCTTGGGAGAGCTGGCGAGCACATGTGCCTTTCTGCACTGAAACGCCTCATCTTGCTCCCACGCCTGAGCACTGGAAAATGAGAATGAGGAGCTGAAGAACAGACTTTGGCAAAGCAGGAAAATGAAGCTCACATTAGAAACCACAATGCGCTAGAAAGCGGTCCCCCACCATGACTGTGAACATCAGCATAGCTGCATTAAATATTACCCTATGGTGTCTGTGGGTGGCATTCTACACACTCCTTTCTAACAGGAAACGAGAGCAAGCCAAAAGAAGTATACCTGCAGCGAAGAATATTATTTCAACAAATTGCTGAATGTCACCTTGTTTTTTCCTCAAAAAAATCGGGTCACCAGCAAATGACAATTCAAATTTTTTTTAACTTGTTTGGTAGGATTTCTTGCCAGTCTCTCCCCAGCTGTTATCCTGAAAGGATGCAGAATTAAAATCTGCTTGGGAGCCTCCAAGTCTCTTGTGGTCTATCACATCCCACCCGGGTGGCTTCCATGTGGGTGAGGACCAGCAGCACCCAAAAGCAGCCACTAACCCATCACAGCTGCTGGGGGCTTTGCTGCGGATGCACACCCACCCCAGCGGCTGGGAGCTGGTGGGAAGGAGTTTTTCCTTCCAAAGGTGCCATGATGCAAATGAACATGGCGGGAAGGTCATTAGTATGACCCCAAAGGGAGGCTGGTGACAGCTGTGACATTGGTATCTCTTGGTCAGACCGTAATTCAACAAAGTAGGTTCAACAAAGTAGGAGCCTAGAGGACTTTGAAGGGTGGACATAGTTTCTATTCCAGCAAAGCTGGCAGAAAATCAATGTAAAAAAATGACACATCTCACTTATACTTCTGGCCACACTGGTGCCCCCAGCCCACGGTGCCTGACCGGGGGTTGTTCCCATCCTGCTGAGCACTCCCCCACCACCCCAAAAAAGACTTCAGGAACAGGGTGCCCAGGTGAGCCAGGGAGGGACAGGAGGTGAGATGGATGCTTTTGGGAGATGAAAGAGGTTTTGCTGGTGGATTTGGGCACATCTCTGCAGAGGGCAGCCAAGACGAACTGCTAACAGACAGAGGGCCAACAGGAACCCTCAAGCAGTTACAGGTGCAGTGGCTATAAACAGCTCCAAAAACAGGTTCATTTGTGTACCAAAGACTTTTCAAAGACTTTTTTTATACAATATGATATCGTATGCTTAAAAACATATAAGGTACATTAAAATGCAATAATATGTGTTCAGAAGTGCCCATACAACATCCTAACTGGTGGTCTGGCTACCTCTACTGTCCCACTCAGCTGGAACCAGCTGATATAGTAGCTGAGCTTGAATATAATCAAAATTAGGACTGTTATTTGCTACAAACACTGTGATTCCTGATCAGAGGAGATATGAGGATTTGCATCAGCTTCTCGTACTCTCTGCAGCTGCATTTCCAGCTGATGCCACTGTTTTTGTGCTCACTGTGATGGTGGGAGAGCCCGGCCCATCTGCCAGCTCCTGCTGTTCAGCCTGTGGCACAGGAACACTCAAATCCCCGTGCTCAGGCAGAGGGATGCTGCTCCCCTACCCCGTCTGCAGCATTCGCCCAGCTGGTTGCTCTTTGCCCACATGATGCCAACTCCAAGGGTGGCAGAAGACTAGATGAAAGGAGGACCAGAAGATCTTCATCTCCATTCCCAGCTCCTGGCCGAGCATAGGGGCTCCTGGGAGGAGCCCCCTCCCCACCTCATCACCTATGGGCAGTGCTCCTCAGAGGGTCCCCAGCCAGGAGACATCTTCCCACCATGTGCATGGACCTGCCTATGGAAACCAAGAGAGATCTCCAAAACAAAGACACAATTTTATGCAAACTTAAAACAAATGGCTCAAAACCAGGAGCTGTTGGCTCTTAGTGTAGAGATATGAAATCCCTGATGCCTCCAGGCCAAAAGCAGTTTGGAGTTATGCTGGATGTAAGATTACAAATACAGATGATGTTTCGGTTGCAATCCATATTTTTGTTACATGAGGCACACAAAGTATAAGTGAAGCATGGTTTTGTTTATAATGTGTTGACACTTTCCCAGGTTTCCAGCCATTCAAAGCAAGTCAGGGGAAATATCTGATCATTTAAATCCATTTTCCATTCCAAGCCTAAGCCTTTATGAATAAAACTAACAATAGTGATTCAGAAATAACTCTCTTCCATATATAACTATAATTCTTCTGTGAGGAAAAAAAAGAAAAAAGCCCTCTTGATGTTCAGGCAGTGCTATTTTATTCAGTTGTGGTAAAAGTACAGAAGAGAAGGCTCAGGAGGCTGCTTATTACAGTGGATGTTGTTTTTTGTACTTTACAGGATGCATTTTCTATCAGAATTTGTAAAATATTAATCAAACAAACAGAAAACAGCACAGGAACTACAACTTGAAATGAAGGTGATTTCACAGCAACACTAAATCCATAATGGCACATTCCCCATCTTTTTTTCTGTCAACTGTGCCACGTAAATGCTTCATTTACAGGAGGTTTGCTTTTGTTTTGGTGTTTCTTGACATTTTATTGTCTCAGTTTCATTGAAATAAGAACAAAGGGAAGAAAGTCTCTGTGAATAACAATGTTAAGAAGCAATTAGCCAGTAGAAATCAAAATACATGATCATGCGATTAAAGTATGTGACAATTCTCATGCTCAAGAGGGATGAGCTACACTTCAGTAGACTATATTTACACCACTGTATTTCATATCCAGCTTGTCATGCTCATTGCACAGGCTGCAATTCCTACAGCACAAGGGAAATAGCAGCTAGGAAGCTGTCCGTATGGTGCCACTTCGCTGTCTCTCCCATACCTCGCCCCCCTGACTGTTTGCCCCAGAACCATCTCAAGCTGTCCAAAGGAGGGCCACCCACATTAGCTTGGTTTCCACCAGAAACCAGTGCTAAATGAGCACAGAGCCTGAGTTTTGTGCTTGCCTGCCTGTTAGTCCTCTCTAAATATTCCCTTTGAATCCATCGGCCATTTCAGCTGGATATGATGGGAGAAAATGAACTCAGAGTTTCTGGGTTTGGTCAGTCTTTATGACAATTAACAACTGATGAAGGAAGTAAATCCAAACTGATTCCCCCTCCAAAGCGATATCAGGGTTGCTCAGTGTCATGTGATGGGCAGCACATGCCTGGTTCCTATCTCTGGCTCCTGACACACATGATGTGAAGGTAGGCTGTGTCCAGGGAAGAATCTGGGGACACTGCCAAGAGACCCAGGGACACAAGCAGAGCCTGGGAGGGCTGCGATGAGGTTTTTAAGGAGAATGTGGAAAATAAAATATTAGGAGATGTGCAGAGCATGGCTTTTAGGCAAGATGAATTCCACCTCAGACAGATACATTCTGCTTCCACAAAGCACCTTAGTGAAAACTCTTTTCTCTTTTAAATTAAGAAACTTAATGTCCTGGTTTCAGTTAGCACAGAATTAATTTTCTTCCTAGTAGCTGGTGGAATGCTGTGTTTTGGCTTAGGATGAGAAGAGTGCTGATAACACCCCGATGCTTTAATTGTTGCAGAGCAGTGCTTATACTAAGCCAAGGACATCTCAGCCTTTTGCTCTGTCCTGCCAACGGGCAGGCTGGGGGTGCAGTAAGAGCTGGGAGGGGACAGACCCCGGACAGGTGACCCAAACTAGCCAAAGGGGTATTCCATACCATCTGACGTCATGCTAAACAATATATAGGGGTGGCTAGCCGGGGGAAGGGGGCCGGACTGCTCGGGGTTAGGCTGGGCATCGGTCAGCGAGTGGTGAGCAATTGCATTGTGCATCACTTGTTTGTACATATTATTATTATTTCCCTATTATCACCATATTATTATTATTGTTATTATTGTTATTATTATTTTGTTATTATTATTTTCCTGTCTTATTAAACTGTCTTTATCTCAACTCACGGGCTTCACTTTCCATTTCTCTCCCCCGTCCCAGAGAGGGAGGGGGGAGGGTGAGCGAACGGCTGCGTGGTGTTTAGCTGCCGGCCGGGTTAAACCTCGACACTTAAAGTGAGTGGTCTTATGATGTATTTGAAAGCCAACTCAGTCCCAGTCTAAAAAAATCCTTTAGGAAACAGGTTGCTTTCCGTGTCTTGCCCTAAAACGTGCCTTGTCATCTCCTAACAGCTCGCTGCAGGCAGGCAGGATGGGATACACTTAGAAATCACCCGAAGTGTTTATTCTTTCTTTTGCTGGACGATCAGGGCATGTGCCAATTTGCTTGCATCAAAGCCTGCCTGATGCCCTTTTGACATACAAAAATGTCTGATATAAGTAAAATTCACTAATAAGTACATTTTTCTCATCTGTTTTGACCAGTAGCAGTGGGGATCTATGTGAAAGGCATATGCAACTCTGCTAGAGAAATAACCAAACACTCAGATATAACACACAGAGAAAGCAGCCTTTACAAGCAATTTCCACTCTCATCACAATTGCTCTTTTCATGATTTCATCATCAGTTCCATTCTTCCAGACACAGAACTATAAAGGAAGACATCAAAAAATATATAACTAAACCATGGGCAGTCGCTGCACCCCAAGCCTGAGAGCCAGCAGGGCAGGGAGGGACACGGTGCCTGCGGGGTGGCACAGGTGACCAGGTGGGATGGTCATCCTGGTCAGAAGGAATGAAAAGAAGAGAAATCCAACAACAGCGGGTAAGGAAGGAAAACAGCTGGGTAGAGACAAGAAGTGAAAAGCAAAGGTGAATATACCAAAGCCTGTCCTTAAAGTTTATGGGAGCTGTAGCTGTGGGCAAGAGGTTTGCTCTGGCAGCTCATGGCCTGAATGATCTAATGGGTCTTTTCCAGCTGAGCCTTTCAGCCTCCACAAAGCTGCTGCAGTCACTTTACGTAATCCATTGGAACAAGAGGCATTCCAGAAATAGTTTTCCAAAAGAAAAGTACAGAGTTAGTGCAACTTTTTCTTAAATCAGTAGTGAAGGAGGGGTAGAATTTTCACAGGGGCCCCAGAGGGAGCATAGTTAGTATCACAGTGTTTTTATTGCCACATGAAGTTTTTTCTGGCTCTATTTATACTCTTAATTTGAAGTGGAGTACATTCCTGAGGAGAAAAAGACAAGAACATGTTTATTTTATGGAGAAAGCAATCTTCTTTTGCATTGCAAAAACTGTGCACTGGAACAGGATGGGATCATTTTTCTCCAACATTTTCTTGGTAGTCTTTAACATTTGATCCAGTCCCTTCACTGGTAGGGGATGTCCAGAGCAACATCCCTGAGGATTGAGAGAAAGAAAGCGGTGGCTCCTACCCTGCACTCCCTTGTACTGATGTTCTTTCCTTCCAGAGAGTTCAGATCCAGAGTGATGCTGTGCTATTCCCATCACAGACGCACAATCTCCCCAGGCCCAGACAGAACATTGCAGTAGCCTCACGACATTTTCTTTCCCCAACCCCCTCTGCTGTTTGAGAACACGCTTGTACATCACTAGCCAACAGCTCTTGGGGTGGGGGGAATCCTGCTTTTTATACAACTATTTAAAGATTTTTACATGAGTTTGAGAATTTGTTTAGCATCAGCCCAATGCTTACTGCAGTACAGGACACAGAAGGATCTCCAAAAACTCACTGAAGACAACACAAGGCAGATAAGGGTGAGAATGATCGTGTATGGCAGGATGGTGTGGGGTAGGAGGGCCTCATACCCTCCAGGACAGCACGGCCAAGGACAGGTCAATGAGAATCTGCCTTTAGCCTTCATTTTCCTAGTGACTGACTGAGGATGTGAGGCTGTATGCTGAGGACTAGTTCAGCACACTTCTCCAGCCTCCTTCCATGGCACCTTCACACAGCAGCTCCTCTGAAACATCCCCAGCCAAGGAATGATCACTCTGCTCTTGGAATTGTTCTCTGTCTCGTTCCCTAAGCATGTGCCATTGGTTATTGTGAGGGAGGGTACCCAGCTGGAAAAGAACTTGCTGTGGCTGCTTTTACCCCAGCCTATCCTGTTTTCCATCACGCATCAACTCTACAAAAGGAAGGATCAGTGATGCTATGAGAAGTGGCAATAAAATAGAATAATAATAATAAAATATATTTTTGATAATAAAATAATAATAAAATAAATAAACGTTGAGCAGTGGAAAGATCTCAATTCCTACGGACAGTACCTGAAATCTTCCCATTTGTATTATGAAGTCCCAGCCCTTTACAAAGCAGCAGAGACTGTTCTGGCCTCCCATCCAGCCCCAGGGTGCTAATCAGTCCCAGGTGTTGCCATTAGCAGAGATGCAGATGCAGCAGCTGTTGCCCACTCTGCTCATAAAAGCAGCAGCCTGGTAGGCTTTGGGACCATAGTGTCCTTCATCCTGTCCAGCTGTCCCCCCAGCTCCAACCCACAGGGATTGGGTGCAGCTTGCAAGCAGCACAGAACAAATCCCCCATGGCCTCAGTGCACTGGAGAGAGGTCAGGAACTACGGTTGCTCTGCCAGGTCCTGCAAAAGCTGTTGCTACAATTGAGTACCGTTAGCTGTTGACAGACCAGCTGGAAGGAGTCAGTTTTAAATGATGCTGGAAGATCCCCATGGCTGAGATCTCCATAGCCAAGGCACTGAGATCACTTCTTGATACTCACAAGCCGTGCACAGCCTTTGGCAGGGCTGGAGCAGCAGCACCTCCTGGGTTGCCTGATGCTCATGCTGCCTTTATAAGGCCTTGCAGGAGCAGGAGGACAGCACTCTGAACACCCGATGAGCCTTGCACCTCTGCTGATGGTATATACCCAAAATCATTCAAAATTCAGAGCTTTGCTTTGCTGCTGAGCCCTCACATGGCAAGGAATGGCCGAGGAGGTTGTGTTGCTGCCTGGAAACTTGCACCCAAGGCTTCAAGCCCTGGCTGGGCTCAGGGGGCTCAATGCAGCAGCAAGGAGCCTGCAGTGACCTCCTGCTCAATGCAGCAGACGCAGCCCTGCTTCCCAGCCCATCTCTACCTCAGAAAATAAAGGCCAGGGTTAAAGCGCCCTGTAAGACTCACCCTCTGACCAACTCTGATACATAGGGCTCTTGACCCACCTGAAAAATGTTGGAGCCTGTCTCCAATCTCAGTGAGTGGTGCAGATTTTTAATTTCTTGCTAACAGCTGGAGCTGGAGTTCCAAACATCTTTTTATTCCCTGCCCTAGAAATAACTACTAATTAAAGTATCATGGAGAGCTAGTGTTTGTTCCCACCAAGACAATTCTAACCCACAAATACTTTGCCAATGTTTTTCCATTTTAACAGTCCCAAAAACTGAGCAAGGGTCTTAATCTTGAAGCCATCTCAGGCCTGTGTCCTCATAATAAATCCTGAAGAGAATGACATGCCTGCATTAAAAACGTTTATTTCTCTGCAAGTTTGGTTGTGCATTTCATGCCTGGATGCAGGAGTGATAACGTAGCTCTATTTCTGTCCCATCAGCACAGCTGGATCCCCATTCCTTTCAACTGTAAATATCCGTTAAAAAGAACATCTGCGACATGGAAATCAAAACATTGTGGCCGTAAATAGCAGCAGGAGGGGAGGTTTGTTAGACTAACATGATTGTGTGGAAAACACTGGGAGTGAAAAAGAAACAAGGGGTTTAAAGGGAAGGTGAAAGATCAAGGAGGGTTAAGGTCAGGGAGTTTCAAAGGGTGGAGGTACACCTCTAAAAGGGCAGGGAGAATAAGAGCACTTACAGTGCAGTAGGTTGGGGTCTAGTAGAAATCCGGCTGTGATCACTCCTGTCCCAGGTGGTGCACGGGGTGGTGCTCACCTGGCTACCCCTCAGATCACTGACATCCCCTTGGGAAACACGCTCCTCCAGGAAATGTGCTGCTAAATACCAAAGAGTCTTTCAGGCCACAGAGGACTCCGCCAGTGCAAGGCTAATAACAGAAAAGGGCCTAAAGAAGTGGAAACAGTTTATAATTCTTATCAACCTCCTAACAGCATCCTTGTTGGCAACAGAGCCCAGCAAGAGAAGCCATCTGTTCCTAGAGCACACCAACAGCTTACAGTAAATTTCTTCTGGAGCCTGTGAACAGCAGCACACCTTATCTACAGCTAACCTGACCGTGCAGAGGTATTGTATGTTTCCCCATTCACTACTGAAATGTGTTCAAGGAGTGGCTTGCTCTGACAACCTGACAAATATTGGTGCTGAGCAGAGAGAGACCAAGAACGAAAGTGGGCAGATCCCCATATATCTGACCGGCTGTGCCTTTCCTGCTGCTCTGGCCCCACTCAGACACCAAGAAAATGATGATGCACACAGCACAAACTATGGCAGGAATGTGTAAACATAATTAATTATTGCTACAAAAAAAAAGTCAGCATATATATTCTGTTTTCAGAACATAAAAATATAGATTTCAACATTAGCATCTCAACTTTTGTGGAATGTAAATAGCTGAAAAGAATAAATCAAGTCCCAAAAGTTTTGCCCTCTGCAGAGTGCATTCTCCTCACCCCACTCCATCATTTCAGGAACTGACTCAGTATGTCAGAATGAAGATTCTGAGAAAGGGACTGAGATTTTTATCTTCATCTGGATTTCAGACAAAAATTACAGAATCACAGAATCATTGAGGTTGGAAAACACCTCCAAGATCACGTGGTCCAACCATCCACCTACCACCAATGTCACCCACTAAACCTTGTCCCCAAGCACCACGTCCAACCTTTCCTTCAGCATGCCCAGAGATAGTGACACCACCACCTTCCTGGGCAACCCGTCCCAATGCCTGACTGCTCTTTCTGAGAAGAAATGTCTCCTAATCTCCAACCTGAACCTCCCCTGGCACAACTTGAGACCATTATCTCCAGTCCTATCACTAGTTATCTGCAAGAAAAGGCTGACCCCCAGATCCCCACACCTTCCTTTCAGGTAGCTGTAAAGAGCAATGAGGTCTCCCCTGAGCCTCCTCTTCTCCAGACCAAACACCCCCAGTTCCCTCAGCCGCTCCTCACAGGACTTGTGCTCCAGGCCCTTCACCAGCTTCGTAGCCCTTCTCTGGACACGCTCCAGGGCCTCGATGTCCTTCTGGTAGTGAGGGGCCCAAAGCTGAACACAGCACTCGAGGTGTGGACCTCAGCAGAGCAGAGTGAAGAGGGACAATCACCTCCCTGGTCCTGCTGGCTGCACTATTCCTGATACAAGCCAGGATGCTGTTGGCTCATGCTCACAAGTCTGTGCAATAAGATGACTGTTTGCCTTCTTCAAACCTGATTATCATGGTGTTAGAGATAGGACTGGTACCCAAAACCTGAAGCCTGCACAGTAGACAGCATTTTGGTGTTGGAAATGTGGTTTTGGGTGCCCATGGAGATATCTGGACCTTTCTTTACAGATGTTTTTCTCAACCATTTCCACCTTGTTTCTTTGACTGAGAAAAGCCAGGCTTATACAAAGAGAAGATGCATGAATGTAAGACCCCACTGTATGACAAGAGCAGCAGAGGAGTGCACGCAGTTCCTGCAGGGCAGAGGTGGGCATTCGGGGAAAAAATACATCCAAGTCCCCAGCACAGAATAAACTTCTACCACTTGTCATCTTGGGCAAACTGCTGCTTTCAGATGGATTTAAACCTTCCCAAAAATTTCACAAAGAGCCAAGCACCTCGATATCATTAAGGATATGGGCCCTGGCCAGCAGCTCTAGCATGACCATTCTGTGTTTAAGTCTTCAGGTGGGTCTGGCCACCACCTGGTCCATCACACACACGGAGGGCAACCAAGCCAAGAGACCAGCCAAGCACCTCAAGCACTCATGTCCACATGCCATTTGGACAGCAATGCCAACAACAGAGACACTGGGATGTCTACTTTTCCTTTCTGAGCGTTAGAGGGGGAATGCATTGCTATTTGTTCTACATCATGAGCTGATGTGCAAAGAATTTCTCTATTCTACTGATGAAATCCCTGACTTTGACAATAGAAATTTGATAGTTCTCTACATCTCTAATTGTATCTCTCTTTCAATATGTTATTTTGATTTGTAGGTCAGCAACATGCTCAAGCCCAATATACCGAGTGTGCCTTCTTTGCAAATGTCTGGCAATCAGGGTGCAAATACCTTCAAGACTAACAGTCCTGGATATCAGCCCCACTGTGCCCAGGCCAGGCAGTATTGTAAATGGGAATTTTTGGATCAGCAATTTGCATTTCACTTCATGCAAACATTTAGATTTAGGAGAGCTCAGAGTAAATATTGGCTTTAACTTTCCACTGTTCAATATTTACTTCTTCTGTCAATAAAACCTGATGTTCATTTCAGCAGGAGGCTATGCTAGTTTGAACAACACAGACCTCTCTCAAACAGGTGCCTGCACGAATAGGAGGCAGAATGGTTGGTTCAGTAACATCTGCACTGCCCTCAGCAACCAGGCTGGCAAAGCAAGAAAGATGGTCATTTTCAGAGAAAACTCCCCCAAAACAAACTTGAACATGAGCTTTGATCAAAGCTGAGCAAAACACCAGCACCTCCTATCCCTGCTGAAAATCCAGCTGTGCTCCTCTGGTCTCCCCCAGCTGTACAAGCTGCTGCAGACCCAGACTGTGGCTGAACGAGGCAGAGGTGTCCCTTGGCAGTTCAAGAAAGGAGTCACCCTTCCCAGGATTGCTTGGTGACCTGCCTCCCTCAGAGATGAGTTTGTGTTGCCCTTGGTTGTGGTCTTGGTGCCAGCTTCTCTCTATGCCCAGGTGCTGTCACAGAAATGCCATTGATGAGGAAATCCTGAAGGTGTGCATCCTGCTCAGAGCAGCTGTCCCTTGCCAGCTCCAGACAAGGCCAGCATGGTTTATGCAGCCCCATCCTGAAGACCTGATCCAGCAGTGCACTGCTCCTTGCTTTGTGCCATGTGAGTGGCACTCTGCCACACAACAGCCGCATTGATCCCAGGAGCCAGTCCAAGCAGGTAGATGTTCCTGCTGTGGCCTTGGCTGTCCCCTGGCTGAGCTCTCTGACCAGGGCCAGAAGAATAATGCCCTAAATCCTGAAGGTCTGAGCTCACAAATCCCTTTGCCAAAACAGAAAACCTGTGGAGAGGCAGGAGTGCAATCTAAGAAGATGCTTGTGGAACGGCGTGCCTCTTCATCCACATTCGTGGCAGGTGCAGCAACAATCGGACGTGTAGTGGGGATGAGGCAATGGGTTCAAGTGCCAGCACACGTTTCTGTGCAGATTCAAACACCACTTCTGATAACTACACTCATGGTCTGCACTGCTTCACCAATAGGCTGCCACTATAAAAGGCCAACATTTAGGATCAAATATGTGACTCTAAGACATCACCATGGGCAATAAGATTGCTTACAAAAACAAAGGGTCGTTGGTTTTCCAATAGATGGGTTTTTCATACAGAGCCAGGAAGGATCTGACTCACAACCTCATTTATAATGCCAGCACTCTGCGCTGAAGCCTTGTAAAACAAACCAGTCCTCTCTGTGTCTACTAATAATAATTTTTCTTGAAGAGGCTTGTTACAGACGCAGGCAAGGGCTGCAGACTCCAACTGTGTTATTGTGTTATTTAATCAGTTCCCACAAGGAGCAGAGCACAGAAAGCAGCAAGGCAGAGGCAGAAGCTTGGACTGGTGCCAGCGCCAGAGGACTGGGGAGCTTCTCCAACAGCTCTGTGTGCCCCGTTCGGAGAAGGGGTGGCTCTCTGAAGGCCTCCACCAAGGGTTCAAAGCAACAGGAGTGCCGCTCCGTCACTACTTGACTAACACCAAGCAGTGTGGCAGCTGAATGTGGGGGATCACCAGGTCCAGTTGCACCCAAAAACAAGGGAAAATGAAATGTCACTGCTGCTCAGGGAGATAACCAGATGCTCCTTTAGCAAAGGGGGAATGATACCATGACTAATTGCTTCTTTCTCAGTAGGAAGCTGTAACTGTTCCTGGTCCTTGCCTGTGGTTTCTGTCTGAGACACTTCTCAGGCTCTGCTGTTCTTTCCTCTGGGTTCAGAGACCTGGCTGGCCCAAGGCTATGTGTTGTGGTCACAGTTCACCCCATCATATGAGCCACCTGCTCCCAATTTTTAGGCCTTGATATGATGACTTTCTCTCTCCCACTTAATCTCACATTTCTCTGTAAGGACTGTGCCTCCAACATCACTGCAGCATGGCACGCGTGCCGTGCCGTGCTTGGTGAGAAATGTGCTGGCATGTTTCGGGCCAGACCTTCAGTCCCTCTGGGTTATGGCCACTGTAATCCTGCAAAATCCCCAGGCTTTGCCTGGCGGGGCAAGTTCCCTTTGCTGCTTTGGGGAAGCACGTACCTGAAGCTGTTGACCATTTCTGCTTTGTACAGCTATCCTCAGAAGCTGCTTGACTTCCCTCACCACCACAGCACATCTTAATTCCCCCATGTAGCTGACATGCAGACCATCACACTGCTGTTTGGAAACAGGAGACAAAATAGGTCGCATGAAGGATAAACGCAGCTGGGACCAGAATAAAAGCACTCACACAGTGGGGTGGGGGGGGGGTGGGGGGGGAGGAAAGTGAGTGGGGGAAAAGTCACAAAGAAAGTTGAAGACTTGCAGCTGGGAAACACATGGGCAGTCAAGAAAATTAAGACAAAGAGAGATCAAAGCAAAACCCTGAATGTACTGTTGGTGCTGGGGGGTGGCAGCTGCAGAGATGCAGGTGATAGAAATCAAGGAACCAGGTCCCAACTCAAAGACATCACTGAACAGGATGAGGGGTGCATTAGCTGCCTTCCAATGCACCCGTTGAGTTATTCAGCTGCCCAAAATGCAGAGCTCCTGACTGGCACAATTCTGGCCAGATCATTACTGCTAGATGCTCATGTACTGAAGGTGGTAGCATCACTGCATGCATAATGCCCAGCTCTGCAGAAAATCAGTCTGTATGACAGCAGAGGCCGGACTGTGGAGCATTAATTTGCATCTATTTGAAATTTAAATTAAAGTTGAGGCAAGTTTTGTGAAAATCTTTCTTCTGCTCTGAAGAACATGAGCTATCTGAGCTCAAGAGGGAGGGCCAGAAGTGCCTTTTTTTTTTTTTTTTTTTTTAAGAGATGAGTTTCTTTGATCTCAAGCTGAGCATGCCAAACCTATGAACTACACTAACTCATCGGAGTTAGCAGCAAAGAACCTGAGCATCCTGTTCTCTTTTGTTTAGTTCCCACTACACAGGATAAGAGCAGAACAGAGCCCATCCTCCCTGCAATGCAATCCGTGCCGGTGGGGGCTCTCCTTTACAGATTTTCCTGCTGTAAGTGAACGTGCTGGTGTCTAGATATGTTTTTCTTGTTAAAATGCTGCTCTATTTAACTAACACAATAAGAAAGCCTACACCAGGTGTGGCTGATGAAAAGTGTAACGCTCTGCCAATTACAGCTAGGAGAGCCCCAGAACATTGCCCTGTATTGTGACCAGCAGTCACGTGTGGATCAGCTTGGCTGAGCCTGCTAACAGCAACCAACGCTGCCATCTTCCACCGCAGCAACTCCAGACAATCTTACCCCAGTGCAACAACCTGGGTGCTGGGTTCAACACCCAGGTCCTGCTGCCTCCTGCAAAGAAAAAGCTAGCCAGGACCAGGCAGCCCCAGGGCACCATCAAGGCCACCACCGGAGCTCCAGGGCAGCAGCAGCATGGTCACAGCAGGGGCAAGCTGGTGGCACACTTCCAAGGGGCACAACTCCAAAGCCTGCAGGCAGAGGATGGGGTAATCCTTGTGAAGCCAG
This sequence comes from Anas platyrhynchos, assembly GCF_047663525.1. Lineage (NCBI taxonomy): Eukaryota > Metazoa > Chordata > Aves > Anseriformes > Anatidae > Anas > Anas platyrhynchos. The sequence continues at coordinate 4,060,338 of NC_092604.1, forward strand.
AAAACAGGAGTTTTCGTGAGAGTAGTTGCATTAACAGGGATGCCTGGGTGCAGACCTGCTGACCTGTCTACCACATGGCCCCTCACACTGGTGCGATGCAGTGGGCACACTGCTGCAGCCCCAGGCCAGCCTGTCCAGAAACTGAATCTCCTGAAGGGCCACCTCTATTGTGAGCTGTTTGGGCAGCTTCCCAGTGGCTGAGGCTGCTAATTGTGCTTGTGTTTTAGTGAGCTTTGGGCTTTTTGAGGGTTTTGGACAGCTGTCTGATTGCCATGACTTGCAGAATGGTTCCCAGTGCAGGGAGAGCTTTGAAGCTGTGGGATTGCAGGAAGCTGCAGGAAGCAGATGGATTCAACTGACAAATTGAAGCTCGCTGAATTTTCTTTTAATTAACTTTTAATTGGCAAATTTGGGGCTCATGCATTTTTAGTATAATTAGTTGCTTAAATTAGCTTTTAACAGAGTTTTAAATTTAGAAGCATGCTTTTTATATCCCATGTCTGGTTTTACACTGTATCTGTGCTGTGTGTCTTTTAAGTGGACTGGTTTAACTATGGTGCCAATGGACAAGGAGATTTGGAAGCTACTACGGGGAACTGGGACAGGAAGAATCAGATGCACAATCCCACAGGGATTATCCCTACTCTTCCTTGTTGTGTGAGGTTTCCAGCCACTTTGCACTGTCAGAAATACAGGATCAAAGGAAGACCAGAATTTAAAAGACCCTGGGAAGTCATCTTCACACTCCCTGTCCCAGTGAACATGAGACTTGAGCAGACTGTCAAGGTCTACACAAGGGACACACAACCACGGAAGCCACTGCTGCAGGTTTGCAGAGCTGACAAGTCCCGTGTCACCACAAGACAGGAGATTGCAGCTGGAGCAGACAGGTGAGATGTCTCTGAGTGCAGTGTTTCTTGTTGAAGTCAAGGCATTGAGGGATTCTGATGTTGAAGGAAGTTCAGCTAGTGCAGCCTCAGATGTTTGCCTGGGGAAGAACAGCAGGACTGAACAAATCTTTCACCTCTCTGGGCTTGCTCCTCAGTAATTAATACCACCAGCAGCACATCTCTACCTCTCTTTCTGACCAGATCACTGCTAGAGGAAGCTTTTTTTTTCCCATCTGTCCATTCCAACTCCTGTAGAGAGGGGGAATTGAGAAGGTACCCTTGCCACAGGCCGGAAGACAGCAGAACACAATGCATTGCTGTCATCACCAGGGATCTTCATGGCATTTCTTGTGACCACAACTCCTTCTGTCAGACCTAAAAACCTATGTGCCTGCCCCAGACCTGTGCACCCCAATGAAGCTTTTCAAGTTGGTAAATGGGTCCCTGCCACCCCATTTAGTGGGGCAGGAGGAGACAGGCATGTAGAGAGAGAGAGATTCAGGCCACCTGGAAATGTTGCCCTTGGATGTGCTCTCCAAGGAGCCATGGGCTACTAAGTTCCTAAGCAAAGGTGCCTCCATAGTTTGGGATGGATTTGGGCCAAAGGATAGGAGGACGGGTGCCCCACAGCAGGGTGTACAAGGGTGGGTCAACAAGTCCCAGCGAAGGACAGAAACCTTTGAGTGTCCCAGCTGAAATCATTACTAAAGTAAACCCAGCACAAGGTGTCAAGAAAGTGACCATACATCCATGTTGCCCCTATTTCCCAGATTATACTCATATATATAAAGAAAGTAAATGCACTACCTGGCAGTTCCATACTGGTCTCAGTCCACCAGGGATATGCAGCAGCAAGGACAGAGCAGCACAGCCCATAGCGAGGGCTGCTGTAGTGTGCAAGCTCCTGTGTGCTTGGGCAGCAAGTCTGTGCTGAGAAGTTATCGGGGTGGTTATCAGGGCAGCTGAACAAAACCCATGCTGGGAAGGGCTGAATACAGTGCAAGTACAACAACACAGGCATGAGCATAGTGGGGGTAAGGCCAGTCTGAGCAAGGGCTGCAATATGTAAATCTTTTTCCTTAGGATGAGTAAACACTACATTTTTTTCCTTTTTGCTAAGTTCTATATAAATAGAGAAATATGTTGGGGAAGAATGACCTTTACCCAAACTGAACAAGAAAGGCATTGTTGGGTGTCTTTTCTTTCCTGGTAAAAAGGTCAAAAAATATTTTAAGAACTGCTGAAAGAATGGAAATGTGGGTAAGTGGAAATTCAAGTGGAGTAGGAAACAATAGTGTGGATTAAGTCATTCCCAGCAAGAACACAAGGACAGAAAATTGTCGGGAATTCAAGTGGTTTGCACCCCGTTTTTTTCTCCTGTTATGGCTGAAGGGATGACTGAGCTCAAGACTGGCATATCCTGGAGTGAACGAGCAGGTGGGGAAGCCACAGTAACCATGACACTGCCCCTGGGTGGCTCTTCCAGGCTAAAGCCCATCCCTGGGAGGTGGACGAGTCAGCAGAGCCCTCACCTTTGGGGAGCTTCTCCCCACTGGGCTGGGAACCTTGGGGACTTTCACCCCCCACTCTGTCAATGACTGCATGTTTAATGATGGCATATTAAATGGTTGCGCATTTTCAGTAGGCTCTGGTTATCATCTGTCTCCAGCACTCACTCAAGTATTTAGGTTCATGCACACTCAACAGAGAGAGTGCAACTATCCGGAAGCCTCCCACACAAACCTTTTGCCAGGGAAAAAGCTGGATTTACACAAAATAAAAATAATTAAAAAAAAAAAAAAAAAAGGAAAAAAAAAAAGAAAAAGAAACAGCAACTAATTCCTGGAAGAGGTCAGATTTCTGCAGAAATGGGGAATTTGGAGGAGAGGCAAAAGAGGAGACAGTTTTCCACTGATGCTGTGACCAAAGCAAAAAAGAGGTAGGTACTTTCACTGTGATTTTCTTCAGAAATTTCTACCAGCATTCCTGATGCCTTTCAAAAAGCATTTTGCTTTGCCTTGGGGATTGTGTGGCCATAGTTTCTCCAGCCAAACAGACCTAGGGACTACAGCTGGAATCAGCCAAAATTGCAGAGCAGAGCAATGAACTTTTTCCCCATCAAATCAGGGCATTCTCACTTTCCCTGTGCATGACAGCAAGGTATTATTCCCCCACTGTCTCCTCCCCACATAGATTTTGGTTGGAGACCCCACTACCCCACAGAGGTCCCATGCTGCTCCCCACCCTGCTCCAGAACAGCCCCAGCTCTTGTGCTCGGTTCATCCTCTCAATTTACTTGCCTGGGGGCTTTGTGACCTCCCAACTGTCCATCCATTCTCAGACCCCAATATTCAAGAATCCAGCTGTTCTTTTAATCTGCAGGAAGGGAAGTTTAAGATTCAGAGAGTCAGAGAGCAGATGGGCAGACTCTAGGATGAATGGAAACCATTGCCTGAGCAGAGATGAGAAATAACACATCCATACCACCGCAGAGCTTCATTGAGGGCAGTGATTTACCCAGTGGCAGGAAAGCGAGCAGGGGGCTGGAGAAAGCTGGAGCATGTGAGAAATCCTCCTTGTCAAGAGGGGGTGAGGAGAGCTCCAGTTGTTTTCAGGGAATCTCTGCACCTGGCCAACCTAATAAATCTGTCATGAATTCAGCAGCCGCCGACGGCCGTCACTGCAGAATGGCTCCTATCATGCTTTGTTGCACATCCTGCCTAGAGGAAATGTGCCCAAAAGTATTAAAGCATGCTTAACAAACTGATCACATCTTGAGCCTTTCAGCCCTGCAGCAAGTCAGCATCAAATACCTAAAGGGGTATTTTCTCAGAACACCAAAAGGGAATAAACTGACAAGTTAAAAGGCTAGGTTTATCAAATTGGGGTAAAGACTTCCCTGCTGCCTAGGTGATTTCAAATAAATTAGAAGCCCATCTGTTATGCTTGGTTCCAAGAAATTAATTACTTCCAAGGGTGATGATTTTTTTTACAATGAAGTAATTATCAAGCTAATCATAAAGACAAAGGTGGAAGCCTCAACAAGAGCAAATTGCCATAACTCCAGCCTGTAGCTGGGTGCTCCTGAGACTCCCCTGGGACTATTGGGCTCCAGGAGATTGATACGGTTTAATTAATTATGGTTACACCATGTATTGGCCATGCTAAGAAGCACATAGGAATGGGCTCAAGAGTTTTAACACGTACAATTTTGGAATTAGCACTGCATTTTGCCAGGAAGTTGGGAAGCTCTTGCTCTTTTGGCAAGAAAAAATGATTGTGTTGAGCACAGCATAGCTTGGTGGACATTTGGCCTTCAGGAAATGGTTTAGAAAGTGCCTTAAATGTTTTGGCAAAGCTGGTCTTAGCACTTCAGGACTTACTGAAAACCAAAAGGAATTAAGACATGCTTTTAAAAAACTATTTAATTGATAAAGATGTAAACAGCCACTTAAAGAGGCTTTTCAATGTAGAGCTCATGTTGGAAATAAACATAGACTTGGGGTCAGTTTAACTGAGAGAAATGCTCCCTTTGGTGCAGCAGTGAACATCAGTAAATAAGTATCTGTGTACAGGACAGGTTGAGCAGCCCCAATATAAAGTTTCATCTGAAAAGGGACACCAACCAGAGCTGCAAAAACACCAACTTTGGCAGAAAGCATGGACAGGAGGGCTATCTGTTCAGCCCTCTCGAGCCTCTGCCCATGGGATAGAAACCAGCCTCCTCCCTTTCCTAGTGTTATTGTCATGCAGATCTTCTCAGACCACACAGAAAGTGCCCATCCAGTTTTGCACCAACTCACAGATTCACCTGCTAAATATCTGCTGAGAAAAAGCACAGTACTGGCTCAGAAACCAGGTCTTCCTCCATTTCATTCTTCTTCTTTGCCTTGATGTCCATCCCAAGCTTAATCTCTTCTCCACAGTTACTCTAGAGAAAAGAGAAGACAAATAAAGACAAGCCTTGTATCTAGCCAACTAATTTCAGTATTTAAAACAAGAACAGCAGCAACAACAAAATTAATTACAGCAGCTGGTGAAAAAAATTACTATAGTATATCCAAAAACAGTGATGATTTAGTGATGAAAAAAAAGGGAACCCAGCTGACATCAAGGGTAAAAAAAAAAAAAAAAAAAAAAAAAACAGGCTTAAACTCTTCTGGAACACATATAAGCAGGAATATAGGGTCCCCAGCGACAGGGAGAAGGGCTTCCTTGCCCGCTTTCCAGAAAATTATGGAGGAAAGTATAATTTTCCTTAATGGGAAAAAGTGTTTCCAGGAAATTATGCAGGCAAACCTCTCAAACACACAATGCTCCTGTTCCCTCTGCATGTCTGCTTGAGCCACAGCTTTGCCCAGTGCTGCTGCAGCTGCCTTGAGTCAGGCAGTGGAAGAACAAGAAGAGGTTTCTGCAGCATCCATGCAATATTCCTGCCACTTCTAAAAATACCCAGCACTGTGGAGACGAGCTTTGGCTTCACACAATTGAATGTTTCAGTGTTGGCTCAAACTTTTTTTCTAAGCTACGTCATTGTTAAAGACACAGTGTTATTCATGTGGAGGCCAAAGGCTTTTTTCCCACATAGCAAAGTGCCAAAGAAGTGATGAATCAGGACTTTGGGGTGATTTATCTGTTTCAGCCACTCCTTAACTGTATTTTCTATTTCTAGCACCCACTGTCATTCAGGAAAATCTTGTAGGTATCAACAGCAACCATGACTCACTCCCTGGCTCTCCCAGCTGTTAGGAACAATTTTCACTGTGATGCAGATTTTGGCATACTGTCTTGCAACGAGTGGCTATCTGGGACTGGTACCATGACTGTGGAGAGGGAAAATGTTTGACATCATATGAGTCAACCTAACTGTTGTGGCCTTGTTTGTAGTCATTATTAACACGTCTATTTAGTTGGAGGTATTTTAATAACCTTGATGGTGATAATAGTTTTAATAATGGTTTTAGCTGTTAATAGCCCTGTTACATGCCTACATCTCCCATCCTCCAGGGAGTTTCTTCCTTTTATTCGTGAAGGCTGAGTGAAACCCAGACCCCTAGAAGCCAATAGCAAGCTTTCCTTTGAGGAGAACCAGTGTTTCAGGTCACAGATGTACTTTCGTCTCTGAGATGTTCCCTCCTGTATCTCACACATCTGTGTTAGGAAGGTTGATAGTCAGGTTTGGGAGAGTCAGCAAATGCACCAGAGATATCAAGAACAGCAGAGTAACCCCAGATCCACACTGGAAGGAAACTGCATGGCTGGAAAGCAAGAAGACATTTATCTAGTTATTATCTAGTTATTCCACTTCAAGGACACTTTCATCCTCATGCACTGCAAGGTGGTCAGGTGGCCCCGAATTCAGGTCAGATCTTTGTATGTGTCACTACTAACAAGTGTTGTGTCTGCAGCCCTCCTCTCTCCCCTCCACCCCACCCCACCCCCCCCCCAGCTCTGTAAAAAAGGCCCAGATGCATCTGAGGTTGGTACCCAGGAATCTGAGACATCTTCCTCTCCAAACAAAGGTACCATAGCCTGCTGCTCCTGACTTCATGAATTAAAAAGACCTAGCATCTCTTAGCCCTCATCACACCCAGAAGGTCACACTGGGGAGAGATGTGCTGCAGAGGACAGGTTCTGTCTCACACCTTCAAGACAGGTTTCTCACTGTCTTTTGGAAGATTCAGGCTTTGGGGAAAACAATCATAAATAGCTCGTTGTGTAGCTGAACTTCAGTGGAGCACAAAGTGCTTGAACCAGGAAGCTCTCATTTCAAACAGATCCTGGAAAAAAAAAAAAAAAAAAAAAAAAAAAAAAAAAAAAAAAAAAAAAAGGAGAGAGAGAGGCAAATTTAACCTGGCAGCAGCTCCCAGTTTGCAGAGTCAGAAAGTTGCAACATTGCAGAGATCATTGCTTTCCATGCTGGACACCTTCAGAGACTGTTTCTGATCCCACATTCACCATGTACAGACTCAGGCAGCCTTGCCCAGCACCTGCTCAGATTCATGCAGCTGAAGCCAAAAAGGGGCTGTGGGCTCCAAATTGCATCTCAGGGACTGTGGGCTCCAAATTGCATCGCAGGGACTGCTGGCTGGAGAATGAGGTCCATCTCTTGGTGCAGATGGGCTAGGCACAAGGGTCTGGATCTGGCCAGGGATGGTGCCTCAGCCCCATGGCTGGTCCTTCCTCCCTGCAGTCCTACACACACCCTACAGGAGCACTTGGGCAGATGTCATTGTACCTGCTGTCATGGCATGAGGGAGACAAAGGGTGCAATATCTTTGTCACTTTAACACTTTGTGTGGTTAAGACTGAGGGAACAGCCGCTTTCTGTAGCCACCCTGGTCTTGCTGGAATGTTTTTTCAGTAATGAAGGAAAAACACCTCTTTCTGCTACACTTGAACTAAATCCCCAATCTGCTGCTCTGTAGGGATGAGGCAGCATTCTGTGTATCTGTCATGGTAAATATCCAGCATGCACAGAGGGATAGATGGGGCCACTGGGAATGGAAGCAGGGCATGTTCCACTGCCCACCCACAGCCTGCAGTGCCTGTAAATAAATTGTAAAGTGGTCGGAATCAAAATAAGCAGTTCAGGTCTGCAAGAGACTTTTCTTGCCAACTCTGGCAACTTCTTGTGTTTTCTTTTGCTGTAGCTTCCAGCAAGACATGTCATCCTGAGCGTGGAAATGTGAACAGAGGGGTGACCTTGGGAATGCAACCAAAAATCTCCCAAGGCCTTATCCCACTTGGAGGCTCAGGTGGATCAAATTCTTCAGCAGGCATGCAACAATGCTGGAACAACAAAATTCAACAAATATGGTCAAGTTCAGTGTAAGACTGTTTAGACAGGCAGAGGGATTTTATCCCTTATTCTGTCGTATCTACTAGTTCAACAGCACCAGGACACTTTTGTGCTTCACTGACAGAAACACTGAAGACAAGAGACAGCAGCTATTGAAGCCTTGTCATATATCTTCTGTTTTGAATCAGCTGGCAAGCACATGCTGGTTTTGGATGTGTCTCTCACAGCCTTTTGGAGCTGACAGCGACTCTGATCTTCTGGGTCTCCATCCTGACCCACCTCTGTGAGCCAGGAGGTGACATTGTTCTTTTGTTCACTGCCTTTCCCATCCATATCTCTGTTTCCTACTGCTCAATTCCTGCTGTTTCCATGTTCCAGCCTGCTGATGGTTTCAGTCTGTCCCTTGGTTCAGCCTGTCCTTCATTTTCATAGTCTGAATGCAATGAGGAACTGCATGTAGCTGTGCTGGTATCTTGATAATTGCTGATTTGAGTGCCATCAACACATATCTTTGCCTTCTTCTGGTGCTTCTGCATACAGATGGTCCCACCATATTCTGTTCATGCCAGCTTTGTAGTTTTCAGTAGAAAAATAAATCTCTACGGACAAAGCTCAATTGGCACTTATTTGCAGACTCCTAGCAGAAGGCATTGGATGGCCAGAGATCTGGGATGAAAGAAGTGGGGAAGACCCTGACTCTGTGCCTGGCTGTCTGCTGTCTGTATGCACAGACATCCATGTCTGGGAAACTGTGATAGAGACCTTCTTTATTGCTCCTGACAGTGCTGAGAAAAAGGTGGCTGAGCAAGCTGTAAAGAGAAGTTGTCGCAGGGTCACAGCCATGATGGGCTTGGGGATGCTACATAGGGAGATTGCCAAACCTGCACTATTAAAACATTCAATTAATGGGTAACCTTGTGGTGTTCTCAGACCTCCTCTGAGGTCTTCTGTACAAAGCAGTATAACTATCCCTCAGAGAGAATGGATCAACACAGAGAAGTCCAGCACAGGCAGCAGAACCAGTCATGGAGAGAGCTGGGCAAGCAGAGACAGGCTCTGGAATGGAGCAGAAGGGCTCCTGCCAGCTCAGAGAAAGCCTCAGTGGGAGGATCTGGTTTCCATATGAATAAACAGTTGGCACTGAGCATGAAAGAGCTGTTAACGGGGCTTGGGGAGAGGCTGTGGGCACCGAGAGGGAGATCGTTGATGGGGAAGGTCAGATTTATGGCAATCAGAGCAGCCACCAGTATTCATGTGGTTGTGGGTTGCAGCTCTGGAAGCAGGACTTCCCCAGGCTCCCACGCTCCGCTCCATCCCAAGGGCTCGTCCTGGGGGACGGGTGCTGGCAGCCACGGCCACATGCAGACCCCAGCGAGGGTGACGGCACAAACCGGGCCCAGCAGGCAGTGGCACCAGGGAACAGGCCGAGGCTCGGAGCTGGCTGCAGGCCAGCTCCCTACTTTGCTTTCAATCACCACGGGACATCACAGGAGACACTTTCCACCTCTGAGACCAGCCTTCCTCCTATCAGAGGACCATGGGGCAGCTCATGGTTTCACCACAGGACTGGAAATCCCCAGAGTAACTGGGGGCTAACAGGTCCGCCAGCAGTGCCAGGTGGCTGTGGGCACCATGAGGCACATCCCACCAGCCTGCCCTGCTGCAGGGTCAGGCCTTGCTCTCTACGCTGATGAAAGGACAGAGGCTTTCCTGGAGACTGGTTGCACATAGCAGAGGAAAGGGCTGTTGCCTATGTGGCAGGGAAAGCAGCAGGAAAGTTGGAGGGCTGCCTGTGAGGGGAGGCCACAGGATGGGTTTGGAGGGCACAGTGCTTTCTGGAGAGACAGACTGGGATTTCTACACATAGAAATGCATCTTCCTGTGTGTATCTTTTTTTGCCCAGGCAAATACAATTTCGTGTACTAATGAGACAGCACAAAACAAGCAGAACAAAACAAACAACAATTCAAAACAGGAGAGTGCAGCTGACTTGGGTGATTCATTTATTCTTCTGATGGAAGCAAATTAGCAAGGTCCCACCAGCAGACAAGCTACTCAGGCTGCAGAGAGGCAACAGTCTCCCACTCAAATTAAACTGACTTGTCATATTAATTCCAGATATTATCTTGGCAGAAGTGGTGCTGCTGTACGCAGCTTGCAGCAGCCAAAAACACTTGTGGCACTGCTGGGATTTTTGAAGAAGCTGCTGTGCCAGCTTGGACCAAAGCTTCATCCTACTCAGTGCCTTGTGCCCAGCTCTGGCCCATAGCAGCTGTCCAGGACACTGCTCAGATCTGTGGCTCTGACCTCCAACAACACCTCCAACCCTTCCCCAGAGACACCACCAGTATCTCCACCACCTGATGGACTCTCACTGTTTCTGGGCAGCTGCTCACGGGTGGGCATGAAGAGGGCTCCCCTGCAATTATGTCTCTCCCTGCCCCTTGGCTATTTCTGCCTGCACAGTGGGACGATGCCTTCTCGCCCCCTCTCCAGGCCAGCTAGGTACATTGGCCCCATGCAGGCCAGGGAGGGGCTGCCAGGTCTAAATCCCATTGAGGGAGTGGGGCAATTTCTGCTGTATCATTGCAGAAACAGCCAGATTAAGACAGAAGCCAGTACTGAACGATAATTTTGTCCCTAAACACAGCGCAAACAGTCTTTTTATGAGTAAAGAATGTGTAAGTACCTGTCTTAGACCTATGGAGTCCCTTCTGAAAGGGTTTCCCAGGGTGCAGATGATGTGAATTGAGGCCATTTCGTCCTTTAAGAGCTGGGAAGAAACTCAGTGCAGGACAGTAGATGTTCTAGGAGATCCTCTGCTGAAGGGCATTGCCTTTCCACAATAGGATTCAGCCACCAGGTTGCCAATGACAAATCATCTCCAGGTGTCCACCTGGGTGCCTCAAGACCAATACCCACATCTACTCCTCACAGGTCCAGTTCTACTCTTAAATGGGAAAAGTCTCACTAATGCAGAGAACTGGCAGAAGACAAAGAACTCTTTCAAATTGTCATTGGGGCAGGAAAAAAAAAAAAAAAGGAGGTCACATCAGCCAGCTTGCCATCATAGTATCCCCTACAGCCCTTACCTGCTCACAACACACATATAATTAGTTCACTTGGTGGGAGCAGGAGGGATGGAGCAGGTCCCTGAGTGGATGGGGATGACTGATGTGTGTTCCCTGTGGAGCCTGGAGCCACGGTGAAGAGATGGATGGAGGAGAATGTGGAGGGGAAAGTGTCCTGATTGAAGAACTTATACAAAACTAGGTCACACCTCAAAACATTTTTCAAGGAGTTTTTGGGAGGAGTTTGACTTTGAAATTCCTTTATAAAAATAAGAAGTGTCCTACATAGGACTGACTAAAAACTGATACAAGCATCCCTTGGTAATGTATACAGCGGTAGTAAACTCCAGAATAGCATCAGTGTGGGAGTTGTGCCATCAGCAGAGAGCCAGCAGAGACCAGCTGCAACTGAGAAACAACTTCTCTAGAAAACTGCTGTGTTGGGTCAGTGTGAGGGGACAGTCTTCTGCCACCCTGTCAAGACAGCTGGGACAACTGCACAAAGAGCTGGGACATGTGGGGACATGAGTTAGAGATCTTCTGCCTAGCAGAGCTTTGGCCATGCTGGGGCACAGCTGAGGTTCAGAAGGAGAGGCAACTGCTGCCTGCCACCTACTCCTACAGCAAGACCAAACAGTCTGTGCTCAGGCTCTGCAGTGCCACAGATGTGGAGCACAGCATATCTAACCACCTTATTGCAAGGGAGGATGGCCAAGCATGGCTGGAAGGTTGTCTTGCCCCACCAGCCAAAGGAAGGTTGAGTGAAGGAGCTGGCCAAGGGCTGATGTCCATCCAGGCAGGATTATATAGAAAACAATCCAGTGCCTGCAGCTGGCAGCAGTGGGGTCAGCTGCTGCCCACAGCAGACCATCCTGGAAGAGCTTCTTGGAGGAGCATCCTCAGCTTGTCAAGAGCCTGTATGAGCACCATCACCAAGATGTGGGCCTGCCTTGTACTCAGGCACCAAGCCCAGCAGTGGGGCAGAAATTGCTTTGGCCTGGGGTCTGTACCCTCCCCTCTATTTATGTTGCCCTGGGGGAAATCCCCCACTTGACAGCACCGACTACAAGTTTCTGTCTCATCCTCCAAAAGCCTCTCTTCATTGTCCTGGACAGGACTTCTGGGCACTACATCTCCCAAAACTGTGTGTGAAACAGCCAAAGTGTAGAGGTGACAGAGGCTCTGTGAAGACAGATGATGTCCCTTACTTGGGAGGTTTAGGGAAAAAATAAATACATAGCAGCTCTCAAGCACACCTACTCTTCCTCACTACAATATGTCCTGCTATTTCTGTCCACAGCACAAACCTTCATGGCATGTGGAGGCCAGATCTCAGCTTTCTTTAGGTTGATACCACTTAGGAAGTAAATCTGTGCAGAGCATCGGTGCTGACCTTTGCAGAGCCTGTCTAATGCTGTGTATACTGCTGTGCTGCACTGATCCAACATTCACTGGGACCTTGCAAGCAACAGTGTGGGTGACAGTGCTGAACATTGCCTCATGTGCCTCTGTGCACAGTCCCCAGCTTCCCTGGGCCTGCCTACAGTTGTAGCATCAGCTCTTCCTTCCTGGCTCTTCCAGCATTGCCTTCTCACTGCAAATGTGCTGTGCGCCTCAGTGGTTGCCTGGTTTTCCCCAGGACTGATATCACATCTGCTCCTTGTCCTCTTGCTTCTCTCTAGGGCCACATACAAATACAGGGCAAATGCTCTATAATTTTCCAGATCCTGCATGAAGGTATTTGAGCTGTGTTCTCTGCTCAGCGCTGCAAAGTCTCAGCAGGCTTCTGCCAACATCCCACAGAACCTTGCCACTTTCATGCACCGTCATGTCACTGTGTCTCAATACAAGTTTCTCTGTAAAGGTCAGCAAAGGATCCTGAAGAAACTTCAGAGCCAGTGCTTTACCAAAAGTCAAAATCTATCTGCTGTGTTGTTAATTCCCACGACTTTTGTCTTTGTATGTAAATAAGTGGTTTATGTTTGCTAGTAGGATTTATTGCTGCTGTATTTGTCTCAGGGAGTGATCATTGTTGTATTGCCTCCCTAGTTCTCCTTTGGAAAAATGTTTAACTCCTGCAGAAGTCACCTGGTTTGTGTGAATGTGGTCCTGAAGCCCAGGGACAAGGACAGGACAGGATACCACACTTCTTCAGTCACAGATCACAGCAATGTTCCTGTCAGTCTGGCACAACTCCACCTGGGTCAGCAGTTCTGAGTGTAAGCCAGCTCAGCCAAAAGCCAAACTGGCTCCAGGTCCCTTGCAGGTGGCTGAATGCAGTGTTCAAGAGCCTAAATCCAGATGTCCTGGCTTGAAACATCTAAGGAGGATCTTTCATTCCTTCCTCCTTCCCAGTGGAAGGGAGGATGAGATTGAAGATGAAGCCAACCAAGGAACATGGAGATGAGCTCCTAGCATTTCAGCCACTCTTTCAAACTCAGGTTTGGGCTAAAGCTCAGATTCAGCTGAACGTTAGCTGGCTTCTCAGTGCAGAGCTGGGCATTGGGTGCTGGGTCTTCCAGCCCCATTTAGATACCTCAGGTTCCTTGGAACATGATTACTTCCATTGAAGCATACAAGTGCCGCAGCGCTGCTCCATGCCCCTTACCAGCACGTTCAGGAGCCTGCGGCTCCCAGCAAGTCACTGGGACAACCTCGTGACAGGCACTGGCTCACAGCCACATCACACAGAAAAAGGATGATTTTTTGGCTCTGCTGCAAGCAAAGGCAACATTCCTACCAGTTTTCATGGGGCCTTAATTCCCTCCAGCTCACAAGTGATGATCCCAGTGTTTTGGCCACAGCCATGTTAGTCCCACCATGGTGTGATACCAAAGGGCAGCACTGGTGCCCACAGAGACATCAGGCACAGGTCTCCAGCCTCTGCCCTCATGTGAGACCTGGGGCATGTCCAAAAGCCACGGCCATCCTGGCTGCCTGGTGTACCTGCCAGCCCCATGAGAACCAGCCCCTGGCCCACCTCCATCACCCTCAGTCCCCAGTGGCTGAAGTTGTGCTGTACCATACAAAAAAAAAAGCAAAAACTTACCCAAAAATCTCCTTCAACCCATTAGATGCTCTGGAAAGAAAACCAAAGGTTATGTTTTTAACCCAGTTTATTTTCATCACCTGCACTTCTGGTGATCTCAGACTTGAGATGAACATGCGTAAAGGACGGGGCAAGACTACACGCCATTGCACGGTACCCCCTCCTGCCTTGTACTTCTTATAAAATCCACCTGGAAAAATAATCCCGGAGGCTGTGCTGACAAATGACTAAGTCTTCCTGGTGCAGCAGTTTGCCCCTCCACTTTCCACGTGTGTTCTTTGGAAATCAAACAGAGAGAAACTCTTGGGGTGGCCAAAGAAAACATAGTCCTTTCTGGGCAAGTGCTCTGCTTATAAATAAACTGATGTATGGACAAATTACCAAGAAGCATAAATACAAACCCTGCCATCGGGCAGGCGTTTCCAGACTGCAGAGCCAACGAGGGGCTCTTTTGGCACTGTCAGATGTTATTGCTGCTGCTGGGTTGATTTACAGCAGCTCTTTGTGCATTGCTGGCTCCGGTGGGGGAGAGGCACTCACAAGGGACCGTCCTTCGCCATCCTTCATCCTCTGGATGCAAACCCAGCAGAGGAAACCCCAAATCTGCTCTTGTAGCCATGAGATAGATATATATATAATTACCATCATGATGTGATTTCTTCACTTAACAGCTGTTTATAAAGAATTTCTGAGGCTGTGAGGAGGAGCAGCCACAGTCTGCAAAACAGATCAGGACCAGGGCTACTTTCTGCCTCTCTGAGTGAGGGACAGGGATATTTTGGGAACTTTTAGCCTGGAAAGGCAGGAAGGGAGGAGTCAAGATGGAAACAGGGGGCCAGGTCTTCAGCAGACACAGAGCTCCAATAGAGGTAAGGGAGCCCTGCAGCATTTCTCCCCAGAATCTGTGAGCAGAGTCACTACCCCTGGGAAGCTAACGCTGTGCCCTGGAGAGCGGGGTACCCGTGGTGCAGAGGGTCTGGATCAGGCCCCGTGGGATGGGGCTGTTTGTAGGAAGGATGTGTCTGGAATAAGTATCGCTGTGACCTTCTCCAGCTGGAATGTGGGAGATTTACGGAGTAAACGGTTTTCCAGCCATGCGTGAAAGCCTGAGAGCAGCGTCTATACATTTCTGGGTAAAACAACAGGCAGGCAACTGGTCAGATCACAGCAGGAATTTCAGGTGTCCTCAGAGTCATCAGGGTAGAAAAACGTCTCGGAACATTTTTTTCGGGGGGGGGGGGGGGGGGGGGGGAGGAAAGAGTGTTTTGACTGACATTACCGCAGGAAAGGTCAGATTTAAATATATATATATATATATATATATAGAGAGAGAGAGAGAGAGAGAGAGAGAGTTAATATTCTTGATTGATCAAGGGTCTGGATCACCTCTCCTGCAAGGACAGGCTGATGAAGTTGGGGTTGTTCAGCCTGGAGAAGAGAAGGCTCTGGGGTGACCTTACAGTGGCCTGCCAGTGCCTAAAGGGGGCTACAGGAAAGCTGGGGAGGGACTCCATGTTGGGGGTACTGTGAAAGGACAAGGGGTAATGGCCTTAAACTAAATGAGGGGAGGTTTAGATTAAATATGAGGAAGAAATTCTTTACTCAGAGGGCAGTGAGGCCCTATCCCAGGCTGCCCAGAGGAGCTGTTGGTGACATCCCTGGCAGTGCCCAAAGCCAGGCTGGATGGGTCTGGGGGCAGCCTGGGCTGGTGGGAGGGGTCCCTGCCCATGGCAGGGGTTGGAACCAGATGTGTTTTAAGGTCCCTTCCAACCCAAACCATTCTGTGATTCTGTCATTGAAAATAACTGTGGGTTTTTGTTGTTGTTGTTGTTTTGGTTTGCTTTTTTTAATCCACTGAACATGGCTGCTGGTCACTGCCCTAGAGACAGCACTCCTAAGTCAAAACCTAAGTGTTTAGGGTACAGGAAAAAAAAAGTTTCTATTTTTTTTATCAATAACTTCTATTTCTTATACTGAGCCAAAGGCCCAGATTAGATCAAAAAGCTAGAAACATCCAGTAGATGCATTTCCGTGACTCAGTGGCCCAGCAGACATCTGAGATGCAGGAATACCCAAGCCTGAGCAGAACAGCAGCTGAAGCTCCTGCAGCATTACACAGCACAGGTGGAAGAGGGAGTTCCAGGCAGGATTACACAGAGGGGGTTCCATCGGTTCTTCATGCACAGCATGACCAAAAGCAGTGTTATTATGCACCTGGACCTGGCCAGGTGATGGTCTCGTGTACATGAGGCTTATACTGTGACTGACTACAATGGGAATTTTCAATCTGCATATTTGGGTCTTGAATGTAGCGTTGCATTTTCTGTGGGAATGGAGAAGAGATTGCACAAGGGTGAGTACAGACAGTGGTAGTAGACAAAAGGCATTTTGCAGTATGAGCAAAGGAAATTTCTCAGATGCTCATGGTGCACTGTCAAGTGTAAAAGAGGGTCATAAAAACAGTTCTGGTGTAATTGTTAAGAAGAAAAGCTCTTCAAACTTCCTTTTGTTGCTAAGATATAGCAAAACATAAAAATAAGCAAATGATCGCTGCAGAAGACACAGATGTGTACCACAGTGGTGCTCATAATCATTCACGGAGAAACTCAATTGTGACAGCAAATTAAATACAGTTGTTTTCCATGGCTACAATGCTACTTTGTGGTAGGACAAAAGCTTCATGTATTACCAATAATGTATTAGCAACTCTTTGGAGAAAATAATTCAAGACTTGGCTAAAATGTTCATACTTTTCTTTGTGGTTACTAAAGTCTTGAACCACGAAGATTTCAAAGCCTTTCAGATAGGTTTGCACTACTCAATTAAAAGGGTAATAATCTGCTGTCTGATTATTTTCAAGGATGAAACAGCACGAGGAATATTTGAAAATGTGAGAAGTATTTCAATCATAAGGTTTGAGTTCTGAGGATGATTCATCATTTTCCACTGAATTTTTGATTTTCAAAGCCACCAGTTTGTCCAGATTTTTTTTATTTTTTTAGAAGGCTGAATATTTGCTTCTCATTGCTCAACTCACATATGCAAAACATAGCAAAATATGGAGTGAATTCATTGTGTGATATTGAATGCTGAGTAATAAGTTTACAAGCTCCTTCCCCTATCAAAGGGCTTAAGAATTGCAGAGGGATTGGGATCTCTCTCATATTAAATACAAGGAAATGTTGAGGCAGCCCCTCATAAAATGGCTCTCTCTCATACGAAAGTTATCCCAACATGTTCCAGAGAAATAGCACAGCTGAGGTCTTTATATCCTTTAATACAATACAGATGGCCAGGGAGATGGAAAGCACTTCGTGATCAAGTGTTACGGGTTTGCAACGATAATTTTAAAATGCATAATAATATTTTTAAAGTGAGACTACATCAATCCTTTCATGCCAAAATTTAAGACATGCATTCACTGAAGTGTAAATTACAGCCAAGGACTGACAACAAATTCCTTGGCTGTAAGTGACGGCCCCTCTGAAAGAAATGTAACAACACTGCAGAGCAGAATAAGTAGCAAAGGCTTTTGTTTGGCTGTGTGCAGAAGCTTTCAAACACCTGGCTTCACAGTGATTTCAGCAAATTAAATTCACTTAACCTGATTCAGTCATCTTCCCCGAAACAAATGCTGACTTTTCTGGAAATCATAAACATCACCAAAGTGTTAAAGTTTGAGAACAGGTTTTTGGGACGCTTCTGTGTATCAGGAGTGAGTAAGCACATGTATGAGCACTCTTGAATTAGAGAAGGGTCTAATTAGGAAACTGAAAATCTATCTGTTCTGAATTTCTCTCTGTTCCACAAAATAACAGGGATCTCATGCCACCAATATGGATGTCAGCGTGTGCCCTGTATAAGCAGGTCTGGACTGCAACAACTTGCTAAATATCAATTCAGCTAGAGGAAACTTCTAGAGAACAAGTCTCATGAGGACCAGCTGAGGGAGCTTGGGTGTTTAGCTTGGAGTTAGAAGTCTCAGGACAGATCTTAATGTATTTTACAATAACCTTAAAGGAGGTTGTAGTGAGGTGGGGACCAGGCTCTTCGCCCAAGCACCAAATGATAAGACAAGGGGAAATGGCTTCAAGTTGCGCCAGGTGAGGTTTAGGTTGGATATTAGGGGAAATTTCTTTACTGAAAGGGTTGTGTGGCATTGGAATGGGCTTCCCAGGGAAGTGGCTGAGTCACTAGCCCTGGAGGTCTTCAAGAAACATGTAGAAGTAGAACTTAGTAGCAAGGTTTAGTGGTAGTCTTTAGTACTAGGTTAAGGGTTGGACTGTATGATATTAGAGGTCTTCTCCAACCTGAATGATTCAATGATTCTATGATGAGCCTTGAATTAACCTCATTTAGCCATATAAAGTATTTTATGGATGAATTAAAATAAAATAAATAAAATAAAATAAAATAAAATAAAATAAAATAAAATAAAATAAAATAAAATAAAATAAAATAAAATAAAATAAAATAAAATATTAGTGGAAACCTCATTGTCATCCTTTCTATAAACAATAATAATAAGCTCTTAAATAAGGCAGGGTTGGCAAGAAGACTCTCAAAGACGCCTGCACTCCCCAGAGACTACCTCCAGATACCTCCATTAGAGAAAGCCATAACCTCCCAAAAGCTTTTTTGACCCCAACACCATTTTGCAGTGGGAGCAATAATCCCAGTGGGATGAGCGGGACCCTAATGCCCTCCCCTTTTCCTGAGCAGCTGCCACCATCAGGGACAGCTGGGGCATGCTGGCTACATAAAGTGGAGACTCCATCACAGGAAAAAAAAAAAAAAAAAAAAAAAAGACAACCAAAAAGCTACACTTCAATTTGCAAATTATCCTGTTTGTGTTCCTGGGAGCTGTCAGCTTCAGGATAAAGCTCTGGCAGTGCCATTTTATGGAGCCAAATTTGCAGCTGCTGCCTGGTTTTGCATCATCTGCGGTGAACTTCCTGCACCAGGCACTGCAGCTCGATGGGGGTGTCCCACTGCCCGGCTCATGTTTTGGGGCTGATGGGCACAAATCAGAAACAAAGGCTGCTAGGAAAGCTGGTGCACAGGGCTCCATGCTCCTGTTTTCTGGAGTCACGGTGGGTAATTTAATAACAGTCGAGGCTGGAAGGGATCCAAGAGGCACAGTGAAGCGAGACAGTCTCCATTTGGCTTATTAACTTCTTTCTTCATCCCAATGAGTTTTTCCCAAGAAAAAATAAAAAATCCTCTCTTATGGACCAGCATGGGGTAAGCAGATTGGAGGGCAGGCCAAGACCCACATGTCATGTTTCTTTTTGCTCGGAGAAACCCAAGCACCAGTGCTGGGGTTCCTTGGCCTCATGCCCACAAGCACCAGCTGGTCCTAAGCTCTCCATAGGGACGTGTAGATCTGGCCCCTCTCCTGCCTGCCTTTGGGGAGGGGAAATCAAGTACTACCTAAATAAAGCAAATGCTAATGGGTTAAAAGGGCTTAAATAGATTGTTTTCCTTTGCTTTCTATTTTGGTGCTCTTTTCTTGGAGAAACCGAGGATGCAGCAGCCTGGAGGTCTCCAGCTGAGCAGCCTGCCCCCAGGTACTCAGACCTCATCTCATTAAAAGGGACCTGGGGAAAAGAAATAATAACTGCAGCAACCTAGATGGAGGATGTATGGAATCATGTAAAACACAGTGAAATAAACTTTGCTTAAATCACTTGCCCAACATTTCTGTAATTAGATACTGGGTATCCTCTGCTCAAAGATAAATTCCCGCAATGCCAAGCAAAACACTGATGTTCATGACATCAACACATGGGCATGAGCTGTCTGGGGATCTCTGGTATGCCCTATCGGCAGATATAAACTTTGTACAAGAGATGATGTTTAGTGGTTGTATTTTCTGGCTGTTTCTGGAAAGTAAATGCCATAATCCTCAACTCGGATATGACTGCTTCCAGCATAAACAAATCCAGGCAGGTTTTGGATTACGGGTCTAGAGTCTGAAAGTATCATCACAGAGGATGTTTATTTAACTGTTTCCAACTTTTTTTTTTATTCTTTGGTTTGTTTTCAGTATCTACATTCATCTGAAGCAATATAATACAGTCCAATTCACCATTTTTTAAATATTTTTTTTCAAGCTAAATGTCTGTCCCCTACCATTTCAGCATTTTTTGCTTCAGAAGTTGAGAAACAACCAACTTACTTAGAAATAACTAGTTTCCATTTAGGACACGACATTCTTCCAAGTTGTAATAAAGCCTAAGTAAGTATTCTATATACAGCAACCAGCACTGAGAGCATCTGTTATCTTTGGCACAGGTAGTCACACATTATAGCTGCTGCAACAATAGTCCACATCCATCCTCAGGCTGGAAACATTTTCTTAAATGTGTTTACACATACAGCATCTGACTTCAGTGTTTGGTTAGCTTCTCATCACTTAGGTGACGTTTCTCAGAGCGTGTAGGACAGTTGGATTCTATGAACTTGATTTCACATTGTACTGGCAGTTTCCCAGTGCTGTTGTGGGATTGCTGGTTGTGACGGCATATTGTCTTCTGACAGTATAGACTCCCCTGAGGATACACAGGGACAGACTCATCACTCTGACTGCAAACATATCACGTGCAGATGTCTCCATCTGAGCTACGCATCCAGGCTCCCCTTAAAAACAGTGAAGAGGAAACCAGCTCAATGCCATAAATTCAAGGTATAAGATGATGGAACAGAAATGATTGCAGGAGATATTTGGCTTCAGCTGGAGTCTTGTCTGTGGGCACTGGGTAAGATCAGTCCCATTTTGCCAGATGTGATGGCTCAAAAGCCCACGTGTGCTTACAGCCATTGACACTCTAGGTGTCCTTGCTCCAAGACTGGATGTTGCTGGACATAGCTGAGTCTGGTCTGGAGGAGGACATTGTGGGAAATGTAATGTGAGAAAAGAAGAGTGCGTTTTCCATACAGACTGGTTTACTTCTGGGTATTTTTGGCTCCTGAGATACATGGGATATTGGAGTCCTTTCCTGGCCATGCTGCATAGGGTAGCCTGGGATTCCCCATGGCTTCTTCTCTGTGGAGGGCCTGAGGACTCATCTCCAGGCCCCAGAGAAACCCATTGCATGGTACACATGCCAGCAAATAGGTAAAGCATCTCCTAGGTGACTCATCACACTTAACAGATAGAGTCACTCAGTGCATTTTCCTTCTGGCCCTTGTTGACAGTGGCTTCTCTTGTTGATGGGATGAAATTTTCCAGGTGGGAACAGTTTAGATAAGCACACAGTCCTGGAAGACACTTATGGTGGAGGTGAATCACTGCTGCCACTTCACAACACCCAGCCCTGAAGACCAAGGCAGACCATCAAGCGTACCATCAGCCACCCAGGGGAGGCCTCGAGAGAAGCACTTCAGCTCCCCTTGCTTTTCTCTGCTCCCCACTTGGGAGTAAATCCCCATACTACAGACCCCCTAGCCAGAAGACCCTGGAAATCAGAGCTGAGAGCCATCTTTGAAATACGTGTTTTTTCCACCCTCTTCCCCCAAGAAAAAAAAAAAGCAGCTTTCCCAAAATATCTACTACAAACCAAATGTCTGTTCAGATCTGCTTTCACTAACAAACCTACAGGGAGTGAAGCACCAGAATAGGGAACAAGTTAATTCAGTGCGTGCCCTCCTCAGCCCAGCATTACGGCAGCGGATAAGTGTATTTTTGTCCTCTTCCTCTGAGATATTTTTAGCTGCTCAAGTGACTTGTGGCAGTTCCCTGAGGCCAGAGTGATTCATACGGTTTGGAAGAAGGGCTGCAGAGACAGAGCTGGAGCTCTCTTTGGGAAGGGAGAGTCATCCCAATAAAATCAAGAGCTAGTTTCAAAGGCATACAGACTTTGAAAAATGGAGCGATATTTCCAGAATGAGTTTTTTTGGCTCTGGCTAAACTGGAGCTGTTGAATTTTCTGATTATTATATCATGGGGGGAGGGATTTATTTTGTCTGATGTTGGTGAAAGTGAGTGATTAATATCCCAGGCTGAGCACAGGCAGTGTGCAGTGCAAGACTGCACCATGGAAACTCCCCCTCTCCCCAGTCAAAAGCATCTTTTAACCCTGCTCTGGCCTTCATATGTCATTTTTGTCTTGCCTCCCTCCCCTGCAGTCCATCCATACAGATCAGTACTCCTCCTCCAGACCTATGACATGTCAGTACCTATATAGGGCTTGCAGAGGCTTTTTCAGGCTCTCCTTTGCAGAAAGTGGACTTTTCTAATATTTGTGAAGTTCAGATATCAAAGGGAGGTGGAGAACAGAACAGCTCTCCTGCTCCTCCAAATCTGTTTTCCCCTTTCCACAGGCACCCCCTAAGATCCTGTTCAAGAACTGCTTCCCTCTAGACTGATGAAATCCAAAGCAAGGCATTTCACATTAATCCATGGGAGATGAGATGAGGTTGGTTCAGAAGACAAGTCCTTCCTCTAGTTCTTCTTATTGCTGAACTTGGGAATGGGTAACTCCCCGGGTGGACATAGGCCTCCCATTGAGCCCCTGTGAGGTGAGGTGAGCTGAGTGTGGGCTGAAAGAGTATTCTGATGTTTTTCTGCTACCTGGAAGAACATTAGGAGAGAAGGTTGCCCACCCAGCATGTCATGGGAAGGGCAGTAGATAGCAAGCCTGTCCAGCAACTCATTGCAGGAGGGGGCAACTAATGGGACCACAATGAAGAACAGAAAATATCAGAGAGGGGAGCAGCAGTACAGGCAACAACCAGAACAAACTACCTTCAGCATCAGGAGTGCAGCTGACGAGTGCTGCAAGATCTAAGAGGGCCATGGGAAGAGGGCCTCCTGGCAGGAAGCATTTACAGAAGGTGGATAAGATCTTGAAGCCAAAAGGAAGATGAGAAAGCAAGGAAAGTAGACCCTTGGCCAGTGTTTGCTGTCTGGCATAAGGGTCAGAAAGTTTTGTCTTTGGGATGCTCCTTGGGGCTGAAGCAGAAGCCTGGCTTCCAGCTTCAGTTTTCAGTTTCCTTGGTCATGTGGATTCTGCTGGACTCCAAACCTCCCTCAGCAGCAGTGCTTTGTGGCCAGATAATTCCTGGCTGCTCTTGTATGTACATTGTTAGAGACTGTAAGTGACCCAGCTACACAGGGCAGTTCTTGATCAATGGGTCCTTCACGAGGTATTTTTGTGATGGACGGGAGCCAGCAAGATCATGTGCTCAGAAGTCAATTATCATCTTTTGCCGTCACAGGCTGGGACACGACAGTCAGGCTCCAGAAGTTATTTACAGCAAACCAACCAAGCCCTTTGGCAAAGCAGCTGGTGAACTCCACCACCAAAGGCTGAGTCCGGGATCTGTCTCCCCATGACCAGCACTGCAACAAAAAGAGCTTCTTTGAGCCTCGTCTTGCCTGGGAATCAGCCTGAGCCCACCCTTGCCATGCAGAGAAGAGGCAGGTCTACAGTGCCCATGCACTTGGTCTGCTCCTGCTGCCAGCCCACACCACTGACTGCTCGTCTCAGCCAAAAAAGGCAGGATGGGATGACAATAACATGGGGAGATAGTCCTGACTTCTGCAGCCAGAAGAAAAGGCTGGTACCTGACAAATTTAGCTGTCACCAAGGAAGGGCAGGCACTTGCTCTGTGTCTTTATGGCAAAGGTTGCTCCTCCACATATCAGGAACACATGGGAAAAAAAATATCTGCTTTTCAGGTTTTATCCCAGAATAGCAATGAGCAGTGAAAGGTGACCATAAACTAAGACAATATTGATCAAACCCTGGGGACGTGCCAAGCTCTGCAGAGGAGGCACATGGTGTTTAACCACGTGTTATTAGGCACACAAACATCTTCCAAGTGCAGCTGAGCCAGGACTTGAGAGTGAACCAGGCTGAGACCCTCCCCGAGGCCCAGGAGGAGCCACAAAGCAGGAAATGGAGCACATGAGAAATTTCAGCATAAAACCTCACCACAGAGCTGTTCTGGGAGCGAGTTTCCCACCGGAGAGTGTGGTCACACTGGAACCAAAACTTTTCATAAGAGCAGGCCAAAATGAAATGTCTGATTTCTAGTTTCATGTTTCTGCCAGGGCAGTTTCATTTGTAGTTTACAGGCTGTGCATTTCATTGATTTAAATTAATGGTTTAATAATAATGTCCTAATTCAAAAGTAATGCAGTATATTAAATTTGATGCTCTGGATAGATGCTAAACAGTCCTGTGATTATTTTAATGTTTATATTCTGACGTTAACAGAAAGAAATACCTCAGTGTTACAGAGTGAAAATCTGTTATCTGTTCTGGGGCAAATGCCAACATTTTGGGTTTGGGACTTATTTGCATTTTCTGCTGTACAGAAGAGAGTAACTGAGGTTGGAAGGGATCTCTGCAGGTCTCTAGTCCACCTCCCTGCTCCAAGCAGAGCTGTATACAAAGATGGATGAAGAAAACCCACAAAGATGGGATTTCCACATCTGCAGGACACTCTTCCAACCTCCTCCCTCCGGCAAGAGATCTCTGAGAGCAAGCAAAGGACACATTCAAGCACCAGAGATCTGCTGGGAATGAGAGGAAGAGCTCATTTCCTGAAACATCAGTGTCTTGTGCCAGCCTGGATGCTGCAGGAACATTCCCATGGGACAGCACATATGGCATAGAAGCTGTAGGACACTGACATCCCTTGGGGATTGTTGGAGCAAGGTGGGATACCCATAGTATCCAAAAGTGTTGGACACATCTGTCCAGGAGGTTGAATCGCTCCTTAATTGCCCTAATAAAGACCAAATGAAAACATCTCTTTGCCTTCCTCCACTCACAGGTGGTCTCAGGCCCCCCCAAAAAAAATATCTCTGCACAAGGATTGGATCCTGCACATTTCTCCAGGGAGCAGTGGGCAGAATTTCATGGTGATTTTTGGTGCTTATAGACCACTGAGATTTCTGAATCTGTAATTACCATCAAGTACCATCCAAGTATTGAGGGTATTTTTGAAGCCTGCTGCAGGAGGCATGAGAGCACTGTGAGTCAGGCCATCATCTCCAATCCAAAAGATTCAGGTGTCCAGTCTTGAAGAATTTATCTCTTCTGGTTTACACAGGGCTAGTCTGGTTCATCATCTATCTGCTGTTTCAGGGACAAGCTAATTAAAACAAAATACTCTGGCATGCACTCTTGCCCACAAGATTCCTCTACATAAAACAATGTACAATGTGCCTGGGTTTAATGCTTCAGGCTGAAAGACACAAAACAAGTCATGATGTTGCTACAGGTAAGCAATGTGCAGCATCAGAAAAATTGGCAGTTTAGATGCATTTTGAAGGGAAAGTAGCCAACTTTTATTTGTGCTCTTCATGCTCTTGCAGAAAGATGCAGTGAAAAAAGATTTCTTACATTTATTTTCATTCATTCATTATTTTCATTTATTTTCATTCATTGTGCCATGATTTTCCCTACTTTCCCCTGATAGTTGTTTCTAAAGAGAAAATGGGTTAAAATCAAAATCATATCTTGGCTTAAAACGAAACAATGAGATGGGGGACATGAATGTCTACTCCCCAGCTTTTCTGAACATCATGATTTAAGTAAGGCAACAAGAAGCTCAAGCCATGAACCAATATCCTGGAATAAATTGCAAAGAGGAGGAAGAGCAAGACAGGCTGCCAGCACTTGGAAAAGGCAGAAGATAGCAGAAATGGACCCAGAAATGCCACAGGCTGCCCACAATGGCTTGAGCACCCATCAGGGTGGTGGCCTCAGAGCTGCTGGCAGGGTGGGAGGACCATCCCCTCCTCTGGAAGACAGGCCAAGGCTGATCACAAACACCATTCAAGGATATCATGTCAAGATTTGGAGCAAACACTGCTTGGCACAGTCCACAAGCACAGATAGAGTGCTTGCAAGTAGGGCTAGAAGATCTGATTGAAAATCAACCTTTATTTTTGGCTGATGTTTACCCACAGTTATCATTTTTGGTCAGGTTCAGTTTCTTCCTGCTTCTCTGAGCTCCCAGATCTCAGATCCACCCCTTTGCCTCTGCTCCAGAGACATATGGGATTGTTTGGGGACATTTCACACCTCTTTTCTTTCTCCAAATCCCTCTTTCTCTTTTATCTCAGCCCCTAGATCTCAGTGAAGGAAAGAGGCTGAAACATGAAACAGTGGAAAAGAGGCAGAAATTTCACTAATGCAGTCCACAGCATGAGATGTGCCCAGGGAAGCAGAGCAGCATAAAATCTGCATTTATTGTTTAGAAGTAAATGCTGCCAGCAGGCTGAGACATCATCTTCCTAAATACAGTACAAAGTATTGATTGCATTCCCTGTGCATTCCCTACCTTTGCTCTTGCACCAAGCTCTGAGTTTAGAAAGCAGCAAGCATCTCACTCCCACTGCAGTCTGCAGTTAGCAGAAGCACCATGGCCAGGCCCTGCATCCTACTCTCCGGAATAAGAGATGCTCATCTTCAAGACACTTGTCTTCTCCTCCACAGCCCAATAATTTTGAGGAAATAATACCTGCAAAGAGCAGGGGTTGAATTTGTAGTCCTGGTGTGTCAAAGTCCTTTTCTTTCCACTGTAATGTAATTTATTGTGTTATATTATTGTTATATATTGTGTTGTTATTATCACCACTAAAATGTTTATATTATGAAAGCTAAGTAGTTTAGGTGCTTATTATCTCAGCTTTATCAGTAGTTGTTAGGCATGGTCCGGACCAGTCATCAGGAAAAAAATGGCAGAAGTGCCTATCTTGCTTGCGTAGAAAGCAGTCAGGGGCTATGTAAGAGGGGAATCATGACTTGCAACAATATAAAGTTTAGGAAAATCAACATACTACTGTTGAAATACATAAATGTTTAGAATATGTATATCAAATAAACCATGGAATTATAGATGTTCACTTTCAAAAGAAATAGAAAAGATTCCCACATCAAAAACAGTAATAATTCAGAATCATGGTAGGAAATATGCTGTGGATCATTAGTTAGCATCATGAAAAGCAGTGTAATTATATAAGAATTACAAGTAGTTTCGCTGAGAGAGATTGATTACTTACTTGCACCAAGAGGAAATGATTTCATAATTCCTCCTCTGGATGTTTCCCAGATTTTAAGGCATTATGGTTTTCATTTAGTTTTAATTGGCAGAGGAGCGGTAAGTGAGCAAAGATGTACGAAAGGGGCTTTCTCCATGCATTAGGAGTTCTGTGCTTGGAAAGTCAGCTCCAGGCACCGCCGAGAGCACCGAGCATTCATTGCTCGAGAGCTCCAAGCATTCATTGCTGAGCAACATCCCGGCAAGGCAGGCAGCCTGCTATGGCAGCTCCAAACCCGTATTACTCACATATCACCACTGGTGCCTTACAATATGCATCATTCATGTTCTTTTCTGGGGATTTCTTTTTTTTTAAACGGGGATTGAAGTATCCAGTGGAATCCTTGGCATTCATGCCTTCAAGCAATTTATGCCTCCATGTTTATGTGGAGAAAAAGGCACTGATGAGAGCACAAGCTGTGACATGGGAGCGTCAGCTTGATCCCTCATCAGAGATGCTGTTTCCAGTTTCATGATGGCAGAGGAAGATTTGCCCTCATGATACATGGGATGCAGGAAGAAAACATGAAATGCAGAACTATATTGCTGCTAAAAAGGTCTCCTTGCTTATAAAAGAAAGGATTGGAGTAAGGTACTGGGAAGTATGCAGTTTGACAAACACGCTGGAGTGGTACAAAATACCTAAAACTGGGATCCTTACAGGAACTGGCTGCTTTGGCATCACGTTCCATGCTCCTGGGACGCCTTGCCAGTCCCTATGGGACAACACCTTCAGAAGCAGGGTTTGGGAACTGGGCTTGATATTTGTCACCTCCTCCTGCCTGGGGCCTATATTCACCCAGTCCTCTGGCCACTGGGACATCCACAGGCCACATAGGTCACCCAGCATCACCTGTGCATTGCACAGGGTGCTCAGTTGGAAGCAGTGACATGGAACAAGAGGCTCCCTTCTCACTCCTGCACCTTTGAGCAGCCCCGTGAAATGTGCCCAGCTCCAGGCAGGATGAGGCCAAGCAGCAATAGGCTCTGTGCACCACAGCGGGGACCCATGGGGACAGCAGCAGCAGCCTCAGCCCCACCGCCACCCACTTGTTGCTTCCACCCACCTGCTCACACCTGAGCTGAAGGACTTCCAAAAGCCTTTCACAGAAGAAATCCAACATCCTGAGCAAGACCAAAACATCCATCTGCTCTGCTCAGCACCACAGTGCAGCTGATGCCCACCAAGAGCTCCCATGGAAGCAGGGGAGTTGCAAAGTGGAGGTGAGACAGGATATGTGCTTCTCTGCTCTGGCCTGCTGGGGCTACAGGAGAGGCTCAGTCCCTGTTTTTTGGGTCTGCTGTGCCCAGAGAGATGCAATGACTCACAGTCTAGCAGCCAGCTGGGAAATTACCATCATCACAAGCCAGGGTTGTGGTGTAAGCAAGCAAGCATCTGTTATTCCCAAGAGTCAAATAGGAGCAACACATTCACAAATGGTATAAAAGAGATAGCAGAAATTAAAGGAAAACAGGCTTGCCTCTACCAAGATGAGCCAAAGGTTTCTTTCATTCTCCTCTGGGCTGCTGTGCACCAGCACGTGGTCAGGGCTCCTGTGCAGACTTTCTGCTTTCACATTTGTGGATGCTGAGCAGGACCCAGGATTAAGATTGTTTGTTTGCCTTTATATAAAGACCTTTTTCTAAGATGAGTGAATAAAGACTTAGGAAATGTCTTCCCACACCCCCTAGGGATAACTTGTTTCCTTGATTAATTAGGAGATGTTTCAAGCACTGCTCCCTGTCTTCAGGCATCCAGCTATGCTTCACTAGACACATCAACAAGCTGGCTGGAAACATCCCTCTCCACCTGAGTGACCACATTCATGCTCTACTTCCAGCCTTTCCCCACCTTTCACACACAAAAATTGTAACTCAGCAACCACACTTTGTGCACTCGCACTGATAGGGCTAAACCTGAGAGCTCCTACAGCGTTGTCTGGAGGTTGGCCCTGAAAGCACTCGCTCGCTCTGGGGACCTGGGGTGACAGCTCTGACCCTTAGCCCCCCTCCGGCGGGTGCCATGGCACTGGTACTTCACTATTTCAGGGCAATGGCATTTCACTGTGCATCCAGTTATCCAGGACTGCAGGGCTCCCAGGGCCACCTCTTTCCCCAGCCCTGAGCAGGAGATGAATTAACCCTCTGGGAGCCCCTGAAACCAGCAGCATAGCATTAAAGGCTCCAGCCTCCTTTCCAATCCAGCCTCCTTTCCAATCCAAAGACGACATCCATCACTGTCCCTCCGTCCCCCCTCCCCCCATTGAATTCCTCAGGCTGTGCACATGCTGAGGGAAGAAATATTTCCTCTTGTGTGTTTTAAATTTATTGCCCATTAATTCCAGGAGAGCCCTTCTTCTCCTGTCCAAAGCAGGACGCACCAAGCCACCTCCAGACTCTGACCTGCCTCAGTAACAACTTCTCCAGCTTTCCCCATTGTCAAAGGACTCTGTATGGCAGCACCAGCCCAGCGACCTGGAGTGGGGGGGTCAAGTGCTTGGACTTGGTTACCAAGTTCTGTTTGAGACATGTTAGAGTACCTAAACAGCCATGACCCAGCCTGGGGCTCCTCCAGTCCTGATCTGAAGATGGAAGTCAGGTAGGAAAAGACAGGCCATCTCTGAAGGCACCAGATGCCAGTGTCCATGTGCATGAGCCACAAGCTGAGCCCCAGCTATATGGCAGGAAAGGAAGGAACATAGACCTTGGCCTGGACACAGCTCCCCAGATGATCATCGCCAAGATCTGTACCTAATGTAGGCAGACCAGATGTAGAGTGATCAGCAAGGAGCTGCTGAAGCCTCACTATGCAGAAGCCCAGCCTCTGCAGCCACTGATCCCTGCCGGCCTGGGGGCTGCAGGAGGAGCAGGCGATGTGGCATTCAGATCCCAGGGAAGACCCTGCCCTGTGAGGGCGGCCACCTCAGGCACAGGGAGCAGTGCCCGAGCTATTCGCCTTAACCGCGGGGTGTCTGATCTCCAGTAGCTCTATCGCCACCCCAGGTCTCACCCTGGACATTTTCCTTTCTGCAGAAGTGGCCTCTTGCCAGGGCCTCTGAGGAAGGAGCACATTACTCTGCTCCCCCAGGGACAGAGCAGGGGTGGTTTTTCTATCCCAGCCTTACTTCCCACCTGCTATTTTCCATCTCGTTGCACAGCTTCCTCCCCAGCCTGGTGTGAAGGTCAACTGGTGAGGTAGAAAGCAGCACAGAAACATTCACCAGGCAAAACACCCTGGTGCAGGGGCACCTCCAGGCACAAACATCCCCGGCTAAGGGCAAAACATGGCAAAAGCAGGCTGCCCCTATCCTGATGGCCACAGATCACCCCACAACTGACAGAAGATAGCTTAGTATGGCCTATTCTGGCCATCAACCCAACCAGGAACCTCCGGGCAGGAGACTGGCTAAAATCAGAGCCCTGGGGTGGGGATGAGCTGGGCTTCCCTCAGCTCACACCCAGCACCAGGTTCAGATCAGGGGACACTGGAGCTGGAATCTGGAGGAAAGACTGTCCCAGAGAAGCACCCCAGCCTCTGAGGGGAAACATCTACTCTTCTGGGGACAAGCAGCCATAAGACAGGTGCTGTGGGGCTGAGGTCTCATGGACCCCTGGGCTCAGACCCCTTGCACCAAGGCAACATCACCAGCCACATCCCTGAAAGCCATCAAGCCATTCGTCATCCCTTCCAGAGAAAAGCAAACCAACAAACAAAAAACTCCCTTCCCTCCAGAGCTAACCAGCCCTGGGCCCAACAAGGATATTTTTGTGGATTTTACTGGTAGGGTCAGGTCTGGGTTCAGCTGGAACTTGGACAACAGCGTGATGGTGCTGGGACCTGCTGAGCCGGTAGAGCACAATGACAGGATCTCTTTGTCTGCTGGAGCATTGCTGGAATCAAAGGATGTTTACCCAGCTTGTGGGGGATCACTTGATTGGAAAGTACATCCCCAGAGCTCCAGTCATGCTTGTCTGCCTGCCAGCTCCCCCCACCTCCTCCAGAGCCAGAGTCCTGACCACATCTAAGCCTCCCAGAATAGTGTAAGACTAAGCAGATTCATAAAGATAACAGCTCAGGCATTTTTTTTTTCCCCCTGCTCTTTTGTTCCTCTAGCCACTGTGGTGGACCCCAGCTTTCAGTGAAGTTGTCACACAGACATCTCATGGAAGGAGGTCACCACTGGAAGAGCAGTCACTCACCCAAAACTGTTCGTAGCAGGAGCAGGTTTACCAGCACACAGAAAATGTTGGGAGAAGTTGAATAGCACAGCTGGGGACTCGTGAGAAGTGGTCTCATGCTGCCACATGACCTATGTGAGAATCCAGGGTCAATCTGTTCCTCCAGCAAAGAGGCCAAGTCTACGTTAAATCACCTTGACCATGAGCCCATGCAGCCCAAACACCCACTGCTCCATTTCTGACTTGTAAATAAAAGTAAAACCTGCTTTTACCATCCTGTCTGTCTGCCTTTCTTGCTCCAAGGTGCACACTTTTCCAGCAAACATCTCTCCTGACACCGTTACTGAATGGAGATTGCAAGGAAAGGCCTGGTTGCTGCAATGTGTTGTTACTGCTGCAGGAGATTTTACATACGTCCTTCTGACTGCAATGGTCTGCTGTCGCAGCAATCAAAATGAATTGGAAAGCTCCACATAACAGAGTAAATTGGGCTGTATATCAGACAAAAGGTTAATGCATCTATGAGAAGACCATGCTTTGCAATTTAATAGCCCCTTTCATCTGCAGAGCTCAGAATACTTGAAAGTGTTTATAGATAAGCCTGTCACATCTCTCCAGAGGAGACTTAATTCTTTTTTAAGATTGGCCAACTGCACAGGAGAGAGTTGAGAAACTCAGCAGACATCTGAGCATGATGCTGGGAGCAGAGGCCTCTTCTCCTGCTGCTCCAGCCCCTGGAGCACAGCCAGTGCCCCATGTCACCTCATCGCCAGACTGGGGACTGACAAAAAGGGCATCTCCAAAGGACTTTCATGAGGACCACACAGCCTGGTTCCAGAAGGTATATTCCTTGCCTTAAAGTACGTTTATGGGATTTATGGGATATCCTTATCTCATGTTTTCTGCATGACCCATTCCCAGTGAACCAGCCTCCCTCGTGGAGCAGCACAGAAAACAAAACCACAGGGTACCCAAAAGTCTCCAGACAACCAAGGCCAGCAAGCACAGAGACAAGGTGATTTTGCCTGCTCTGAGCATGGCTGTGCTTCTATTTTCCAGGACACTGCCTGATTTGACAGAAATGCCTGAAAATAATTTTTAGCTGCCCCAGCGTTTAAGTGCACAAAAAGCCTGGGAGCTGCAGGGTCCCGTGGGAGGCAGCAGTGTGGGATGTCCTGTGCTGGGCCAGCCTTCTCCTGGCCGTGTCCCTGTGCCACCCGCAGCAGGCACCCAGATGCCTTTGGCTGCTCTCACTGCAGAGAAAATCTCCCAAATCATGGCCCAGGGGCTGCAGAAGACAGAGGTCCCTCCTGCCCTGCAGGACTCCAAAAGCAACCAGGGCGGGATGGTGCAGTCCCTGCTGGTAGAGGGGCTCAGGGAAATGCTGACTCTGTCCCCTAAGGACTTTGGGGTGTAGTTAGAATGGGAGAAGGGAGAAACTGCTGCTTTTCCCACCCCTGGGACCAGCCAGGGATCAAACCAGGACATGCATGTTGATTTGAAATCCCAAAAGCAAGCTGCAGAGACCTGACCTGACACCCTTCCACACCTCACACCAGCTGGTGGCCCAGGTCCCCAGCACGGTGTGCCATCACCAGAGGGCACCCCCAGCTCCTTTTGCCACTGCCCACACTGCTGCTGTAGAGCTGTGCTCAAGGAAACATCAGCAGGAAAGGCTGCAGATTCCAGCTCCCCCACCCACACATTGTGAGACCCTTGGTTTAGAGGGACTAAGAGAGCCCTGCCAGGCCTCACCAGTCAGGTCCAGGGTGCCCATACCCACCATGTGCAGCACTCAAGGAGCAGCAGAGAGGGGGTTTGCATTCTGCAGCCTCCAAAACAAACCAGCACCCCTCACCAAACTTGGCTGTTGGGCCCTTCCCGCATTTCAGGCACTTTTGCCTCCCACCACAGGTTGCTATAAGACATCCCAAGGGGCAAGCATCCAGATGTGGCCCCAGCTCTGGGCAAGGAGCAAGGTCTGGCTTAGCCAGGAAAGAGGCTCCAAAGGGCTCTCCAAACCCACAACCACCCCTGAAGGAAGCATGGGATGGCTGAGCCCCTCCAGAGGGGCTGGACATCCCCTCAAGAAAAAGACTAGGCAGTGATGGGTGGGTGGGCTCCTACCCACCCGTGTCCACAGCTCTGCCCTCTCCCAGCTGGCCAGAGGCAGCACCAGCAGATGGGAACATTGCTGGGGACAGCAACCGGTGGAGAGGAAACAGCCTCCCATCCCAGCAGCCTTTCCTGCCCTTCCCAGAATAGCTCTGTTGTTCTGCAGCCCCTTCTCTGCTTAGTCAACTGAGCTCCCATTAGCTCCTTTTCTGCAGCCTCGTTAGTGCAGGGGATAAATGGACTGATTGTTTCCCCTTTGCCTTGAATGAAGGGGTATTTTGTTTATTAAGAAGTTATGCTGTTAATAAGGATCTTCTCATAGCCAAAAATAACCAAGGCCACAATTGTTTCCTCCCTGCCTCCTTATCTGTGCTGGAGGACTCACAAGGAGAACTGCAGCCAGAGCATATGCAGCTCCTTGCTAAAAATATACCTTTGAGCAAGGAAAAAAAAATAAAAAAAATGAGACATCGCAAGAGTAGCAAAGGGCATTAGCAAAGTTCTCAGACATGCAGTATCGAAAGACCATGTTTCAAGAGCATCTCCAGATATTTGCTATTTATATGTCAGGTCCAGGGTGGTGTGTCTTTGGGGGAGAAGACCCTCTGCTCAGAAGGACAGTCTCACCCCCCACAGCAGGCAGCACATTTTGGCTCCCCCAAGGACAGTAACTTCAGGTTTCCCATGCAGAGCCCTGCCTTCATCTGCCTCTGGGTGGGTCCTGGTGTTTTGGGGAATGCTCAGCTCTCCCTGCAGAGATGGAGAACAGCCCAACCAAACCTAGCTGTGTGGCAGTAACAGCCTCCAGCCAAGCAGTCACCAGCTGCTCTGGTTCAGTTGGCCAGTGCACTCAGACAAAGCATCTGTGCCTCCCAAACAGCCCAAGTATCTTTTCTGCTGCTTGGATGCAGGATGGACCTTGGGAGACCAAACTGGCTGTGCAGGACACACAGCCACCCTCCTTGTAACCACCTCCTCCATCTGCCACAGTGCTCAGACCTTGGGGTCCTCACCACTCCCCAGAGAACCTCCAAGCATAAAGTCCAACATCTAACCACAGGAGGGCCTTCAGCCCTCCCAGTACCAATGCAGGGAGCCAGCCCTGCTCCATACCCAGTGCTAGGGAGACCAAGGAACCAGGTCAGCATTAGCCATGTCCAAGAATGTCTCAGAGGTTCCTTTCAATACCTCTCCAGTTTAAGGAGATGCACACCACAACTGTGTGAACCTACAAACAGTGCCCACTACAACTCTGGCCTCACATCAACAACTCGTAACTCTCCCTCTTTCCCCAAGAGTTCCTTTACACTGTTTAGCTGCATGTAATTAAAGGTCATCACTTCACATGGCCAGAAGCCTCTGAATTGCTCCAAACCCTGTTGTGGTGGGCAGAGGTTGCCCCAGTTCATGGTGCTAGTGCTGCTCTGACGTGGCCAGACCCCAAGACTGAGGTGCAAACCCTTCACGGTGACCTGGGAGACCAAGGGTGAAACTCCCTTCCCCAGGCCAGTGTCCTGGGCCCTCTTCTGCAGGAACAGGCTCTCACCAACCCTCCATGTCCCACAGCCACCCATCATGGCCAGCTTCAGCCCCTCTGGGCAGCCCTGGCTCCAGGAACATCTCCCATGGGCATGCAGCTGGGGCTTTACTGCAGGAGCATTGCACGGGCCAGGCTGGGGGAAACTGTATCGAAGTACACGGCAGCTTTGGAACCACCTTGTGTTCCTTTTCCAAGAGTCTGATTTTTGGTTTCTGGCCCAAGCACTGCTCATTTTTCTACAGCAATGAAGATAAATGGCGATAAATCTTCCACACTCATTTCACAGAGCCAAGAGTGATCTCAGCCCTGAAGCATTTCAGTATCCTGCAGTCTGCGCTACACCCTAAGGCCCTGATCCAGCAAACAGCATACAGGGGTCCGTAGCCTCAAACACATAAGCACCTCCTTTAAGGAGGTGAGCAGTCCCTCTGAACTCAATGGTACCTCTGTGCTCAAGAGTTTTGCTGGATCAGCTCCTAAATAAGCAGTCTGCATGAACGAGAAAGTGCCGCCGGCACCAAAGCCCCATGCACCACTCCTGCAGGACCACTCGCAGGGACCCAGGTGTTCTCTCTGTGGCTGCCACCAGCAGCAGGGTGGGACCCAGCCTGCACAGCCTCCCGCGTGGAGGCCTGCTTGGTCAGCAGGTCAAGGCACCTACCATCTCCTCACTTGCCCCTTTGGCAAACACGTGAGGGATTTGGGATGAGTGTGACTCCCTGCCCTCTTCTAACAAGACCTCTTTCCCACCAAGCAGCCCATCCTCTGGGGATGTAAAGGCCTTTCTCAGATCAATGAGCAGGTATTAGGGGTGGAAGCCACATTTTCCAGGCAGCAACGGGCCCAGCTGCTTGATAGTTTTCAACCACCAGTATTTTTCCAGCACCTTTCAATGCTACCACAGCACAGGGGGTGGTGCAAGACCCTGATGTGTCCAGCTTGTCCTGCCTGCCCTGGCCTCTCTCTTCTGCATCTGGCAGCAGGAGGAATTGTCCTGCCATTCCCAGCCTGGAGATCTCCTGGCACTCAGCACGTCTTGTCCTGTCATCATGGCCATCGCAGTGCTCTGTGCCAGTTGTCTGCCCCATGAAACCCAACAGAAAGCACAGAGCAATCAGCTGGGCTGTGAAACAGAGCTGAATGCAGCAAGGGCGTCCTGAAGTTGCTCCATTTTAAGGAAATTGAGGCAGTTTGCTGGGCTGAACAGAATTACACAGGGCCATCACACTGATATGGCACACAGAGGGGGCCAGAGCTGGAAACGGGGTTATTGATCTGCAGCTGATGGCAGGCAGCCAGCTCTGCTCAGATATAGCCTGGTTTCTCGCCTTGTTCAGGTGAGCAGGCTCACTCCCCTGAAGAGGATGCAAATGCTGGTTTTGGTCACAAAATGGTGGGGGAAGCACTGCTTCTCTGCAGTTTCCAAATTCTAATCAAACCTAAAGCCAGAAGATGATGCTCTTCACTGGAGATGGTACTCCAGACATAGAGGCATTTCTGCTGGCCAGGGTGGGCAACACAAACCCACCAGGTAGCGGCCCCTTCCCCTTGTAGAGGGACAGCGTATGCATCTCAATCTGCAGTTTCAGGTCTCCTAATGCCCTTCCCCTCCTTGCTTCTCCTGGGTGAGCAGGATCCGCACGTTGCTTAACCCACAAGTCCGTGCCCTGCTGTGAGGTGCAGGGTCTGCTGTGCCACAGCCTTGCTCCCCATCATTATTTTGGTCTGTTCAGCGTAAGTGCAGGGTGGTCCTTGCTAGATGACTTGACCTTGCATAGTACCCATGAAAAACAACTGTTTCTAACGTCCTGGGGCAGGCTTTGTCAGGGCTCCTATCAGAAAATGAGGTTAGAAATTCCTGAGCTCCCAGAGCTGGTGCCAGGTCACAGCTCTTATCTCCAGCAGTCTCTGAGGAAGGAGGGAACATCCAGTGTGTTCAGGGGAAATGTAGAATTAAATGTCCTGGCTGGTTCCCGTGAATCCTTATAGGTTGGGATGAAGCCCAAAGAAATTGAGGGATTTTTTTTTTTTTTAACTCCCCCGAGTTTCTGGTGTTAAAAATTCATAATCACTCCTTTCCAGTGGTTCTCTGGTTCCAGCTTACACACAGGCTCACATCACAGACAAGTACCTCTTTGAGATGCAGCTATTAGAATATTTCCACCCTTGCAAAGTATCTGAGGAATCTTCCTCTGAAAGCAGCTGCGGATAGCACGTCCATTCCTCCCTCCGCAGCCCCTGCAGTACGTCCCACTTGCTGCCCGTGCAGGTTGGTGTTGCTGAGGACTTTTACTTCCACCAGAAATGTTGCTCTTCGAAGGCCATCAAAGGGAGACTGTGCCCCAGGGAACTGGCCTGGCCACACAGCACGTGTTTCTGGAGCAGCCCCAGAGATGGGACAGTGCAGGCAGGACGTGCAGCTCAGTGCTCCTCCTGCTCAGCGTGCACCATGGACACAGCCATCTTGCAGGGATTTTTCTCCCCATCCCAACAGGGGTTACACACCCCTGCTTGCTGTGCAAGCCAGGAACCAGCTCCATCTCCCAGGGTATCCACTGAAGTTCTGAGACAGCCCAGAGCTGTGGGACCACTGGTGAGGTCTCCACTGGCACAAGATTAACAATGCTTTACAGAGCCAGTCCCACCCTGGCATCCCAATTGTGGACAAGCCTCAGCAGCAGCTGGCCTTAGCAGCTCATGGTATGCGCTTTAAATCACTTCCACATTATTGGGAACTGCAATGGTGAAGGAACGAGGCTGTCCCTGCTCTGCAGACACAGGACACACAGACAAGGGACCAATCTCTGCATGTGCACAATGGCCTGTGCTGCTTGCAGGCTCTTTTTGAGAACTTAACTGCAGGGAACTTCCCCCACAAAGCCCAGACGCAAACAGACTTGCAGTGCCACTTCCCAGTCATCTTCTTTGCACAAGCATCAGAGGATGCTCTTGAGCCTTGTGCTGGCCTCTTGCCCAGTCGTGACTCCCATTTCATGCCCAGCTGGAGCTTAGCTGCAGAGCTCAAGGCTATTTCTTTTGGAAACTGCTGCAAATGCAGCATCAAGGTCCTGAGGAAGGACTGATGAGGAAGTCCAGATGGCTGCTACAAGATGCTGAGCCAACTGCATGTAAGGTCTGTGCAGCAGCCCTGCAGTGATCAGCTTTTGGGCCAGGCCGTCCAAGACCAGCACTGTCCTGCTCCCTTTGCCTAGGCAGAGATGAGTTCAGCCTTTTTTCAGTAAGCTCACTTTCCAGAGCCTGTGCTAACCTTTGTGGCAGATGGAAAACCCGACACTCATGCCATTTGCTGGCTCCCCTCTGAAGGGGACCCTGCAGAGCAACCTTTAGGTACTGACCCCCTGGGAACAGAGGATGAACACTTGCAGCCACAGACAGGCAACACCCTCAGCTGCTTTAGAAACACTCAAACACAAACCTTAGGCTTTAAAACTTGCCCTCAGCAAGAGAAAATTATGTGTTGTAGTCTTCACCCTGCAGAAACACCCTGGAAGCCTCCAGCCTAGTTTGTACTTGAAGAAAAAAAAAAAAAAAAAAAAAAAAAAAAAGCACCAAGATATTTGCAGCAGAGACTGCTACAGGGCAAGAAGTCCACAGACTGAAGAAAAGAGCATGAGGCAGCAGCAGATGGTGGCAAGAGCAGGCCATCACCGGAGGTGGGCTCAGGTCTCACTCATGCTGGTGGGTCCAAGTAGGATTGCCCTGAAAGGAAACCTGCACAGCAGCTTACAGCATCACCACAGCCTGCTGCTCTGCTGCAGCTCAGACATGGTCCTCTGGGACCACATTGCTCTCCCCTGGGTCATGCTGTGCAGATTCCAGCAGCATTCCTCACAGACTTGTCAGGGTTATCTAGGCCCAGGACCACTGACCTTGGGCCCAGCCCCTAAACTGCTTTCTTGCTAAGCAGCTACTGCATCACCCCTGGCCTCCACCTTGTCATTTTAAGGTAAAACAGCACCCAATCAGTGCTTTCCATTGAAGCCTGGTCAGGTGCTGACCTCCAATATGATTCACCTGGAAGCACTGTTTACTTGGGCAGGCCATGACAGGAAAAGTGGGGACAGCTTTAAGCTGAAAGAGGGGATTTAGATTAGCTGTGCCCCATCCCTGGAGGTGTTTAAGGCCAGGCTGGATGAGGCCATGGGCAACCTGATCTGGTGGGAGGTGTCCCTGCCATGGCAGGGGGGTTGGAAGTAGATGGGCATTAAGGTCCTTTCCAACCTGAGCCATTCTGTGATTTTGCAATTCCACAATTCTGAGATTCTGTGATTATATGATTCTGTGATTATATCATATTCTGTGATTCTGTCCATGTCCCATCTGGGAGCCTGGTGCAGGTCCTTGCCCCCAGCCCTGGTAGGTGCCCATCCTGCAGGCACCCAAGCCTTTTGTCTCTCTGAGCCTGACTGGCATGAACAAAGACCTAAATGCTGAGTGCAGGAAAGCCAAGGGACATGGGTTTTCATTTCCCTGCTGTGAGGGGCTTGCTCAGCAGCAGCAGTGCAGGGAAGCTTTCCCAAGGCTCTGCTAGCAGAGGCAGGGACACAGCTCTTCTGTCCTGCTGAGTGGTCCTGACCCAGGGAGAATTAGGAACTCTGTCATATGGTCAGTGGAGATAAGTGCCTCCAAGTCATGCTGGGGTAAACTGGGGGTGCTGGCCAGACACACTCAGGGCTGGATTAGGTCCAGGAGTGCTACAAGTGTCTGCCAGCACCCTCTCCCTCAGCCTTCTTCTGTCCTACCAGCCTACGCTGGACATCAAAAGGGATGTTCTAGGAAAATCCCATTGCTCCTGCAAGGAAAGACAGCAGGCTGCCCTGACTGCTCACTGTCTTCATGGGTGGGATGAGGAGGCTGTGGCCTGTCCATCACACAAACACATGCCCTGGTAGATATTCTAAACTCCTCTCTTCACACCATGCCCTGGAAACACTTGCAGGACCGCCCAGGCTGGCCCAGGCAATACCAGCACAGATCAGCATTATCCTCCTGGGATGTGCAAATGTAGCCAGCCCTCCTTCTTGGAGGGGCCTTGGTTGGGCAGAGGCTTCTTTGGGGTCTGCTTTCTCCAGCTCTGATACCCAGGAGAGCCCTGGGTGGTCTGCAAGTCCGACCTGTCTAGCAGAGGAGCTCAGAGCCCATCCCTGGGAGGCAGCTTGCACACACTCCACATGCAGAGGAGCTGCTCGAGGACAGGGAGGAGCTGAAGGACAGGTCCGACTTTCTCAGCATCCTCACATGCCCCTCAGAGGGTATGTGCACAAAACACACCCTGTCCTGCCCATCACAACCCCCACAGCTGCAGGAGAGGGGACCTTGCCCTCCTTCACACAGGCTGTTTGCTGTGACCCAAGGGGCAAGTTCCCCCCAGCCACAAGATCCTGGCCCATGCTATAGAAATCCTATTTCTGAACCATTTTGGCCACGGTTTCTGCGATGTCCTCCTTAGCTGAATCACCAAACCCCACGAACCTGGGCATGCCGTGCCACTCCTGACTCACCCCACAGTGCCACTGCCTGGGACATAACAGAGCTGCCACTCCCTTCCCATCCCAGCACTGGGCGATAGCAGCTATGCCTCACAGCAATATAAAACTGGACCTTTTTCCACTTTTGGAGGAATCCTGCCACAGACCAGCCACCCCAAGGGCAGGGTCAAAGGATGGGAAGGGTTAGGGCAGTTAGTGAGCTCACCTTCCATCGTGCGCAGGAGGTGCCTCGTCACCCTGGGGACAGGAGCACTGGAGGCAAGCACGGGTAAAGCCCTTTACTCTCACATTCCTGGCTAATACCCCGTTCTGTTGTTTTTCCCCACCCACGCACCAGCCGGTTGTGTAGCTATTGCAAGAGCAGAAGAGCTCATGGCTTGCAAAAATGAGAGTGTGTGTGAAATGAAAATAGTCCCGTGGCAGGAGCTGGGCTGGAAGGCAGGAGCAGAGCAGCCAGGGAAATGACTAAAACAGAAGCTCAGTCAATTTCTAAGAAACAACATTGCAACAAACTGGATGCAGTCCCAAACTGGAGACTGCTCCCAGGAGGACCACGAGCACTTCAGAAGGCTTGGGGCATGAATGGAGGGGTAGGGGAGCTGTGTCCTCACGCTGGCAGGGGACAGAGCCACCCAGATCTCCTCCCCATGGCCACCCAGGCAAGCACCCCCAGAGGGGGTCAGCTGTGCTAAACACAGCTGGTTCTCCTGCCTTTTGTTGAGAAACATTACTGGCAGAGAAGTGGAGTCCGCAGGGTTGCTCCTGTGGCTCCTCAGCCCCAAATGAGCAGCGAGCCCTCTGGCCCCTGGCCATGTGCCCTGTTCTCCCAAAGACCTTGGCCAGAAGACAGGAAAAGACATGGGTGGCCTGCCCAAAACCTGCCGGGGAAGGATGTGTGCTCAGCGCCTTGGTGCTGGTTGTGATGAGACATCTGGGTCAGACCAACCCAGGCTCAGAATTTCCAAACTCATCCTGCCACTGCCGTGATGCTGTTTGGGGCTGCAGGACCCTCTGGGGGGTGAGGAGGGGACAGAAAAGGACCAGGGACCAGGGAGAGGGGCCAGGGAGCACAGAGCTGCTGCAGCTGGCAAGGGCTGGTGTTCAGCTCCTTCAGGGTGAGGACTCACAAAACACAAAGGTGTCCTTGCATGGGATGGTTGGGACAAAGTCTTGTGTCTCCACTCCACTTCCCAGTACTTTTGGTGTTTCCCTAGTGCCTGGAGGAGGTACATCCATTCCTGCCCACGTGCCGGCTTCCCAGTTACATGGGTCAGCAGAAAGTATTGGAAAAGGTGACCCACAGACTCTCAAATTAAAATGAAGCCAGCCTCTGCAGCAAACTCAGCAATTTGATGCTCTGGGGAGCAGTGCCCCTGCCTTTGGAAGGTCTTGAGACAACAACACTCGACCCCGACCCCTCTGGCCACAGACTGTTCTCCTAATCTTGCTCCCCATGGAGCTGCCCTCCCAGCTGGCTGCAGGATAGGGATGGGACAAGCTGAGCTGAGGGGTGAGCACTGATAAACTGCTGGGACAGGCAGCAGAGAGGTGGAGAAGCGCCGGCACACCACGATTGATGTGAGCCTGCGCTGCTGATAGCAGCAGGGTCCTGTTGCAAAAGCCCTGGCAGAGCTCTCTCATTTCAAAGGAAATCCAAGCCATGCCTGGCAGCCACTGTGGCCCCGAACCAAGGCATCGTCCCCAGAGAGGCTGTTCTTGAATCTGTATTTTTGGAGGATTTTTGTGGTATATTTCATAATATGTTCAGAGTGGTCCCCATAAAACA
The DNA here is from genome assembly GCF_047663525.1 of Anas platyrhynchos. Classification (NCBI taxonomy): domain Eukaryota; kingdom Metazoa; phylum Chordata; class Aves; order Anseriformes; family Anatidae; genus Anas; species Anas platyrhynchos. Next base: position 4,102,342 of record NC_092604.1, read on the forward strand.
GATCTGTGGCTGTGCAAGAGCAGGCAGTGAGGCCAGGCAGGAGGGGAGGATATCCCTGGTTCAGTGCCTGGGGCTCTCACACTTGCTGCCACCATGGGACAAGGCCACCACATCGTGAGAAAGGCCCTGAAAGCCCCTGAGGTGCTGCAGGCAGCTGCAGGCAGGGCTCCCCATGGACTTGGAGTGGCACTCAGGTGAGACAGCAAGCAGAAGAGAGCCCTGCTCATGCAGCACATCTCCAGAAGAAAGGCTGCAGACCTGAGCCACCACAAAAGAGCATCTCCAAAGAGGGTCCATGCAAGGTAGAAGGGTACTTTTGCCATCCATCAGGACAACTCTCCCTTTCCTTTCCTTTCCTTTCCTTTCCTTTCCTTTCCTTTCCTTTCCTTTCCTTTCCTTTCCTTTCCTTTCCTTTCCTTTCCTTTCCTTTCCTTTCCTTTCCTTTCCTTTCCTTTCCTTTCCTTTCCTTTCCTTTCCTTTCCTTTCCTTTCCTTTCCTTTCCTTTCCTTTCCTTTCCTTTCCTTTCCTTTCCCCTCCACTGTCAGGGAGGTTTCTTGACACCTCCACTGAGGTTTCATGATACCTCCACTGAGGATGGGACCTCCGGGGCCACCTGCTTTGGTTCTGCCCTCACTGCAACACCCACAGAGGGGTGCAGGGATGGGCTTGCAGGTGTCCTGGGGGGCACCAATGCCCCAGCTCCAGTGCCCAGGATAACTCCAGAGCTCCTGCTGGCTCCTGATCCGTGGTGGTCAACAGAGAGTGTCAGAGGCCACCAGGAGATGCCGAGGTTCCTGCTCTGAATCAGTGTCTGGAGAGCTGTTGTCCAGAGAGACAGCAGGAGATTAGGAAAAGATTTGTGAAAAGGGATGTAAAAAGCTATTTAAGGTATTTCCAACATGGAGTGCCATGACTGTTCATTTTCCTGACCTGGAACATCCAGATCTTCATCTCTCCCATCTCCAAATTAGTCTGGGCATTGTTTAACCCCAGCTTAACCAGGGGCTGTATGAACACTTGCTGTGATTGGTGGGATGAGCAAACAGCAAACACCCCCATCCCCAGAACAGCCCAGGATGTGCATCGGCCGTCCCCGTGTTGCATCCAATTCATGCCAGCCACAGAGATGTGAGCAGGACTGCTCCTGCAGAGCTTTGCAACCCCGAGCAGGGTCTGCAGCGCATCAGGCTGATGAGATGCAAATGAGTGCATCTCCAAGGGCTTTATTTCCATGAACAACTGCAGTTATTTTAGGAGCGCAGCACAATGGGGAGTGCATTTGCAGGGCCAGTCTGATCCAGGAAGAAAACAGATATGTTTTTTCTTTTTTTTTTTTTTTTTTAATAAAACACCCACCACTGTAGCTAGATTGGAAAAATGTTGTGTTTTGTTTTTCTGTTTTCCTTTAAGCTGCCATTCTTCTGACACTCTGGAGCACTCTAAGGTTTTCCAGAAAATGAAGAGCAGCCGCCAGAGCTAAAAGTGGCGAAGGCGCCGAACGTTTCCAGAAGCCACAGCTGGAAAGAACCGAGCACAGCTTCCAGCCCGGGAAACACGTCCCTCACCTGGCCTGGCACCGTGGAGGCTGCACTGTGCAGACATGGGGGAAGGGGAAGATTTTTTCCTGTACTTGTGCTCGGGGAGCTGACACATGCATCGGTGACTCTGCACAGCTGCAGGCAGGCGGCACCGCGGGAGGCTGGCTGCGGAGCAGAGCAGATGGGGCCCAGGCAGCAGAGGGCTTCAAAGCTGGGGTGCTTGGGGATGATCAGCCTCAGACCAGATGAAGAAGGACCTCTGGGGCCTTCCTGTCTGGCCCAGACAATTTTTGCTTTTCCTGAACTCCACCTGAAATTTGGCTATGATTTTTGTGCAAAGACAAACTGTGCAGCCAAAAAGTTGGTGGCACAGTTTCAGCAGCATCCCCATCCCACCCAGCACCCAGAGAATGTCCACCAGATGCAAAGCCACATAAGGAGGCTTTGCCAGCATGACATGTCCCAGGATTTGCCAGCTTTTACTTTTATTGTCTTTTTTTTTTTTTTTTTTTTTTTTTTTTTTACTTTTATTGATTGGAGGCTGGGAGCCTGTATGTGTGGTCAAAGATGGAGAATGAGGTGGGCAGGAGAACCAGCAGGTTCAAGCTGGTTCACTCTTCAAGCAGTGACCCTAAAACTGCTCCTCAGCCTCTGCGCTGCATGGAGGACAGAGCTGGATTGCCTCCTGCAAGATCTGTCTGTAAGCACACTTCAAAGCCCCCATACATCCTGAAAGCACACACAGGACCTAGAACAACATCCAGATTTGAACCCCCTGGTTTGACACCCAGCCGGTGGGAAGCACACTCAGCTCGGTGCTGAGCGCTACTGGGAAATAACTTCCCCGACACGCGGACACCTGGCAGCAGATGGGTGCTGGTACAGCAGAACCTGCTATGCTCACTGCCAGAGTCAATTCCTGGGCTGTAATGAAGCTGCAGTAATGAGTATGTCTATAATTCTCATCTAATTAATGCTGTGCCAGTGCTTCAGTGACTACTACTTTATGGCTTAGTGATAAAAGTTGACACTACGTTGAAGCGTGACTTGCAAGGGCTCCCATTCTGCTTCCTTCCTTTCTATTTATCTTGGAAAAGGAAAGATTGTCTGAATTAACTTATCAGGCTTCCCACCTGTAACAACCTTTTGGTTTCCTGAAAAATAATCTAGTTAATTAAGTCAGTTGTTTGTGTTCAAATGACAGATTAAATGAAATATGTTGGGTAATAGCTGCAAGAGCCCTCCAGGATTCCCATCCCGTGTCTGGTTCCTGCACAGGTATCAGAACGCTGCTCAGGTGTTATCTGGTCAGCACATCTGTGGGGCCAAAAATATTTTTAAAATTAGTACTGGAAAACAGGGTAATCTGGGGATTGAAATTTTGTTGTCTTATCATTTATGGAAATGAGTTTGCCCTGCTAAGGGACGGGGAAGAAACCTGTGCTCCGTGTCATCATCCTACAGCCCAGCCCAGGCCCTCACCAGGCTGATCTTTGGCACCCAGCTCCCATTTTTTACCCAGAACAAAACAGATTCAGAGCTGGTCAGATGGCAAAAGGAAGGAGTTCTTGCCTCAACTCAGTCCCATGAGGATCTTGGCCTTTTGCATCTCCATCCCACATCTCCTGTGTGCTCATGTCCTGGAAGACATTGCCCACATTCACCAGGGAAGTGAGGGGCCGACTCGGTGTGCCAGGGGAACACATCCCCGGGGGTCTCCAGCCCAACCCCTCACCAACACTCAGTCAGGTCAGGGATGAACTTGTCTGGCCAAGTCTTGACCACAGCCAACAATGGAGACCCCTGCATCTCTGGAGACCAGCTTTTCTGCTGTTTCAGTGTTGTAGTGGAAATATTTTTCATGATTTTTCAGACCTGAGGGTCTGAAAGTTGTTACACATTGTGACTTGCCTCTTGTTTTGTCACCTGGTGCTACCAAGGAAATTTCGGGTCCATCACCTTTGTAATGGTCCTTCCCCAGGCAGCAGGGTGCTGCCAGGTGCCCCCTTTGCCTCCTTGTCACCCAACTGGAGCAGCCCAGCTTCCTCCATCCCTCCGCACAGGTCCTGTGCCCAGGTCCATATCCACCTCGGTAGCCTCTGCAGGAACTTCTCCAATTCTCCACCTCCCTCTTGAGCCGCTTGCAGGGGACAGGCCACAAAATCAGACACACCAGTCCAAACACCCGGGGACACGCATGGGAGATACATCAAAGAACAGCCCAGTGTTTGTTCTGCTTTGCCAGCCAGCCTGTGCCACGTGAGCCTGTTTGCTGCAGAACTGGGCCAGGAGGTTGGTCTGGTGCTCGGTGACCGGTCACTGCCATCGCCGGTCCCATGAGCAGGAGCTTTCACTCATTTGTCTTTGCCTAGAAGTGCTGCAAGGCATCGGGGAGACCAGGGCTGCTGCACCAATAAACTGACGCACAGCCTGTGTGGAACTTTCCATTAGAAACACGTGCACGCTTCTAAAATAATTACCCTATTAGTTCAGGAAGGGACAAGAAATGACTTACACATGGCTCCTGTGCAAACACTCCGTCCCTGGTCCCCACCTGCTCCCGCTTGGCTCTTTCCCCTCTCCCACCTTCCTCTTCCTCTGCCCAAGAATGAAGGCAGGAAAGGGGCAGGGGGGGAGTGTGGGGGGTGTGTGCTGGGTTCTTCCACAGTGGGGATCCCGTTTTCCACCTCCAGCTCTGCCCACACTCCCTGCACAGCTCCCCAGATGGCAGCAGGGGATGCTGGTGGTGGGTCACCCTGTGGAGAAGGTCCTGCTTGTCCTCCCCACCACACATCCTTGCAGAGCACTCAGCCACAAAGGGAAGCATCCTTCATCCTTCATCTTCCCCTCCTGCCTTCCGCAGCGCCTCCGGGCAAACTGAGAGTCGGCATTGTTGGCCTTCCTCCCCACGCACCAGGGAATGTGTGAGCTGGATGGTCTGAGTAAAAATGACCTAATGCAGAGAAGAATCAGAAAATGAGCAATGAGAGGGTCATAACAATGCTTCCCGAATGAGTTAGCAGCACCCAGGGGACCCTCACCGCCGCTGGATTTCCTGTCCTGGCAGCAGTCCAGCTGGGCTTACTTTATTTCCTTGACGGACAGCATCTGAGTCTGTTTTTATTTTCACTTCAGGAGTGTGATATTTTCTCCTTTTTTTTGCTCCCCTGGATTTTTGCAGGAGCAGCACTGTGAGCACCAGCCCCAGAGCTTGGTGACACTTGTCCTTCCAGCCCCAGATCCAAGCATGCGCCTGGAGGTTGCTCTTTGCTGCTCCCCTGGGCAGGATGAAGCCCCAGGCAGGGCAACGCTGAGCCTCCCAGGGTCACAGCTGGGAAGGGCACAAACTCCCCTGCATGCCCCGGCCCTGATGCTCCCCTGCAGCCCCCAGCCCCAGCAATCCCAGGGGAAGCAAAAAGTCCCCAGATAAACCCAGAGACCCCCTGTGCAGCCCCACCGTGCAGGCAATCTTAGTCTGGGTGCTCCTGCAGCAGGTCACCCAACACCTTCTGGGGAGCTCAGCCACCCAGAAAAGAGTTTGGTGTGCTCCCGACCACCTAAATAACTTGCTGAGCATGGCTAAGTGGCTCACACAGAAAGCCGGCTGTTTCACCGGGGCAGGGGAATTCTTGTGTCTGCAGTTTCAGTATCTAGCTGTTGAGTTGTGTTTAGTCTATGGCTATAAAGTAGCCTTGTTTCTATTCTGAGAATATTTGTCTAATCAGGGGTCCAAGGAATTATTTTGCTCAGTAGAAAGCTATGTTTGTTTGGATAAGTTTATGCTCCAGGATGGGTGCCTTGGAGAAGCCCAAGAAAGTCTGTGTGGTGCTGGAGTGTCTTGGGACACGGTGCACACCTGTAAAAAAAAAAGGCGAATTCTTCACTAATTGTGCAGAAATGAGAGAAAGGCTTTATGCTCATCGCTGCTGGCAGCTCTGACGTGATGCTGAACCTGAGTGCACATAGCACTGCCCGTCCCCACGTGCTGCGGCTGCTCCTTTGCACGCAGACGAGGAGCTGACCACGGCTGGCCCCGCTGTTGTGGGATGGCCACGCTGCTGATTACCTTCTCCCAACAAACCTTCATCCACACCATGCTCAGCCACTTAAAATATTTCAATTTTCTATTTTCAGAGCTTCATTTGATTCTGTAAATCACAGACGACGCCAACACTTCTCCGGCTGCTTCAGCTGATGAAGCTCTGGTCTGAGGGACACGTGAAGCCCTGGTGAACCTGACTGAGCAGCCTCCCAAGCCCTTTTGGTTCACCCCAGCCTCCTCACCACTGAGAGTGTGGGAAAACCATGGTGCCAAACCCACGGCTTCAGGACATTTTTACCAGCAGTCTACACCTTTATCACCTTTAGTGTCACTGCATTTTTTGAACCAGCCCTTCAGCACTTCCGGATCATTTTTCCCATTTTCCCCTTTGAAGTATTTCCTCGGGGCCCTTTGCCCCCTGGCTGCCGTCCCCTTGGTGAGCTTCATCCCACGAGCACGCCGAGGGCTCCCGTGCCTGGCGGACTTTACCCTGTGTGCACACAGCAAACAGAGCCGAGCTGTGACTACCAGCAGCTGCGCAACCACAGAGTTGTAGCCCCAGGATAAATCCCTGCTATCTGCCGAGATAAGGCCCGCTCCAGCATCCCTCCTTTTTGGCAGGCAGAGATTTCCCACTGGGGATTTGCCTGTGGCAGCGGTTTTTTACAGCACCCAGGGTGCTGCCACACATCTTGGGCAAAGGTAATGGCTTTTTCTGTGTGAAAGGCCACTCGTCCCACCCCAGCTCTACCCCCAGCCAGGTGACCCCACAAGAACAACCCCATCCATAACCCAATGTCCCACATCCATTTCCCACCCAGGTGTTACAAGTTTCTTATGCCCTTCACGCCAGAACATGAAGTCTCGGAGAAGACGGGGCAGCTCATCTGCTTTGTGACACAGAGGGGACAGCGCCGGAGCTCCAGCGTCACTGCAGGGTGTGTGATGAGACACATCCTGCCACCGCGGGCCAGCAAAGGGCAGTGCCAGGCCCCAAACGAGGGACACACACCTGATATCTCCACCTCCCACCCCGGCCCCACCTCTCCGACAGATCAGAGCATCTCCGAAGCACGTGGGGATGGTGTTTGCAGAATGACTCACGCCAACCTGGGCTGCTGGTAATAAATTCTGTTACAGCAATAACCGAACCTCCATCGCTAATGCGGGGCTATTTCCGTCTTCTCCAGGGTGCGACCTCGAGCGCCCCGATCTCCATCATTCACACGCCGGTGCCTCCGTCCCCGTGGGGACTGTCTGCAGGGAGCTTGGTGGTGGTGATGCAAAGTTGGGCACCAGATTCCTGCCCCATGTGTCGCAGAGCAGCTCCAGCCCTTGCTGCCCACCCTGACAGACAGGTTGAGACAATTCACCCAAACAGGCGTGGTTGTAAGGGCATCACCCAGCCTCAGGAGGGGGCACATGGCAGCCAGAGGCAGCACAAGGCACTGAGCTGCACGCGCTGTCCCCACGCAGCCCCCCCAAGCAGAGCAGCCCCAGGGGAAGGAGAGGAGCTGAAGGCTCAGAGATGGGGACAGTGAGAGGGTTTGGAGAAGCCAGACAGGGCAGCACTGCCCCACAAGAGACATGGACACAGGGTGGTTCATGGGGCTATGGGGACATCCTGGGGCAACGCGGATGTCCTGGGCCACGTGTTGGGGCTCAAAAGAGCTGGTGTGCCAGGACCCTTGGCACTGCTGCCCTGGAGAGCAGAGCTCTGCCTGGGCGATGGGAACCAGGGGACATCCCGACATCCCTACACCAGCCAGGGCCAGCAGCGCTTGCAAGGAGGCTGCACCAGTGATGGTGGCCAGGTCACAGCTGGGGGCCACGGCAGGGGTGCCAAAAGTCCCAGGAGAGCCCTGCAGGCATTCTGCAGCCTGGAGGCATTCTGGAGGCGATCTGCTTCCAGCCGAATCCAGAGGATCCCTCAGCCCTGCCTCAGTTTCCCCACCTGGGCATCACCCCCTGGCTGGATAAGGAGGGAGGTGCAGATGGATCCCAAGAAGGGACTGCGCATGCTGGGGGAGCTGTGCCCACAGGACACGGGCACCATGTCACCTCCATCCCCAGGCATCGTCAGCAGCCCCTCCACTCCACAAAAAGGACGGCTCCCTGAGCCACAGCCCCGCAATGCCACGGGCACATCGAGCTTCCCGAGTCTGACTGCAAGCAGCTGCAGCGATGGGCATAAGAAATTTTAAGTATGGGACACGCCGTGACCGGCCCCTGCAGATGATGCCAAGCTTTTTGTTACTGCTTTTGGTGTGTCCCCAGAGGGACCTGGCGCTACATGAGGTCACGTAAATTTCTGGGCATTTCCTCATTCAGAGGCTCGTGCCCCACTGTGTATACACAGCAAATGCTGTCCCTGGGAACAGACTCATTTTGGGCAAAACTTTCTGTTACTGGCCTCAGCCTTTAACCCAGGAGCATCTGGCAGCTGCTGCATCATAAAAAGCAGCTCAGAAATTCATGGAACTAGCCTTTTCCCATCTTTAGCTATGCAATAACAGGATTTTACGCTCCTTGGTGAAACGGGAGGAGCCTGGCTCCACCAGCACTGAGAAACATGCCATGAAGAAAAGGCTACAAGAAATTATATTCTCCTTTTATTTACCTATGACCATGACAATGTATTTTTGCTAGCTGCAGAGATGCTTCGCACTGTAAACTGGGCACCCGGACGCATGCAGTCCGTCCAGCTCCGCCAGGTTCAGTAACAACCCCTGCGTCTCAAAACGCAATATTTTTATCCAGAGTAGGGAGAGCATCTGATTCACAGAGCTGCTTATCTCCATCAGCAAACCCTCTGTCGTCAGGGCAGGATATGTACACCCAGGCTCCCCCAGCGGCCCGCTGCTAGGGAACGCTTTTTTTCTTTTTGTTTTTCTTTTTTTTTTTTTCTTTTTTCAGATAAAACCTGCAAACTTAGAAAATGTTGCACGCACTCATAAAAGAGAAGGCTTCCGCTCCATGGGAGAACGCCGCCGCGACACGCACAAATATTGCACTTGTAATTTCGGAACGGGAAAGGACACGAGGATTTCCTATTATACAGCAATGCGTCCAGCTACAGGAGGTCAATAAATAAACCAGGAGGCAAGGGGTGGGAGCAGGAGGGTCGGCTGCACCCCTGTGGTGCAGGGCAAGGACCCACCACGAGCGAACGAAGCGCCGGGCTCCTGCGAGTTGGCTGCTCTGGGGGAGCCAGGAGGCACCTCCAGCAGGGGAAGCGCAGCAGCACCGCGGGGACGCTCCAGTTCAGAAGTCTTTTGTCCAGGGATGGTGCTCACTTCGGTGATGTCTTCCCCTTGCCGGAGCCCTGCACAAAAGCCTTCCTCCTCCCTCCTCCTCGCCGAGTTGGGATCACTCATCGCCTTCCAGCGATGCTCACAGCTCAGGCTTCACAGTAGTCTTGTGGGAGCTTCCCTCCTGGCTAAAATCCATGCCGGAGCCACCCTGAAGGCGTCGTACCAGCGATGGTGAGATGGGGTGGGTGATGGAGCAGTACCAGACTGCTTGGCTTGTTGGTCCCCTCAGCCTCGTGCTCGGTGGCTTCGGCTGCCCCACGCCCATCGGCCGCAGGGGTACGGCTCTCGGGGGCACGACCAGCAGCAGGAAGGCACGCTCCCACCGTCCCCCCGGCGAGGCCACCACCGCCGGTTCCATGTAAACACACAGCTCCCAGTCTGCCCCGAGAGAGTCCTTGGGTCTACAGCGGGGAGCTGGCTTTCTTCTGGTTAATTATGTCTAAGTACAAGTCAGAGCGCAGGAAGCGGGGGTACGAGTCCTTCTCCATCAGTCCGTAAATCCTCTTCTGCGCCAGGTCGAAGCAGCTGCGGGTGATGTTCTGCAGGTTCTCCTTGGTGTGCTCCCGCGTGTACGAGTCCAGGTTCACCTGTGGGAAGGGAGAGCAGCACCGTGAGCAGCTCTGCATGGCCACAAGGCACGGAGCCACGCGCCAGGGCAGGAGCCAGCCTCACCTCCTTGCAGGACTGGATGGCGATGTACTCCGCAAAGATTTTCTTGGCTTTGGAGACCATCTTGGACTGGGATTTGATCTTCTTGTACTCCTCACACGCCAGCCAGAACTCCAGGTTCTCCTCGCTGAACTCGGTGCGCAGGAAGGCCCTGAAGGCTGCGAGCCCATCTGCGGGACAGACACACGGCTCTACTCACAGAGGTGCAACCTAAAATCCCTCCCTGCATCACCCCCTAAAATATCCCTCCCAAATTCCTGTGCAAAGCAGAGGGTGCAGGCAGCTCTGCCTGGCCTGGCAGCGCCAACGTAAGCCACACGTGTGCTGAATGCCCAGGTCTCAGCCCAGCACATGGAGCTGAGAAGCAGAGGCTCGGTGGGGAGGAGGGGCAGCGATGGGGACAGGACCCCCCTGCCATCCCCACGGGGATGTCAGCATTATGTGGGGTGCCCCAGCTGTGGTGCATGGTAGGGCAAGAAGGGGAAAGGGTCTAAAGCAGCTCCTGCTCCACAGACCCCAACCTTGCACGCAAATCGGAGCCTTTCCCTCGCCAGGAGCTCCCCCCCTCAGCTCCTATAACAAAGTCCCCCCCAGCCTGGGAGGAGAAAAATGGGTACAGGAAAAGGACAGCTCATTGCCAGCCCCCTGCTCCCCCCTAGGCACAGGAGGGATTAACGAGAGGAAATCCCAGCTTTCCCCATGCACATGCCTGGACATTCCCTGGTGGCAAAGGCAAACGAGAGGGGCAAACACTCACATTTGTGCAGCAGCAGCTTCTCCAGGGACTCCCCCCACTTGAGAGCTTCCTCTGGTGCAGGCCTGCAGCAGAAGGGCTGTGTGTTGGCAAAGCTGTGGCCGCTGCCTGCCACACGCTGCCCCCACTGCCCGGGGGCAAAATCCTTTCCAGCAGCAGCAGTATCACAGCCGGCATCGGCACCCACAGCACACGAGCAGCCACAGGCAGTGGCTCTGCTGGAAGGAAAGCTCTGCCTTTCGAGTGGCAGGAAGAAAATCTGATATACCGAGGGCTGGCTGGGCAGCTGTGGCTGGGTGAGCACGGGAAAAGCTCAGGACAATGCCCAGGAGCTGAGTGACAGCAGGGATTTCAGACTCCCCATTCAAGCCGCTGCGCACGAGGCCGGGCAGGGCTCGTCTCCGGCTGCTGGAGCACCTCCAGAGCCAAGCGGTTTCCCAAAGCATCCTCCAGCCAGTTGAAAGTTTCACGTACTGGGCAAAAGCACAGAAATTTCCAGCCCGAGCTGCTGCTGTGCTACTGGCACAGGGCAGGGACCTCCCCGCTGCCTGAGGGGGTTATTCAGCCAAAAAATGTTTTTAACACAGCTCTGGCTACACGAGCTGTTTCCCGCAGCCTCCCCCCAGCCGGGGTGACCACCCTGGGGGTGACACTCAGCCCAGCCAGGGCTTGTCCCCAGCCCCCGTGCACCCGGGTGCTCCCCGGTGCCGTGCCCCACGCCCCCCACCCGCAGCACCTACTTGAGCGACTTGAGCACTTTGTCCAGCTTGCCCGAGGGGTTGGCTCCTGGGGACTCGTTTCTCCGCCGGAAAATCCCCAGCCGGTTCTTCATGTCCTTGGCTCTAGAGAAGAAGAGCGAGCGTTAGGAGGCGGGCAAGGTGGGGCGCACAGGGCACCCAAGGGTGCCGGGACCCATTGGCAGCCTCGTCTCGCCCGCCACCTACTCCTTCATGGTGTGCCGGCGCTGCAGGCTGCCGTTGTGCGGCCGCTGCACACCCAGCAGCATCTCGGCGTGAAACTCCAACGGCTGCGGCTTGGAAAGGTCACGGAAAAAGGGCATGGCTGTCGGGACGGCGGCTCCCGGCGTGACCGGCCCGGCCAAGCGCTCGGGCGCTCTGACGCCGGCTCGGGGCCGTGCTCCTGCTCTGGGCAGCGGGTGCGGAAGTGGGAGGGCTCAGCACGGGTGCTGCTGCGTGGCGTGGACGAGGCGTGGGTGAGCAAGGGCTGTGTCAGCCCCGCCGCTGCTTTGGGCGGCCCCGCCGTTGCTGGGGAAACTCAAGGAAAGGTGGAAAAAGCAGCGCCGAGGGTGGAGAGTTGGGGCCTTTCAAGGGATGGCGGGGAAAATAATCGCGGCGGGGATTTACGAGCGCTATTTATAGAGCGCGGGCGTCCTGGGGAATGCAGCGGGGCCAGCGGCGGGGCTGAGGAGGGTTCGGAGCTGAGCGGGGACGGCAGCGCTTCGCTGTGTCCCCTCTGCGGGGCTGGGACCCTCTGGTGCTCACACTTGTCTGGTGCCAGCCTGGAGTGGGCACGGCCATGGGGACATCTCCGTAACGGGGTGGCTGGGACATGCTGGTGACCCACAGCACTGGCATCGCCACCCTGCATGCGTCCCCGGACAGACGGACACACGTGCACACGGGCACGGGGCTCCCCGTTTCCCCAGGAAGCTGCCACCAGCACAAAGCAGAAAGTTTTGGCAGCTGCCATGGGAAAGGGCCCAGCCCTGCCAAGGCTCCCAGTGGGCAGCGGAAGGTGGCAGAGGTGACGGGGCGAGGACATGCACGGACGATGCTGTCCCCTCGTGGCACAGCTCCTGCATGACACCACGGTGCACAGGGGACGCACAGGGGACACGCAGGGTGATACAGGGTGCTCGTCCTGCACAGAGCACAGTGAGGCCAGCAGGGTGGATGGAGCCTCAGCGTGGCACGGCCGGACAACCCCAGCCACCTCCCACAGGTCCCACATCGCTGGGTGCCCGCAGGAGCCACCCCTGAACGTGGCCTGAGCCCCACAACGTGCCCAGGGCTGGCTGGGGACACATGGGACACGGGAAGGTTCAAGTTGCCCCACTCTGACCGATGCTGTCCCCAGCTGCTGCCAGGCACCATCACAGCACTAACACGGGACAAATGGATCCAGGCGAGGAGCCTCACGCTCCAAACCCCATCTGCATCCCATCACCGCCCCACCAGCAAGCCACCGCGCGGGACAAGCCACCCCACACAGTTCTGAGCAACAATTTCAGCACTGTTCCCAGTTTAGCAACACGGCCACTGCAGCTGGGAGCCTGGCGGGGCTGCAAAGCACTGAGGAGCCCTTGTGTGTGCACATCCGTGCGAGGGAGCAGCACACGTAGGCTGCCCGCCCTGCACAGCCCTCTGCAAGGCGCCGGCCACCCGCAGCGGGCAGCTCCGCAGCGCCGGGCTGCAGGTGCTCACCGGCAGAGATCTGCCAGCTGCAATACGCCAGAAGGCAATACCCAGAGGAGTTCCCACGTTTGAAACCTGCAAGACACCGCTCTCTCACTGCTCCCTTTGCAGATGCTTGTAAATAAGTAACAAACAGCTCAAAACCTGGTAGCATCAGCTGTGGGCATGCACAGCCCCCAGGTGCAGCCAACCTGCAGCATAAGCTGCCACAGCAAAAATACCATTTCATAAGAAATTGCTGCTTTATGTCTGGAGTCGCCCCTATATAGGGATCTGCCCTCAGCACAGCTGCAAGGCACCGTCCAGCCCCGTTTCCCCGTGCCACATCCAGCCCTGTCCCTGCAAAGCGCATCCCCTGTCCCCGCAGGGAGCTCCGCTCCTACCTTTCCAGGTATTTCTCGGAAAAGTCCACCATGGTGTGGTACATCGGGGAGCGCCCGCGCGCGAGCAGAGACGGTGCCAGAGAGGCAAGTGCTGAACCCCAGCCACTTGCACCATAAATACTCGTGGTGGCCAGCTGGCCACCCAGCCGTGCAGCCAATAGCCGGCTGCTGCGATGCGCCGCCGGCTGCCTCAAGGTGAGCACAAAACCCTCCCTGCACCCGCCCCCGGCCCCCCGCCGCCCCGATTCCCCCAGCTCACATGGGGGATGTCCCTGCTGCAGATGGCAAGGGATTTATTTTAATTTCAAGTGTCTGGAGTAAGGGGGGGGGGATAATGAAAAGAGCTAAAAATAGGCAGCTGCAGCACTGCGTGGGAGCGCGCGGGACAACAGTGCCGCTCGCTGGCAGCTGCGTGGCCGTGAGGCCGTCGAGCCGGCGCGTGCAGCCGCCCGCCGGGGCAGCCGGGGCAGCTGCAAACACGTGTGGCTGCTCCTCCTGCCCCGGCCACGTGCAGCAGGGACGGCCCCGGGCCCCAGCACCCTGCGGCCACGATGCCCCGACGCATCCTGCCTTGCGAAACCGGAGGCAGCTCGTTCCAAAACAGCCCTGCCGGCACGCCAACCTCCAGCAAGCTGCAGTTGTGATCGTGGGAAGCAAAGGCCACAGCTCCCTTGTCCTTGCCCAGACCAGCTCTGGGACACCCCAAATCCTTACCGGCACTGGCAGGGCTGTGGGTGTCCCTTGGTGGCCCCCATGCTCAGGGCTGCTCCCACCATGCTGCCAGCGTGCTGCGATGCACAAGCCCCACAAGCCCTGTAGGGCGAAACCTCCTCCTGGCATGGGGCCAGCAGGAAGGAGGCCCCCAGGTCACGTTTCACAACTCACACATCCTCTGACCGAACCTGGAGTGGCCAGAGAGGAGCTTTGCTGGCCCCGAGGAGCTGCATCCCTGTCCCCCCAGCTCCTTCGTCCCATCCATCAAAGTAACACCAAGCCACGGATGCTCCCAGCCAGGCTAGGCAATGTCCCCAGAGCGCGTCTCACCTCCTCCCCGAATATCACAACTATGTGAAACCATAGCTCATGCCCATCTTTGCTGCTTTCCTCCTGGCAAAGCTTGGGTGAATGAGATAGGGGAGACCCCAAAGCTTTCCCACATGAGCAGGGCTCAGCCTGGGTGTTTGACCATGGGAAGCAGCCCTGGCATAGTCCGATGCCACCACGGCGTGACACTTACAGGCTCCTGCTCCTTTTCTTGCGGGAGGTCTCATCCCCTTCATCACAGCTGCATTCGGCATCACCTCCACTCAGCTGTAGGGAAGAGAAAAACAGCGTCTGCATCACCATATGGTACGTGACCGTGTAGGTGCCAAGTGCCACCACAAAGCCCTGCCAGCATCTCCTATGAGTCCCCGTGCCCACACAGCAGCCATGTGGCTCCTTCCCGCAGCCACATCTGGCTGTAGCAAAGTGAGGGGAGCCAAGCTCCTCTCCCCTCCACCATGGGAACCTGCGTCCCCCTGCCCATCACACCCCCAGCCCACAATGGACACCTCACAGGTGGTGGCCCACGGTCCCCTCTAGTACTGACAGCAGCACCTCCCGCAAGGACACCCACATCCCCCTCCCAAAGCTTCTATCCCAGCTGGGCTGGGCACCCAAAAGAAACTCAGGGTCCCCCGGAGAGCCTCAGCCAGAACTGAACCACATCATGGCAGCTTTGGGGAGCACCCAGGGGTTCCTCTCCCTGACCACCACCCTGGGGTGGCCTGGGCAGACCAAGGGGACCTCGGAGGGGCTGCAAGGTTGGGGTGGCACCAGCGCAGCCTCTGAGCTGTGAAGCCCAGGGCCAGGCATAGGGACCCCTTAGACCACCTTCGCTCAGGGGCTTTGCTACTTCACCCATTACTGAGCACGGCTGGAAGGGGCTCACGGCCAGCCCCACACCCAGCCCAGCCCCACACCGCTTGCTCAGGGCGCTTTCCAGGATCGCTGTCCCGCAGCCGTGCCGTGGGAACCAGCTGCGCAGCCCAGCGGCCCTGGGCTCGAGACTTTTGACACTTCCTTCCATTCTGCGCCCGGGTTTCCGGAGTTTATCGGCCCCAAACAATGCGGCCCCTGCAAAGCGCCTTCCCCCCGCAGATAGGGCCCGGCGGGCGGGCCGGCCAGGGCGACGCGCAGCCGGGGCACGCTTCCTGCCATTGTCCGGAGAGGCCCCGCTGTGCTCAGGGACAAAAGGCAGCAGTGGCAAACCTCAGCCCGAGGGGTCCCAGCGCTCCCGGCCACAATGTGCTCCTAGAACAACAGGGCCCCGACCGCGGGAAGGAGGGGAGCAGGGATCCGTGGGCATGATGGTGTTAAAAGGGACAACAACGCGAGCCCCTCCGCAGTGCTGCCGGGGAATAAAACGCAGTCTGGTGGACACAGCAAGGCCACTGGGTGCCGTAGTCCTGCAGGCATTGCTGGGGCTCGGTGCTGCCGTGGGAGGGGATGCAAAGGGGAACTGGACATTGTACGCAGTGTCCTGGTCTGGGAAGCTCGGAGGGTTTCATTGGACTCCTCAAAATGCACAGAGCTCCAAAAGTCCCTCCCAGGGGTAGGAGGGGGAATGGCCGTGGCCGAAGCCCTGTGCATGGAGA
This sequence comes from Anas platyrhynchos, assembly GCF_047663525.1. Taxonomy (NCBI): domain Eukaryota; kingdom Metazoa; phylum Chordata; class Aves; order Anseriformes; family Anatidae; genus Anas; species Anas platyrhynchos. The sequence goes on from NC_092604.1 coordinate 4,118,116, forward strand.
GGCAGCGTGGTGGGAGCGAGCTGGGGGACCCGGGGGGAGGTGAGTTGAAGCAGCAGCCATGCAGAGCTGGACGGAGCCGCTGTAGGAACAGGGACACCCAGAGGTTCCCTTGCCAGCGCTCTGTCCCCTTCCCTGCTCTGAAAAAGTCCAGTCTTATAGGCACCGGGGCTGTTTCGTTTGGAGGAGCTCGACTTGCAGCCTGGTGCTGCAGCAGCCCCTTGCTGCCAGGCTTCATGCACAGCATTGTGAAACCTGCCTCGTGCCATGCCGGCACCTCAGGAGCCTCGCCACCACCACCACCACCACCACCACCACCCCTGCCTCTTCACCAAGCAGCACAGGTGTCCCTGCCACGAGGGCGTACTTCTGTATAGGATCTGGGAGCCCCCCCAGCCCCATAATTGCTGGCACCAGCCTCCAAGAGGGTTTGGGCTTCCCTTTTGCACAGCAGCCCCATCTGGCTGGCCTGTCAGCCCTATAAGAGCTCTCACCAGCCGGCCAGGGTGCAGCATGCAATGTGGTCCTGAGCTCTGCATGGTGCTCTCAAGCAGAGTGACATGGTCCTGAGCTGTGCAGCAAGGTCCCAAGTGGCAGGGTCCCAAGCCATACAACATGGTCCTGAGCCATGCAATGAGATCCCAAGCTGCGCAACAAGGTCCCAAGCCATGCAACACGGGGCCATGGGGCCAGCTTCCATGTGGGCTCTCGTGTGCCAGCACTGCTCTCCCGGTGCCTGATGCACGGCTCCTCCTCAGCCTGTTTAAGACTTGGATGCCCTGCAAGGATCAAAGCCCTGCAAGAGGCTGGTCAGGGCAGAAAGACACCCAGCTCCCGGTGTCCCTGAGCACAGCGGGGACTCCCTGTCACTGAAGGCTCCCTAGAGCCTGGCTTCTCCCTGTCCCTGCCACTGTGAGCAGCATTTCACACATGCAAACACCCATGTGTGCCTCTCTTTGTGGATCTTGGCAGGTGGTGGCTCTTGTGGGACCCTGTGGGCTCAGGTAGCACCATGGGGATGCCCAACCCAGCACCAGCACATGGTGACATCCCCAGGGTGCTGAGTGTCCCCCAGAGCTGGCGCTGGGGACCTTCCTGGCCTGTTGGACACCAGCTTTGCCATGGTCACGGAGAGAGGGCCCCCACATGGGGACACCTCCACTCTGGGGACATCACTCATCCCCAGGGCCAAGCAGGACCCGGCCACCCCACAAAGCCAGCACCTTCCACGTACCTTCCTGTGACCCGAGAACAGCAGGGTGAGCTGGTGGATGGAGCCGCCGTTCTTGGTGAGCTCCTTCTTGAGGGTCCTGGGGGAGGGCAGGGCCCAGTGGCCCTTGGTGCCCTGGCTGTCCGAGCAGTTGAGGGTGGTGTCGGAGGTGAAGCAGTGGCTCTTGGCCTCCTGCAGCAGGCTGCCCTCGCTGTGGGTCCGGCGCCGCAGGGAGTTCTGCACGCTCAGCGTGTAGACGGGCTGGCAGCCCGACGTCTCGATCATGCTGCTGCGCTTCGCCTCGCTCCTCTCCAGGTAATTCTCGTCGCTGTCATCGTCCTCCTCCTCCTCGTCGTCCTCCTCCTCATCCTCCTCCTCGTCTTCCTCGTCCTCGCCGTCTGTGGTGCCGCCAGCCGTGCCCGCCGCGCTCTGGCTGAAGGTGCTGTCGAGCCGCACCTCGGGGATGATGAAGGCCGGCAGGGTGCCATGCCGCTCCTCTCCCCGCTCCGGCTGCTTCTCTGCCGGGACAGGCCCCTGGGCAGCTGCCGGTGCCTCGGCCGGAGCCGGGGCCTCTGCGGCTGGAGGAGCTTCGCCTGTGGCCGCCTTCCCATCCTCTGAGTGCATCTGCCCCGGCTTCTCAGCGTCCGTCTCCAGCATCTGCCCAGGAGATAAAGAAGGATGAAGGCAGGAGCATCCCAGATTTCTCACTCGCCACCCTCTCGTGCAGCCTCTCCACTGCTAACATCCCAACCATGAGGCTGGTCCCAAACCCTACAGCCCTAACAGTGGGGTGGGATGGCGTTGTCCCCTTGTCCCCCCCCAGTATCCTGTCCCAGTCCCGCTCCCCAGAGCGCCACGGCCCCCTGTGGCTGTGGGGTGGCAGTGGGATGGGGCCACCCTGCTCCGTGCTCCAGCAGCACCGTGGGCGAGCGCGTTTGAAGGAAACCAGAGGTTGTGGTGGCTCCACCACAGAGGCAGAGCTCAGAGCAGCATCCTTACCCCCACAGCTCCCTCGTCCCTTTGGGAGCAGCTGAGGGGCTCAGCAGAGGCAGGGAAACCCAGAAACACTCACCCAACAGCTCCAGCCCCTCCTGCCCTGCATTATTAAGGGCAGGAGGGAAGTGCTGGGCTCTGCTCATCGTCCGATTGCCCAAGGCTCAGCCCGGCCACAGCCCTGAGCAGTTCGCCCCCCCCGGCCGGGTGCCATGGCCACAGGGCTCCCCATGGCCACGCGCTGTGGCCTTGCAAAACCACAGCCGCTCCTACCAGCTCTGGTCAGTTTTTTAAGCCTTCGGGGCCGTCTTTTTCCAGCAAGCGTTGCCCTTTCAAAGGCAAAAGCCTAGGGTAGCCCAAGGGAAAAAACCTCCAAGGACTTTTTGTGAGCCGTAGGAGCCTGTGACAAGCTTCCCTGCCAGAGCTGATCCTGTCCCCCGGAATTTCCCTCGGCACGGATGCTGGGTGAGCCAAACGGGCAGCACCAGCTCAGCAGGGGTGAAGCAGAGAGAAAGCCCCCACCCCGGGAAGCGCAGCCCATGCTGGTGTGCTGGGACAGACACGGTTATACAGGACCCCAGGTAACAAGGCGCACAGCAAAAGCCATTACCGCACCCCAGATAAAATCTGGGTGTTTTCAAGAACCCAGTGGAAAGCAGAAAGTCAGAGTTAACAAAGCCACCACCATCATATAAATCAGGTTTACTCCAAAAGGAGTTGGGAATTAGCCCATCCAGCCAAACATCTCTGTGCAAAGAGAGGTGAGGGTGCAAAGACCACACAGCACCCCACAGCACCCATAGGGACCTCCTAAAGGGCCCCAAAAGTGAGCCAGTTTTCCAAAAACTGTTCAGGCTCAGCTGCCCACAGCCAGCTGCCACCTGGGCAGCACACAGGGCAGCTCGCCCACGGCTGCCCATGCCTTTGGCATCCCCAGAGCTGTCCCCTTACACCTGTGACCAGCTTCATCCCCTCCAGCCCTGACTTGCAGCAGCCAGCAATTTAGCATCATCTGAACTGCCCCAGAACAGCTGGATTTGGGGGGAGGCACAAAGCAAACACTGGATTCACCCCATCCTTGGGGCTCTTTCACTCCCCCAGAGTAATTTTTTGCAAAAGGGGATGTTTCCAGGCCTGCCATGCAAGGACGCTATTTGCACCAGTGTGTGTTTTACTGATGCTGTTTATGTCTTATTTGAATTGCAATCACTGTCATCATTATTTCATGAAATAATTAGAGGAGAAACCCACGCAGCCCTGCAAAGCCCTCCCTGTCCCTGACAGCTCCCTATCTGTTCTGTCCTTCTGCTGAACGTTTCTGGTTGCCCACATCTGATAAGGCCCTAGAAGGAAACGAACAGGCTCCTTTAAAATGAGAGACATTTGGGAATTAAATTAAATCCCTGCGCTAATTCAATCAGAGAATCTGCAGCTCTTCAGCGGCACAGAGGATGTGAGCAGGAGACTTGCCACCGAGTGAAGGTTTCATCTCGGGTTGAAAGCATCACCAGGGCTGTGAAATCCTGTCCTTGCAGAAGAGCCATGGATGAGCTCTGCTGAATGTCACCTGGTGGTGGGGAAAGGCAGGGAAGGATGGGACAGGAACGTGGTCGTGGTTGGTCAATGAGCTCAACCAGGGCTGGAGGCACCAGGGGCTTCATCAGCACAGAGCCAAGGGACACCTTGCTGGGCAAGGCCAGTTTGGGACACTGAGGACAGAGCTACGACCAGGCTTCCTTCTCACCATCATCATAGCCAAGGGGTCCAGGAGGAGGCAGGAGACGGAGGCAGTGTTGCTGCTGTCTCAGCAGGGAAGGGAAGGGGACTCAGCCAGGGAGGCTGAGGAGCTCCCCTGCCTCCTCCCCAAGGGCCCTCACACATCACTCTTTCAGTTTCTGCTTCAGACTTCATTGCCAAGGCAGCATGTCCCAAGAAGGGGAAGAGAAACTAGAAGAAAGAGCTGCCTCCAAGCCCCAGCACAGCTTTCTGGGGTAGTGTTAGGGAAGAAGGCTTGCTCTGAGATCTACCGAGTCCCTAATATTGATTACCCCATTGACCAAAACTCAACACACCTCAAAAAAGCCAGACTTTGTCCTGCCTACTCCAGCATCTTCACCTCTACCCGCTGCCTGGACTCCCTCTGCCTTTGAGCAACTCTTCAGTCACTGCCACGGAGGTTTTCCTGATGCCGAGACGGAGGAGAATGCCTGCAAAGCTCTGCTCTTTGGTCTGCAATTTGATCCAGTTTTCCTGGTTGCTGCTGCTCTGACGCCAGCAGAGCGACCTTCAGCCAGCAGATGTGGGTTTGTCAGCGCGGCCTCGACTTCTCCAGCACTTCTTTAAATAACATGCCCTTTGTGGTGGCCCATGGCTGGGACTTCCAGCTGGGAAAACACCGGCCACAGTGACAGCACAGCTGTGAGATGAAGCCTGTGCTGGCCTTCCCCTTGTGCTGCCAGTTCTCACACGTTGCCAGAAGTGCCGTGATATCTGACAGCCCTAAATCCATGGCTACGGGAGGTCAGGGGATTTTTTTGAGGGCCTCAGCTTCTTATTTCAAAACCTTGTGCTCCTCATGACAATGGAGATGCAGTGGCTCAAGCAAAGCCTGGACACAAGAAAACTGAATTCAGCCTTTCCTGGCTCGTGATGTGGATGCTCAGATTTTGCAATGTGCATCTTCCTCTTGCGATAACTGCAGTGCCCTGTGCCCAGGCGGCTCCTCAACAAAAATCAGGCTGGGAAAATAGGGAGGTCGCTGCAGGTACTACACTGTTGGACATTGAGCAGAGCATGAGAGCACAGAACATGCTGCTCCAACTGCGCTGCAGCTCCCCAGGTACTGCTGGAGGAGCTGCTCCCATGGGCTGCCTCTGGACTGCAGCATCCCTGTCCTCCTTCAGTCCCGTGGAAGAACTGCTCTGGTTCCTGCTCCCTTAATCCTACCCTTGTTCAAAGGTGTCCCCAGCTCACCCATCCATCAAAGCATTTAACCCCATGGCAATGAGACCACATCTCTCTCCAGGGAGATTTTGGGGAGGACGCAGAGCATTCCCTGTGCAGTGGATCACCTCTCCCCAGGGCAGATGGGATACGGGAGCAGCACCTACATCCCCCCAGGGAAACAACGTTTCCAAAATACATTTTTCCCAAAGTGGTAGGGGAAAAATAATAATAATAATAATAATAATTTCAGGGGTCTTAGCATAGGACAGACTATGTGCAGATCCGTCAGATCAGAAACTTCTAACTGGCCCTCTGCAATGCTACCAAAATCATTGATGATGAGCCCCTCAAAACTTAAAAAGTGGCCATTACAGACCAATCAAACACGTAGCTATGGGAAGCAGCATCTAAAGACACAGCACGGGGCTGACAGGAACAAAATGAAGCCAGAAAGTCAAAGCAGAACTACCAAAACCTGAGAAAATTTTCACTGGTCATTCTGAAAGTGCTCCTGAGCATCACCCCCCAGCAGCGCCGCTCCTCATTCCCGAGCTGCAGAGGCTCGGCGCAGCGTGGCCAGAGGCCAAGGGCACATCGCACAGCAGGGTTCTCTACCCATTCCCTGCTTCATTACTGCATCGATGAATAATTAATACAGAGCAATTAACGCAACAGCAGAAGCAAGCAGGGATGTATAATCCCAAACAGCAGGATCCGACAGCGTGCCGTGGCAGGGTGGCGAGGGTGGATGTATGCCTCCAGTGAGACACCCACAGGGGTGTGAGTGCCCGTACTGCCCAAAGAAAACTGGGCTTGAAACATCTCGGAGCCCTGGAAGGAGAAGCTGCCCTCCGTGGGAGGAAATGATCCCATGCCAGCAGCCTGCACTAATCCCATTACCCCATTACCGCCATCCCCAATTGATGGCTCTGGAAATGGGCCCTGACTGGGGCATTGCCCAGCCCTGCGGCCGCACTCTGCGCCTCTCCTGGAGCCACCCGCTCCCTGCGGGGGACAGGAGGGGACAGGAGCCGCTGCTGTGCCAAGGGCAGCAGCCTGGTGTGTGGCAGGACCTGGGTTTTACATTGCAGGGGTCAGGTCCCGCTGCACACAGGATGGAGCCAGGTTGGGTGGCTCTCGCACTCTGCATTTTGGGATCGAATGGCTGAAGGTGTCAGCAAACAACATGGGACAAAACCTCCCCGTGCCACATGCTCCAGTTAATGTAGGTTTAATGCCAGCACAGCACCGAGCCCTTGGTCCCAAATAGCCTCGGCCACCCCAGCCCTGGCCCCCAACCTGACCCCAGTCCAGTGCCCTCTCTCCCTGAGGCTACAAACGTGCATCCAGCTCTGAATTCAGTGCCAAGGGCTGAGTTTGTTCTCTTGTTCCCAGTGCCGGTAAACGGAGAGTTTCCAAAAAGCTGCAAAAGCCCTGGGGCAGAAGGTGCGTTGTTGGCTCGCTGAGATGCCGCTCTCCGCAGCGAGAGCCAGCCGATGTGGAGCCGATGGCACAGCCACACACAGCCCAGATTTGCAAGGGAACCTCAGAAAGTCCCCATCACTGCAAACACCCCCTTGTGCCCCCCAGTACTGCTCTTTACCAGCCCTTCCAATGCTGCCACAAACAAAGCCGGGTGGGTGCAGCAAGTTCCCCAGGAGACCGCCAGAACCAGCCCGCGGGGACCAAGACCTGTTATTTAAAAGGACACCAGCGCTCCCGAGGCACGGCACGGCTTCCCTGACCTGCCAGATCCCGCCCAACCAAGGCTACAGCCCTCAGGCTGCAAACTTTGCAAGCAAAACATACCAAACACGGGCTCTCAGATGCATCCCAGCTGGAGCAGCATCTCCCTCCAGCCCCGACGTGTGCCCGCGGTCTGGCGGATGCTGGCGCAGCGCAGCTCAGCCCCTGCCGTTATTAATGTCTGTGTCAGGCAGCAGCTGAAACCGCCCCAGCCTCTCCCAGACACTGCTCCCTCGTGCCCCGCGTGCTATTTACGGCTCTGCGAGCCATCCCTGGGGGCACCATTACCTGCTGGTAGCACTGGATGTCCGCTCTGCCCGGAGGGAGCGCCATGCATCACAGCGAAACCCGCTGCCTCGGCTTCCGCAGCTCTCCCCTTCTCCTGCCCTGTCCTGCCCCTGAGCGACGCTGAGCCGCAGACCAATTTCGGTGCTGCAAATGAAACCCTGCTGCAGGTGGGCGGTTGGGTTTTTTCCAAAGTACTTTCTATGGAAAAGGGGCAGCTCTGAAGTGGGGGATGCTCTGCGGCGTGGTGTGCCAGGGGTTATCAGCACCACCGCCACCGTTCACTGATGGATGCCCACGGCTGCGGGGGCTCAGCTCCCCTTCTTTGGGAGTGCACAGCCCAGGGTGTCACCGTGCCAGGGGTGCCTCCCAGGATTCAGAGCACCCCCAGCCCAGTACTTGGAGATACGGCTCCAGTCTGCCCAAGCTGGGCACCAGCCTTGGTCTGCAGCCTCTCCGACCCAGGTAACCCAGCGCAGGAAGGCAGTGAGATGATGTCTGGGTCATAAATATCCCTGGCAGTAAGAAAGTGGCAGGGTGGGGAAGGGGAAAGAAGGAGCAGATCCCAGCAGCAGCAGCACAGTGGGGCTCAGAGGGGCACAATCAGCACACAGAGTTGAGCAGGTCCTGTAGCAGCACCTGAGCTTCAGTCCTGTCCCGGCCCTGAGCAAAATCCCAACTCTTCCTCTTATCCATGTGATCCCAGAGGTCACGGCTTGCCCAGGGAGAGCCCAACCACTGCTGCCACCCCCAGCGTGTCCCCAGGAGAGCCCCACAGCTCGATGGGGATGGTTGTGGGGGCTGGCATCCCCAACACAGGTACAGGTGAGCCACCTGACGGCCATGCAGAGCCACCTCCTGCACCCAGCGCAGCCAGGCTGAAACCCAGTTTGTCAAAATGTGTCCTCATATCCCAAGGGCTGACCCCTCAGCATCCCTCCCCTGCTGGGGCAGCAGGCAGACGTTACACGGCGTGGTGCTGGCTGGAGGGGAACCTCTCCGTGGTGTTATCAGCAGGGGCAGGGCACTGTCCCCCTGTGCAGGATGAGGGAGGTGACGGCAGGAGCCTGAGCTGCTGCACTCAGCCACCGCAGAGCTGTCACAAAGGACTCATCCCAGGGCCACTCACGACAGGACCACAAGGCTGAAAGCCATTGCTGCTGCTGGCATGGACGGTGGCAAGGAAACGACCACCTTAGAGGGGGGATCTGGCAGAGCAGCTCTGCCTGTGACCAGCACCACCAGGGCCGTGTCTGAAGGTATCCTGATGGTGATGAAGGCACCAAGGGTGGCTGCAAAGCCAAACGCAACCCACCTGGGTCACCAAGCCTTCCCCTGCAGCTGCATCAGGAGGTGGCTTTATGGGGCAGGATTCTGAGGCTCCTGGAGGGAGCAGGATGAAGCATTCCCACTCCTGCAGCACTCTGGGCATCACCACCCAGAGCCCCCCAGTACTTCAAAAATAACATCCTTCAGCTGTGCAAAAATTTCAGGGTTCAAGTAACTATTGCAATGGCAATGGCATTGGTGACCCCCCCCCCCTTCTCCCTCTCTCCCCTGGGCCACCTTATTTCCCTGGGGCACTAGAGGGTCCCCAAGGGCACTGGTGCAAAACCACCCCAATATCCCCCATCAACATCTTGGCACTGTGTGGACGTGATGCCTTAGGGAGCTCTGCAGCACGGGGCACAGACACCAGCAGCTTCAGAGCCAGCCTGGCTGTGCATTCGCAGCCCCCTTCTAGAAGGAAAGAGCAGCTTCCCAAACCAGCCCAGCAGACGGTGCCAGCCCTGCCTCGCGCAGCCAGCATCCCCCCGCCACAGGCAGTGCTGCGCCAAAGCACTTCCAGCGCCTTCATTAAATCACATCAGCGCTGGCTTCAACCACTTAGTCTGTGCCTTTGACAACCCCGTGAAAATGATCTCAACGATGCTCAACCCCCCCCCCCGGGCTGCTGGCACGGCTCCCTCCAGCATGCTTGCTGTTACGAGTCCTTCTGGGGATTCGTGAGAAACAACCTTCAAGGGTTTAAAAATGCCCCTGGCTGTGATAGAGGTGCCGGCGGCTGCTTCAGCCCACACTCCTCCACCATGTCCTCCTGATCGGGGGGGACGTGGCATGGCACGCAGGAGCACATTGCACACAGAAGCACACTGCACGGCGCCAGAGAAACAGGAGCTGGTGTTTGCTGGAGGGGAGAGGTCTGCTCTCCTAATGGCTTTGGAGTCCAGCTAAGCAAACGAACAAATAAAGCTGGAGCCAGGGCTTTCAGCTGGCCCCATCTGCTCTGCCACCCCTCCTGGTACACACGTGCCTTGGGAGCCTGCGAGCGTCTGTCCCAAGCTGGTGGCCCCAATCACATCTCTGTGCCACCATCAACTGGTGGACACTGAGCGTGATGGAGCCAGGGCTTGGCGCAGGGGAAAATGCCAAAAAGCTGTCCAGGTGAGCCCTTGCCACCCCACACTTTTCACCACATCCTTGTGCTTGGGAGTAGAAACCAACTGTTGTGCACGAAGGGGCCAGGGGGATGAAGGAGGCCCAGGAGCCCTCAGCACCCACATGAGCTCACCTGCACTGCAGGGAGCTCACAGCCAGGTCAGGACAAGACCCTGCATAAAGAGCACCCCTATGTTCATAGAGGTTTGGGACGTGCTTTGAAGCCCCACAGGGAGCAGTAGCATCCCCCCATGTAGCCTTCAATGGCCAGGTTGTGTCTGGGGCTTGCTCCTGTGGAAGAGGGCTACCAGCCTCCCGGGACAGCTGACCACAAAAGGGAGCACACTAAGCACTCGGGATGGCTCTGGAGCCACACTTGGGAGCCACATCTGAGTGGCTCAAGCTGCATCGACTTCTACGTTCACATTCACACACACTGCTATCTATCTAACTCCTATCGCAGCTGAATTAGAGTCAACGTTGTCCTCCTGGCCCATTAGGTGCCAAGGGCGAGCTCCCCACGTCAGTGTGCATCGAGGTCACCAGTGTGGATTCAGGGTCCCACTTGCTCTGGGGGGATGGGGACCTCCGACGGAGACGTTTTCCTCCAGATTTCTCAGTGGTCGGAGTTGAGCTGGTCCCTGGTTCTCAGGGGGACAGGGTCTCCATTCCTGCAGCCTCCCAAATTCACCAGAGCAGCCTTTGGCTGTCCTTAATAACAAGTTTTTCCGGCCCAGGGCGAGACTGGGCTGTGCTCGCTGGCTTGGAACAACATAATTATTTGCTTTACTTTTGTAACCTGGCTCATAAGCACTGCCAGCTGAGGCTTTAACCCTTACTGAGGCAGAATAAACCCCGATGTTTTCTCCTCCATGTGAGCAGCCTGACAGCAGGAGCAGGGGGCTGGGAGGGCACACGGCAGGGGCCGGGCTGGCCCTGTGGGTACTGCGTGATGTGGGCTGAAACCTTGGTCCAAAAGCAAAGCAAGGTGCAGGTCCCTCCCCTCCTTCCCCCTCAAACAGCGGATGGTGCTGACCATGCCCTCACTGCACCATGAGTGCTGGGTGAGGGGGAGCATCTCCCCAGTGTCCCCCACCCAAGTGCTTGTCCCAGCCACCCCAACACCTTGGCCACGCCAGCCCAAGGGCGCGCACAGCCAGCCTGCAAAGGGATGGGGAAGAAAGAGAAACGGGCTGCTGGGGGCAGCGAGCTGCAAGGCACAGGGAGGGCAAAGGGATGCAGGCACACAGCAAGGGGCACGCGGGGAACCCGGGGGTGAGGAAGAGGAGGCAGGGCGTGGGGGACAGCGGAGGGGTCGCCCCCACCACCAGGAGCCTCTCCCTGCAGTGCAGGTGCCTGGGGAGCGCGGCCGCCTCGGCACAGAGCCCTCCCGCACCCGCTGCGGCCCTGGTTTCAATCATCCCTCGGTTACACACTGTTTGCTTTTGTTGACAGCACATTTACTTGCACTTGTCAAGCACACTGTGAATAGTGAGAGAATCAGCCCTGCCCTTCCTGATCAGAGGAAGGGCCAGGATGGGGCCGGCCTGGCCCTCCCGCGGGCGGCTCAGCTCCAGAGCCGGGGCGCAGGATCGGTCCTCGCCTGCTCGCACCGTCGGCAGCCACGGGACAGAGAGCGGCGGCCGGGATCTGAAAAGTGCTGCGGATCCACCACCTCCCACGGGAAACAAGGGGAGCGCCTGTCCTGGGCTCCCACGGCCCAAAGTCCACACCACAAAGTGTCCGTAATTATTTAGCTTAAGGATAATCTACATCTTTCAGATACAGCCAGCCATCATCTCCGAGGTAATCTCAGGTCACGGAGTCAGAAGGAAGAGTAATCAGCCGTTCTGAGTGTGGAAGACACAAAGAAACAAGCAGTGAGAATCAGACGGTCGTAGCAGGTTCGTTATCATCAGGGTGTTGTGCCACTGATTTCTGCCCCGGCAGCCAAAGCAGCTGGAGCAGCTCCAGCCCTGGTGCCTCATCCTCGCCCCTGCCCTGCAGATTGCCCTCTCGTCAGTCCTGCTAATGTGGAAACTGGACCAGTGCAGCAATGCGGGGTTAAAAAAAGCACCGTGCTCTGCACAGATGGCCATTATTTGGCCCAAGGAGGCAGCCTGGCTAACTCAATTAATTCATAAAGCTGCTTTTGCTGTAATCACATTGCCGTGGCTGTGGTTCCTCACCAGCACTGGCTCACCTCCCGGCTCCACACCTCCCTGTTTGGGGATGTTTGTCACCGAACGGGGTAACCCCGGTGATGTGTTTTACAGTGCAGGTTCACAGATCCCTGTGAACCACGGGGCAGGGAGCAGCTGCCCAGGGCAGACCCAGATCTGATTACAAAGGTTGGGGAGGGTTTGTGGATGGAGAAAATACCAACAAAACAACTTCTGGGAGATGCTGTAGCCCACAGGACAGGCTCGCCACTCAAGGAAGTTCAGCCAAGTCTTACGGTGGCAGCAGAGAAGCCACCAGAGCCCCACTTCCACCCACATCCCATCACCTCTGCAGGAGCCACCAAGGGACTGGCCAGCAGGACCACACATTCAGCCTGCAATGACTGGCAGGAAAAGCTCATCAGGACCACAGCTGGAGCTGGTTTATCCCTTGGGGCTGTCCCTACACCTCCAGGGCTGGATGCACCAAGTGCTGGTGGCTCCCAGACCCCAGCAGCTTCACCTCCCAGAAGATGCTCCCAGAGGTGGTGACAGTGGCTGCGCAGAGCCATGTCCCTGAGTGAGAAGACCCCAGGGGCCTTGAAACCCAAGAAGTGCCATCCCAAAGTGCTAAATCTGTCTGAATTCCCACAGCTTCAAGAAGTTACCCCCATGGAGCTTTACTCAGCCAGTACAGCCCTTGCTCTCCTGATTGGACCATCCTGCCAGAGCGCCTTTGCCCCACCACAAACCGTGTGGCAGAACCAGCAGCAGCATTACTGTGCTGGGGGGAGAAGCTGTTCCAGAAGCTGTTCCCCCTGTGGGGGCTGCAGAGGAGCCGCTCCCTGCCCGAGCAGCGTCCCCTCCTCTGGCTGCAGCAGGCAGCTGGCACAGCGCACGGCTCTGCCTGGCACCGAGGCCACGCTGCCTCTTGGCTCCCGACACCCAGTAGAGCCCACATCCCCAGACAAGCTGCCTCTCGCCAAGCTGGAGCAGTTTCGAAGGCTTTGAAAATCAGATTTCCAGTTGGAGTAAAAATCAGCCGTGCAGAAGCTGATATTCCCAGCCTAATTTGCCTGTTCACAGAGCACAGACACCAGCCGATTTCCCTAAATAGCCCTAATATCAAATGGCTTGCAAGCAACAAGCAAAAGCTAATGGACCACTTCTCCATTTCAAGAAGAAACTGGTTTTAGAATCACAGAATCACAGAGTCATTTGGGTTGGAAAAGATTTCTAAGATCATCCAGTCCAACCCTGAACCTAGCGCTGCCAAGTCCACCACTAAGCCATGTCCCCAAGCACCACATCTACACACCTTCTGAATACCTCCCGTTATGGTCACTCAACCACTTCCCTGGGCAGCCTGTTCCAATTCCTCACAGCCCTTTCAGTGGAGAAATGTTTCCTAATTTCCAACATGCACCTCCCCTGGCACAACTTGAGGCCATTTCCTCATCCTATCGCTTGTTGCTCAGGAGAAGAGACCGACCCCCACCCCGCCACAAACCCCTTTGCAGTAGCTGTAGGCATAAGACTTGTTCTCTAGAACATGTTCTCCATGTCTTCTGGAACATTTTCCCAGCTCCTGCCCCCCGCACACCTCCCGCAGTGCCAGTGTCCCCAGGGATGCCCACCCTGACGCAGGCAGCCGTGCTGCAGCCTGGCCACGTGCGCAGGCACCTGGAGCTCTCTGATGCCCCACTGAGCATCCTCATCCTGCTGCACGGGAGCTGCTCCCCACACTGTTTCCTCTTGCACTTCAGGACCAGGTTTGTTTTAAACTTGTAGACAGGGCAGTTTCTACCTTGCTGGGATGGAAAATGGTGCTATGGACTCGGTTAAGCACCAGGGAGTTGCTCCCACTGCTTCTTTTCTCCCTTCCTATATGCTGCCAGTGGGATATCCACCAGCTTCAGCAAGTTTAGACAAAGTCCCCTTGTCACAGCCCTGGAGGACTCACCCTGGCTGTCCTCCACTCTCCAAAGCTTTCTCTCTTCCACAGAGGCACAGAAAAGCCTTAGAAAGATTTGTGCCCTCTCTTACAGCATTTTTGCACCTGTCTGGTGGCCAGGCCCCTGAAATAGCCCAGGAAGGAGGCACCCCCCAGAGCTTTGCTCTGAGCCACGGGGCTTGTAGGTCCAGCAGAGTGCCAGAACCAGGGCATAACCCCACACCCTGCCTTGGACGCAGACTCGGGTGGAAAGGGAGAGAGAACTCACACCGTGATGGAGAGCTGACAACATCTCCCCCATTGGAGAAGCTCAGATTTAATGCGATCCTGCGGGGCTTTGTCTCAGAGGGTCCCCCAGCCCAGCCTGGATTGCACCCAGCCGGGGGCAGAGCCACGGCACCACGGTGTGCCGGCAAGTGGGAGAGGTGGCAGAGCCTTGTCACCAGGCTGAGCTGCTCTGGGCTCTTCGCATTGCTAGAGCTTTGGTTGTTAACCACGTTCTCAGGCTTTTTGTGTTGTTGCTATTTTGGTAGGTCTGGAACAGGCAGGAAAAGGAATCTGGAGGCTCCGTCTCCTGCAGAGCTGATGTTTGTGCTGACCCGGCGTGGGATGCTGTGGGGCACAAGCCGCATTGCTCTGGGTCTGGTGGCAGCACAGCTCACACGGCGAGACCAAAAGCCGCCTGCCCTTGAGCCTGACCAGACTCAGCACCAAGGCTGCACATAATGACAGCTGGGCACAGGAGCTGCTCATCACCAGGCACAAGGAGGTATTTGGGTGTTTTGCCCCCAAGATTCACATTTGCATCACTTAAAGCACTTTAACTGCTCAGCACAGCGTGTTTCCCTAGTCCCACAGCTGTGGGTCACCCACCAGCTGTCTGAACCCAACCCCTGGGGGACCAGAGGAGCCCAGCACAAACTGCCACTGTCACACACCTCCCCTTAGAGGCATCCCCGGACACGAAGCAAGCAGACGGAGATGTTAACCACATCCACACTGGGCACACATGCCCGACAGCACTCCAAACCCGATCCACGCACACATTTCTCTTGCCAGCACTGCCGAGCCCACACTCCCAGGCCAGGCTGAACCTCTTCAGTATGGGAAAGTGCTGGGGCAGCCGTGCTAGGTAGGAAAACCAGCGCTCAAAGGGCCTTTCTGTGCTTTGAGGCTGTCAGTGGGGGATGGACCAAGCCTCAGAGTCCATCTGAGTGCACGGAAGGGACATGTCTCCGCACCGCTGCTCCCATGACCCGAGCCTTTTAATCAGGGCCCAGAGATCATGGCCTCAACCTCTCCCTCTGGACTGAGTCCTGCCCTACAGCCAGGCTCTCTGGAGAGGCTGTACACTGGGTTGCACGGTCTCAGCTGTCCAAATACAGATGCTAGGAGGCGTCAGGAGCTGGCAGCTTGCTGAAGTCTGCCTCGACTCGGGTCAGCGGATGCAGACGCAGCCACCGCTTCCCCAAGCAGGGCGGGAAGCTGCAGATGCAGCAGTGCCTGAATGCAGACTCACTCCTCACCTGGCAAAAAACAGCCCCTGGAGCGAGCCACCTGGCAGGAGCATCACCAGAGGAAAGCCCCCACCGCAGGCAGAGCCCCGTGGTGCTCCCAGCAGGGATCCCAAGCAGCAGGGCTGTGTCCGCACGGGTCGCTTACCTTGTTCTCTGGAGGAGCCGATGCCGGATGTTGCTGCTTGGTGATGTTCTCAGCCAGACACCAGCAGATCCTCTTCTTCTGCTCCTGGGAGTAAGCCTCCAAACTTAATAAGCACTCCGACTTCTGACGTAAAGGAAACACAGGCAGAGAGAAGGTCATTAGCTGTGTGTCGCAGGCCCCAGCTTTGTTTGCAAACTCCTCGCTTCCAACGCACTGTCAGATGAACGCGAGTGTAACAGGAGAGCGCGCACCAGCGTCCGGAGCTCTGGGCATGAGAAAGTAAAACTGATGGGAAATCAGCTGCACAGTGGCATCTCCTCCAGACAGAGGGAGAGAGGCTGCTGCGGTGCAGAGCAGCAGATTTCTGCTGTAATAAGTGGGAGCAGAGCAGTACGGCGCGGGCAGAGCACCAGCAGTTCTGCACCCTGTGCCATCGCAGTGCAAACTTGCTTATTCAGCCAAATTAGATGATGGAAATTGCTCTTTGCTGTATGCAAACATCAGTGAGGGGCTGTAATGCGAACTGATGAAAACAAGTGCCTTTGGGCTGGGAAGGGCTGGGAGGGGTGCAGGGGCAGGCCAGGCTCGCCCTTGCTCCTTCATTAAGGCACGCGTCGGGGTCGTTTGGAGGAGGATGCTCCAGCTCTGGTCACGCGCTGCCTGCGAGCAACGTGCAGCAAGGGAGGAGAGAAAGGACAGGAACCCACCCCAGCTGAGCCCATCGCAAGCCTCAGAGCCTGCCCACCACCCCAGCCCCTTCCCTACACAGCCCTGTTGTGATATGGACCTGTTCCTCTTTGACATGGCTTCTTTGGGCCAGGTCCCTCTCATTTAAGAAAGCTTCTTACCAAATGCTCTTACAAATGTCTCCCAGTGCTTAAAATGCTCATCTCTTGTGCTAAAAAAAATAATTAGGCTTTAGTAGCAACTGATGCCCGTTGGAATTTTGCAGGTCTCGCTTTAAAAACAGTCCAGAAATGCCCATGGCTGGGTTACCTCCTTGTGTGGTCAGATGTGAAAAAGAGTGGAACTTTGGGACAGAACTGAAAAGAAAGAAAAGAAGTCGCAAACTAAGAGGGTATAAAAAAGGCCTTTCATTTCCCTCTAGGATTTCCTTGCAAAGGGGCAGGACTCTGCTAGCCTGTTTTTCCCAGAAAGGTCAGGCAGAACTAAGGAACTTGCACTTTGTGACTCCAGAGACAACACAACCAAAAGGGGAAATGCCATTTAGTCACACCATTTAAAACTCTGTTTGCATTGGATGCTAACTCGTTCACGTGTAATTCAAAATTCCTTCTAAAGAGGTAAACAAAGCAGCCTCCTATGTCAGCTCTAGAAAAACAGATCTCTAGTCCAGCTCTTTGCCCCACCAAGGAGACTTCCAGAGAGACAAGATTTGATTTTTCTTATGCCTGTGCATCACAACATCTATTCCTAGAGCAGAAATGGGCTTAAATCCTGAAAATGCATACTCAGGCTTGCTTATAAACCGTCAAAATCAAACAGAGGTTTGTGATTCAGGGACACAAGGTGCTGTGCCTCCCCTTGCCCCATTTCCCGACTGCTCTGATGCTCTGTGCACCCGCTGGCACAGCACAGTGCTCTTTCCCACACCTGATGTCTTGGTTTCTCCCAGTCCCGTGCTGGCAGATCACCAGGCTGTACCCCTGTGACACCCACTGGTCCCTCAAAAGGCGCTTCATTGGTTCTGCTTTCAGAGGGGATGGGTGCACATCTGCCTTGCTGGAAATCCAGGCTGGCACTTACCCACCCTGCTTGGGGCAGAAGCAAACAATGGCAAGGACTCAATGGAGCCTAAAAACTAACAGCCCTGCTGCAAAGAGCCCAGTGCCACAATGATGCTGTAACGAATGTACGCTCCGCTCCCTACCAAGCTTTTGCAATTCCCCAGGCGCAAGGTTTAAAGTGATTCCAAGGGCGTCTCATCCCCCCTTGCTCATGATAGATGCACGGCTCACCTACCCCTGCTGTGCAGCCCCTCGTTGATTTGATTACAGTCCCCATCTCCCTGATTGAATTTGGCATAAAGCGATGCTCAGCCGCCACCGGCTGCCGAGAGCAAAGTGCCCCTCTGCCTCCCACTCAGCCTCAGCGAGCCGGCGAGACTGCCCGGCCCCAGCCCGGTGCTATTAAGGCCAGGAGTAGAGATCGTCCTCTGGTCTGGTCCAAGAAGTCAGATGGGGAAGCCAACTGCTCCCCCCCCCTTTTTTTTTTCTAAGCTCTATTTCAGTTTTATCCAACCCAGGAGCGCAGGCTGATTGATCCCTGGGGCACCGTGGGCAGGGCTGAGGTGGGACATGAATGGCCGAAATTGCATTTGCCCAATCTGTACACATTTTGCTGTCATTTCTACTCTACAGCAGTGAGGTCTCAGCACCTTTACAGTGACCTTAAACCTCCCCAGCACATTTTCAAAGAGAAGAACCATGTTTCACCATCTCTCAAACTGCTCCTCCAGATAACGTACACCTGTGCTGGGGGAGGACGCAGCCCAAACCTCAGGGCTGAGCACTCCCAGCTGCTAAGGCACAGGCTCCTGCTTGCAAAGTGCTTTGGGATCCAGCCAGACGGAGAACAGCTACGTGGGACGGAGATCTACCTAACGGCACATCTCCCCAGAGGCCAGCCCCAGCCTAGGGACCAAGCTGAGCAGCTCAGCACAGCCCGGAGCAGGGAAGCGGGGCTGCAGCGCGAGCTGCCGCGCTCGGGAGCCGCTCTGGGAACCGGCCTCCCTGCTATTGTTTTCATTCAGGGAGGCTGCCGCTTCGCCTGCCAATATTTACAAAGAGAAAACAGGGTTTAAGCTCACAGTGCTGGGAAAGGAGGATGCAGATGGCGTGAAGGGGGCGTTTGTGACCAGATAAAGTGAGCGACTGAAGTGGCTGCCAGTTGCTTTCTGACCGCGCTCACCCCGGCGTTTCGAAAAAACATGTTATTGCAGCTGCCACACGGGAACCTCCAGCGAGCTTGCGGCTCTGGGGCAGCACCGGACCCCACACCAGGGCTGGGCCCATGGGAGATCGGGAGTAAAACATGTGTAAGTGGAGGAGGACCCAGACTGGCCAACACAAGCCTCATATGCACCCTCTTTCAGCCAGGGATTGCCCAAAGGATGACTCCCATCTGCTATATGGGAAAAGCTCCCTGCTGTGGGTGTCCCTGGGCTGAGCCCCAGCCCCACTGCGGAGAGATGGCAGGATTGGGGTCAGGGCAGGCAGAGCTCCAAGGTGCCCCAGTGGACACTGGCTCCACAGCCGAGGGCCTCCTGGAGAGCAGCACCACGGCTCAGGAAGGGCTCCCAGACCCTACACACCAAGTCCCTGTGCTGCAGCCACGTCCCTGGGTGCAGGACCCAGCACAAGAGCATTGTGTGCACAAGCACAGCTCTACACATCACTGCAAAGCAGAGATGTAATAATAACGAGCTGGCCTCAGCCTAACACCTTCAAAGTCTTGAGCTCAGCAACCAGCCCAGCCCAGGGGCTGAGCCCATTCATTGCCAACACCCCTCACACCAGCAGATGCAATCCCAGGGCAGCAGGTCCCTGTTTCCCCCTGCAGATCAGGGGATGTGCTCGGCTCCCCTCCCCAGCTCCATAACCCCCCTGCAAGGTTCATGGCAAGGTGCTGCAGGGCCACGGCTCACAGCCCAGCTCAGCTCTGCCCAGCCCCTGGCCTCGATCCTTCTGAGCCTTGGTCCACGGCCAAAGCCAGCAGAGATCCCAGAGGGGAAGTACCTCGGAAATGGGCTCCAGACTACAATAGCTTTCAAATCACAGAGCAAACCCTCCACCGGCGAAACAGCAAGCCCTGGGAATATCCTGTGCACAAAACATGGGCAACTGCTGGCTGGTTACTTCATGACCCACAGAGCTAGGTCTGATGAGAAAGTTCAGTCTGCTCCTGTGCTGGGGGGGACATGGGGGCCAATCTCTTCCTGTGGTTTTTGGACTGCTGGGCACAGTGGTGGTGCCCAAAAACCGAACACTGGTGATAACAGCACGGGTCCTGTTGAAAGCCAGGATAACCAAAGGAGTTCACGGGTGCTTGAGCAAAAGATGTGCATGGAGCAGCCTTTCATGGAGCACAGCGGTCTCTGCAGAGAAGAGTGGCTTGTGGCCGTGTGGCTTGATTTTTGGCTCTATAGCTGAAGGTAAAGAATGGATGCACCCTATCCTTGCTTGCAACACCAAGGGCTGGCTCTTGGAAATGGGTTTTCATTGTCCTACAGCCACCCGTGGACAGGGAGCGGTGCCAGCATTAAGGCAGCACTGCCACTGCATGCTGCAGAGCCACCCCTGCACAGCCACCCCTGTCCCCAGCTCCCCCACCTGCATCTCTGGCACAGTGATGCTGTGGGGACGAACGATGCCACAGGGACACCGCAGGGGGGCACAGCCTGGAGGGTGCTGAGCCTCCAGGAGGATAAGATAACACAAAGAACCTTTTGTTTTCACCCATTTTCAGAACAGCCAACAAAGACAGGGCTCAATTTGTTTTTGCAGAGCAGCAGGCTGCCCTTAAGTGGTTCATGGTGAAGGCGACAGCCTTCACGGGAATCCCCAGCCCCGAGACTAGCTAGATACTGAGCTCCCATGCAAACACTGCTTGGGCAAACAGAGATCAGGTCCAGCACTTTCCTGCAAGCACCCTTCCCTCTTGGGCAGGAAGGGGGGCTAGTGCCTGAGCATTTTTTAAATTTCTCCAAGACTTTAACCACATCATATCAGCTGCTCTTTTTCCCAACTGCTAGGAATTAGACCACAGAATTTACACCAGGATAAAAAAAAATAAGAACTTCTCCAAACAGTACATTTTGTGGTCATCTCAAAACTCAGTTTCAAGTTGAACAGCAGAAAGATTCACAGAACCAAGGAGGCAAAGTTCCCCTGCTTATCTGTTTCTCCAAGAGGAACATGAGCCCTCCCTGCTCTGCCCTGAACTGGGAGCTGTCGTAACACCTGGCCATGGACTATGCCAACCCAGAGCTTCTGCCACTGGTGTCACCTCATATCATCTAACCTGGGTGAACACACACTGGCAGAAGAGACAGAGCCCAGGGCTCTGTCTGCACAGAGGAGCAGCCTGGCCACCAGCTCCAGAGCCACAGCTTTGCATGTTCTGTCACAGCGTAAATGTGAGGAGAGTGCTGGCTTGAACCGAATGAACATTATTTGAAGGAGAGACCCTCTGATACAACTGCAAGCACTCCAGGTGCACTGAAATGTGGGGCGCATCCTGGGGATGCGGGGTAGGGCTGTATTTTAGGAATGCATCAGCGTTTGGGGTAATCTGTGCATGGGTTCACATCATGACATCCTTAAGAAGCACTTTTCAAGACATTGGCAGCCTTGCTCTGGTGTTAGATCCCCGTGCCTGCAGTTTGGACTTCTCAGCACTGTGCACAGGGAAATCCAGCGACTGAGACCTGCCATCCTTTGGGTGGAGGAAAATGGAAATTTCCATTCAGGAAAGAGTTAAGCTGTTGCTGCAGGCGTGACACGGCAGAGATTCAGCGTGTGCAGATCAAGCATCCAGCTTTCACGTGAGCTGGGTGACTCAAGGTGATGCACACCACAGCCCTGCTTGGTGTGCGGCTCCGGCAGCCCAGAAATGAGCCACCTCTTGCAAGACACACAGGAATCAAGGGAAATGTCAAAGAGCAGGAAGGGATTTTTCATCTGGCAACATCTCCTGAGCAGGACCAGCTCAGTGGGTAGGGGAGGGAATCATCCTTTTTGCCAAACAGGACTGGGAGCAGGAAGGGGGAGGCAGAGGAGCACACTGCATCTTCTCTAAATGTGATTCAGATTAACGTAATAAAACTGACAGGAACAGGCAGCAAGAAGTGTGCCTGGATTTTTGTTACTGAAGCCCTTAAGTGTGACTGATTCCAACATTTCTAGCCTTGGCTGAGGTGTTTGCTCCATTGCAGCCCCTGGGAGAGATGAACTTCGAAATCCCAGAGGATCTTCCACCTCACTGCAGCACAAGCCCAAGCCACAAGCTCATCTGACAAATAACACTGCCCACAAATCTGAGAAACATCTCTTTTCCTATTACAAATTCGAGGGAATGAGATACAACTTGAACTGAGCACACAATCCATCCCACAGATAACCGCTCTTCTCCCACCTTCTCCCATCCTGCATGCAGCACCCGGTGCCCGCAGACTCCTAACTTTCTTTTTTCAGGCACCCCAGCTACCTCCACCCCGTGTCGCTCCATCATCAGGCAGGCCATCACAGTACAAAGCTCAGGATTTTGTGTTTAGCTGAGGCTGGGGGACTCCTAAATCACTGCTATTTTTTCTCCAGCAGCTGCATTTAAAGCCCTCAGGCGGTGAGTTGTGCTGGGGGCTCCCAGACCGGGCCCTCCGGCTGCCTTGGGGTCAGAGCCAGGCACAGCCTTGAGGTTAAGCTGGCTTTTTTGGCGCTGAATTGAAGCCACTTATGGGTGTTTTCTTGTATTAAGCACCAAAAGAAGAAATGGAGCACTTCAGAAGGAGGGACCAAGACATCATGGAGGCTGCTCAAACCTCGTTAGGGAGCAGAGGAACCAGGAGGGGCAATCACACTGCAGAGCCCAACCCAGGGTACCAGGTCTTCTAAAATGCCAGGAAAAAGGAAAAGGGAAACAATTTCCTTGGCTTTGACTGCCAAAAACATCCTGTTTGGAGTAGAAACAAATTCATTGCAAAATGCAATTCTTCTGGCTGTCACTTTTGGGTCAGAGAAGAGATGAATGGGGGAAATCCCGAACTGAATCCCAAACTTTTATCATTACTGATGCCATCTTTACACTGCAGGAGCTTGTGGCTGCTGATCACCTTTTCTTTCCCCAACAAACCTTCCTTAGTCACTTCTTACCCCTGCAGACCTGTGTATACATTCCTCTCACCCTCCTGATTTGTGAAAGCAGCATTAGCTTTGACCCACCTTAACAGCTAACCCCCACTGCTCTGTCACTCAACTACTCTCTTTATCACCTCCTACTTCCTCAAATTTTGAGTCATACACACACGTTATCAGGCATGATTTGCTGTTTTCTACCATGTCAACAACTATTCTGGATGCAATAAAGCAAGAGCCAGGCTTCCTGAGCTCTTCCAGGCAGAGCAGTGCTCACAGATGATGCTGTTGAGGCTTGAGACCAGGGTTTTTAACTATTTATTAGGTACCACAGCAATTTCCTGTCTTTCTAGGTTTCCAGGCCATGTTGCGTCACGGCAAACCAAGTGCCTCTGAGGGCATCTGCTCCAGTATCTACCACATTGCAGTGTGTCCCTGAGCCTTTAAGGCCTCTGTACCACACGTAAACTGCTTTTCTAGGTTCATATTCCCTGCATGGAGACCGGGGCCTAAAGGGAATTAAATTTAGCAATGCCCTGTTCCTGGGAGGAACAGAGGACACCATGGGGAAAATTAATTCTATGGAGCAAGCCGGGATATCTCCAGGAAGGCCATGGAGGTGTGCACGTTACCCAAGGCACAGTATCGGCCCTCAGTGTAGAAGTGGCTCAGGTTAAGGAGCATTTGTTCAAGGGGTGTCCTTGCCAGCAGCTGGGACACAGCTCCATCCCCACCAGGGGATGTGCACAGGAGCAGCACCACACGGGAGCAGGGACGTGGCTGCAGAGACCCAGGGCTGGCGGGACAGTGTCAGTTCTCTGAGGTTTGCCTAGAGGATCTCCCGATGATGCACATCTCTGAGGCAGAACAAGATCAAGCACAGATCCACAGCATTAATTTGCTCGGGTCTGTAAGCGTGCTCAGGCCAAGGAGCTGCTACTGAAAGATTTTCTGTCAGAGCAATTTCCCCAGAGAAACACCAGTGTCTGCAGATGAAAACTTCCAGAGAAAAAGATCGATTTTGCTAGCACTGATACAATGAAAAACTTAACGAGCTATTTGATTTTTAGTCAGTTTGTTCTGAACATGCTGGGTTTGAATCAAAAATTTCTAACAATGCAATAAAACACTGATCTGCGGTTTCCTATCAGCGGGATATTTCCGGAGCGGGAAAGGGTGTGAATATGGTCCTGGACCACGCTCACGTCTCTGGACCAGCTCCCCGGGAGGCAATCCATTCCCACCGCATGGTAGGTGCTTTCTCTGACAGGTTTTACACGTGTTATCACAGGGGCTGTTTGTGCCCTGCAGGAAGGGGGTGATGGGGCCAGTCACCCACACACTGAGTCCAATGGGGTGGAGAAATGGGGCCCACACTGACTCAGCCCAAAGCTTTTGCCAGCAGGGGCTGCACAACTGCTGTTAAACCGTTTCATTTGGATTTAAAATACTAACACGGAACTGGGTTTGTGTGTGTTGGTAGCACATTCGTATAACGGCTGGCAATTAGAGAAGTTACACAAGCTTCCAGGTCTACCTGAACAAAAGGTACCATCCTCACTACCCAAATCCTGGCTTGCTGGGACCACCACAGCTACCCCACGACCACCACAAGGAGCCAAGAGCAGACCTTCCTCTGGTCCTGCACCCTTTCCAACACCAACCTACATTTAGCATTTCCCACCCAGGAGGCCATGTGCTCCACCAGGACCAGGGCCGCTTGCACAAGAACCTCCAAATATCACAATTCACACCCTGAAGAACCTGTGAAACAAACACCACTCCTGCTGTAACCTACACCAGGCTGTAAAGATCGCAGTTTACCATCTGCCTGCAAATGCCTATAATGCACAGGATTTAAGCCCTGTGAGTGTCTTATTTACACGTGGTTAGGCAGGATGACTAACAGCAGCTTTTCCATGACACACCAGTTTCCCTGAAGGTTGGAGTTTTCTTTCTTGTTGAAAGTTAATTAAGACATTTTGAAACATACTTTCATTTCTGATCACACTGGATCCAAATGCACAAATACCACCTTTTGGGGCAAAACATCACCCCTCTGGATGACAAAGGAGCAGGAGGCACACAGGCTGCTCAAGGCCTCAGCAAAGCAATATTCCTGTGGCAAATGTTAAGTTGGCCCGGCCCCGTGGGCTCCCTTTCAACTCACAGCAGCACTAAGTACATTACAGCTCGTTGTGGCTGATTTGTGGGTAAGAAACAGCAGTATGAGTGCTTCCACCCACCCGCAGGCCCTGTCACGGCCGTGCAGGGACCTGTCTGCTCAGGCCACAGTGATGGGGAAGCTGGGACCAACCCTAATGCCCCAGCCAGGCAACCACACAGCAGAGCCCACAGACAGCTCCCAGCAGGACAAGGCCCTGCTGACCAGCCCAGGGATGCAAAGGGCAGGCCGGGAGCAGGTCAGGAGGGAGAAATACCCCTCATGGGTGACACGGGACAGAAGAGCCACATCCACACGAGTGTCCTTTCCTTCTGCACCCTTCCTCAGAGCTTTCTAGCTGCCAGGGGTTGTTGTGGGGGTGGGCAACAGGACAGAAGCTTCTGCCAGCAGGACGCAGGCTCAGAGCACTGCTGCACCGCAGTGCTGGGACCCTGAGGGTACCGGGAATGTGCCAGGGCCACCACCACACTGGGGACACCCTCATGAGCCTCCCACTGCCCTGAGCACCGCCTTGAAGCAGAGCCAGCCGCTCTCTGCAGGCAGCCATCCTTGCAGATGGAAACCGTCTCATTACCCAGACAAGGATGCTGAGCTTTGCACCAGCACAACAGGAGGTCACACACAGGAGCCTGGCACCCAGCAGACCCCACATCCGTCAGGCAATGGGGCTGGGCTGGCCTGGAGACCCCCAGCACAGCCCCCTTGTGCCACTGCAACACAGGAGTGCTACGGTGGGTCCCAGTTGCTGCTTTTATTTAACAGCAGGCCATGTCTCAAACAGCCCCCCCCCCCCCGAAATATCCTTAACAGCACAAACCAATGCCCCCATCAGCCCAGCAAAGCATCCAAGCCCATGCAATGCTTCCATGCACAGCCAGTCCACAGGAATGCCTTTAAAAAGGACCTTTCTCTCCCTCCCAGGGGCTACCAAGTCTAAAAGCCTCCCAGTGACAATCCCAGCTGCAACTAAAGCTTCACTGCTGGGAAACGAATGTGGGGGGGAAAAAAAAAGAGGGGTGACCTGATTGTGACGTTCTTCTTAGCTCTCCTGCAGGAAGATGCTTGAACCCCCCCAGGATGGTGCCCAAGACAGCATCTCATCACTTAGCAAGAGACCATCTCCATCCACCTGAGGTCCCCTTCTGCTGAGGACAGTTCACTGAGCCACAAGAAAAGCCTTTTTCTCCTGCCATTGCAGGAAAGACCCAACCAAGGCCATGGGGCTGGGGAACCCCCCACGTACCCTACAGGCTGGGGCACATCAAACCCAATCTCCCCACCTTGGTGAGACCATTGGGACCCAAAGCAACCCCAGGGGTCCAGGAGGAGGCCTTGGGGAGGCACGGGGCACCCTATGCTCAGCAGGATGCCACCTTCACGCTAGGGGCTGCCCTGAAGACACCTGAAAGCTGGGGCTGGCACAGTGCAGGGTACAAGAACCCACTACTGGCTACAGGCAGAAGGCTGCCTGCTCCAAAATATCTAGAGTGGACAGGAGGAACAAGAAGGGTTTTGCACAGACCCATAAACATGGCCTGTCCAGAGGTACCGTCCTCTACAGAAGAGCATGCCTGGAGGAAGGCGAATGCTTCACATTTTCTATGCAACTGCAATGCCCCAAGCGCAATGGGCTCAGCAGAGCCCAGAGAGCCAGGGCCACCTAACCCCAGCAGAAGGTAAAAGCTAAGCCCTTGCTACACCTCAAAGATGAGCCTTAGAGGGCCACATGAAACGCAGCCATCTCTTGTTCAGTTACTCCTACTTAGGGGCCTAGAGCTCTGAATTAAACTCCAAGATCCACAGAGATTTTTTCCAAGCACACAAGAGAAGGCAGGAGCACCCCATCGCCCAGCCGGGATGGCACTGGCAGGCAGCTGCCGTGGTGTTTGAGTCACAGCATGGGGACAGCTGGGCACAGAGACATCACCCGCCCTGAGGAGGCAGGTCCTGCCCGACCACCCCCAGAAGAAATAAAGACGGAGAAGGAACAAGAGGGGGACCTGAGAGCGAGCTCACCAGCCCATGGTTGCGCAGCAAGTCAGGCTTTGGCCCAAGTCCCAGCCGCTCAAGGTGAACAACTTCCATCCTGGACATTTTCATCCAACTTTCACAATAGCTTATTATTTTGTGGTGCTGCTGAGCAATGTTTGCCTTTCTCCTCATCGCCCTGGGGATCTTTCCCAGACCCAAACTTCCACACTGAAAACACAAGGCCTTGAAACCAGGAACACACTAAAGTCAGTTGAAAGGAAAAAAAAATAATAACAGCTGCAGCATTTAGTGATTAGGCAGGACCAGCCACTGTGAACCAATTTTGCAGTCTCCTTGGCTGCTTCACGACACAAAAGTAACCGTGCCAACGTCTGAGCGATCTCAAATCTGTTTAGAGCATTTAGCTGTGGACCAGCCACACACATTTTTAGAACTATGATTGTGTCTGTCTGAGCTTCCTTACTTTATTAGAGGGCTTCAAACCTGGGCATTTGAAAACGAGAAAAGCAAGATCCCTGAAAAGTAAAGTGAAAACAGCTGGCAAGGAATCCCCGGGTGAAAGAACCCCAGGAGAAATCAAAGGTGAGATGCAGCGAGGAATGTCCACCTGCAGTGCACAGGGGGGGAAAGAAAGCCTGTCTTGGTGCCTCCCAGCCTCTCCCAGCTCTCAGATTCCTTTTAGCAGCTTCTTACTAATATATTCTGGCTACAGCTATTATGTTTCCTTTCCAGACCTCTGGCAAACAAATTAAAATGGAAGTTAAATTCAACCCGTCCTGTGCTTCTTGCCCCAGCAGACAGAAGCAGCGTTGTTAGTACGTGTTCAGCTCCCACTGGAAAGTTAATTTGGAAACCGGCAACACTCACCTCTGCAAGGTAAAGGATGCAGAATTTCCGATCTTCCAAACCTATAAAGAAGAGAAAACAGGATCACAATCAAGCTACAACTGCATTTCTGCAAGCGGGGACACTGACAGAGGAATTGGCTAAGAGACAGCGTTTAATGAATATTTATTGTTGTCATCCTACAGTACCAGGCTGTGATCTGGGAGTGATGTATGCTGCATCTGCGGGGCCATGCACCGGGCAGGCCGCGCCTGCATGGTTTCTTGCATCAACTCACTGTGCTGTCGCAGATTCTTCTTTGGGCTTGTCCTTTTGGGAAAAGGGTTGATTCATTCAGAGGCCACGTGTGTACTCTCCTGCCTGGTCTGCCACAGCACGTGCAGCTCCATTCATTTTGGGTGCCTGTCCTGGGCACCAGGGTCTGATCTCTCCACATTTCCACAAATGCTTTGCTCCCAGGAGGGCTCACCAGAGCAGCTCCCACTCCTATGTCCTTGCTCATTCCCAGCTTCTCCCCCCTCAAGAGCCCTCAGAAAGGGCAGCTCTGCCGAGTGCTGCCTGTCCCAGCCTCCATCAGAGCAAGGAGCTGGGGTTGGTGCATCTCCAAGGAGTTGGAGCCAAACCCCAGTGCATGGGGAAGCAACTGAGATAGGGCAGTGGCAAGAGCCCACCCTTGCTCCACAAGGCTGAGGGCAGCTCCCCCAGGTCCTGCCAGCACGGTGCCACTCAGGACCTCCCCTTCCACAGCTTTGGGAAGGGAGGAGGTGCTGGAGGCAATGCAATGGCCAATGCTGCAACCCATGTCGTGCTAAATCACAGAGCAGCCTGGTCTCCTCACCACCAGCTGTCCCTGGGGACGGATGTGTCATGCTCTGGCTGCTCCACCAGGCTGTCTCCAGCAGGCCCAGCCTTCTCTGTCCCCAGCACAAAGGCTTCGCTGAGGGATTCCCTGGTCTTTGATCCCCACTGGTGGGACACAAGTCTGCCCAGCCCAGGGGAAGCCAGCTCTAGGCACATATCAGCCTCACAGGAGGACATCAAGCCACCACGGGACATGGAGGACATGGGACATGGGAGGAGGACATGAAGGCACACCACAGGACACCCACCTCCCAGAGCCGCTGTGTCACCGCACTTCCCACCAGCGTGCGCTGCCAAAGCTTTGTCCTCACTAGCGTGTGGCATGGCTGGGCAGCAGCTTTCATAACCCTTTTAACGATGTTATCTCTGCCATGAGATCAGCTCCGCAGTCTGGGCACGGCTGCAGATCCTTTCCAAAGCAGCATCAGTGCAGGCTCTGCTTCGTTTCAACAGCCCGTGCTGTGCCCACAATGGAACAGGCTCCGCACAGCGGTGGAAACGCCCCGCTCCCAGAGGGCAGCGATTCTCCTGCCACAGGCAGCAGCCCAGAGGTAAAGATAAGGGCTGCGACCCACTGCAGAGCTCAGATGTCACTTGAGTCCCTCTGCAGGCAACAAGAAGCCCATGAACAAGCGCGACAGCTTGGAGCCGTTTGCTGGATGTCTCTTCCAGCTGCCTTTTGGGGGACAGCAGGATTGCCTCCACTGCCAGCTTTGCTTTTAGGGCACATTGCAGCAAACAGGCTGGAAAGTCACTAAAGGGACACTGGGACACCGTGCCATAACACGCTGCTGGAGCCCAGCCCCAACAGTACCAGTGCCAAGGGCCTCCTGTATGAGGAGCTCCCAGGAGTTTCCATTGGGGTCCCCCCCCGCCGCCCCACTGCATCCTCACCTCCAGGAGGGCAGTGGTGACGGAGCACATGCCCACCTCTGTATCATGCAAAACCCATTCACCGCTCTCCACAGCTCTGCCCAAGCTCTCCCAGCACCCTCTTCCACAAAGCCCAGCAGGACCATCAGGGAGTGTTTTCCTTGCTAAGCCACAGCCTTCGATGGGAGGCACTCATCCAGAGTTTTTCCCATGGAGGGAGGGTTTGGACACAGGATCCGAGCCTCCTGCTGGCACACATCAACCCTTTCTGCTGCTTCTGCTTCCCATGGTGGTCAACAGCACCAGAAGTCCCATCTTCTCAGCTGGGCTCTGCACAGCATCAGCCGTGACCAAATTCACCACAGAGAGGAGAGGCCCAAGGGGCATCATCCAGGCAGCAAGCAGAGAGCAGCTCCTGAGCTCTCCAGCCCATCTTGCAAAGCAGCTTGCAGGAGAAGCAATGGCCCAGCCACTTGTCCTCAGGAGTTTTAACCTTGTCTGACCCGAGGAAGAGGCCACCCCCAGAGATGTGCACCCTTGGCAGGGAAAGGTGATGCTGGAGTGCAACAGCCTGGGGTAAAACCCTGCTCTTTGAGCCCCTATTTACTCATTTATTCCTTCTGGCTTTCCACAGTAAGAAGTGAACCCAACAAAGCCCAAAACCAACGAAATTAAGTTCTGTTCTATCTCAGTGCTAGTGATCTCCACAGCCAGCAGGTCCTGTCCCCATCCCTAAGGCCCGCTGCTTCATAATCCACATGGCCAGGCCTCACAGTGCCTATCGGACACGCGGAGATAGAATAAGGAGCTGCCCCAGTCCCATTCTTCCATGAAGAATTGCCTTCAGCTGGGAAAAACTAGGAACTAACAGACTGCTCACGCTGCCCAGCCCCACAGCTGGGCTCCAGCTGATGCCGATCCCCAGCAAGGCGTGACAGGAGGCAGGAGAGCAATGGCAGTGCCAGGAAGGACAGACCCGAGCGCAGATTTCAACACAAACCAGGTTTGCTGGGATTCTTCCCGTGGGGATTTTCCAGTCTCCGCAGGGCCAGGCTGGAGCTGCCCAGCTCATGCTGCTCGTCCCCTGCCCTGCAGCCCACCGAGGCCACAAGGGACAAAGGGGCAGCTGCAGCCCCGCGCAGGGCTCCGTCCCCACCCGATGCTGTCTGTGCCTTTTTTCAGGAGCCGAACAGTGCGAACACCCTCAGCCAAATACCCTGAAATGCTAAAAGGAAATAAGCAGGAGGAAAAAAAACCTCACTTTAAGATATTTCCGTTTCTTCATGACGCGTTGTGACTGGGACTGGCTTGTCTTTCAGGGTAACTCAACCCATCCCTGCCCTGGGGCTGGGCTGCTGCACAGGCTCAACGCAAGCAAGAGGAGCGTGCGAGGTTCTTGGGGACACATCCCCATCCCCGGCTAAGCCCCGTGTGCCCGTGCTGATGCAGGGCGGGCATTTATGCAGCTCCTGGCACAGCAGCAGTCTCCAGTGCCGCCCTGCCTCTGCCCACCTTCCCTGTGCAACCCAAGGAAAATGTGCCGGTCGTGGGATTCGGGTGGTGCACACCAGGTCAAGAAGAAGGGAGAAAATGGAAAACAAATGGTCCTGCTCCTTTCCACAGCCTCCTTGTGTGGCACAGGGGACAGTGACACAGCCACAACAAGGGCACCCAGCTCCCCAGCCATCGTATCTGCCCAGCGAGGGCAGGGCTGCATCCAGTACTCTAAGAGGAGCTCACAGGGTGCTGGGGGGCCCTGGGTGTGTGGCGAGAGAGAAAGGCTGCTGTACACGTCCAAACCAAGCACTTGAGAGTGGACAAGCATGTCACCCTCTGTGGCATGTGTCCCCAGGGAGGTGTGGTTGGGTGCGAGCCCATAGGGCATGGCAAAAACGTCAAAAATCAGAGTCTGGTCCTCTGGATATCACGAAGCTGTTGGCTGCAAGACAGAGTGTGTTGGGATGCTGGGGACAGTAATGGGATCCAGCCCAGGGATGGGGCTCACAGGTGGGGGTTCTCACTCGGGTTGCTAAATGGGATCGCTCTTCTGTCCCCAAGCCAAGCACACACCCCCAGGGGGCCGGATCCCAGCAAGGCAGCGGTGATAGCATGGAAATTCCCACAGTATCTAGTGAGGAAGCCAGCCCTGTCGCACTGGAAACATTGGCCAGCGTGGTGCTCATCAGCCATGTTCGGCTTCTAAAGCAGGAAGACAGAGCATTGTAAAGCAGATTATACTGATTTGCTTTCGCACAGTGCAGCGAGCGGCAGAAACAGGAAACATCACAATGGTCTTCAGTGTACCGGAGATGTCTCAATTGTTATACTCAGCAATACGCCTGTTCCTATTAATGTGCCATTCAGTTATTTAGGAGACCAACAGAAAATCTCTGCCAAAAGGGACAGGCATCTTTTCGCTTGTTCCACCCGCCTTTGAAGCAGCCCTACCCAAACCAGGAGGGTGAGCTGCCTGAAAACCGACTGTGCTGGATTCCGGGCGTACGGGGGGCGGTCCGGCACGGCAGAGACAAACATCCCCTTCGGAGAGGCTCCCTAAGCTACTCCAGATGTGATCTAGCCAAGTTATTACGGTAACAAGGAAATAAGTGGCAGAAAACTGCTCACGAAATCCAACTGCTCTGCCTGAGGTTAGGAGGCACGTTCCTGTGCCGAGCTGCCAACAGACCTTGGTGCACGGAGCCGCCGCTGCGCTGCCAGGACATGCAGCATGAAGGTGATTTCTTCAAGGAGGAGAACAAGAGCAGGGCTGTGCAGCAGCCTTTGAGAGCAGCCAGGAACTGCACGTGCAATGAAGCAGACGCTGACCGACAAGTGCTTCAGCAAGGAACAATTTCTTTTGTCCTTTTCTTAGTAACAAACGCTGCTGAGAACAAACTCAACAAATCCCAGAGAAGTTCAATGGCTTTTCTAACCAGCTTGTGCCCTCCGTGTCCCTCTTCCTTCTCACTGTTTCTGCCCCACATTCACTAACAGGTTAGTGAATGAATCTAGGAGCAGAAAAGTTGTTGGAAAGGGGAAATAAGAGACGGGCAGCCCGCAGTGCCATTGCAGACCCCCAGCACCAAGGGTGCTCAGTGCTGTGTCCATTCGAGTCCCAAACACCTCCAAGGATGGAGGTCCCACAGCCTCTCTGGGCATTTGAGCACCCTCATCACAGGAAAGCTGTTCCTCACACCTAATCCCAGTTTTCCACAAGCCCTGTCCAGCAGTACCTGCTGCCTGGGGCTGCCAGAGCCCTGCACGGCCAGAGGCGGGCGGCCATGCACAAGATGAGCCTGTGGCCAAAGAGCGACCACACCAAAGAAGGAACAAGGTGGGACTGGGCCTGTGGCCAAGAAGTGGCTCCACTGTAGGAAATAGGATGTGGTAGAGCAATTTGCTCGTTCCTCTTTTGACCCCGAGTAGCTATGGCCATCTTAGCCACACAGTCTCAAAGTTTCATCTCAAAATAACTCATTTCAAGACATGTTCCTGCCCTAAAAGCCCTCCCTGAGCCCTCAGTGGGATGTGAAAGCCCAACCAAGGTGAAGTGAGCAAGGGCACAGCCCACAGCCTCCCACCAAAGACAGGGTTTGCTCTTTCCTCCCTGATGGGGTGTGCGGGGGGAGCAATGCTAGCGGAGGGAAACCGTGGGCAGCCGAAGGGAGAAGTAGTGAAGCAAAGGTCAGTAGGGCTCAGCCAGCCTCTCCTGGAGACAACTTCTGAGCTCTCTCAAGGCACCGTGGGGAAAAATCTCAAAACTTCGTTTTCTTTCTCAGCAAGCCCCCACTGTAGGCAGGGTAACAGCGGAGAGGGGAGCATCCCAGAAGAGCCAGACCCCAGGGAGTGCCCATCCCTAATTGCTCAGGCAGGGCTCCAAAGCTGTGCCACCAAAGTGTCCCCAGGGCATGCCAGGGGATGGAGCTCCCAGGGACTGGGTTAATGCAGGGCTGGGAAGGGTGCTGCTGTACCTGCACCCCAACAAAGGATGATCTGGCAGCATGAGCTGGCCAGCACTGCTGCATACTGGAAGCAATGGGACAGGGGGGTGCTATCCTGTTGCTGGCCGGGTGACTTTATAGCTTGCAGCCCAGAAAATGACCCAAACACCTCCAGCTGCTGGCACAGACACTCACCCTCCTGGAGTTTCACACTCTGCAGGTAGAGGGGGTTCCTCAGCACGTTGCAGCGCCCGGGCTCGTCCTCCTTGGTGAAGAGCAGCAGGTCCGAGTACACGAAGAGAGTCACCTGGATGGCACAAGAGCAGCAAAGAAGGCATCAGGAACTCATCTGTCGGCACTCAGTGGCTTGGAAAGCTCCTCCACTCCGAGAAGACGCACCAGCCATGAGAGGCAGCCCAGACACCCCTGCCTTAAGGGACTGGTTGCTGTGACACCCCTCAGAGTGCTGCCAGAAAGCCTCGGACAAGGCTCCCCCAGCTTGGCAGCCACCTACCGAGGCTTGTGGAGTCCCGTGACAGAAGGGATAAACCTGCCCGACAGTGCAGCACCGCACAAACACACCCTCTCTGCTCTCTCGTGTCACTTCCCATTTACATGAGTTATAAATCAGGGGAGCAGGAGGAGAGAATGAGTTACCAACTAATCCCAGCACGCTACAGAATTTGCAGCCTAAAAGCAAATGTGGTCTCCCTGAACACACCCATGGAGGAGCCTCTCCCCGTTTTCACTCTTTGTATGCCCTGTTTTGTTCCGTTTGAGGGGGAAAAAAAATATTTTTTTTTCAAAAGCAGAACCCACAAGAGCAGTTGCAGGGAGCAAACTTGATAGCTTTTAAACACCACTGACAGGTAGAAAGCAAACACTGAACTGCACGTCTGCCCAGCTCTGTGCTTGAGCAGCCACTCAAGTGTCCTAGAAGCTGGGAGCTACTCCAGAGCAGTAGTATGTGCTCCCAACTCAAAAGGCAGATTGTGTTCTGCTTCTGGCTCTTGCCTGAGGTTGTTCGTTCAATCAGTACAGATTATTGTGTTTTTTAAAATGGAAGAATCAGCTCCTCTGCTGTACTGGAGATCCTTGACCCAGAAGCCTGGCTGGGTGAGTGGCCTGGTGCAATCGCTGTGCCAGGAACTGGGGTTTGAGCCTGTCCAGCTTTTCGGCAGAAGGTGGGGGCATGCAACAAAGCTTAGAAGATGCCAGGAAGGGGCTGCAACATGCCAGGGGGCACACTGATGCTGGACCCTCTGCATAATGCTGAACCATGTTCTGCTCTGGTCTCCGGACACTGCACATGAGCACACAGCTGCTTTTAGCCACTCCTCAGGATGCTCCCAGATGCCTCCCAGCACAAAAGGAGAGCACTTTACAACACCAAGCAGCAGCAAGGAGGGTTTTGTGGCCTTTTAGCAACTCATTTGCAAAAGCAGAAAACAACCCAGCATCTCAGGGGCTGGCACCACTGCCACCACCAAGTCACCCTCTGAAAGGTGACTTTGCCCAGGACAGGGTCTGAGTCACTGTTTATGGGGACGCATTCCCGGTACAGTTTGTCTCCGTGCCCGGCGGCTGACAGGCACATGTCAGGAGGGGGACGAGCTGGGCAGCAATTTATCACACGGCACTGAGTCGCGTGTCAGGACAGCGCATCTGACTTTGCAACCAAAATCAGGCCCTTCCCACATGATTTCTCCTTGCTGTGCAAATTCATTTTTGTGGGATTCTTAATAAGCAGAAAGCTACCAGCATGGCTTTAATGGACAATTAAAGCAGGGAGTGTCTGTTTCTGTCTGTATTATTTGGAAAATCCCTTCCTCTTGCTCTCAACATGGCGTTGGCCTAGAGCCCACATTTCCCTTCTTCGTTACTTCTGACATTATTATTACTAATACAAGGAACAACAAAGTACCAACCACACTATACTTTCTCCCATGCCTCTCTTGCTCCATGCGGCACACTTCGAGGGACATGCCCCAGTGCCATCCCAGGACCCTCAGTCTCAATGAGATGTTCAGGCATTTCGAGAAGAGCAGCTCAACAAAGCCAAAGAAGTAAAAGCACGACCAGCAAGCGATAAGAGAAGAAATGGAGGAAAGAAAACACACACCTAACACACAAGGAATTTTAAAGGCAAAGAAAAAGGGATCGAAGAACTAGCAGGGAAAAAAAGCTACTTTGAAACCAAACAGATTTAAATGGGGAAACACGGCAACACAAACACGTGCCAAGTGTTTGCAGGTACCATTGGGCTTTTACGGGAAGATGGGACTGATTGAATTCAGGATGCAGAGGAGATAAAAGCACGGTTGGTGTGGGTTAAGTAAGAGCATCTCTATTAGATGCTGCTTCCAGGAAGACGTTTGATTTCAGAGCAGCTCTGCACAGCAGGCAGGTTTACAGATGTCGGGGGGGGGCACAATGCGAGGCTGCCCCTCGCAGGCACGCAGCCAAAGCCCACCGACAGCACCCCGGTGCTGCGAGGCAGGGCTCGAGCTGGTCCTGCTGGCAGAGGTGGGAGCGAGACCCCCCCGCAGGGCTGAGCACAGAGCCTGGAGCCCTGGCGACCCCTGGGCAGCAGCCAGGAGGTGGGAGAAGAGGCAAGGGATGGAGCCAGCCGGCCAGGGATGCACCCAGGGCTGTCCCTACACCGCAGCCTCGGGGCAGTGTGCCCCTAACAGCCCCTTGCAGACAGGTCTGGTACCTGCCGTGATGTGTCACAGGGCTCACAAGAGTGAAAGAGCAAACAAAAAATAAACGCAGCGCCTGCACTCATCCAGGCATGGCACAGAATCCACCAGAGCTGCTCCTCAGAGAGTTTGAGTATCTTTGTCTGTTTTCCAGAACTAACTTCACACTCTAAAATGAGAACGAAAACGAATGAGATGATGAAAGGACTCCTCTGAAGGTAGAGACAGGCACACCTGTGCTATTACTAGAGTGGAGCATGGCCACATGGCAGTCATCACACCGACGTTTCAGTGGGAGGGAGTAAATTGTACAGGAAAAAAAAAGTTTGGAGAGGCTGACACTGATGTCTCAGACTGTTCATCAGCGTGTGCTTGCTCCACAGCAAGCAGCAAAGACCCTTCTGTGGATAGATTTGACTTACTACAGAATGTAACTAGCAAAATATTGTTACAGAAGGAAGAGGTACATTTAAAGAGTTTCATACAAGAAAACATGAGAAAATGAAAGCCAGGAGGGGAGGTGGGAAGTGCTGGGTTATGTGCTTCCCCAGGAGGAGAACAGGGGACCAGCGCCGCAGAGCCCTGCCGCAGGAAGGGGGAAGCGATGGCTGTGCCTCCTCAAGCAAAGCATGGTAAAAAAAAAACAAACAACATGACAGAAAGGTGCTCAGGAATTAAGCCTTGCAGCCAAAGCACCTTGGCAGTCAGGCTTAGGAATAGTTAACTTTCCTCCTAAGCCCGTGCTCTTCTGCATACCTACACACTGCCGCTGCTGTTTGGGGTAGGGCAGGGAGGGGTCTGCATCCAGTAACCGGTGGTTCAGCAGCACAGCCCCACAGGACGGGTCAGTGCCCACCCTGCCTGCAGACACAGCTCCCCCTCTCCAGCAGCAGTTTCACAGCCATGCCCAGCAAAGCAGAGGGAGTTGAGGAAGCAAAGTGAAGCAGAGGCAAAGTGAAGAAGAGGTCTTCCATGACAGAGCTCTCAGATGCTGATGATCGCCTGCATCACTGGCCAGAGATTGCTGTCTGCAGTTGGCTAGAGCAAGCCCAGCTATCTCGATCACACATCTTTCCCTAGGACAGATCCACACACATTTTGCACCCATTTACTAGTACTGGATTCTCCTCCAAAAGAAATGGGTGCAACCTCAAAGTCCAGTTAGAACAGCATGAGGGTTGTATCTGCAAGGCTCATGTGCCCCCAGTCACTGGTATGACCTAAATGAATGAAGTTTTCTTAACCTTCCTCAAGTTTTCCAAATCTAGAGTTATCCTCATGGCTGCCTGGGGGGCCCATGCAAATCTCATATACTCTAGGAAGCAGACATGACTGGTGGACTCACCAGACCACGAATAACACTGCTCCCCGCATACAGGCTGCTAACACCCACACACTGCTATTTGCTGCTCCCCCATCACATGCTTCAAAGTCACAGCTTTCTGGGCTACAGCTCTGCACAGCCAGTAATTCACTTGGTTTTCACAGAGACCACAGGAATGGGAGCACACAAACAAAAATAATCAAGTTTCCACAGCTTAGTACATCAGCATCAGTCAGCTGAGCCCCAGTCTAAGTACAGAAGCGGTCAAAGCTTTGCAGGCAGGGTAGGTGCACACACACTGGGCACAGTGCTTTGGAGACAGCATGAACTTCCCAGGTCAGGGAAATTTTATTAGGTTCAGTATATGCTAAAGCCTTTGAGTCGCTGCTTGCCATGCTACAGCCCTAGCCCTCTAACCATCATCCCGGATTTTGACTTCCAAATGGCTCCATACTGAATAGATGTTCTCCTACCAAGACATCCCAAGCCTTTCAGCCCACAATGCATTTACCCTTTTACAACCTCAAACATTTTTTCTGTCAAGATTATTGGCAAGGGGGCTATATACTCAACAAGCAGTTTATATGCTCAGCTAGACTTTGATGAAGTCTACACCACACTTTCCTAAAGCAGATCCATGGCGATGATTTCACCTGTTAATCTTGAGCCTCACCTTGGCTTACTGGAATCAAACCCTTTTCTACTGTGAGCATTTGGGGAGAGCAAGCAGTTCAAGGGGTTGTGCACCTATGCTCAAACACAAGTATAAGCAGTGGCTGAGCAGATGGGGAAATGGTGCCACCCAATTCAGAAATGATGAAGATGAGGACATAAAGAAGCAGTGGAGAAGAAGGAATGGAGTGTGTAGGACTAATGTGGTGGAGGGAGGAGGTGAACATAAGCTTCTGATATTGTCAGCCAAATGAAGCTGTCTAAAAAAAGACTGAAAATAGGATCTTGAAACATCTGTGCCAGGAAGTAGGGTTTTAGTCAATCCATTGTGTTGGCCAAACCCAGCCACCAACAGGGAGCTAGCAACTCCATCAATGGCCAACAGGGACAAGAACTCACATTCAACACCTGGGAAAAACAACATAAGGCCCTTGCCTTGCAGAGAAGGGCCTAAAGCCTGGGTGTGCTGGTCTCCATTCACCAGGCTCCTGGCAGAGCTGGGGCTTTCGGGGTTCAAGGTAGGACCATCCTGACCTGCAGACCCTGCCAGGATGGCAGAGAGCTGAGAAGGGGTTGAGTGTGGTCTATGGTGTGAAAGTACCACAGGGTGTTGTGAAATTGCCTCCAGGTATGTTAGAAAAGGCACCAAGAAGGACAAAACCCACGTTCAACACCTTGAGTGCAGTTGCCTGCATCACACAGGTTCCTCTGGCACTCCGCAGACTGGAGGAATTTCAGAAGACCGTAAAAGCAGGAATTGCAACGAAGTCTAGACAGGATGTGTTTAAGGCCTGAATAAGGATTGCCCCAGAGGTAAGGTCAGGGAAAGGACAGATTCTGGCAAGCCTCCAGAGAGATATGTTGACTCCTTTAGGAGATGGCAGAGAGCTTGCTCAGTGACAAGAACACCTTGCCAGGCATGGAAACTGCCAAGGGAAAAATATTCCTGTTTAAAAAATAAAAATGAGACACAATCTCCATTTCCAACCCCTTCACCTGGGCTCTCAAGCCACTCGAGCAAAGCAGAACAACAAGCAGTCCTGCAAATCACAGGAGCAGTGGTCCAGTTTGAGAAAGGCTGCATGGGAGAAGCAATGGAAAAGTGGGAAGATTCAAGGAACAAGGTAGAAAGGACCCATCAGAAACAAGACAGCCTCTGTTGAGGCAGCAGAGAAGTCTGGAACAGGAGTGAGCTCAAGTGAAATGAGAAGTCGGAGCCTTTCTGAACCAGGGAATCTGTTAAGGCCAGACTACTTTAGGTCTTACTGGCCTCAGAAGTTTCGCTCACAGACTGTCAGGACTAAAACAGACACCCTTGCCTTGCTCCACTGGAGAAAGGAGGTCTCTGGCCTTCCAGAAAAGTACACACTGATTCCTTGAAGCTCTGCAAAGCCCTGCTGTGATGCTGTAAGTGACGCACTGCAAACATTCCCAGGGATGTGGCTTATGTCCCAGGGTCCTACCTACAGCTTCTGGCTCCTGCCAATACCGGGCTCAGCACCACACCCCAGTTCATGCTGAGGAAAAGACTCCTGCCTTCCAAAGCAGATGCTGCCCCATGCTTGTTCCCATTCATTGCTTCTATTTTTTTTTCCCTTGCGCTTAGTCACAGCTTCTTGCCTTGCCCCTCTGCCAGGCATTCACAGATACTACAGCCTCAAGGCACCATCATTCTCAAAGGCTGTCTCATGTTCCTGGCCACTGTACAGCATCCTGCCCTTTCCTGGCAGCAGCTCCAATTGGGAAATCCTTTTCCAGCCTCATGCTCATCCTTAGGGCATCATAAGCAAACAGAGTCATTTCCCTGAGACAACCTTCTCCTAATCCTGCCCACAACTGGGTCTCCAAACTAGCTAAGGTGGCCATTTGGTGGCAGAGCAGCACACCTCCTTCAAACATGCTTGTCCTGAGACTCTCCATCATCTAAATACGAACATCCTCATGTACACATGCTTCACCCAGGCTAAAAAATGGTGTGAGTTACTCAATTATTTTACATTTGGCTGCTTCTTCAGACCTCTGAGTCTGACCTGAAGGCAAGTAATTCCAAACCATCCAGGAGAAGCATCCCGGCTTTAAGCTAGCAACCACATTTCAAAGCTGCACAGCCATGCATTTATCTGACTTTTCATTCAGGCAGGTGCCCAGAAGACCCTGAACAGCAAAGAACAGCAGGACAGACAGGGGAAGAGTTTTATTTATAAATAAGTGACAAGTTTCCTAATGGGTGATACAATTTTTCACAGAGCTTGGCAGGAAAAAAAAAATAAAAAAATAAAAAAAGAATCAAGTCAAAATAAGGGATGAATTACATGTTGAAAACCAGAGGGACAGCGAGAGAAGTCACTCAAGGCAATCTTGAATAGTTTTGTACCATTCAAGCAAATAATTTCTGGGATTCTGCCACCCAAAAGGTGTTACACAGAAACTAAGATTACTCAAGTAAAAGTAACCTTCTGCGGTTCTGTGAAGATGACACATTGTTCAGTCCAACTAAATTCAAAATATTCTGTACAGTGTTTCCTGTACAGTATTGAAATTCACTGAAAATGCCCCCAAAGAAACTGTAGTTTCCTTCAGCACTAGTGAGCAGTGCACGAGTGGGCTGTCCTGGCTGCACTCTTCACTGAGCCACCTTCTCTGTCCACATTGCACAGTTTGCAGACTTTACAGCTAGAGGCGAGCAAAGCTAACAGAAAATGTACTCAACATTTCCAATCTCTGCCAGTTTGGATGTTGAGAGCTGTCGAATACATGGGTTCAGCATGCAACCAAAACTTAGTTGTTTCCCCAGATTTTTAATAGCTTTAATAGCTTTTTTTTTAATAGCTTTTAATTAGCTTTCTAATAATGTTGCAGAAAAGGAGCTGAAATAATACAAAGGATTTTGGAAAGGACACGAGACCTGCTTCATGAACTACATTTCTAAAAAGCCCTGTGATGTGTTCCATGGCTAGATCTCTAAACTGGCACAAAATATTCTTAAACTCCCTCTTCCTTGGCCTGTCTGAGGCTGGCATGAATTTGCCCTCCACAGTTTCTCCTTCATGAGTGTGAAGGAAGACAAAAAAGCTGATTTCTACCAAAAATAAACATATCGACATTAAGTTTATCCCATGGTAAACTGGCTACAAAGTTTCTCTAGATATCATAGTAATAGAAGTACTGCACAGTAGATCATTTCCCTTCTCAGTATACTATATGAGTGTAGAAAAGTGAGTTTAGAAAGCTCAGACAGCATGAAAGTGTCTTACCTGTATAGTCCTGCTTCTGCTCTCATGAAGAAGCAGCTCCTCTGACAGAAGCAGAGTCCGGGCTGGGTTGCAAAGATCTAAGGGCTACATTTGAAAGGAAAAGGAAAAAAAAAAAAAAGAGAGAGAGAGAAAAGAAAAAAAAAGAAACAGTCAAACCTTCCACTGGAAGTGTGGTTTGCCAGAAAAGCTTTCCACCCACCAAACCCACTTTGTCTTCACTTCAAGCTGTAACTCATTCAGGGAGAGCCGCCCCACGCTGCCCTCAAAAGGACAGAGAGCATGCAGTCCAGCACCGTGACAGAAAACCTTACACCTAACACCTACGTCAGGCTCATCTATAAAAAGACAATAATCAGCTGCTCTCTGCTTTGTACTTTAACAGCTCTGAACCACGCAGGCTGGGTTATGGGTGCTCTTCAGCAGGAAGCACAACCACAGCAGCAGCACGTTAGGTTCCCACCTCCCTCAGACGTTTGCTACACAATTTTATGGATGCCTCTCACATAAGTTTAAACAACTTTATGTGGCTGGCCTTCCCATGCCACATCCAGCTCGCAGATCAGTGCCTTCAGCTCATCTCAGTCTCACACCGGAGCAGAGCAGGAGAGGTTTGGCTGTCCCAGCTGCTGCCCAGCCCAGCACAGCCCTCAGAGGATCCTCCGGAGCAGCACGGCCAGCAGGCGGGGGCGAGGGAACCCTGCACAGGGGCCGTGCAGGACGAGACCGTGCAAAGCATAAAAACCACTTCCTGAAGTGGCAGAAACGGCCCAGACTCAACCTAAGACAAATTTTGGCCAGATGAGTAAATAGCCAGGAGTGCTAACTGTGTTCCTACCCAACACCAAACAGCGTGTTAATGTCAGTGGCCACCCAGGTGCTGCTGGGGAGGACAGAGGTGAGAACAAGGCCAGCCCCCAGCACCAGCCCCTGTCTATCCCTGAGGAGTTCCCTGTCTCCAGCCAGAGTCACAGACAACAGAGTTCATGGGTTTGAGCCCAAAGCAGATGGCCTGAGCTGACATGATAGTATTGCTGCTAACAGGAGGAATGATGGCTTCCCACAGCCTCAGAGATGCTGTATCCACCAGTAATGTCCCCAAACATACAGACCTTCTGGGGTTTTGGCCATATGAAGGGCAAAAATGGAAGGCACGGAAGTAGTTACAGCTACCACCACCACATTTAGGGTGTGATTTTATGAAAGTCATTTGTGGAACTAGGGAGTGAGAGCATCCTCTGCCAAGACACTACTGCTCTGGATCCTTGTCAATTGTTTTAGTGCTGGCCACGAACTGGACTACAAAAGCCCTGTCCACACACTAATAACAGCTTGAAGAACCCATATTGATCTTCAGTTGCACCAAGTTGGTTGCTGAAGCCTGAACACTGGTATACCTTCTCCTGTTTCAACCAAGCACCCAAGGGCCTGACTTGAAAGCTGAAAAGGGAAAGTCCAGCTTGGGCAGGACACAGCTTCCTCAGAGAAAGTACCTGGCACCATGCTGAACACAGCCAGCTCTGGGGAAGAGAGCTGAGGCTGACAGGGGATCCACGCATTGGTACGTACTTCTAATATACTTCCAGCCACACTCACCTGCACGAAGACGGGGAATACCAGCACTTTGGGAGCCAGCGTCACGTATGTGCCATAACTGGAGTGCGGGATGTGTGGCCTCACTATGGTACAGTTCTGGTAGTTCCCATAGCTCTTCATCGTCTGCACAGTCTTCATCAGCCTGGATTTTCTCCCAGAGCCCGTGTGTGACTTCCCTTTGCATCCATTTCCTGGACCAAGAGAGGAAGCAGAAGCGTACAGAAAATCAGGAGAGAGATCTTGCAGAGCTACTGCACGTTGCTGGCACGGCTCCTGCTCTCGCAGGCTGGAGGATGGCACAAAATCTAATGGGAATAGCTGTAACCTGGAGCTGCAGGGACGTTCATCACTCTGCTGTCAAAGTCTCTTGGGGTTTCATGAAATAACAGCACTGACTTCATTTTTCCTAATGCAAAATGAGATGCCTCGTCACGTTTATGCACAATCAAGAGCTACGTTCTTGCTGGACCAGGACTCCACTGGGTTACCCCACAGCACCAACACATCTGTGTGCACACAAACATGAACCCAAAGTCACAGCCACCCCAGCTGCAGGCCAGCACATCTCCTTGTGTTTGGGTGTATGCTGTCTTCTGCACAGTTTATGAATACAGTGCTTCAGAGAAAGTGATGTGGTGCAATTATATACACCTCCCTATGCAGTAACGAGAGCACAAGATAAAAAACAAAGAAAAAGAACAACCCTAAACACAACCTGAATCACACAAGCATCAAGGAGCTTCCCCGTTCCCCCCATCAGGAAATAGCTGCCTGCACCACCAAACTACAGCCATTCCCCTTCCAGTGGGGGAAAATCATCTATGATTAACTCTGGGTGGGGAAAGAACACTGGAAATGTAAGCCCTGGGACATTTTTATCCACAGAAGTCCTGCCTGTGCTGAATTCAGGGTATGGGTGTAAGAAAAGTACGGGAATTTCACATCATGGGGTGGGGTTGATATTTTTAATCACAGCTTTTACAAGACATTCAGATTAGAGAAAGGGACATAAGCAATGAACACATTCATGCGCAAGGGATCAACCCATGTCTTTCCAAA
This sequence comes from Anas platyrhynchos, assembly GCF_047663525.1. Classification (NCBI taxonomy): domain Eukaryota; kingdom Metazoa; phylum Chordata; class Aves; order Anseriformes; family Anatidae; genus Anas; species Anas platyrhynchos. Next base: position 4,161,684 of record NC_092604.1, read on the forward strand.
TCATTCCGGGATGTGATGGTTACTCAGACATGGGGGTGACTTTGGAAAGGATGACCTCAGTTTGCATGAGGCTGGCACAACATCATCCACTGTCTTTCACCATCACATTTTGGTGCTGGAAGAAGTCCGAGCAGCCTGACTGGCTTTTGGCTCTGTCCCACTTTACCACAAAAAGCCATCATCCTCACCCAACAGAGGGATTACACAGAAGTGGTGTAACCCAGTCTCAGCTGGGTGAGCACAGCTATGACTTCTCCCAGCAAGCCAGCTCCAGTTCCCATGGCCACTCCATGCCTGCAGCCTGCATCGCTCAAGGCCAGGAGACATTAGGTGATATGCCAGACCAGTCCCAGAATCTCTAAAATAATTGATAATTCTCTGATTAAAAGCATTATGGATTATTCTTGTCCCATACTACCTGCTGCTTGAGTGAGCCCTTCCTCTCCCTATTGCTGGGTAATGGCTGCTGTACAGGATTTCTAAACCATTTCATCCCAGCGTTTGAATACATCCAGCCAGCTCCCAGCAGCATTTTGCCTCATGAGTGCAGGCACAGGACACAGAGTGCCTTGAGGATGCTGTCCCTGGGCAGAAACTATCTCAGAGATGAGGTGAGAGCATCACAGACTGCTGGGAGCTGGTGCCTCTGCTCACAAGCACCTATGAGCACCAAAACAGTTCAGTGGGCGATGCACTGGAGGCAGCAGTGCTGAGGATGCCTTCACATATCTCTTCCTCCCCAGACCCATTAGATGGAGCCAAGGGGAGACCAACAGACAGGACCACAACCAGATGGGAGGTGCCCAGCTGCCCTCTGTGCTGCTCTGCTCTCTGGTGCACAAGGACAGCACGGCTGCCAGCAGGGAGCAGCTCTGCAACGTTTCCTTAGCACCCTCTGGTCAACCCTGCTCTGTCCTAAAACTCACAGGCAACAACTTCCATGGAAAATGAACAGGTCTCTAACCAAAAATTCAAGATTTCTTCTGAAGAAGCCCCTCTGAAAACTTACAGCATCTCCTCTCTCCAGCAGCTGATGAACCGAAGCAGCTCAGGTCCAGCAGGTAGACCAGGTGAGAAGCTGGAGCATTAGCCCAGGACCCTCACCCATGGCAATGTCTCAGGACTATGAGGAGCAAACCCTCCTGCAGCCCCTACTAGAAGGGTGCCACAGAAGAGACCCCCGAGCAGCCCCGTGCCCTTCCTCCCATCACAGCAGCTTTCAGCGTGGTGGCTTCAGCAACAAACACCCACAGCCTTCCTGAGCAGAAATGGGCCGAAACACTTCTGAACATGGCTCAGAGTAGATAGGGTATGGTCCAAAGCAAACATATGAACCTACCCAACATTATATATTCCACTAAGTATTAGGAAGTAGTGTGTTCACTTTCAGATAAATGCCAGCAGAGCCAGACCACGCTCTGCTGGCAATCCAAACCTGCTGTTTACTGTTTGCTTTAACAGCCTGCCTTTGCAGGGGGGCAGTTCTCGTGACCCAGAGGTTGTTTCCACCTCTGAGTACAATAATTCTGACATTTTCTCCTTCCCTTTCTCATGGTTGTGCTGCCAGATAAAAATCAAAGCACGAGAGACAGCCCAACACAGGACAGATGTAAACTGTCTGGGCCACTCAGGGTTTGTTTTTCCACTTATCCCTAAATCATCTCATTTCATCTGAGGCATTCATCACCTGCACAAGTCCCGTTTTCACATGCTGGCACAGAAACGCATCCAGCCTGCCTGAAGCATCAGCTCCTGTCTCAGTGTGACTGGTGGCCACCTCCGCACTGCCACATTTAATCATCACTCAGGTTAACTACTGCGTCGTTCTCTCTGAAGACTTAGTGTTAAATAAACTGAAAATAATCATTAAAAATTACTGTGGGAAGAAGCCTGAGTCTGTCAAATTCTACTCTGCTGTGAGAACAAGTCCCCGTGGTTCAGCTCATCTTCGCACAGGCTCCACAAACAGTGGGGAAGAGCTGCAGTTATCCCTGGTGCAGAACAGCCCCTGCAGCTCAGCCACGGGACTTTCTTCCAGCTGCAGAGCCCCAAGGACAGGGACATTCAAACACCAAGGCTCCCTCCTGCTCCCCAGCATCCCCATCACGGCTTTACCAGCCGCACACCTCACCATCCTTGGGCACTGCCCAATCTTTATAAGCAGCACAAACTTTTCTAGCTATAAATTGCACTGAAAATAGTGCCCATGTCAGGGAGGGACAGCTGAGTCACAGACTCCTGCAAGATCATACCTATTAGGAGGTCGGCTTCGCTATAGACATGCAGATAACCCTTGGGCATCCGAACAGAGCAGAGTGCAAGTGCTACCTCCTAAAGTTCCTGAATCAAGCAGCAGGCAAAAGGTGTTTTTGCAAGGAGCTGAGTGTGCTGAAAACTGCAATTTTGTTAATAAAGTCAACAGCACCCAGCGAACACACTGGGGAGTATCCCCAGAAGTCACTACTCCTGGGTTGCTTGTGACCCTGGTCTCCCATGCCAAGTGACAGTCACCTGTTGTTATCCTGCTCAGGAAGACCTCCTGTTGGCCCCCGCTCCCTCTCTCACAGCTCAGGATTCATGTGGTCCCCCTAGCCCTGCCACACACCCCACCCCACTCTCCCTGCAAGCCCAGCCACACACAGTTCTCCAGCCAATCGATTGCAAAAAGTGAGTTTATGCTTCAAAGATTTTCAAGGAAAGCTGGTCCAGAGACTGCCAGCAACCTTGCAGCAACCCAGGAAATGAATATTCCCCAAACCTGGCCCTTCAGCCTGCACTGCTGTCTGCAGAAATCCAGCTCACAGCCATCCTCACTCCCCTAGTGATAAAATGAACTGCAAAGCAGGGAGACACTATTAGCACCCCAGGTACAGTATCGTGACTGAGAAGGGAAACACGTCACGGATAGACCCACAGACACCTGAGGAAGTGCCATAGCATAAATATTTAGCACTTTCACACTTCGTGCTTTCATCATCCCCCAGCGGAAAGCCCCTGCCACCAGCCTCCCTTCTTCAGCCGTGCTGTGAGCACCCACAGAGCCCTTCTCACCATGAGACTCATTCAGTCACATCAGCAGCTGTGCTCTCCTCTGGGCTTGGTGGAAGGGTTCTTGCTTTTATGTTTGACCCAAAGAACGGGAAGATGCCACAGCCAAGAGCCTGAGGCTCCTGCCACTGTCCTCAAAATGTGAGGGACTCCAATGCAGGGCTAAGAGCAAGAGCTAGCACTGGAGAGACTGGATCTAGCTCTGCTGGGTGCTCTGAGCAGTGTTTCCAGCAGATCAGCAACTTACCCACAGTAGCATTGTTCTCTTGGTAGACAGGCCTCAGCAGCTGTAAGACACAACCCGGAAAGAAGACTGTCACCTGAAGCGGGCTCAAGGCAGACTTCATAACAACAAACAGCAAATTTCAGCATGCCCAACCCAGCAAAGCCAAAGCACTCCAGAGAGGTGAAAATCTTTTATGCCCACCAGAAAATGAGAGCGATGTTCTGTGCTGTGGCCTGCACGGTGGAAGCACTTCCCATACCCTTGTCCTCTGAGCGAGCCCTGAGAGGAGGCAGCAGATCACTGGCCTCAGCTCTACAGTCCTAGTGGTAAATGCTTTAGGAACAGAGCAGAAGGTTTCCCAAGGTAGCTCTGGCTTAGAAACACGGCATGTGCTCCAGCAGACACGTAGAGGAGATGCCCCATAAGCGTGGGCCAAGCGAGATCCCAGCAAGCACAGCCAACAGCCGCGTGCAGTAACTCGAGCGTGGGGCTGGAAGGCCGCCCTACCTGGCTCCCCGGGTTCAAGGGTGCTAAGATGATGTAGTTCTGGTCAGCAGCAGAGGGCACCCGGGACAGGGGTGGCATGGTGTTCGGGCTTGGCTTGCCAATCTCCGTGTACCTCTCCCAGCCGTTCAGCACCAGCCCGTCGCTCCCGTCGTACAGTACGTGGCAGCTCCGGCGCTGCTCGGCCCGCGGGGGCATGGTGCTGTTCTTCTCCCGCTTGTTGGGTGGTGACTGCAGGTCGTAGGCAGACTTGCAGGAGGATCTGCGGATCATGCCATCATGCCCTGATTTGACCTGCGGGACGAGCCTCCAGACCAGCAGAATGATCTCTGTGGGGCAGTTCCTGACAGAGAGCACGAGGCGAGTCAGAGATGGAGCAGCGGGGAGTGAGGCACCCCGAGGCACAGTCTGACAGCCATGAGCCCTTCCCTCCCCAGCCCCTGCATCCTTTCTTCTTCCCCTCCAAGGAGTCCTTCCCCAGAGTCCTGCATCCCTCAAAGCCTTCCCCTTTCTGCAGCCACCCAAAGCTCCTGCTCCCCTGCCCCGGGCTCCCTCAAGCTCTCTCTCCCGTAGCCCCGCACTGATGCTCACCGGATTTCGTGTGCCAGATCCACACATTTCCAGTGCTCCACAGGCTGCTCGTTCAACTGCAGCACTGTGTCGAGCTGTTGCAGACCGGCCTTTTCAGCTGGGCCACCTGCGGAGGGAAGGGATGTGTGGGTGTCAGTCACCTGCTGGACACGGAGCTGAACGTGCTGGGGCAGGGGATGCCCTGGGGTGAGGGCACACCCATGTAGCATAGCCTCACAGCTTGCACCACACACTGCAACAAAACTGATCTGCTTCCCCTAACAGAGCTAAGGTTGTTTTTCAGATTTATGCATTGTATTTTTTGAGTGTTAAATATATCACTGAGGAACTGACTGAAATCTGTTGAAGTCCATGAATTTCACAGTGCTTGGGCACAATCTCCTCAGCAGTTTGCTGTGTTAAATATGCATTATATATTAACATTAAGAATCAGGAAAATAATATGAAAGCGTTGTTTTTGTGTAGAAACTCCAGGATGTGAACAGATGGGTCTCTGATTCTAGTTTCTGACCAGAGACGCTGTTCGTCACAGAGAGGGTGTTGCCAATAGTCTGACAGGGGAAGCCAGGGGATTTCCTGGTGTACAGTGGGGAACACCAGGGGGAGGCTGAGTCCTGGAGATTCACACCAGGAGGATCCATTCAGGCAACCAAGGGCTCCTGCAGTCCTGCTCCTTCTGTGCTGATCTGGCTTCCCTTGACAGACGCTTCCTGCAGGTCTACCAACCACCCAGACAGATCTCAGGTTGGAGAGGGAACAAAATCTCTGCACGTTACAGCAACTCGCTGCCAAAGTAGTAACCCAGTGGCCTCTGTCCTCATTAGAGGCAACAGAGAACTCAGTAAGTGAAGTTTATTCAAGGTAGCCAGAGTCCCACAAAGCATGGGAGCTTCTGAGCCACAGCCCGCTCTGGGAAGCAAAAAGGAGCAAAGCCATTCAAATCAAAAAGGATGAAAATGAGCCAATCTCTTACCAGAGTCCACTGCCTGCACACGGACTGGGGAGTCACAGCAGATTGTGAAGCCAAACCCATCGCTTCCTCGAGGGATCGTAATCTGAAAAGAGACACCGGAGTCACCCTTTTAAATAGGAAAGCACCCACCGGTTGTGATCAGCGAGCATCCCTCACTGCAGCCACATGCTGCTTTCAGAAACACAGACACACAGCATTTCCAGAAGCAGCTGCAGAGCCCAAAGGAACTGCCGTGAGGAACGCTGTCACTCTGTGACCCCCCCAACAATGGGTCTCTCCCCTGCTGCAGCCAAGGGGATGGAAAGAGCACTAAAAATCAATGTGAAATCAAGTCCAAAGACCGATGGAGATGAGCGACACAAAGCAAGTGTTTACTGAGCATATGCAAGTCTCCATTCATGGCTCTTGCAAGCGTAAGGAAAGGTCAGACAAGTCGCTGGAAAGGAAAACCTGGCAGTCTGACTCTGACACTGATTTCTAACACAGCTTCTCCAAGCAAATCACTTAAACATTTCATTTCCAGCTGGGCAATACACAAACAGCAGCACTCCTCTTCTCCAGAGGAAGCCGTGAGGATCAGTGCACTCCTGTCTGCAAGGCATCTGTGCCAGAGCGGGCTCTCGTGTGCTACCCCATTAGCTGGGGTATGTTTTCTCTTGCTGAGTTTGAATAGGATGGATGCTGTGTTGATTTAGGCTCATTTCTCCTCCTGACTCTAGAAACAATGAGCTTATTAATAAAATTATATTTATTTTTTGATGTTGGCTTCCAGCAGCAGCTCAGCATGAAGGTTCCTGTAAATACCTGATTCTCCCCAAGACATTTGCCAAAGTTCTTGCTTTAGGGACAGAGAAAAGAAAAAATTCAACATCTATGACCTGTGTTATTTAGAGAACAAGCAGTCAGAGGGATGAGAAGGAGTCCAGTGAAGCAGCCAAGAACTGCTTCCACACTCCGTTACCACAGGAGGGCAAATCCAGCAAGCTTTCATTTCTGCCTAATTGCTCAGCACACACACACAAAAAAAAAAAATAAAATAAAATAAAAGGTGTGGGGAAGTCTTCAAAAGAGAAACTGTCTTTCTCTGACAGGATCATAAAGTAGGTCCAGTCCCGCTACGCTGAATGTTTTTTTCTCTCTGGAGTTTGGTGGATTCTCAAATAGCAAAGAGACTGCTTTTAGCCCTGTGCCTTCAAACCAACCTCACACCTTAAACGCAAAGCTTGGGGGATCCGAGTTCTACAGAAGCATCACCACCAGCACCGTGGGAGCCAGCCCAGCATCTCCCCTCCACATCCACCTCCCAGCCCAAAGCTTTCTGCATGCCGAGAGCTCTCCCACCCCTCCACGAGCTGGCTGGCTCCTGCCCACCACCAGCGGAGACACCTTCCCTGTGTTCCATACACAGCAGCTTCTCACTGCTGATCTTCACTTTCCTCAGCTCCCACCACCATGCCCAGTAACAGCGAGCTGAACATCCACAGTTGCCACTGCACAGAGCTAAGAAATATGAGCACCTGACACAAGCTGCAAGGTGGACAACAGGATGGTGCAGACTCCAGGACCGCGGCTGGCACAGATTCACCGTGCCCGAAACTTCATCAAAAGGTGCAGAAGAAATTGCCAAAACAGCGAAATGAGGAGGTCCAAGACACAAATCACTGTTGTCACTAACACAAAACAGAGCAGCATTCCTGCATGAGGCAGTCACTATAGCCCCAATAAGAAGTGGTCGTTTTTAATTAAGCTAATTTTTCCTGAAATCCCCACTGAGCTAAACCATGACATGGAAGATTAACACAGGAGCACAGAGAAAAGCTGACCGCGAGCTGGGAGCCCCGGCCCAGACTACAGAGGAAAAACTTTGAAAGTATAAGAGACTGGGACCTGTGCAAGCAAAATCAGCACCAGCGCTGTGCACTGGGTCCGAGAGAGCTCACAGCAGCTTCTGCAGGGCGCAGAGACCTGCTTCTCACACAGCAGGTCGCCACTGGCTGCAGCCAGCTTCACGCAACGCTTCGTTCCCACATGCATTCATGCTAAAGCACCTTTTAAAAGAGAGATCAGCAGCCTGGCAGAGACTTGGCTGCGTGTGTGCCTGCGTGTCCTCTATAAGCATTAAATTGAGGCAACACCTCTCAGGTTAGCACCTTCATAGTCAGCGTGCTAAGTCAGACCCTTAAGTTACACGGTAAACGCTCCCTGCATCCACCCCCATTGCACACTGCAGAGAACTGCCCGGCCAAAGACGTTTTCCTTCTATTCCTAATATTACTATTTACAAACGAGAGCAAATCAACAAGTAGCAGCAGCACACACACACAGCTCCTAATGGGGAGAAAGCCCCCAGACAGCCTTGAGCTCAAGCGAGAGCTGCAGCGGTGTGCACGCCGTGGCACACGGATCTCCCCGCGGGCACGGGGCCGCACAGACCTGTCTGTATCTCCGCTCCGAGCACACCTTGCAGAGTCCATTGAAGCGGTTCATGGCTGGGAACCCTAAACTCGCCGCTAGCCCATGAAAATCCAGTCCCCCGCAGCAGCCGTGATCCCAATCTCCTCGTGTCGCACCAGTGTGGAACAAACCACAGTCAAACTGGCATGACCGCCCATGGGAACCCAGCTCCAGAGAAGAATGGCAGGAAGCCACCTTTCACCTCCCCAGCCCCTGTCTGCGCTGTATGCCGCTTTACGATAAGCCAGAGGGCTTCCTGAAAACCCTAAGTGACAAGGAAGAGAGAGAGTTTTATATTAAAATTCCTGTCAACTATTTAGTATTCCCTAGTCCCCGCTCTGTTGATGTGGCTTTTGTTCCCGCGGCATTCTTCAGCCGCACGGAGCACTTTGTTATTGCAATGTTCTCACAAACACTCTGAGGATGTTTAAGCGGCGTTTCACAGGCACCGGCTGTGTGAGCTTCACTTCATTAAAAAGACAGCTTGCACTCATTACACTCATAGAGGACAACAGAGAAGATTTTTTGTTAATTTTTTAAAAAAGAAAAAAAAAAAGTTTGGTTTTGGAAGCACAAGCCCAAAGGATACGCACATCCCAATGCTTTTTGCTCACAAAGTCACAGAGGGGGAAGCAAAGAGGTCAGCTGAATTTTACCTATGGGGTAATTTCAAAATTAAAGACAAAGACAAACTCCAAGCCCAGCCAGCAGCAGGGCACAAAGCAGGATGCAACGAGTCTGCACAGCGCGGCCCCGACTGCCAGCGCTGCAGCACGACCTTCTACACCCCTACATGGGGATGGAAAAGGAGAGGAAAGGCTCGAGGAAACCCAAACCCCGGGCTCCCTTGCCCAGCAGGCAGGGTGGCAGAGCGAGGGCGGCTGGGGTGGGTGTGCAAGGAGCTCCGGTGCTCCCAGGAGACCCAGCAGTGTGGTGGAGCTGCCGGAGGCGCTCCCGGGACCGCTCCGGGCGCATTGTCCCAGCTGCCGGGCTGGAGCTGGAAGGAGGATCAGCTTTCCTTCCCAGCCACCATCTTTCAAGTCCGTGGCGACTGCCGGAGAGGAAGGGAGGAGAGGGGCGCTGGCTTTGTTTGTCTTGCTCAATCCTACGCTTTAAAACAAATAACTGAAAACGCAGCTGAGGGAAGCAGCAAAGCGGAATTCAGCACAGATAAATCACGGGGCCGGCCGAGCCTGATTTCCGATGCAGGCCATGTGTTTGCGTTCCCATTTCCCACCCTTGCCTCTCCTATAAATCACTGAGGCTCCACCGTGGGCCTTTCCCTTCCCAGAGCAAACGGCCCCAGGAGGAGGAGGGGAGCAGACGCACCCGTCCATGGAGCCCTGGAGCCGGCCAGGGGCCGATGCCGTGCTGCCGGCAGCCAGCCAGCCCTGTCCTCATCGCTCCTGGTTCCCGTCACTCCCAGCACACGGCTGGTACTTTGTCTCTGTGGTGACACATTGGAAAACAAGGAGGTCCTTATATAGCAACAGGGAGCAAGTGTGGGGTTACCAGCCCCACTGCCCACCTCTGCCAATCAGTGCTTGATTGGGAACACTAATTGCCTGCAAAAACCATGGTGTCAAGAGGATGACGCAGCTCCCACCTCAGCACCATCCTCAATAATACTCCAACCCTCCAGCTCATTCAAAAGCCCCACACATGGGCTCTGCTCCCGGCGGCTCCCAGCCTCACATCCCCACACACCTCGTGGGGCAGAGCCCCACCGCACCAACCTTCAGCTGCTTCATGTTGGCAGTGTCCTGGCTTTCACATGTTGCATCCTGACTTCCCGGCACTGGCTCTTAAGGAAAAAAATAAATAATAATAATAATAATAAAGCCACATCAGCCCAACAGCACACAGCTCCTGATAGCCTTTCTCCCCCCATGCCACATCTACAAACTATAAATGAGATCTTTATGTGCTAGGAGGATATCTCTGGGCCAGGGCAGCCCTGCATGGAAGCCCCAGGGGGTCTGCACTTGTGGAACAGGCACTGCCCCCTCACCCTGCTCTGTCCAGCCCCAGCAGCATGTCAAGGAGACCAAGGCAGGAGAAAAAGCTCCCCACAAGCCTGCATGGACCCCAAGAGCCAGAGCCCAGCCCCAAGTCCCCGTGAGAGACGCACCTCTGCTCTGCTTCAGCCGCCGCACAGCCACCTTCAGGTGCTTGGTCCTGCCCAGGTCCTCCCCGAGGAGATAATACCAGCCGCTGATCTCCTGGGCGGGGAGAGAGAAACTGCTTGATGCAGGTACTCCAGCTTTAATTCAATCTGGTTGCCCAAAGCTCCAGAGGGGGCCTGCTGCTGGAGCTGCCCTGGTCAGAGCTGTGAGGCCACCCAGACACGCTTGTGCATGGAGGCACAGCCTGGAGCCCTTCTCTTAGGAGATGTGGACCACTAAACTCCCATGCCCGCGCAGGAGGGACCGGCCATCATGACAGTAATGAGCTCCTAGGGTGTTATGGAAAGACAGGGGGCAGGCAGACAGACAGTCCAAAGTAAAAACATCCACATCGTGTCTGCAGCTGCTGGCAGCCTCGCAGGGAGCACAAGGCTCCAGCCTCATCACCAGAGCTGGGTGCCCAGAGCAACCTGCAGCAGAGCTGGGTGCTCCAGAGCAGAGCACCCCTGCCCCTGCCCCACATTCGTGCTCTGGGGGCGCAGAGCTGGCCTTGGGGACCCCTCACATCTCTGCCAGGGAGCCACCACAGCCTCCCACTGCCCCCCTGGCAGCCAGCAGAAAACAGAGGTTAAAAAGTCTGACAAGGAGGGGACATCTTGCAGGGGACAAACCTGACTGGAGCAGAGGCTGCTCCTGGGGACAGCTGCAGTTCAGAGCTGTTCTGTCTAATTATCTGCACTGCTGGGAGAGAAAGAAAAAAGAAAAGAAAACCACTCTGCATCTCATTTGTTCAGGCTACCTCTTATCCTTGTCTCAGGTAATTGCAACAAATAGCTCCTTTTTAACCTCTTGCTAGGGAGCACATTTCCACACCTCGGGGGATGAATTAACACTTCCACGAAGCCCTTGCAGCCTGCCTAGGTCCCCTCGGATGTGCCAACACCACGCCTGGGCTGGCCAGGGATGAAAACCCTAACCACAGGTGGTTAGGACGAAACATTTCGGTGTTTCAGGGGGTCAGCAGGAGCCATTTACAGCAGGAGCCTTGCCGGCTTCGTCTGGAAGGCAAACCCGGGCGGTGTGAAAGCTGTATTAGCAGGCAGCAGCCAGGCTGGGGCAGCAGCAGTGGCCAACCTGCATCAGGGACACAGACCAGCACGGGGTCCTGGCAGCACCGCTGCCTCCAGGAACATCTCGAGATGTGGCCACCTCTACGTTCGCCCTCCCCAGCACCACCTCAGCTGGTGAAGCCCCTGGTTGCTGTGTCCCCGCAGAAAGGAGCAATTGTCCCCTGCCTCGGACCCCTCCTCCAGCAGCCTCCCCATCCCTGCCTCCAGCCGTCACACCGACACCAGTCTCCCAGCGGCCATCCATACTGGCAGCGGGACCACTGGGAGCTCCTGGGCACCATCCCAGCACCTTTGCCCTGCAGTGCGAGAAGCCAGCTCCTCCCTGCTCCTGCTCCAAAGGTGCACCATGTCCAGCCACCGGCCTGCAAGGGTCAGCCCCAGCCCAACACGCTGCGCTCCAGCATGGAGGTACCTTGTCCAGGGCCAGGAGGGACTTCACGCCGAAGCTCATGCACCCGATCAGTTCACTCTGTCTGCAGAGAGTCAGAGACCATCAGCACATGCTTGTTGAAACCTCCCCGCAGACCGCCTCCCCCATGCACATCCCTGCAGGGACCCCGCAGGTATCCCTGCCCACACCAGCAGCTGGGCAGTGCCCAGGACGTGCCCCTCTCCCCATGCTTTGAGCAAACGTGGTGTAACCTCACGGCTTGGCTGCAGCAGGGGCAGGGAGGAGCTGGGCAGCAGCATCCTGATCATCTCCAGCCTCCCTGCTGCTGGCAGCAGCCCAGCCAAGGAGGCAGAGGCAGCCTGCAGGGTGCCAGGCCCCTTGCCGCTGCACTTTCCTCCTCCCTGCATTGCCCCAGGAGGGAGGGAAGGTCCCTGGCCCAGTCTCCAGCTCCACTTGGCTTTACCCAGTTTGATGCTGGACCTGGTGATGGCCACCAAGCAGCCGCAATGTGGACAGAGAGTGCCGAGGGCAGGACTCCCTCTCCCCAGCCTGCACGTGCTGCACTGACGTCAGCGACAGTGCTCAAGGCCTGAGGCACCAGAGGAGCTCAAGTGGGTTGGCCAGAGCAGATGATGGGTTCACCATGGTGCCAGCCCTGTTTTAAAGAGTTCAAAATGCACCTTGGCAGCCCCATACCTGGAATTTCTCTCTCGGTTCCAGACTGTGACCAGGAGACGCTTCTGCTCATCCTCTTCTTGCACTGGGCTGTAACAAGCAGAGGGGACAGCCTGTGAGCACTGCTCTGCCCCAGAGCACTCAGCAAGGGCTGCCCTCATGTTCGTGGCACCCTCAGAGCCAGGTCTTCTCCTCTGCTCCCTGCACGGAGCACTGCAGCATCCCCCCAGGTGGCAATCTCCCCACATGAGCCACTGTTGCCCCAATTTAGTCATTCCTGGAAAAACAGCCACAAAGGGATGTGACCTCCTCCGGGCAGGTGCTGGGGACATTGCTCAGGTGGTTTAAGGAGAAAAAATGTGTCATGCAGAAAGACACACATCCACCATTGAAAAGCAAGTACAAGGAACAGTTCATGCTCTGAAATAACTGTTCTGACCCAGATTAAATGTTGCACTAGGACAGAGGACTGACAGACTGGTCCACTAGCAATAACAAGCTCTACCGAAACGTTACGTGTCATACAGCTCCTTTCCCATGCAGAAACATGCTTTAGCTATAGTAAATCCTTTTACCTTCTTCCTTCGTACCAGTGCCCATACTATTGCAGAGGTGTAAAGTCTAGGAAATGGAGTGTGTTTGCCCAAATCCTGCCCACCAAGAAAAGTCTGACCGTGCAGGAGTGCCACTGCCATGCTGTGTGCTGACAGCTTTATGAGCCTCCACAAAGCTCTGCCCAAAAGCTCAAGGCATTTCAGCTATAAAAAACAGCAGAATAACGTCTGTCACTCCTCATCTCAGCAGCAGACCTGCTCATGCATGATGCATGTTTATTACAGATCATAATGCAAAAGCAAACACAGCTTCTTGGCATCGCGAGGGTGCCCAGGACAGCAGCCACGTGGGTCCCCCACCGCTCAGTGGGAACAGAGCTGAGCAATGACCCGGGGCTGCCGCTGCCCCGTCATACTCACAAAAGAAAGTGCTCGTGGAAGATGGGATTTTTGCTGTCTGGCACAGTCTTCGTCTTCTGCCTGCATTTCCAGTCAGCATCTGGCACGATCGACATCTTTACGTAAGGAAACAAGCAGCACATCAGCCATCTCAAAGCAGGCACCCGGCACGCAGCTGGCAGCCCTGCCCCTATGGTGGCAGGAGATGGCACAGCCACTTCTACGGGTGGCTGAGTCTCACAGATCCAACTGAGCCCATGCTAACGGGTGGTTTAGATTACTCTACCCTATGTATGCCAAGCTATTGCACTACAAAACTCCTTAGAGTGCAAGGGAAAGAGAACAGCAGAAAATCAGGGGCAGATGTGAGTGGATCCTGCTGGCTGCTCTCCGACCCCAGATGCTCCATGCACTGTGTGCCCTGTGGTGGGAGCACCCTCACAGGAGAGCCCAGGGCCATGCAGTGCTGGCTATGCACTTCTCCCTCAGTCACCCAGCACGAGGCTCTTGCACCAAATGGCTAACACCGCCCTTACCATGGTGCACTCTGCTTTCCTTCTCTGCTGTGCCAATAAACCCCATGAGGTTGGGGAGAGGCCAGCCACCTCCTGGCACACAGCGGGTGCTCAGCCAGAGCAGGACAGAGAAGCCCAAGTAGGAAACAGAAGAGAAAGGCAGCCCAGAGCATGCTTGGGAGGAGCCAACCCCAAAATGCCAAGAGAGCACGAAGCACCCCGCACAGAGCCCCAGCAGAACCCACCTTCACGTAGGAGTTGCACGGCCGACACTCCTTCCCCAGCAGACCTTTTGCTTCCATGACTGGAAAGGAAACGAGGCAGTCAAGGCCCAAAGCACCAGGGAAGGCATCTCCCTGCACTGCAGCGCTCTGCTCTGCGGGGCTGAACCTGCCCCCACTGCCAGACCCCGCACACCTCCCCACAGCCCAGCCTCGCCAGGCACCCACAGACAGGCAGGCATTGTGCTGTATTTTTTCTTTAACACAGCCGTGCTCTGCTGGCATCTGTGGTGAGGATGGCAGCAGATTCAGTTCAGCATCCAGGTGGCAAGTTGTATTTCATTTGCCAGACCCCACACACCTCTGTGCTCCCTGCCCTGGAGCCAAACGCCCCATCAGGTTAAATACCAAGGGCTGCATCCTGAGGCAGCCATGCCAGCAGGGACTCAGCACCATCCTGCTGCCAACAGTGGGGAGCCCTGCCCTTCCCAGGCATGCAGCTGGAGGCAACATCTGAGCTGCAGAGCCCTGATAGCCCAGGACAGGCTACCAGGTGATGCTAAGCTCGCTCCTAATATCCTCAACAAGGCAATAGTGCCTTTGTCAGGGAGAGAGATGTGTTCCTAAGAAACATGGTAATCCGGGCAGAAAGCCCCATGCACAAGGGGAAAGGATTCTGCAAGGCCCTCTGGTGCCTTCTGAAGCAGTTTGCAAGGTTCCTCCAGGACAGGTTCCACTAGGAGCCTTCTGCTCCAGACAGACCTGCTTTGGGGTTAAATACATTGGGGTGGAGAATGAAGAATTAGGATGGATCACTCCACCGTCACCCACCTCCTCCTGCACACGCTGACTACCCTGAGCACCCAGTGCGTGCAGCAGGATTTCAGGTCCCAGGCCTTGGGCCACCCTTCTGCCTCTGCTCGACCATTTCTCAGCTCCAGGCCCCCACTTTGGGGGACGACATCCAAAATAAGACAGTGACTTGCATCGATGTTGAGGCTGTTCAGATGGAGGGATTTGGGGTGAAGCCTGTGCCAGAACTGGGTTGGTGGGAGCCATAAAACATTTTCCTGCTGTTGTTTCTTTACAAAGAAAGCTTTACAAAGCTTCTCTGCACAGCTGGAAAAGGGCAGCAAGTAGAGAAGAACAGGGGCTGAGCATGGCTCAGCTGGTCCTCATGGCCCCACCAGGCTCAAGCCATCCTCTGCCCCCATTTCATTACAGGCAGGAAGGGGTGAGGCTGGCCTTAAGGTGGGCTGTTGCCAATATTTTTGGGCAATGTTTTCGACCAATAAAAAGGACATTTCAGAGGAGACAAAACATTTCAGATTTGCTCTTCCAAATTATTATTTTTTTGTCTTTTAATCTCTTCATACAGAGCAAAACAAAACCTTTATATAATCAGAACACAAAACACACTGTGGTCACCTGGAAATTAAATTTCCAGAAATTTTGGTTTGGCCACTAAACCAAAGAACTGCTGTGCTGTGGAGCTGTTCCCAACAGGCACCACGAATCCCCCAGGTCTGAAAGAGCTTGAAGGCAAGGCACGGTAGTGCTGACCCCATCGCTAATCCCCCATGGCTCTGGGACCACCTCCCCATGCACCCTAGGGTGACACTCACCGTGCAGCACTAGGATCCGGCCCCGCAGCTCGATGGACAGCTTCAGCTGGCCTGGAAGAAGGAGAGGGGAGACAGTGAGGGAGGCAGAGCTCACACCAGTGCTCAGCAGCATGGGGACTTCACAGCCCCAAGGCTTGTGCAGGGCCAAAGCCATCCTGCTCTGCCCTGGGCACAAGGCGTTTCTCAGGGAGCCAGGGGAAAGAGGTGAGAACATCTGCTACCAAAAACTTATGCCTTCAGATGCAAAAACCATTCTAACAAAAACTGAATACCTTTTTCTCAGCACACAGTAAACTACTAGCATCTGGTACAAGCCCATGGCAGAAAGGAAGGGAGAGCATCAAGGTGAATAGTTGATTTAGCAGAGGGTGAGTTTAGCCTTGCCAATGGATGCCATGTGCTCGAATTCTCCCCCTGCCTGCATTCAGCTTCCCCTGCGCCTCTGTCCTGAGCTTCTGTGCGGGCACGGGGCTGTCACCTCCACAGAGGTGACAGTGGGCCAAGCTGCAGATGGCCTGGATGAAGGCCAAGGACAACCAGTGCCTTTGGTGGCAGGAAGATGCCTGCACAGGGTCAGCCAAGGCACTAACCCGGTCTCATGCCTCCGCTGCTGCGGGACCGTGCTCCTCACACACCTCCCCCCACTTGCCCTGCTGCACGCCTCACCCGGCTGGTGCAGGGGAAATGGAGAAGCTTTAAAAGCCCTTCAGTGGCTGTCACATCCAGTAACAGCTCATTATCACGGGTACTGTTGAGCAGAGAGGATGTGGTGACAAGGGCCAGCACAACACAGCTTGCAGCACAAGCCCAGCCGCCAGGCAGCAAAGCATGGGGAGGGCACCCACCCCGCAGCCTCCCCACGGGGCTGCATTCCCTGGGGATCCCAGCCAGCTGGGGCTGGTAGCAGACAGGTAATCTCCTAAAACCAGGAGTCAATGCCTGCTTTAATCTAGGATTAAACAAGAATGATTTCGGACGTGTTTTGACACTGAATAGTTGTCAGGAGGCCAACAAGGCCAGCAGCTGCCAACCCCAGGCCAAGCAGCACCGCACCGTCCTGCAGCCCAGGGCTTTTGATCAGGGAGGTCGGGTCGGGGAGAGCCTCGAGGAGCTACAAGAACACAATGTGACTTTGCAGCAGGACTGGACGGAGATCCCCCTGGCCTCAATGCCCTGGCTCGGCCGCAAACCCCTGGCCAGGTTGTGGGCCCGGTGCCTGTCATCACCATGAGCAGAGTGAGGAGCGGCCAAGAGACCACAGGCAGGACGGCTCCAGCAGCCTGGGGGTGAGACGTGACCACCACAACGCCAAAGCCACAGGTGTGCTTTCCAGGTCCAACGCAGTTTCTAAAAAGCTGACCCTGGGCTCTGAGGGTCTGCACCAGGAGCAGAATCGGACTGACCAAAAGGTGGAAGTTAGGGAGCAAACCAGGGAGATGGCACCAGCTGGACCATCGGGACCTACCCAACCTGCTAAAACCACTGCAGCTGGGACCGAGTCTGTGGCAGGAATCACACAGCAGTGCCTGATGCTGTGCAGAGGAGTGGGGAGAGCAAGCAGGGGCCAAACCAGACACCACCAAGCACCTCTGGCCATGGATGACAAAAAGAAGGAAGTTTTACACTGCATTTCTGCAGGGCTTTGAGACCAGAGCAGGGAGGAGATGGTGCTTCCAACCCACCAGCAAGAAACAGGGCCAAGTGAGACACATAGCACACAGCGG
The DNA here is from genome assembly GCF_047663525.1 of Anas platyrhynchos. NCBI lineage: Eukaryota > Metazoa > Chordata > Aves > Anseriformes > Anatidae > Anas > Anas platyrhynchos. The sequence goes on from NC_092604.1 coordinate 4,178,840, forward strand.
CCCTCCTCCCTCCTGTGGGACTGCCTCCCTTCTCCCTTGGGGGGGAGCAGCAGGTCGGAGCCCAGGATAAAAATGCAAAGGGGGTTGGCAGGGCTGAGGCCAGGGCAGCCATGCCTGCCCTTGGTGGTAGCAGGCCAAGGGTGCAGATCTTGGTGAGGGCAGAGGGAGAGCACTTCTGAGAGCACTTCTGAGAGCACTTCTGCCCCCCTGCAGGTGGAGAAATAAACCAGAAGAGAGCTCAAAGTCTGTCAGGGACAGGGACAGCTGAAACCTAACTGCAAAGGCTGGAGGACCCTGGCTGACCTCTGAATCCAGAAAGCCTTCTGCAGAGTCACAAGGACCAGACGGGAGGATTGTTTCTTAAGAACAAACCAACAAAGGAGAACCCCAAATACACCTTTGGCTGGCATCAAAGTCACCACCTGCAAGCACAGCATCCATACCTGGAGAACACACTGCTACAGCCTGCTCTGCATGCAGGTGATGGCCCTACAGCAGAGCTGAGAATAAAACCCAGCTCTTTCACGGCTGTAAACCCAACCTGCAGTTCCTGCTGCCTTTCACAACACCCATGCCAGATCCCCAAGCTCCCGCTTCTTATCTGGAGCTGCAATTTGTGATTTTTGGCACTGCCTGGACCTGTCCGCAGGCAGCTGATTCCCAGCATTGAACAGCCAAGCGGTCACAGCCCCAGTGCCTGGGAGGGCCACGCACGCAACCCCCCCCCCCCCTCCCTGGCTGAGCAAGAGCTCGGGTCTGCTGGCAGCAGCTCTGCTCTGCCAGCTCACCCCTACACATCCTTACTCCCATGCACCATCAACTCTGCATCAGCCCTGAAGCCTGCCCACAGCACCCAGACTGGCACAAAGGCTCAGCTGGTGGCGCTTTCCAGGGTCTAGGCAAAACACTGCTGGTGTTGGAGCAGGCTCTGAAACCCGAGCAGCTTCTGAAAGGGCTCCAAGGGAGCTGCTGCCCACCACCATACCAGCCTGGGTATAAGGTGCAGATTTTGGGGGTGATGCAGGGTCTGACATCTGTGTAATTGCTCTGGACCAACCCAAAACTAAACATTCTCAAACACTGCTGGAGAATCAAACAGATGGAAAATATCTCTGGTGCAACATCTTATTTAGCCCAAAGCAAAACAGCCCAGATACATTTCTTTTTCCTGGCATACAAAACAAACAAACAAACAAACAAAAACACAAAACTAACTTGCAAACATCATTTGCACACATCTAGACATCATTTCAACTTAAAAAAAAAAAAAAGTTTTGTAAAAGACGCACTGAAGGAGTGCATTTACTGGGGTGGGGATAGCTTATGCGATTGTTTAACCTGAAACAATTAACAGAACTTGTACCTCATTTTTCACTCAATAAAAGAATGTTAACAGAAAATTTTCAAATCTCTCTCCAGATCATGTGTGCGTACGTGTTTGAGAGTGCATACCTATGTGTATGCCTGTGTACATGTGCAAGTGAAAGCAAGGCGAGAAAGTAAAGACAGGACACAGACCTCCCCAGGTAGGGTAAATCAGGACAGTTCTGTCTAATACCAGTTTATGACACTGAGGATATTGCCCCAGTTTCATGCCACCTGAGCCACCCCAGCCTTTTAAGACTTTAACTCTTCTGCTATCTCCAAATCTCCAGCGCGGTGGGAACCATCTCGCTGTTCCTCTATTAGCATTTAACAACCACTGCAGCGCAAAAGCAGAGCGCTCTGCCTAACCAAGCATGACAAGGAGTCAGGCCAGTAATGAATAAGCCCTGGGGAGGAGAAAGGAAGCTTTTGTGCTGGGTAATTCGGGGGGAGGAAGCTCCTATGCCCAGCCCTGGCCTGAGAGTGGCTGGGGCTGCTCAGCTCCGGGGGCAGTCCCCAGGGCCATGGAACAAGGGATTGGGTCTGATGGGACCGAGGCCTCAGGCTCAAGTGCACAGCTGCTGCTGCTCCTTCTGGTTTTAGCTGTGCAGGGGCCGTTCCTGTGGTCCCTCTGTTGCTGGTGACACCAGCACCAAATAGAAGAGAGCAGGGAGAAAATGAGCAGGTTTGCCTTCACCAGAAGTACCAAAAATTGGCCCGCAGTAGGACAGGATGTGGGACTATCAGTGGGAAAGGTCCTCTCCTTCCCATGAGGGGCAGGAAACATTTCTCTCAATGCCTTTGCTACCAAGCATCTCTAAAGCCACAAAGGGCAAATCACACACTCCACGCACATGCCCCAGCCAGCCTGCCTTACCCCAAGGGTGTCACAGCCCACTCACGCAGGGGAAGCACTCCTGGGTTTGCAGCAATTCTGGTGGTTCTATGGGGCCAGGATGGGAGAGCAAAGCTGCTGTTGAAGAAGCCAGTCCAGCCTGAGCTGGTGGAGGGGATTTGCTGCACCAACTCGTGCACTTGGACAGACCGGCCTCGTGGCAGCAGTCACATTTTCTGGGATGCACAGAGCAGTAACCTTCCTCCAGGACTGGGTAGGCAGAAACACAACCCCTGTCTAGGCAAGCTCTTAGACTGCATTTCCACCACTCACCAAAAGGAAAAGGTCAGAAAAAGATTTTCCCCTGGTTTACCTTTTTCAGTACACCCCGAAGATGAGCCAAGGGAAACAGTTTTAGCAAGGGGGCCCAGCACGGCTCACCCAAGTCACCTGGATCAATAAGGTTAATATAAATAAAAATAGGTGCAGTGAAAAGCCAGAGGAAGGGGAAAGAGCAGGCAGCTCAGCCCACATCAGGACGCACACGCAGCTCCTGGCTGCACACCCCATCACAGGGAGCGGGGCTCAGCCAGGCTCGCAGCACCGCTGCTAAGAGGGCACCCAGCATCCGTCCTTCTGGCCCCCAGGAGCTGGGAAAGAGACAATTGAAGCTGAAGAACAAAGCTGGCACAAGGAGAAGGATAAAGCAGGTAGGAACAAGCAGAGCTGGTAACTGAACAAGTTCCCAACCGTGAGAGAAGTTTGCTGCACTAAAGGAGGGCACACGTTAATGGCATCTGTCTGGAGCAGATTCAGCAGGAGGGAAAATCTCATCCTTGCTGATCATCTCTGGTGAATGGAAAAATGAGGTTTCTGCTCCTTAAAGTAGTTTTCTGGTTTCATTGAGGGAAAATGCAGTTGTTGCCTAGGCCAGGACAGATGAGAACCACAGGACACGTGCAGGGTGCTCCTACCCAAAAGGGGGCATTCTCAGTGTCTGTGCGGGAGGTCCCCATGGGCACAAGGCAGAGTACCCCAATGCCTCAGGGCCTGGAACCAGCCCTTTTGAAGTGACCTCAGTGACCCACACAGTGGGGCTGCGCTGGCCCTGCCGTGCCTGGGTGCTGCTGCTTGCAGCACGTCTCGCCACACCTGGTCAGCCTGCAACGGGAGCTGTGGCTGCAAAGACGATGATTGGGCCCAGCTCAGTTACAGGTGCAAAAAGCACCACAAAACTCACAACATTGGGCATGGATAAAGTCTTTGGCTCAAAAACAAGAGGATTTCAGCTTCCATGCTGTCCTGAGCCGTTTGATGCATAAAAGCCAAAAGGGGAAGGAGCAGCAGCCCTGGCTGCCCAAGGGATGCCCTGCTCCTCTCGCGTAATCTTCCCCACGATCCCATGGCCTCTTTCATGTGACTGCCTGCACCGCTCATCTACAAAAACAAGCAGAAGCTCTGAAAGAAAACCTCTGCTTTAGAAGGTTGTGTAGGGCAACCAGCTTCCTTCTCAGACAAGCTGCCACACACCACGAGCAAAGGCCGTGACACCTGCTGCCACGGTCACCCGCTCAGGGTGGCTGTACAGGGCTCGCAGCCACAGAGCCCACCGCAGCCCACGGGCTTCTTCAAGCCCATGCAGCAGCACCAGGACGGCCACAGAAACATCCACACACAGCAAGGAAGGAAATAGGGGCTCTGTGGCAGCTCTGGCCGGCCCCACATAGCAATTCCAGCTTAGCAAAGCCGACCCGAGTACTCAGCACCTGCTCGGTGGCTGCAGCCTGGCTTCAGGGCGCTGCCCGCCATGCCTGCTTGATCGAGCCACGCATTATTGCAGCTCAGCGAGGCAGAAGTGAGCGGGCTGCTCAGCGTTAACGCCTTCAGGGAGCAGCGCCTGCCATTCCTACAGCCACGGGGGCTTCAGCCATGGGCTGCTGCGGCTCCCCATGCCGTGCCACCCAGGGTCACGGCCACAGCCCCCCAGCATCGCATGCACCCCCGGCACCACGAGTGCCCCGGGGGCTCTCCGCTTACCAAAGGTGCTGAGGTAGAAGGAAGCTCCCAGCGGTTCAGCCCGGCGGGTGCAGAGCGAGACCCTGCGGACATTGCCGGGCTCCATGGCAGGACACCTCTAATTAGCCAGCGGTTGGAGCCCCCCCGCCTCGCCTGGGAAAGCCGTGCGGCCGTTTCAGCCAGGAGGGCCAGGCGGGCGTGCAGCCGGGTTTCCAAAGGACGCGGTCCAACCGCCGGGCGTTTGAGTGGCGCGGTTCCCATTGGCCCCGCGGATTTGAATGGAGACCGCACCTGGGTGAGCAAACAGGCCCCAGCCCCAGCGCTGGGCTGCGGGCAGCCTCTGCTCTCCCCGGCCAGCCATGGCCCACACGCTGAGAACAAACTGCTGGGAAAAGGGAAAACCTTGCAGCATTTCTTCTCCCGCTCGCCGTGCCGGGCTGTAATTCTGCTGGTTGCCATCGGGCTGGCGAGCGTGAGCTCAGGACAGCGGCATGCACAGCTCCCCGGGGAAATTTCTGCAGGCAAGGAAGGGGTGCAGGAGAATTCACCTCTGGGGGGTTAACCAGGGAGGGAAGGGGCTGCAGGGCAGGGGTTATGTGCGTGGCTCTCATGTCACAGGGAGAGATGCACACAGCCCTGCAGGGGACTGGTCTGCAGACCCCAGAGCAGCCCTTCCCAGCCCCTGCGGGCTGGCAATGCACCCACCAGTTGCAGACACTGTGCCACTGCTTACTGGGAGGCACCCAGAGGTGGGCACAAGCTCTGCAGTGTGCGGAGAAAAGGTGGAGGTGGTTTCTCTGAGCAAAACCTCTCCCTGGTGCCCGGGCTGGCCCAGAGCTCTCTGCTTCCCACCCACAGCTCCACGCAGCCCTGCTCCCACGGTGCAGGACCCACAGTGGGGGGCAATCTCCAGCAGTCCAGACACCGTCTGCTGCACTGTCCGGGGCACTGGACACACGCACCCTGCCCTCCTCCCCACACTCCCAGCCAGCACTCACACCCCCATCACTTACCTTTCCCTTTCACCCGTGCGTGGCTGATCTTCCTCCTGCCCCTTGACGGCCCCCTCTGCCTCCGTGGGGAGGATGGTGCAGCCCCACGTCGCCCCTCCAGCAGTGCTGCCACGTGCTCTGGCCCCAGCATCCAGGGGCTCTGCCCCGTCCCTGCCAGAGAAAAGAGGAGATGGGAATAGGTAGGGCCAGGACATGGAGCAGGGACACAGGGGACATCAGAGCTCTGCAGTACCCCTTGTTTTAGCAGCCACAAGGGTGTGCCTGCCTTGCCCCCAGCCTTCTCCAGGACACCACGCTGCCAGGTCAGTGCCGAGCTTCCCCTGGCCAGCTCCTGCCCTGGCAGCACTGCCCCTCTCCCACACCATCACCCCCTGCCCAGGAAGGATGGAGAGGAGAGACAGCGATATGCCACAGCCACCAGAGCAGAGCTCAGAGGGAATCTTCAGAGGGAGCTTCAGCCATCACCATGCCATGCACCAAGTGCATCCCGGAGGCTTTGGTCAATGCCAAAGCCTCTTTGGCCAATTTGGTCAATTGTTACCTTCAATTATATTTTAAACAGGCTACTGGCCCCATCAGTCTTTATTAGCACCGCTGGCACCCCGCAAGCAGGCGGAGACGCTGTGAGCACAGCAGGACACACGGCGCCTAGTGCACAGCACGATGCCTTCTAGGCCCCCAAATGCCCCCAGCTGCATGTTCACAGATGTGCCCTCAGCACAGCATCCTGGCACGGGGAAGTAGTCGAATTGGAAAGGCTGCTTGCTTGCTAGGAAAGCTTTCCCCTCAAAGTTTGGCATTCTCTGGCAGGGGTGCTGGGCAGGTCCAGCTGGATTTACACCAGTAAAACTGTCTGAAACTGCAGGAAAAGCAACAGAAGGAACAGAGTGAGCAAAGGAGGAAAGAAGGGAGGGATGCTCGCTGGACAGCCCAATTTATCATTGCCGACAGACACCTATTGTACCACTGCCATAAATCACAGCCCCTTTGGACATTAGGAGGAGACAGATAACTGCCTGGAGTCTCCAAAGGCCTCACACAAAGCTCAGCCCCGTTTGGGCTGCCTGCCCCCCGCAGCGCTCAGCCCAAACCTTGGCAATCTGCATGGGCCTTGAGAAGGCGCCTGGCCGAGCAGCCAGCTAGTGCCGTCCACCACTTTACTGGCCTAAAATATTTAGAGCCTGCAAGGTCCTGGACTTTCTGCGGGCAGCTCCCACGCAGAGCTCCTGCCCCACAGCAGGAGGGGGCCAGGTGCCTCCTTATCCCTTCTGCATGCAGCAGCATGAGCCACAAGAGTCCACACGGGCTGCGTGGGAGCCACTGACCTGCTCAGGGATCCACATCCATCCCCTCTGACAGAGGAAGAGGCACCAGGCACCATCCACAGATCTGCTGGCATGGCACAGCACAGCACGGCACAGCACGGCACCTGAGCAGCCCTCCTGCTGCCCAGCCTCGCTACAGCAATGCCTGGGAGCCCAGCAGGCTCCAGATCTGTCCCCTGCCCCCTCCACAGGGACCCAGATATTAGAGTGGGATGAAGAAGAGGACCCTAAAAAGATGTGTTTTGTTCGTTAGTTGCTGCCCTACTTAAGAGGATGCACAAGCAGCAGAGATTATTCCAGCGAGCAGAAACCCCATGGGACAGGCAGAGCCACAGCACCAGGAGCTCCCACATCCTCCGTGGTTTCTCTGCAGCTCCCACACACCTGTCCTGTCCCACCACACTGCAGGATGTGAGCACAGAGGAAGCCAGATCCCTGTTTCCCAGTGAGGTTGATGCTGTCAGACATGAGGGGAGCAGGAGGTGCAGCCCGGTGACACAGGTCCGGGCCATGCAGCCTGGGCCACCAACTTAACTCCTTTGGCCACCTGGAGGCCCCACAGCTCCCTGTGATACCTGCAGCCTCTGGAGCTCCCCAGTCCTTCAGGACCCTGTGACTTGGGGACACGTGGTGGAGCTGGCACTGTTGGCTCCTGCCTCTCCTACAGGCACCCGAAGCACCGAGCTCGGACCTGGGCCAGGTCTGGTGAAGCACAGTGGATGCAGGTGGAGAAAGGCCTGACCCAGCTCTTGGGGCTCAGTGATAAAAGCATCTCTGCCCTAACAAGTACCTGGATTCCCACATCTGGCATGGCTGCTTTGTGTGGGCAGGGATTAAAACAGACAAGCTGGGGGGATGAACCCCTTCAGTCCTCACAGGCACCGCCTGGGAGAGGAACCAAGTCAGATGTCTCGATGCTACGGAGCATTACAGGAGCTCTCCCTTCCTCCCCACAGGGAGGGTCCGGGGATTCCTCATCATCCCAGCCCCAGGGGGTGCAGACAGACCTCACGACGGCTCAAAGACCCTTTCTTACAGCTCTAACAGCAAGGCTGCAGATGGAGGTCCCCAGAAGACAGCCTCCCAGTGGGGAAACAAGCAAGGGATCCACTGCACAGCTCCAGCAATCTCCCTGAATCTCTGTTAACACAAGCAGAGTGTGCACCAGCCCCAGCTTTGCCCTGTCCTTGCCTACTTCACATCCCCACGGCAGCACCAAGACCACAGTTTGCTTTGCTCCTCTCCAGCACCACCAAGCCTGCAGGAATCCCTGGCACACCGCCACACACAGCTGGAGGTGTCTCACCGGGCCATCCTGTCTCCTAGGAGCTCCCCAGGCTCACACAAAGTCTCCCCTCTCCCTGTATTTATTGCAAAATGCTGTTAAAAGGCCAAAGGAAAGACAAACAGGACAGTAAAAAATAAATGCAGTTTCTCTAAAGCAGCCAGTCTCACAGATCTGGGTAAAAGAATCCCATTACAGAGATTTTTTTCCCATCCAAACAAAATAACAGAAGAGGTGAAGAGTCCCTCTGGGACTCTGAGGGTTCAAAGCCATAGGGGCTCCACAAATCCAAAGGGATTGGGGTTCATCAGCTGCAAAAATCAGTCCTAATTCTCAAACCCAGCAGGCACAAGCCCGCTCCATCCTGCAGCGCAAGGCACTAACAGAAAGCCCCACGGTCTGCCACTGGCAAACACAGTCCCACAAGGAGCTGGGCATCTCCGACACCCCACCAAGGGCCTGCAGGAGATACGGTCCCTCATCTCCTCCAAGCACCAGGATTTGGTTCGGCAGCAATAACCAGGCACCTGCACAGACGCAATGCACACTTCACAGCGGGCAGAGCAGCACAGTGCACTCAGCAGAGGAACCTCCCGAGCACTCACTTGCCAGCAGCGGCGCTCCCAGCTGCTCCATCGCTCCCACGCAGGACGGTCCCTCACTGCAGCAATGTCCAAGCACCAGCACCCTGTGCTCACACTGTGATTTAGCTGCCACAAGCCTTTGACCTTGGCACTGCTGAAAAGGAGGGGGAAAAAACAGCGTAGAAATGTCCAACGGGAGAAGAACTTGTGACTTAGAAGTCACAAATTAAGTTGCATGCCAGGAAGAGACAGCAGAGACGTGCCCTGCTCTTTGCAGGCTCCCAACAGCGAGTTACTGACTCTTTCTAACTTCCCTCTTAACATTCAAACCCCTGGAGACTGACCTTAACCTGCATTTCTATTACAGTCCCCAGCAAACTGCACATTCAGCTGGTTGGCTTGGGAGTTAATGACTTTCTTTTAAAATTTAACACAGTTCTCCATCACAAACTTCAGTTTGTCGGCACTAGGATCTGCCTTTGGCTGGATATTCAAATCCAAACATGCTCAGACAGTTATGCCAGGCAAAACGGTGCCACACGCACACAGAAAACTTACAAGGTTAAATCTGGCTTTGAAACTACACAAACTAAATCAGGCTGGGAAAATTACCTGCCTTCCCAGACAACAAGAGGGTTTTTAGGAACAGAAAGGCTATTTCTGGGTAATCCTGCTGGGATTGCCAAAGTCTGCCATACCGAGCAGACACAAAACTTCAGCACTTTCCCAGCAGTGGAACTGCTGCAACCCTCTCTTCTCTGGGGTCTGCAGCACACTTCAAGTCCAGGGCATAGCAGGGGTTCCCCGACACCCTCTCTGCAGCAAGCACAGCAGTCTTTCCCTGAAAAATGCCAGTGAGGAACCAGTAGAGCCACAGACTGGCTGATTTTCCAATCTGGGACCAAGAGACAGGTTTCCCCTGCTGCAAGGGTGTCTTTAGAAACACCTCACCATCTCTGTTCATGTTCTGGAGCCTGCATGTCCCACTGGAGCCCAAATCTGTGAGCCAGCCACAGCACCAGCACTGCATCCCCACATGGTCCTTGCTGCTGCATTTGCCAAACTGCTGCCCTGTCTGCTCACACTGTAGGCAGGATGGACTCGAGGCTCCATGCTCCTGCAAAACTGCACCTCCCAGCAGGATGCAAATGTTGCACTAGGGATTAAACTTAATGCTCAAAGCTAGCGTACAGCTACAGCATGAGACGCTTCTACAGGTGTGTTTTTCTGAGCCAATTCTGAGCCTGCAGTGTTGCTGTGGATTACTGGATTTAGACAAATGCTAAGTACTAAGCTGTTGCTCATTCAGTTTAATGCAGTAAAAATTATACGATTGACCTGTCTTTAAAATATTTCTCATAAAAGATAAGTTTTAAACTAGTAAAAGTTCCTTGAGAATTGTGTTTTTTTGTGGTCACATGGACCAAAGCAACTAAGTTATTGTCAAATCAAGAAGCTATTGTCCATCTCCTGAGCTGAACTGTGTGCAGAGCCCGACGCTGTGCTCACATTCAGTGGCTGAGCTCCTCTGCCAGCTGCTGGGCACCGGGCACCTGGGCTCTGCTTCCTGCCCAGGGTCTGGCACTATCCAACCCCTCAGTGAGCCAGCTTAGCTCACTGATACAGCAGAAAATGACCTCTTCGTGGCCTGCAAACCAAGCCCTAAGAATGAAGGCGTGTGGTACTGCCAGGCAGGTCCAACAGCTTACTGTCACCAAAACCCATCCCATTTGGGTGGTGGCATACCATTAGTTCAGCCTTAACGTGGCCACCTTAAGCAACCTCTGTAGATTCATTTGCCTTCTGGATCAATTAGCAGAGCAGAGCCTGATTATTACATACCTCGCTTCGTGACAGCTCTGTTCTCTGTAGTCAGCAAGGGGCTCTTCCTTCCCCGAAGCTGAAAACATTCACTTTTCCAATGCTATTAAAGAGCATGAGGTTCATCTGTCTAGGTGAGATAATGTCTGACCCTGCTGCAGAGTTCAGGCCTGGAAAAATAGGTCTTTCTGAGCTGCAGAACAAACAGAAGCAAGATTCATGGCGAAACAAATGCAAGCAAACAGTATGAAAGGCAAATCAGAGGTTACCCTACAGGTTTCCTCTTCAAAAGCAAAGTAAATTAACTTTCCAAACTGAATTAACAAAGTTACCATTAATGTAATAATTGGTACATGCAGCTGAAAATAGCTCCTTAACCTGTACACGTAATTTGTCCAAATATCTTTCTTCGGTCAGATAGGAACAGCTATTCAATCAGCAGAATTTCAGGCTGGTCATTTTTCAAAGTCAAAACCACTGAATTGGCTTATGGTAAAAGAGGATCCCAGAATGATATCTCAGGGCTGAAAGAACTGGATTTGAGAACCTTAAACAGAGGTGATCTACCCTTACGAGACCTGGGGTTGGAAGAGAAGCGTGCAAGGGGCACCTACGTGCTAGCACACTGGGAACTGGACTCCTGTGCAGTGGCTATTTTTTCTGTAGGAAATGGAGAAAAAGGAATGATGCCAGACATTGGAATCAAATTTCAGGACTGTTATACTTGGCAATTTGGAAGATTTAAAAAATAAAATAATAATGATAAACTTATTTGCCTTCAAAAACAAAAACAAAACAAAAAAAATAAAAAAAAAAAAAGAGCAGCCAGGGACAGTCTCTAAGATAAGACAAATTTAAACTAGAAGCTAGTAAAAACAAACGCTTGTAACAATATCCCATTAGCTCATACAACTGAAGTCACTCAGATCTGAGCTCTGTGCCTGCCTTCAGTTTTGTGAACATTTGATCTCCTCTTTGTTACAAGCACTGACAGAGGCAGTAAGACATGGGCTCAGCTCTGGCCTTGAGCACTTCACAGTCCCTTCTGACTTGTGTCCAACGACAACTTGCTAGGAATAGCAACCTTGGGTTTGTATCATTGAGGGGAAGGGGTGTGAATTGGTTCACAAGCCTACAGGGGTAGGAATACACTTGATAATTTGCAAGCTTAGGGACTAACAGAGCTTTACTTACACTGATCTTGCAGCCTGAGAGCAACCCTGGCAGAACCAGCAGGGCTGTGCTCAGTGCACAGAGCGAAGGTTGCATGGATCGGAGCTTTAGCAGGTATGTGAACCACTTTACAGCATATTTCCTCCCCAATTTTGAGGAGGGGAAAAGGTTAAACTAGACGTAATTTGAGTCAGTGACAGCCTCAATATTAGAGGACCTGCATTTCTTGCATCACATCTATCATAGCAGGGCTGCAACAATAATGGAAAGGATGTATTTGTTCCACAGTAACTACTCGACATGACAATAACCTGTAATTTTTTTTTATAATCATTTATTTGGTCATGATGATACTGAAGGTTCATTTTCACAGAAGTTAAGCAAGATTCAAAAAAATCTATAGTAATGGTGTGTTCCTTACAGAACAGAAGGTACTCAGTAAGCTGTGTCCACTGCAGCAGAAACATAGATGTAATATTTCTGTGAAATTCTGAGAAAAACAATCAGGCTACCACCACCCAACGTTAGTATTTTCTTCTGAGCTTTTTAGAAGAGATGGTGCAGCAGAGGTGGAAAGAGCTCTGTGACATTTGGAACATCTGCTCTATCTCCTTGAAGACTGGCTCAGGGAGATGTTCACAAGTTCTGGTGATAGAAATTAATCTGAGAAAAGTAAAGCAAATGTAAGATGAGCACTGAGGACCCTATGGTTAAAGACTGTGCCACAGCAGCTCCGTTGGTGTACTGACTCCATTTATACAGTAGCCAGCATTTCCAGCTAAGCAAACGAGAATTCACCTGATAGCAACTGTAATTTTTCTTTATGCAGACCACACTCCTGGGCCTACGTGATAAAAATGCAAGAAATTGTGATCTCAGCCCTTCCAAGAGCATGAAGGTTACCGCAGCCACAACAGCCAGGCTCCTGCGCACAGTGCTACCTTGAGAAATTATAGAAGGCAAGCACAGCAATTCCTTCTTCTTGATTATCTGTCAGTGGTGATCCAATTCTTGAGGACAGCCAGAAGAAAACCCTTTAAGGACAGAACCACAAGATTTGTATAATACCGATGAATCACTTGGTTAAATGGGAGATCACACCTACAGGCAATCACTGGAACAGTGGTGATCAATGAGTTCGTAAAGCAAGTTCCTGGTAGTCTGATATACAAACCTCATTTACAAAGACCTAACCAAAGCAAGTTGCTGAGGTTCTCATGTAGAAATAAATCATTAATGAATGAGGTTTTATGTATGTAAATAAGGAGAAAAAAAAATGTTGAAAATTGAGTGCCTAAACTTCACAACAAGTCATTGAAATCACCTGCCAAGAAAAGCAATAAATGATCTTCTCCTTGAGGTCAGGAGTCAAGTTTACCTTACCAAAGAGATTCTTTATTTGAACAAGCTACTGAGATAAATTCTGGTGAAGACACCTGCTATATAGGTCAGACTGGGCAACCTGACGATCACTTCCATCTTAAAAAAATAAACTAAAATAATGTGTGAGAAGTGTTCAACTCAACCAACTATCTCATGTGAAAAACAAGAACTGCCTTCACTTCACAAGGATTCCAAATTAGTTTTTTCCAAGAGTAAGAATGCTCTTTTCCTTCCTTCAGTGAAATTAAGAATTTAACCATAACTTTATTTTCTCTTTAAGGCTGTAAAACCTGAATCAGTTTCCTAAACAGATCTAAGCACGTTCCTCTCCAATTCTCTTTAGTGTATCCCAGCACTGCGGATATTTTCAAGTAACCACGCCACAAATAGCTTCATCCCACGAGCTCACATCTGCAGGCATCATCTTTGCAACCACCCCCGAAGGGAGAACAGGAAGATGGTATCATCAGTGTCAACAGTCTGCAGAACAGAAAATTTGTGCAAATTAATTTGGCAGGAAATATAAATAAATAAATAAATAGGATATATACAGTGTAAAATAAAGTTAACAGCACAAAACTGTAGAGAATCAGAGTGCGGGTTCTCCTCAGGTATACCCATCCTAGGCCACCACAGGCTGACAAGCTGGCATCACATCCCACAGCTCCAGAGGTTTTATACTCAAATACCTTTTCTGGTCTCATCATGTATAAAACATATAAACCACGACTTGCAGTATTAAGTTTCATTTACAGCTTACAGTGAGGCACACATACTCTTGTTTTTAGTGACCATTGCATCCAAGAAAGAGGGTCCATCATAACCAGCCTTGCTCAGAGTGGAGGACCCTTGGGCCGTGCCCCTGGCTGTAGGCCAGCATCATCTCCGTTTTAACTCCAGCCTGGCCCCTCCGCCACACAATAACACAACTCTGCCTTGCTTTGTTCTTAAATTAGGCATATAGGAAACAACCTCGCCCTCTGGCAAAACAGAAAACAAACCAAGCTTCTGATGACTCTTCTAACAACAGCAAGCCGACAGCCTGTCCAAGGCCGGCACTAGCCCCGTCTGTTACAGTTACAAACGGAGCGGTTCAATCAGTTGTTATTTCATTAAAAAGTAATGCACCACCTGCTGCAGCATCTCACCTCCGAGAGCCACAAAGTAACCGTAGAGTTAACAGCAGAACAAAGCGTGCTGGAAATGAGACTCGAGAGACGTGATTTGAATGTACAGCGAGAGCCTTTTATTAATTCAATCACTATAAGTGGAAAAGCAATCAAGCTGTCACGCACACAAGCCTTCCTTCGGGTCTGACCTCTGTGTGCTCCGAATGCCAGGCGCTGTCCCCAGCGTGCTGTTACACGTAACGCAAGCTATAACCTTTACCTATAAACTCGTCTCACGAATGCCCATAAAAAAGCCTCATTACTGCCCCTGCCACAGGAACGTGCGGGATTTCTGGGGAAAAAGGGCTGCACCGCCAGGTACCGCTCCCAGCTCCAAGCAGCGCCCCAACACAGCACGGTGCCACCACTGACCTACTGCCCCCTCGCACTGTGAGTTCATTTAAGGTTGGATGTTAGGAAGAGCTTCTTTACTGAAAGTTGTTGTGAGGCATTGGAACAGGCTGCCCAGGGAGGTGGTGGAGTCACCATCCCTGGAAGTCTTCAAAAGACGTTTAGATGTAGAGCTTAGGGATATGGTTTAGTGGGGACTGTTAGTGTTAGGTCAGAGGTTGGACTCGATGATCTTGAGGTCTCTTCCAACCTAGAAATTCTGTGATTCTGTGATTCTGTAATCACCTCATAAGGTTATCAAAAGAGAGAAAAACTCGTGAAATTAACAGCATGGAAGCTGAGGCACCACAGTTATGGGGCGGAGGTGGCGGGCGGCACGGCCTGGCTGCAGACCCCCCAGCCCCATCGGGCCGGGCTCCCCCCAGCTCCCTCCATTCCCTCACGGCCCCCTCAGTCCCCTCCCGCCCCTCCCCTCCGGCGCCTCCTCGTCGCCAGGCAACGGCGGGCGCGGGGCAGGACGGGACGGGAAGGGCGGGGCGCGGGGCACGCCGGGACGGGGCGGAGGTGAGCGGCAGCGCGGGGCCGGCACCGGGAGCGGGACCGGGCCTGGGTCGGGCTGGGGTCGGCTCGGCCCGGGCCGTGCCGCGCCCCCCGCCCCGTGACGCCGTCCTTGCCTTGCAGGGGGTCCCAGGATGGCGGAGAGACCGGAGGACCTGAACCTGCCCAACGCCGTCATCACGCGCATCATCAAGGAGGCGGTGGGTGCCCAGCGGGGGCTGCGGGCGGGCACACGGACACGGACAGGGACAGACAGACAGACACGGACACACGGACAGGGACACACAGACACAGCCCCCCCGGCGCTCCCTGTCCCCCGGGTTCGCCGCCCAAAGCCCCCGGGGGGCTCCGGCCCTGCTCAGCGCCGCGTTGGGTTTGTGGCCGTCAGCGAGCAGCTCGGGGCCTTGCGGGGCATCGGCAGCGAGGCGGGCACCGCGTGAGGCGGGGTCATTGCCTCCTCCTGGCTTGTGCTTGAGAGAAAACAATCCCATTTCTGGTGGCCTTCGGCTGGCATCGAAGCTCCTGCGGTAGTGTCTGAGATCAGCGTAGAGTTTCCAGGCCTGCTCAGCTCTCTGAATGCTGTCAGAGAACCCAACACGTGCATTAGGCAGGTTAAGTCGCTTACAGCAGCTGCTGATAAAACTCGAATTTGTTTTCTAGCTTCCTGATGGGGTGAACATTTCCAAAGAAGCTCGGAGCGCGATATCTCGAGCAGCAAGTGTGTTTGTGCTCTATGCAACGTCATGGTAAGAATTTGTCACCTCACGTAACGGGAGCAGTTGATTTGTAACTCACCTCTGTGCTGCCTGTCCTGGAGGTCTGTTTCAGTGTGCGTGCTGGCATTGTCTGACTAAATAAAATAATCTTTAGCATAACCCACGCCACCAGATTGCCAGAGTTTGGTTTGGGTTGCCTTTTACAACTTGATGAAGACAAGAACCCTTGGCTGACTTTCCAAGCTCGCCATATGACTGCATTTGGGCAGATGTGAGCCAGCAGAGCCAGCCTTGGAGCTGGCTACATGGATACAGCAACGTCTTTGGGGGGTGGGGAGCATGGGGGTGGGTGCTTGCCAAGAATATGCTCTGCCAGCAGTTGCTTTTCTGGTGTTGAGTACTCTCATGGCTTTACGGAATTACCACCTTGTAGCCCATGTTCAGACTTTCTACTTCTTTCCCCCTGGCTATTCATAGAAAATGTTCATGCAAGCAGAAAACTTAAAGTTGTGGGAGAGCAATGCAACTAGATGAAAACACTAACAGCCAGTGTAAGCACGAGAGCATGTTAAACTTTTACAGTAAGTGATTTAAGAGCCCTGAATATTTAGGAGATTTTCTTTCTTGAAGTTATGACTTTAATAAACAAAAATAAATTGATGACAGTTATCAATTATCCGTCTTCTCTTTCTTGTTTTTGCCTAGTGCAAATAACTTTGCCATGAAGGGGAAGAGGAAAACCCTGAATGCTGGCGATGTTCTCTCTGCCATGGAGGAAATGGAGTTTCAGCGATTTGTAGCCCCTCTGAAAGAGTCCCTGGAAGGTATCGTCCTCAGCTCATGTCGAGGGAAATGAAGTAGCCACAAGTCCTATTTTCCTTGAACATTGGACAAGCAACACTTACTTGCCTGTCTTGTTTCTCTTTTCTTTGCCCAGCATCCTACACTGCAGGTTGCCTGGGGATTAATAATGTGCACCTTAGCAGAACTGGGATAACATTATTTCACAACTGATGAGGATTGAGAAAGTCTCATCTGGTATCAATCCCCTATTATGTTATCTAAGGAAAGTCTTAGGTGCTGCCTGTAAATGTGAACTCCTGCGACCTTTTCAGCATTTTTCTGCTGAAACTTAACCTGATTTCCTATGGAGCTGGTCAGCACAGCTCAAATAATAGGGTGAGTTGCTGCTCTGAGTTCACTGCTCCTGCTATAAGCCTGGAGAGCCAGTGGACGTTGAACTTCAGCTACTGTAATGTTCATGCAGTGGCTGGCTTGCAGTTTTTCACTGTTTTCTTTTTAGTTTACAGACGTGAACAGAAAGGAAAGAAAGAAGCAAGAAAAGATAAAGACAAAAAGACAGACTCAGAGGAACAAGATAAGAGCCGAGAGGAAGAGAATGATGATGATGATGAAAGGATGGAGGAAGAAGAACAAAACGAGGAGGAGGAGGTGGACAACTGAGCTTGCTGATGAGACATGCAGGGGTTGGGTTTTTGTAGGGATATAAATGCTGTAAAGAAATCTTGCTGTGTCCCCTCTTGTTTCCAGTAGAGCATTGTACTGTTCTTTTGGGGTCCATCTCTGTTTGACTTTAGCTTGTATATAAAGGATTTGGCTAAAACATTTCTAGTGGGTGGACCACCTCATCCCTGTGCGCAGGGGACTTGGCAGCCTCCCCAGGTTCTGAGCTGGCAGTAAAGCTGGGTTGGCTCTGAAATAGAATGGAAAAAAAATAGAAGCTGGCCAAGAGAACCTGAGAGAACTGTTGAATAAGCTCCTTAAACCAAGTCAGAGACTGAATCTTTGTTAACCCCTTGGGGTTTAAAGACTACACAATGATGTTAAGAGCCTTAGAAGCTGACCATTTAAGCTTTTTATCTATGTAACATTCTTTTTTTCCTTTGGTTTCCTGCATTCTGTCTGTGCCTTCTATTTTGTGCTCTTTGGCAGTGATGCTGTCTTTCAGCCTTACCAGCAGTGTGCAGCAATGCAGCACAACTGTACAAGGGCCAGCAAACTGAACTGGTTTTCTCCCTAAACGAATTTAAATCAAAAAACCTCACTGTGTACAATGCAAACTAAATACCGAAAGTGCTTGTTTTGTGTCTTTAAAACCCTTGGAGATGAAGAGGTTTTTTTGTATGAAAAATATGAAGCAAAACTAACTGGAAAAATGTGTGTGAGGAATAGTAAAAAAGAAGGCTGGCTCACGTGGGATGTTTGCAGGGCAGCAGTGCATCTGGTGGTCTCACCTCCCTCTTCTGCAGAGCTGCAGTTTCTGCAGGCAGGTTGGTGGCTTTTCTGCAAGTCTAAATGTAGTGTTAGAATAGCAGTGGTTTTTTGTTGTTTAGTTTTTTTTTTCCTCCTGAATTGGAGTGGACTAATTACTTCAGAAGACCTTCAGGGTGTGCAGCCTGCCTCCAGGAGTGCAGTGAGGGCAGTGCAGTCCTACATAGGAAGGCCAGCCTCAAGTCTGTGAATTTTTTACATATCCCCATCAAGAAAATGGGACCAAACCAGCAGAATTACCTGTTAGAATAAGCTTCTTTTGGACGCAGTGCTTTATTATTTGATTGATCTTTTTTTCAAGACTGATAAACCTAATATTTCAGCGAAGCTAGCGAAGGAAATGAAGAACATTTTGGGTACATTTAAGTAAACCCCCCGGTTTTGCTGATGTGCAGCTTAAACATGAGCACATGGGAGGAGCAGCACCTCCTGTGTTTTATAAAGCTGACGCAGAGCCCCCCTGCGAGCTGCCCAGCCCTGCCAGTTGTATGGCACGGTGACAACGTGCAGAGAGCCAGCTCCTGGAGGGAGCTCAATCCCCAGCGATCCGCTGTCTGGTTTCCACTTGGCACTCAGTCAGAACAGGCTGCGCTGACGACGCCTTCCCCATCTGAACAACCCCGAAGCGGTGCTTCCAGCTTTTTTTTTAATCTCGTACCAATGTGGGACGCGTGCTGTGGCGGGACCAATGTTTGAATAAAAGCCGGACTCTTTGCAGCCGCCGCCTCCTTCATTACACAGAGCGGGCTCAGGGCAGGGGCTTGGGGGGGGGGGTTCGCGGGACGGGCCGGGGGCGCGCACGGGGCCGCGCGAGACTTCCCGCCGAATTACCGAAAGGCGGGGAAAGGGGCGTGGCCACGCGGGCAGGGGGCGGGGCTATGCAAATCCCGCGCGGCCGGAGCGGCGGCAGGAGGTGAGCGCGGGCCGGGGCGGCGGGGGGCCCGCGGGCAGCGGCACCGGGCAGGGACCGCACTCGGTGTCCCCGTCCCCGTCCCCCCCCTGTGCCCGGGGCTGCTGTAGCGCCCCGCGGCCGGGAAGCACCCCCATGGCCCGGCCCGGCCCGGCAGGCTCGGCACCCGGGGGTTTTCCCGTCCGCGTCCCCCTGCAGCGTGCCCCGAGCCGGGCTGCGGGGGGGTGGCCGAGGGGCTGGGGGCGCGGTGAGGCCGGGGGGGGCTCGGTTTGCTCGGCACGGAGCACAGGGGGTGAGGGGAGGCCTCCCGGCGGCCTGCAGATCCCTCCCGGGGGGAGCGGGGGGCAGGCGCTGAGCTCTGGGGACAGCGGCAGGACCCGAGGGGACAGCGTGGAGCTGGGACAGGGCAGGGACAGGGGGGGGGTGAGGGACAGGGGCTGCACCCAGAGGTGGTCGGGGGCTGGGACAGGCACCCCGGGGACGTGGGCACGGCACCGAGCTGTTGGAGCTCAAGGAGCGTTTGGACAAAGCTCCACGACACAGGGGCTGCTGTGGGGTGGTCCCGTGTGGAGCCCGGAGCTGGACTCGATGCCCCCCCCCTGCGGGTCCCTGCCAGCTCCGGGCCGTCCTGGGGCTGTGCCTCGTGATGGAGCCGGTGGCTGGCACCCAGCTGGCACTCGGTGCTGCGCCCGCTGCTGGTGCCAGGACCCGGCACTGAGGCACTGCGAGGGCTCGAGCCCGGCTGTGCCCCACAGGGACCTGTGCCGGGTTTTGGGGTCGTGGGGAGGGTGCAAAGCAGCGAGTGCTGGCACCCTGCTGGTTCCCACATGGGCATCTCCAAGGTTTCCAGGTGGAAGATGAAATCTTTCCTCACGCCTTGAGCTTTGTTAGTGGCTGTTAATTGAGCTGCAGCAGGGTGGGAGCTGTGTGGGGATCCGCGTGGCTCTGGGGCCGTTGGCCCATGGGGTCACATCTCAGCCTGCACCTCACAGCTGCTCACACTGCCCTTCCCTTGCCCACTGCAGCCCTGCCCTGGCTTTCGGACAGTTTTGGGGCATGCAGCGGCTCAGCTTCTGCCAAAGGGGCCCCCAGGCAGGGGTACCCCCAGCTGTGGCTGTTATCCCCGCTCCGCAGGCCCTTGGGACCTTCCCCACAGAGGGTGGTGGCCTCTATCTGTCCCATACAGCACAGTGGCGGCCGGCTGCCTCCCATCCCACCCCGTCCCCCTCCCCTGCCTCCCCCAGGATTAACTGCTGGAGCATTTTCTGGATTCTCGAGGTGCATTTTGCTCACTGAACCCTTTGTTCCCGGTGGCTGCCCGCTGCCAGCCTGCCTGGAGCCCTGCCCGAGCGGTGCCCGGGGGCTCTCTGCAAGCAGGGACGGCTGCAGCAGCCCCGGTCTCTCAGCTATTTCCTAAGTGGTGCCCTGACACTGCCAGCGTGCCGTCAGCTCGTCTGCATCCCACGCAAACACCGCTGTCATTTTTTATAGTGCTTTTAGACGTGTGAGCTGGCAAGTAACCGAGAGGTGCCCTTTCTGTATCCCCAAGCTAGGAACACAAGGACTCGGTTCAAGCCCGGCCTGAACGTGATGCCCCTGTTGCAGGTGGGGTGGTGTGCTGCAGACTGGGAATTGGGCTCTGTGTGGGAGTGTTTGAAGGGTCTTGAGCTTATCCCAGTGTGGCACAGGTGAACACCTCAAATTCAAGGTTTTGTAGAGGAACAGAGCCATCTCCTGATCAGCTCTGTCACTGCCTGCTGTAGCAAGTGCCCCTGTAAGCCGTCTTTCATGACCATGGTCCTGGTGGGCAGACCCAGAGGTTTCTGTGTCCTGCAGAGAGTCGGGCACGGTGGGCATGGGTAGAGGAGGATCAGTGAGGCTTATTGCTGGGGAAATCCCTCCCGGGTCCTGGATTTATGGCAGCAAACAGGAGGGCCCAGGAGGGCTGTGATGGGACTGGGGACGGGGGCTGCTTCTGGGATGGATCACACAGTCAGGTCTGGGCTGTTCCCAGCGTACAGTCCCCAGCTCTCCACCCTCAAGCTCTCAAAACAAAGTCCATGCTGTGCACTTTGTTTCCTGAACCTGAACCTCGGCTCCTGGGCAGACGCAGAGCTGGGGGAGCCCGTGACCTCTGCCCGGGAGCTGGCTGGGCTCCACGCCCTCACTCCGGGGGCCCTAAATCCTGCACTGCTGCCCCGGGGCCAGCGCTGCCGCTCCTCCGGCTCCTCTACCCGAGGCTCCTCTGCTCGGGGTGTTTGCAGGACCTTGTCTGGATGAGGCCCAAGGGTGCAGCCAGAAGTGCTCAGAGCTGCCCCAAGGGAGCTGCCTGCCCCTGGGCCGTGCTTCCCAGGCCGTCCCGGCCGCAGCAGCTGCTCCTGTGCCACCCCAGTGCCTCGTCCCTAGGGAACACCAGCTCCTGCCCCCAGCTTTGGGTGCTCTAGTGCCAGCCCTGTGGTACACCCCAGGTTTTTCTGTGGGCAAAAGGCAGCATGGCTTAAGCAAAGCAAAGGATTTATTGTTGTAAAACTTAAATCTGACTTATCTGGTCACAATTGTTATTAGTGAGATCTAATTATTGCAGGGGAGAAAAAAAGAAAGCATTAAAGGAAGAAGTTTCCGCAATAACACAGGTATTTTCGCTTTGTGCATGCTGAATACTTGCTCTTTGTTACTCCGTAAGCACTTCTGCCCAACTCCCACGTTTGCATTTCTTTATCAGGCCATAGGTAAGCGCCCACTGGTGTTGTGTAACCACGGCGTTCACAGCCTGGTGGCTCAGCACCACCCCGTGCTTCTCTTCTTCACCCAGCACCGAGACGTTTCGGTATCTGCCCTTTGCCATCGTGGCCACGACTACTTTGTGCTACACAGCCCAATCTTCAGTCTTTAGCAAAGACCATCTCATCATAGAAAATTGCTGTTCCAGCTCCACAAGCTGAAACAAAGCTCCAGGCCGTGCTGGGCAAGTCCTGAGGCCGTGCAGAGGTGGTACAGAGCCTGCGGCTGGGCACTAACAAGGTGTTATGGTATTTACTGGGTTATGGGGTGAGAGGCTCCTGCTTCACCCCCGCTGCCCGGGAAGCAGATGCCCTGGGGAATTCACTGCTGCTGCCTCGCTGCAGCTCACCAGATACGGGCCAGAGCAGCACGCGGGGCTGCCACACTCTTGTAACTCACCTCTCGGTCACTGGCTGAGTCCTGCAGCTGGGATTCCCAGCTAGCAGGGAGCGGGGCAGCTCCCCTACAGCTGACAGCAGAGGGGCCTGCTGCTCTCCAGCTGGTACCTGTCAAGGCACAAGGTGCTGGATGCAAGCACGGGGCAATAAATGAGCTTTTCTCAGCGAGCGGCTGCTGTGGGGGAGCAGCAGCTGCCCAGGGCCAGCCGTGGGGTGCCGCAGCTCCATGTGCCCTCTGGCCAGGCTCTGAGCCCGGGGGGCTGTGTGGAGTTTGCAGGGTGGTGGCACTGAGCTGTGTGAGTGTGGCTGTGCTGCAGGACGCTGCTGGTGCCCCTAACTCGGTGGTTTCTAGCACGGAATGGGAAGGGGCAGCAGGGAGGAGTTGGCACCGTCCCCGTGTATGGCTGCAGCTCCCACTCCCCACAGGTGCAGCACAGGGACAGCCCTGCGCAGGGCCCTTGGGCCTCAGCCCCTTCCCCATGCACTCTGATAGCCGGGCCTTGCTAGCACCCAGCCACTAATCTGATGGTTTTGGTGTTTCAGTCTCCTTTCTTGGCTTCCTCGTGAATTCCCAAGATGCAGGCGGACTCGCTCCTTCACAGTGGCTACTTCCACCCCGTGCTACGCTCTTGGCAGTGCACAGCAAGCACCTTCGATGCCTCCAACCTCATCTACCCAATTTTTGTCACGTGAGTGAGCCAAACCAAGGGACAAACCAAGCTCAGCTTGGCTGCACATAGAGCTATGGGCTCAGGTGCTCCCTGAGCGGTCGGGTGGGTTTAGACCCCCCAAAAGATTCCCTGTAGACGAGCCTGGGATGGGGGCTGGGTTCTCTGGGCACTGCCCACCTCCGATCTTCCTTCTCACACCAAGTGCTCACATCTCTGTCCCATCCAACTTCTGCAGTGACAGCCCTGATGCGGTGGAGCCGATCGCCAGCCTCCCTGGACAAGCCAGGTAAGAGCACAGACCCTGAGCTGCGTGCCCCCTGCCACGAGCAGGGCTGACATGGGCCTGAGATGAGCACAGGCCAGGGGTGACGCTCCCAGCCCCCCTTATGCCCTGCCTTGGGGACCCCCCAGCAGCTGGCAGGGTGGTTGCATCCCTCTGCTTAAAGAGAGAAAGAAATCAGATCGGGATGTTTGGAAAATACCGACACGGGCAGGGAGGGTGCCAGGGCCCCACAACGTTGCAGAGCACTCGCACGGTGTGGGCTGAGCACACACAGAAGTTGGAGGAGAACGGGGAGCCCAGCAGCACTGGACGCAGCTCCTGTCCTGCGTTAGGTCCTGTTGCTCCGTCAGCTCCTGTCCTCCTCACTCGCTGCTGTGTTGGCAAAGCTTGGTCGGAGGCCAGAGGGGGATGTTCCCATCGGGGGGTGGGCAGGATCTCCCTTGTGCAGGACAGGATTTCTACATCTGTCCTTGCTGTGGGGCGGCAGGAGGTGGGGCGGCGTGGGAAGGGCACGAGGCACCTCAGCCAAGTGGCTCACAGCACCTCACTGCTCACAGCTCTGCTCTGCTGGCCCTGGGCACATGGCCACGGTTGTGCGAGCAGTGTGCGCAGCACAGTCCGTGCTCTGTGCCACACCAGGCGCTGCGCCTGCTGCCCAGCTCACCGTGCCGAGCCCAAACTCTGCTTTCGGGGCTGCAGCAGGAAAGCTGAGATAAGGGAGTCAAGGGCAGGGCATGCTTGTCCTTTCAGAGCAGAGCTCAGCCCCCTCTGTGTCCCTGCCGGGCAGATAACTGTCCTTAGCCCCAGATAAGGTCCTGCATTGTTCCTCCCAGCACCAGCTCCCCCGTATCTCCCGCTGCTGCTTCCAACCCCATCAGGGGCAGGGACCCCTCCCACCAGCCCAGGCTGCCCCCAGCCCCATCCAGCCTGGCTTTGGGCACTGCCAGGGATGGGGCACCCACAGCTCCTCTGGGCAGCCTGGGACAGGGCATCACCGCCCTCATGGTAAAGAATTTCTTCCTCATATTTAATTTAAACCTTCCTTCGTTTAGTTTAAAGCCATTACCCCTTGTCCTATCACTCCACTCCCTGACAAAGTCCCTCCCCAGCTTTCTGCAACCCCTTTAGGCACTGTCAGGCTGCTGTAAGGTCAGCCCGGAGCCTTCTCTTCTCCAGGCTGAACAACCCCAACTCCCTCAGCCTGTCCCCATAGCAGAGGTGCTCCAGCCCCTTGATCATCCTCGTGGCCTCCTCTGGACTTGTTCTAATATTTTCCTGTCCTTGTGCTGGGGACCCCAGAGCTGAACACAGGCCTCCAGGACAGGCCACACAGAGAGCAGAGGGGGCAGTCCCCTCCCTCGCCCTGCTGGCAGTGCTCCTTTTGGTGCAGCCCAGGACACAGTTGGCTTTCTGGGCTGCAAGAGCACGGTGCTGGGTCACACTGAGTTTCTCATCCACCAACACCCTTCTCCTCAGAGCTGCTCTCATTCCATTCCCCACCCAGCCTGTATTTGTGTTTGGGATTGCCCAGCCTAGGTGCAGGCACTTGGCCTTGTTGAACTTCCCTTTGCTCCTAGGTATGGAGTCAACAAGCTGGAGGGGATGCTGCGGCCCCTTGTTGAGGACGGCCTGAAGTGCGTGCTTATCTTCGGGGTGCCCAGCAAGGTCCCCAAGGTCAGTGTGTGTGAGCAGGTGGTGGCAGGGAGCTTGGGGTGGCCACAGAGGTGGGGGAGAGGAGTGTGGGACTGGGGGGGGGGTCCCCATATCAAACACGGGCAGCTCAGGGGCTGTGGCACACTGTGCAGAGCAGGATGGGGATGGGAAACCATAGCAACACCCGAAATGCTCCTGGAAACCCTGGGTGCCTCTGCCCTGTCCCTGTGAAGACGTGGTACGACACTGCAGGGTGGAGGAGAGCAGAGAGCTCTGCACTGCTGGAAGCAGGATGGGTGGCTCGAGAGGCCGTGCCCTGTGCTCCCTCTCCTGGCCCTGCCCGGCACTGGGAGCTGTTACGGGGTGGCCCCAAGACCTGTGCTCAGCTTGGTGTCACTGCTCCATCGCCCTTTTCCAGCACTGATGATCTCACTGCTCTATGGTACAGGGTTCAAAACGTGTTTCTTGGGCAGACCTCCTGCCATGGAGGAGCTGCTGGGAGGCCCTCAGCTCTTTGTACTGAGGCATTTCTCTTCACACAGGATGAGAGAGGCTCTGCCGCGGATGCAGAGGACACACCTGCCATCCAGGCCATCAAGAAGATCCGCTCCACCTTCCCGGAGCTGCTCATTGCCTGCGATGTCTGCTTGTGCCCTTACACCTCCCACGGGCACTGCGGTGAGCACACGGCGTGGGTCCCGGGGTGCTGCTGTGTGGGCACCATCCCACAGGGGCACCTTCCCCTGACTGGGACTCTGGGGATTTGCTGCCTCCTGCTGAAGAGCTCTGGGCGCTGGTGGGGCCAAGCCAGCTCCTGCCTCAAAACTTCCCAGTGCTTGCATTAAGCCTGGGAGACCTCCTGGATTCTGCCAGCAGCTGGACAGGGTGGGAGGCACACGTGGATAAACAACCGGCTCCCTGTCCCTGAATCTGTCTGAGCACCCATCCAGGTCCCCTCATCGCTGCCTTCCTTGCCCTGGAGCACCCACATGTTGAGTTCAGCTCACGGGGGCTGTGCTGTTGGCCTCCTGCTTGCTGCCCCTCCTTACCCAGTTCCCTAATGCATTCCCCACAGTTGCTCTGAGCATCTCTAGAGCTTGTTCTGAGAGCCGTGCTCCCACCCCGGGGATCGAGGCAGTCACCCAGCTGTCCTGCCCGTTGCCCGACTCCAGGTTTGTCCCCTAGGCATCCTGCGTGAAGATGGCACCATCCAGAACGAGCTCAGTTGCCAGCGGCTAGCAGAAGTGGCACTGGCTTACGCCAAAGCAGGTGAGCAGTCTCCTGGCAGCAGCGCCCACACTTGGCTCTTGCAAACTTCCCCCCTCTCACTCAGAACTGGCCCAAAAGCAAACCCTGCCCTGGCTCCAGTGGGAGTGCTTTCACTCTGGGCTGCAGAAGCCTCCACCCACCCTCCACTTGCTCCCCTCGGGAGGTTGTGGGGACCCCAGACCCTTCCCTTTGGCCCTAAGAGGGAGATGCCTGGGGTCGCCTCCTGCAGGCAGGCAGAGCCCTGGGCAGGTCTCAGTATCTCCGGCCTTTCCCTGCAGGCTGCCACATCGTTGCCCCCTCGGACATGATGGATGGGCGCATCGCGGCCATAAAGCAGGCGCTGATCTCCAATGACATGGGCAACAAGGTGAGTGTGGGGCCTGTCAGGAGCAGCACCAACAGGGGGCCGCACCACGAAGTAACCTGGGCAGAGGGTGGAAGAAGTGAACCCCCACCTTGCTCGTGACATGCTGCAGGCGTTTTCCTTCCCCACTGCACGCAGGAAGGGAAGGTCCTCAGCCAGACACACGGGCAAGCGAGGTGCCAGGCCTGCGGCAGGGGAAGGAGGATGTGGAGCAGAGTATAAAGCAGCTGTAGGAGGGAATCGCTACTGCCCCAGAGCTGGGGTGCAGCACAGAGCTTCTGGCCCTCACAGTTCCGTTCTCTGCAGGTCTCGGTGATGAGCTACAGCGCCAAATTTGCTTCATGCTTCTACGGTCCCTTCAGGTGAGGCTCTGCAGGGAATGGTGTGTCCCAGCCTGGTGTGTCCCAGCTCGTCACCTGGGAATAGGGCTCAGCCAGAGCCGGGGCTGGAGCTTACCTGTGTGCTGTGGAGCACCTTCCTCCTACTTCCTCGGTGAAAGAATGAACAAACGTACTTTGCCCAGGAGAGGCCTGCTGGTGGGAAAGTGCTGGGTGAATTCCTGGGTGATCTCCTGTCCCACCCCTCCATCTGCCCATCCTGGCAGGCAGAGGGGGCTGCCTACAGCTGCCAGGAGCAGCAAGTCACAGGAGCAGGGAGTCACAGGACCCAGTGTTGCCCTGAAGGGTGCATTTCAGGACAAGCCTCAGCTCATCCAGCTAGTAGACATCCCAAGAAAGGCATGACCCCAAGAGAGTCCCTGAGGGACCTGGCCCAGAAAAGAGCAAAAGGAAAATGTCTGAAGTAACTTCACCCCAGCCCTCTGGGTGTGGAAGCACAGCTCCTGCACTTGCTGGAGCTGTTCCCGCATCCTGCTGTGGATGGGGAAGAAGGGGCAGCTGCTCTGGCCGTTTTCCCAGCCTGTCTTCACACACGAAGCCGTGCAGGGTGAGAGGCAGAGGGAGCCGTGCTGGTTCCAATCCCTGCCCTCTGCCTTGTTCCCAGGGATGCTGCACAATCCAAACCTGCCTTCGGAGACCGGCGATGCTACCAGCTGCCGCCGGGCGCCAGGGGCCTGGGGCTGCGAGCTGTGGTGAGTCAAACCTCACAGTTCTGTCGCTGTGGGGACTGGAAACCCCTCACACAGCGCCCAGGCAAGAAACCTTACACCCAGCGCTGCAGAGGGGCTTGGGACAAGCTGGAGGCAGGAGGGGGGAGGCGCACCAGCCAAAAGGGCTGAGGGTCTTTGCCCTCTGCAAGTGAGAGCTGGTGCACAGCGGGGGCCCGAGGACTGCATGTTCAGGGCCGTGGAGCTGGGTGTGCTGTTCCCTGCTGGGACTTGGGGGGACAAGGACATGTCCCTGGACAAGGAACACGCAGCCCTGGCTTTCCCCAAGCAGCTGGCAAGGGCAGTGCCAGCTCCTCCATAGCCCATCCATGGGCTCCTGTGGCCTTTGGGGGCTCACGCAACCCTTCTGCGTCCCTGGGAAAAGCAAACCCCGGGTCAAAACTGCTGGGAAAACCAGCGGGGCGCTTGCTGGACAAGTGCTGTGAGCTGCAGGGATCGTGAGCGTGCTCTCCTCACAGGACCGGGACGTGCGTGAGGGGGCAGACATGCTGATGGTGAAGCCGGGGATGCCTTACCTGGACCTGGTGCGGGACGTCAAGAACCGAGTAAGCCCCGCGGGCGCCCTGCAGGCACGGGGGGCACGGGGAACCCCCCGAGGATGGGGAGCGGGTGTGTGTGGGGGGGGTGTCCAGCAGCATCATTTCAAAACCAGAGGGGCTGCGACTTGGCGTGACGGCGGGGTGCTGGGGGTGCTCGGGGTGGCCGAGGGGACCCCGCTGGGTGCCCCCCGCTCACCTCGCGGCCCGCAGCACGCCGCCCACCCGCTGGCGGTGTACCACGTCTCGGGGGAGTTCGCCATGCTGTGGCACGGCGCCCAGGCTGGAGCCTTCAGCCTCAAGGCGGCGGTGATGGAGGCGATGGCCGCCTTCAGGCGCGCAGGTGAGTGAGAAGGGGCCGAGATGGGAAGGGGGGGGGAGGAACCGGGCGGGCTCCGGCTCCAGCCCCAGCCCCTCTGCTCCTCCCTCAGGGGCCGACGCCATCATCACGTACTTCGCGCCGCAGCTGCTGCGCTGGCTGAAGGAGGAGGCGGCGCCGGGGCGGGCCTGAGCGCGGCGGGCGGCGCCGGGGGGGGACCGGGGCCGGGCTCCCGGGGCCGGGCTCCCGGAGGAGGTCGGTGCGGGCCCGGCACCCCCCCCACAGCGCAGCTCGGCCCTGCCGCTGCTGCCCCGGGACCGCGCCTCGGCGGGCGATGCGGGCAGGAGCCGCTCCCCGCCCGCCCCCGCTGTGTGTGCGCGGTGCCCTGAGCCCGGCAGCGGGGCCATGCTGCGGCTGCGCCTGCTGACCTGGGACGTGAAGGACACGCTGCTGCGGCTCCGGCAGCCCGTGGGGCAGAGCTACAGCGCCGAGGCCCAGGCTCACGGGCTGCGGGTGCAGCCCCAGGCGCTCAGCGAGGCGTTCCGGGAGGCGTACGGCACACAGAGCAGGCGCTTCCCCAACTATGGCCACAGCCAGGGCCTGAGCTCCAAGCAGTGGTGGCTGGACGTGGTGCAGCAAACCTTCAGGCTCGCGGGCGTGCACGAAGACGGCGTCCTCGCACTGATGGCCGAAAACCTTTACCGGGATTTCTGCAGCGCGAGCAACTGGGAGCTGCTGCCCGGAGCCGCTGAGACCTTGAGCCGCTGCTGCCAGCGCGGCCTGCGCATGGGGGTGGTCTCCAACTTCGACAACCGGCTGGAAGCCATCCTGGCGCAGTGCGACCTGCGGCGACACTTCGAGTTCGTGCTCACCTCAGAGGCTGCAGGCTTCGCCAAGCCAGACAGGAGGATCTTTGAGAAAGCCCTGCGCCTCGGCGGGGTCCTGCCCGAGCAGGCGGCTCACATCGGGGACGACTACGCCAGGGATTACAGGGCTGCCCGAGAGGTGGGCATGCACAGCTTCCTGCTCCGTGCCACCGGGCAGGGTGGGCACCCAGAGGTGCCCCCAGGGCACATTCTGCCCACACTGAGCCACCTGCTGGCCCTCATCGAGAAGGGGTAGCTGCAACAGCTGCGCTTTGGGGAAGGACCGGTGCCACTGCTGAGTAGTGAGCCACTCATCGCTGTGATTTCTTGCTGCAACTTGGGACAAATAAAACAAACACTTCTGAGCGCAGGGAGAAGCAGTGCCCGCAGAGCAATAGTGTCATTAATACAATAAAGTAAACTTGGCACGCTCAGCATTCCTGCTGTGTTCTTTCAAAATGCTGTATGGGAGAGGGTCAGTGGTGGTGTCTTCCCCTGCTGGAGCTGGGGACTGGATTGGGAGCAGCACAGGATGCATTTCACCCAGAGTCCTTCATATCTGCACTACAGAAAGCCAATTGTGTCCAGAGGGATGGAGGCAGACAGCAAGATTTGTCCCTTCTCAGTCACTCCCTGCTCACGCAGAGCTGTGACTACTCCTGTCCTGGTGACAGGCAGCCAGCAGAGAGCACCCAGCGGGCACTGACCCTCTACACCCCGGTGGACCTCAGGTTTCCACCTCGGCAGCACCTCCCTCCCCTGGAGCCATGGCAGGAGGCAGTCACAGCCCTCCTGCAGGCAAAGCAGTCTGGAGTTGGGGCTGTCTCCATAGTTTAACGTATTGGCAAAAAACAAACTTTTAATTATTAATTTGGGTATTGAGAAATGGATGACAAATTTTAAACACCAAGAAAACACCTTCCTTCCCCTTCACCCAGCAGCAACGTCAGTCCAACACCTCTCTCCCCTCCTAATAGCAACCACCCGTTTTCACTGCATTACACACAGCCTTCCCCATCCCTGTGGTGGGCAACAAGCAGCTCAGTTTTGGTCAGTGTTAAGGGTTACTTTCTACTCCTCTGCTCTGGCATGGGAGCCTCCATGGGCCACAGTCCCTTTGGGGTGTCTCTGCTCCAATGCGGGTCCCCCATGGGTGACAGCCCCACCTGGTGGCGTCCTTCCTGCAGCACGGAGTCTCCTTCAAGTGTGTCCCCAACAGCACCCCTTGCTATGTGCCTCCTCCCCCGTTGTTTCTCCATACTTATCTTATTCCTCTGATTTTTATTTTTTTTTAACCCCACCATCAAATGTAAACCTTTACTAAAGGTTTTTCATTCCTGCAGCATGAATTGCCCCCTGCCTGTGCTCCTCCCCCTGCCAGGGTTGGAAAGAAGCCCTTGTTCTGCAGAGGAATTAAATGATTCACCTGAAAAGGGCTGGCAGAGCCAGGCATTACGCTGACCCCATGCTGCAGCACAGCTGCTTTCACAATTTGGCTCCCTCCCACTTGCACTCCTAGCTCCACACTGAGCAAAATGCAGTGTTGGGACCAAGGTCCCCCCACCCACTGAGCTGGGCTCAGCAGGAACCAGTTGCAGAGCAGGAGCTCTGCACCACCCAGCTCCTCGTCCAGCCCTGCAGCCCAGCCAGCAGCACTGAAGCTAAGGGGAGATCACAAAAGCCTTTGGCCCAAGCAGTGCCAGCAGCAGCACGTTCCAGCAGCAGCACAGTCTGCTCCCAGCACAGGGGGGTTGTGGCTGAGCTGCAACACTCAGGGCCATCGGCTTGCACACCTGCACGCACCTGTGGCATCCCCCAGGGCTCGGGAAGGCTGGCACTGGGTGGAGAGGAACAGAGGAACTGATGCTGGTTTTCCCCCAAAAGTCCCTGCTACAGGGTAATAGTGGGGTCCCAGAGGGCACACGTCAGGTATGGGGTAGCCTGAAGGAGGAGAGGAAAGCTGTTGTAAAACAAGAGAACAGGCAGGTTGAAGGCAGGTCTTTTCTGACCACTGTGCATGAGCTGGTAGCCCAGCCTGGGCACCTTTCCCCACCTGAAGGCACTGTGTGTTGTACGTGTATATACAATCCCTGCACATACAATCACCCATTCATGCCCCGCCAGCGAGTGCAACACTTTGCTCACTGGACGAGCGAGATGCTGTGGTGTGCCACTGCAAAGACGGGATAGAGCGGTGCCGCAAAGGTCTCCCTGTGGGAGAAGAGGATGGCACAGGAGTCGGGGTCGTAGAAGAGCACCTCCCCTCCTGCAAAGTCAACCAGCACGCCGATCTCGGCCGGGGACTTGATCAGCTCCACAGGCTGCGGCTGACCTGCGTGCAAGAACCTGAACTCCTTGTCGTAGCGCGAGAAGACCCAGGAGGCAGTGTTGAAGCCGAGGCGGACCTCGTTGCCAGACCCCTTCCGTGGCAGCGAGCCGTAGCAAACCCCCAGCTTATAGGCACAGCTCTTCTCCACGCTGATCTTCCACGCATGGAGCCCTGTCTGGAAAGCTGCAGTAGCCAAAGCGTTGGGCCAGTGGTCAAATCGGTCGGGGCAGTCCAAGTCCAGCTTTGCTTTCTTGGGGCTGAAGGTCAGGGTTTTCTTGTCTTCTGACAGGCTCAGGTGGGGGCTGACAGTTTTCTCGTCAATGAGAATTTCTTGAGAGCCTGGGAGAGAAGCACGCAGTGAGCACAGATCAGGCTGCCCCTGCCCAAACCCCCCAGGGCAGTCACAGCCAGAGCTATCAGCACCACCCTCAGCACACAACACCCCTGTGGATCAGTCTGCCCCCGCAGGGTGACACGGTGACAAGGACAGCACTCATACTGCCACTTCTCATGGCCTGGGAAAGGATGGAAGGAGCCAGCTGGGAGCCAGGGACGAAATCCAGAGAGGAATTAGCACTCGTTAAACTGAACAAACATGCCAGAGGCAACAGCCTGGGAGCCCTGCCCCATCCGGCTGGGCTGCCAAAGCCACCTCTGTGGCTCTGCAGCCTTCAGATTTCACCAGCTGCCTCTCCGTCCACGCACTGAATGTTTCACAGTGTCCTGGTTTCAGTTAGACACACAGTCACACACATTTATCTTATTCTGTCACAAAAGACAAAGCAGCAGCGTGGCCAAGCCGTGGTTTGGTTCATCCCAACAAAGAACAGTGATCCGAGCAGAGGCTGGGAGCAGTTTCCATGCATGGCAAGGAGCAACCCAAACCTCAGCCCTGTTCCCCCAGTGCCCCTGCCCGGGTGCTGAGTGGGGGCCGGCTCCTCCCTGAGCCAGGTGCGTCAGAGCCGCCTGCTGCTTGGGAAAACTTGCAAAGCCAGTACCACAGGAACAAGGAGGGCTGGGCGGAGAAATCCCTTCCCTCCTCCAAAGCACACTCAGCCCAAGCTGTTCTTCGACCAACACTGCCCATCGGCCCTAACTGCGTTCGGAGCAGCCTCAGGAAGTGGCACCAGGCATTAGAGATGAGCCGGGCTGCGACTTGACTCAGTTTTGCTGTGACACAGGGACGGGTCCTTAATTCGCAGGACAAAACCAGCGATTTGCACCCTCAGGGTCAGCACCCAGCACCACTCGCCCTGCCTGGGCCACACGCTTCCCCCTGCGCCACCCTTCCCCATGGGACACGCAGCACTCCGCAACCAGGATGTGAGCACTGAGTAACTGCTCAAATATCCCCCTAGCCCTGTAAAATCCCAAAGCAAAGGGAAAAGGCTGATGCCCAGGTGACTCACCCCTGCCCACTCGCAGGGAGATGGAGTTTCTCTGCAGGTGCCCCTCCTCGCCCTGCCTTCCCCACCCTCATTCATTTTATGTCTTCAACTGCCACAGAAACAGGGCTGGAGCCGGTGAGTCATTTGCTTTCCCAACCGTCCCGCTGGGCTGGGCTGCAGGAAGATCTCGACCACGCGAAGCCGGTTCCTGCCATTTCCTCATCACCCTCTGCCTGGCGCTCAGCAGCCGGCAGGATGAGGCCCTCAGAGACGCAAACCACCGGGCTGCAGCCTGAACACGGCCGTCCCAGAGCCCGACCTGCACACCGGGGACGTGCCACGCACCCACAGTGTGAGGCCTGCACCTTAGGCAGGAGCTATCGCAGGTAACAGCGAGCAGAACGAGGAGCTAAGGCAGCACCCCCACAGCCTCGCTCACTCACGGCTTGCTCCACAGAGCGCCAGCCAAACGCCCTGCAGCCTGCCTGCCCGCCACACTGCGCTCAAGGCAGGTTTCCGCAGCCCAGGCTGTGCCCGCGCTGCCTGCTCAAAGGCTGACGTTCCAGGAAGCCAGGCGCTGCTACGAGTTCACAGAAAAGGGAGCAGCACGAAACTTCAGCTCCCGCTGAGCAGGGCACTAACCCTGGTGCTGTGCAACGCGCACCCGTCCCCGTACAGCGTTGCCTTCTGGTGCTCATCCACCCAGGGCAGGGCTGCCCCGATCACAACCACGTAACTTCGCTGCAGAAATGTGGTTCCAGAGGAGCACCTGAGGGAGGGGAAGCGCTGGCCTAGCAGCGGAATAATTCAGATCAGTGAATTTTCCTCCTCCGTTTTGTCACCATTAAAATTGCCCTCTGGATATTCCTGTATATTCTGACAAACAACTCCCCCAGGAAATCATCTCACCTCACAATCTTCTTTCTTTGTGTCACTCCCTCAGCACGCGACCCTCAGAGTGGCTTTGCCACTTCCGACGAGCGATGGATGCTGAACAGATAAGTTTATGTCTCTTAATTAGGTATGTGTTAGTTGCAGCACATTTTACTGTGTTTAAAAATCAAAATTCCTACTTCCAAACTCACCCACCTGGAACCCAAACCCTCGTGCCCAGATGCAGGCAGCACGGTGAGCGCAGACCCCCCAGGCCGCAGAACTTCACCGCACAAGAGCCCGGCACCTCAGCCAGCAGGACGGCTGCAGCCTGCGAGCTTTGAAGGCAGAGAGGGGCGAGATGTCTCCCCTCCGTGGAGGGCTCGCTGCTCGTGGCCGGCCGGCCTCGACATTCAGTGCCTGCCCCAGAAGGACCAGGGCTGCTGGCTTGGACCCCTCCTCACACAGTGCCAGGGACTTTAGGTGACCTCCAAGTTGAAGACAGAAGCTGCCAAGGCCAAACATCAGCAATAAAGGCCTGGCTGCCACCTGAAGGCATCAAAGGACTCGCTTTTATTTCTGAAAAAGTGAAATGGAGGTTCTGGTACCTTCTGTCTCCCAAGCTTTTGGGAGCCTACAGAGACAAACTACCAAGGCTTGGGATTAACCTTTTTTAGAGTAGATAAACAAGACGGTCACAAATTCAACTGTCTTTGGGAAGAGGGAGCACTAAGTAAAACGTAACATTATGGTGTCTTCATGAAAGCTAGGACCACTGAAGTTAATATTAAATTTTTTAATGCTATGTCCTAGGTGGACATAGCCTTAAATGTCCACCCAGGACATTGGACTAGTGAGACAGCAACAATAAGGCAGACACCCTCAGCATATAACAGTGACCTGTTACATCTAACC
Organism: Anas platyrhynchos; assembly: GCF_047663525.1. Taxonomy (NCBI): domain Eukaryota; kingdom Metazoa; phylum Chordata; class Aves; order Anseriformes; family Anatidae; genus Anas; species Anas platyrhynchos. Next base: position 4,213,407 of record NC_092604.1, read on the forward strand.
ACACACAAAAAAAAAAAATCAGAGTAAAATTTCCATGTAATAAGTGCACCACCAGTGCACCCACTACTAGGACCTAATGACTTAAGGTTACTATATCTGACAAGGACGTTACTGGGAAAGGAATCCATAACAAAAGCATGTCACAACAAAGGGGACTAGGGAAAGGTTCCCTGCTTCCCTTGACAGCTCTAAACATCTGCTGAGAACCTGCCTAGCTTTGGCAACGTACAACCGCAGGATTTTGCATGAATGCCAGTAATCAAAGACTCAAAACAGAGCAGACTGAATTAACTGCAAAGGGAGAACAACACCAGAGTTTGCAGTAAAAGAAAACTGCTGGCATTGTCTGGTGTTCAGATTCCCAAGCCAATACTTAAAAGCCCTAGAGCAATACCAGTCAGAAGCACACACATTTAAAGGACTCTGAAAAGAGGGAAAAACTGGGAACCACTCATTGACATCAAGGGCAAGGTCAGCAAAAAATCAAAAGTTATCACTTAAGCTTTGGGAAGATCACACAAAGGATTGCTCATAAGGAGACACACAGGACAAAACTGTTCAAATTCTGAAGGATGTTACCTCCTTTGAGGAACATAAAAAAAAAACAAACAAACATTTGAAACGCTCTAATGATGTCCTTTAAATAATACTAGAAGCAAACATTTCACAATTAGCAATTCAAGCAGATCGCAGCTGAAGAAGACTGTCTCTGACTGCTCCGAGCTGGCAGCACCTTGGTAAAACCGTACACAGAGCACATCACTGGCCTGGCACTCGTTTCTGACGCCACGTCGGCTGTACAGCGAGAGCTGAGCCAGACCACAGACCCCAAACGTTTCTACCAAACCACCAGCTCGTGCACAGCCACAAGGTCTGCTTATGATCAGAAAGCTACTGCATTTGCTCTCTTCTCGCTCCTGCACGTTACAGAGTGCCTTACAAACACTGCGCAGGTGATTTCAACCCCTTTTAAAACCGCCAGTAGGGCAATGCTGAAAGCAGTAAAGGCCAAGTTCCTTATGGCAGCAGGAGTTTACCTGGTGTCACCAAGTGACCCAGGAAAATGGGAAACAAAACCAAGTGAGGTTATGCAATGGAGACGATAAAAGACATGGTCTTTTCAAACTCCAGTACTCCTCTTAGCCACCCTCTCTCTCCTGAACCCCTGACAGCTGCTGCTGTTGCCCACCTGGCTGGGGAGCACCAAGCAACCTGCAGGGGCTGGGTCAGCAGAGAGGACAAGAGGCACCAGGTCCTCCACCTGCCAGGGCAGGACGCAGCATCGGGATGTTTCTACAGGCAAAAATCAAATGAGCTTGCAGAAACCCAGATCTCCAGAGAGGATGAGACCTGAGCAAGACACTGACCTGTGATGCAGGAGAGAACAGCAGAGGCCCACAGCCGGTGCAGCAGTGGACTCTGAACACACTGCTGATTAAAGTTTAACTTCACAGACTCCTGCGGCTCCAAGATTCCCTCCGCCACCTCTGTCCTAGCAAAGAAACACAGGAGTTATTTTGAAGTCTAGTGATTAATTGACAGTCTAAGAGGTCTTTATAGAGATCACTAGGAAGCAGTTCAGAAATACGAGCTGGAGCAGTTGCAAGGGCGGCACTTGCTGCAGAGAAACTACAGTGAGTGGGGGTTTCTAGACAAGCTCTCCTCCTGAGCGATACTTTCGGTTGGCTTTGATCACAGTCCCTTCTGAAAGGACTTCAGTGTTTTAAAACACAGCACCATTAGCCTGAGTCAACAGCTTCCTCACTCAGCACACACAGATTAAATGTGTCTGAGACCAGCCATCGAGATACAAGAGGAAAATAATGAACAGGCTGTAGGGAAGGAATCAGGTTTCCCTGTGAGTTTTTTTGTGGACAAAGCCTGACTGTTAGAGCAGAGCGAGCCGGGACTCCAGAATTCATGCACCATGGCAAGGAGGTTAAGGATTTGCTGGGTTCCTGTGGCTTCCAGCACCACATGAATTCATGTTTGCGAGTGGAGGCTGAGGCTCTGGCACTGGCTGCCAGCGATGTGCTGCAGCAGGTTTACTGTTCTCTACGGGCCCGCTCCAGGCAGAAATACTCCTGGAGCATGCCAGCACTTCAGGTGGACAATCCAATCCTACCTCCTGCCACCAGGCCAGGGACCAGCTTGCTCCATCTCACTAGGAGCCCCGTGTTGTGTTCTGAGGAGCTAGAGAAGGTCTCCTGTGAGCAAGTGCCAGAGCATCTGCCAGTGCCTCTGGAGAGACATCGCACATCCTGGTCTCCAGTGTTTCTGGTGCAGTGCAGCATGTGAAGCAAAGACCAGAGGACATGTTGGCATCAATGTGCTCTGTCCTTGTCCTCAGCAAAAGCAGCACAAAGGAGGAAAGAGCGGGTGTCACCACTGGCAGAGCTATGGCACGCTGCTCACACCAGGAATGCAGAAGGTGCAAGCAAGCTTGGAGAAGGGGTGAGGAAAAAGCCCAGGAGTGACCAGGTACTAACCTCTCGAAGATCTCTTTTTCTGCACGCTGTGGACAAGGAGAGAAAGAGTCAACACAGCTGAAATTAATTAATCCCACAGCTTAATCCCAAACACAGGCTGGGACACAGCAAACCTGGGACCCAGGGAGCACCATTCTCCTTCCTGACCCACATAAAACACCCCTCACCCCAGCCCTGACTTCAGGGAGTGTCCAATACCCATTTTCTTTGGCTGCAGCACTTTTCACTCCTTGACTCAGAAAATGAGTGGGAATGGCTGACAGTGATGCACCTTCCCTGTATCTAAAGATCTGTTCTGCTGAGCCAGGGACTGGGCAGGTGACAGAGGCTCCAGTGGGGTGTGGGAGCTTCCAGACAGCCTGCCCTGGCTCTGCTGAGTGTGCAAGCTGTAGTGAGCAGAAGACTGAACACAGCTGGTTCATCTGGTGCAAGGGAAACACAGGGGAGACCTATGACAGGTGGAAGGTCTCTGGAACCACAAAGAACCAGATCAGACCCCATACCCTCTGGTATACACCAGGTTGTCTGCATCTGGGAGACTCTTACTGCTGTGCCCTGCCCCAGGTGTGGAAACCCCAGCCCCATCCGTCTGTCAGGCTCCCTTCTGCATCCCTCCCTCCTCCCCATCCTGCTGGGGCACTGCAAGAACATCCCATGCATGCAGCCAACAATCCTGAAAGCTTTCAGTAAATGGCAAAGGTGCAGCAAGGGATAGAGAACCAAAGCCAAGACACAAGTAACCTTGTGAGCAATCCCATTTGTTTCTACACCTGCTGACAATGGTGCATTCCCCAGGTTCAGCCCAAATACCAGAGGAGAAGAATTTTTGAGCCCTGCTAAAACAGAGAGCTGCAGGGTACGCTACATGCCTTCTCCTGTGAGATGACACGTATCAACTCCTGATGGACACAATTGCCAACACCAATAACCCACAGTGGAGAATTTATTAACTCTATTTCCCCTCCATTATGTGGTAAAAGGAGAAATAAGATGGCCTTACTGTTTTCTCCCATAGATATCTGATGGACCTTGTGTTCCAGCCTCTACTGTAGACAGTGAGGCCACAACCCAGCCAGCAGGCTGCCAGGACAGGACAGACATTGTGGTTACCACTGAAGGGACAGTCATCTGCCTTCTGTCCCTGGATCAGGTCTGTCTTCCAGGCAGAACTTCTGCCACCCTCTTCACAAAGTTAGATGTGAAAAGCAGCAGCTAAGAGCAAGGAGGAAGAGGTAAAATGCCTGCCTGCTTGCATCTAAACTGAGAGGAGTCATCTAGTAAACCATGACAATTTAATAGCCAGAAAAGAAACCAAGCAAAGCTAAGCACAGGCTGCTTTGTATGATAAATACCCCACACAGAGGTATGCCAGACAACAGGTCGGGCTTTGAAGAATAGCTGCAGGAGCTCCCAAGGATCACATTTTTATTAAAACTAGACAGAACACTAGAAAGCTGATGGCCCAGTCTAACTGCTCGAGCTGTCCTGGCTGTCAAGCCTGGAAGGCACCTGAGTGGGCAGCACCAAGCCAATAGCTTGGAGATCCGAGCCTGAATGGTGCTGACAGCTAAACCTCACTGCAAAGGTGGGGAAAAAAAAAAAACAAAAAAACTCAAAGCAAAGGTGAAACCAGGCAGAGCAGACACTCAGGAACCACCAAGAAAACAAGGGGGCTTCTCTTGAACAGTTGAAAAAGCTTCTCTGAGCTAGACCTGCAGATGTAGGTCCTGCCCAATGCCCTCTCCTGCTGTCACTGCAGCAAGCTACTGAACACCGTATTTAAGTCTCCCAATATCCAGGTCATTGTCTAGGTCGTTTCTGGGCTGACGGACCTGTCCCTTGGTATGAGGGGAGGGTACTCACCACCAAGCCCTGGTCATCCTTGTTAGTGATCATGTCCACCAGGTAGGTGCGGAGGGCATCCAGCTTCTGCAAAGCCTCAGTCCAGTGCTCCTGCTGAGTTAGGATGCTCTGGTGCACCCGCTCCTCCTCTGTGTGCACGTTCTCCAGCAACCGCTGTTCTTCATTTTCACACACCTTTCCTACAAACATCAGCCTCTGGATGACCAACTCTCGTGCCCCATTGGCCGCAGTCTGCCAGAGCAAGGAGAGAGGAGAAATATCAGTCTTGCTTCAGCCCAAACAACAGCTTCCGCCAGCTTTCTGTAGGCTCAGCTTTTAAGATTACCCTGTTAATGAGCCCAAGCCACAGTAACCATCATGATGCAAACAGAGGTGAACGGGATAACCAGGCCCAAACTTGCTGACTGCCTCCAGGCCCAACCAGCCACCAAAGTAAATGTGCAGTAACCACTAATCACTGTGGCATGTAAGTGACAACCGGCTGCTCTGCCAGGGACCAAAGTGTCAGCCCTCCTCACAACTTCCAGGATTCACAACTAGCGAGAAGCAGGAGCCGACCACGGGAACTGTCTGTCCTCAGTGACAGCGAGGCACAAACAAAAGCAGGGCTCTGAGACACCGGTCCTAAAGCAATGTGTGATGGCTGCACACCAGCACAAATAAATGTATTTTACTTTTTTTGGCAAATGAAGAACGAATCACCAGTGTATTCTGGCTTTTTGAAAACTTCAAATAACAGAAACAGACCTTGAAGCCTGCAAAATTACCCCAGGAGGGCGCGCAGACCATGGATACACTCAGCAGTGCCATCTCAGCACTGCCCCAAGGCAGGGCAATCACAGAGCAGACAGGACAGGGTGCACTGCGATGGAAAGTGCTCGGTGACACCGCGCAGCTCCCCAAAAAACGAGCCTGAGCCACGGGGCAGGCACACAGCCACACAGCCACACCACCTCTCTGTGCCTCGACAGCCACCATGCTCCTGCCGCCCGCTCCATGCACACCGCAGCGCACGGCCCCCACATGCAGCAGCGAAGCAGCTGCAAGAGGAGCAGGAGGAGGAGGAGGAGGAGGAGGAGAAGCCCCAGGAGCAGAGGAGCCCCCCGGGACCACCACGGGGGGGAAGGAAGGGAAGGGCTTTACCAGGACGCTCTGGCTCTTGGCGGGCAGCACCTCGGCCATGTGCTTGGCGATGGCAGCGCTCTGCAGCTGCAGCCGCTCGCACTGGTCCACGAGCTTGTTCTGAAACACAGAGCCACGGGCTGAGCTGGGGGCCAGCCACTACCCCCCGCACCCCCGGCACCCCCACACCCTGCCCGGCTCCCCGCAGCCCTCCCGGGCCCCCCGCACCCCGACGGAGCCCCCGCAGCCGGCCCCGGGCAGCGCTGAGGGGGGGGTGAGGGGGACGGGACCGGATCCCCGCGGGCCTCACCCAAGCCCAGGCCGGAGCCGCGGCGCCCCGGGCCCCGCTCGCCTCCTGCCCGCGGGGCCCGGCACTGCAGCGCGGCGGGGCCGTGCCCGTACCGAGCCGTGCCAGAGCCGAGCCCCCGGCGCTTACCCGCAGCTCCGCCGCCCTCCCGGCCGGCGCCCCCCCGGCCCGCTGGGCCATGCTGCGCGGCTGCGGCACCTGCGGCAGGTGCGGGGATGGGGGGGGGGCGGGAGGCCGCGGGGCCGGGCCGGGGCGGGCGCTGCCGATCCCGATCCCGCCCGGCCCGGCCCCTCCCGGCCCGCCCCGGCCCGGCCCCGAGCCCCGTGGGGGGACCCCGAGGCCCCGGCGCGGCCCCCCCCGGGCCCGGCCCCGCGGCCCCTCCTGGCAGGCGGAGCCGCCGCTCGCCCGGCCCCGGCCGTCGCCAAGGAGCCGCCGGCGTCGGGAGCCGGCCTGGGGGCACGGGGAGCTCGGGGTTTGTACCAAACCGGCCGGGATTTCACCCGAATTGCCGCCGTCACGGCTGCCCGGGGCTGTGGTCGCTGTCAGGCTGCTCCCGGGGGCTGCCTGACGCCCCGTGGGGATGGGGGGCGATGGCCCCGCCGCTGGAGGTGCAGCGGGGGGAGAACACACTGCGGTGTCAGAGCCTCGGGTAGGGGTTGTTTAGAAAAAAAATACGGTGGAAAATGGTTTTGGTTTCTTTTAAGCAGTGCGTTTAGAGGGGAGGGAGGGTGGGAGATTTGCCAATGCAGGATTTGGTCTTTTGAGGTGTAAGCGTTGGGTGAAGCCCTTGCTGCGGGGTCCCAGAGCACGGCACGGTGATCGACCGAGTTCACAATAAATGCGTAGGAAAGCCTGCCAAGGAATAAAACCTGCCGTGCACATCCTGCCAAGGAGCTACTGTTCGTTCATTCAGCAGTCAGGAAAATCTGCTCGTTCCTGCAGCGGGCACAGCTCCCGCTGCCCTCGCAGCCCCCACGGCCTCTGCTCCCGTCCCACCTGCATCGAGCTGAAGTCAGGGTGGGAAGGTGGGAAGGGGCCCAGCCCTGGAGAGCCGACCCCAGGTGAGCTCTGAGATTTTTATTTTGTGGGAGAAACAAATTCCAGTGTTCTTCTCTTCTCACAGAAAAATCACGTTTGTTCCTAATGTAATGTAACACTCTGGAACCTCAGTCTGGCCAGAAGAAGAAAATGATTGAATTAACACTGCCCCTGAGCTGTGAGATTCATTGTTCTTTGCATCTTTTGATGCAAACTCACAGATAGAACAGGCAGAGATTAACTGGGTATTACTAATTGCTAATCTCAAAGGCTGCCAGGATAAAATTAGAAAGGGAATGTATTGTAAAAAAAAAAACAAAAAAAAAACAAAACACCTCTCTTGCTTAGTGCTTCTAGTATTTGGTTCTCAAGATTTTGTGGGAGAGACTTGAAGCATGTATTTTCTTCACTAGATCAAGTAGGAAGGGTGTTTTTTTCTCATATTTTATTAGCAAAATAGTACTTGTCCAGAAGATGGGAGTGTTAGCGTACACCTAGAGCAGACTAAATCCCATTAATACGTCTTGATCTAAGAAGAATCCAATTACTGTACATGGTAATTCACCGTCATTGGAACAGGTTCGTTGGTGACTGCCCTTCATCTGTGACCGTAGCCAGTGTCTTTAATCAGTGGGGTTTGTGTCACACCCAAGCCAGACAATTTCCCAGAACATGACCCTTGAGGATAAGTTGTGTAGACTGGGATCTCCCAGGAATATGGAAGTCGCAGTAATGGAGTAAGAGGAGGAGGAAGGCACAAAAAGAAGTACAGGCAGCAGTTCCATCTCTGTTGTGGCCTCACCATGCTTGGGTATTCGTAAAGCTCAGCTGAAAGGCCCCAGTAACCACATCTCGGCAGCTGGCCCTACACTAAGCAAAAGGTTGGACTGGGGAGCTCCAGACATCCCTTACACTGATTTTTTTTTTCTCTTATTCTAAACAAAGTTAAGATGTAGATACCATGTTGCCTGCACTTTGTCCTGTGTATGCAAGAAGCAAAAATCTCTCTGTGTTCCTGGTAATGCCAGGTGTCTCCTCACCCTCAGGTCACGTCCTAGCAGCAAGCACCTCAGATGATGCAGTGATGCTCAGTGCTGCTGGCCGTAGTTGAAGCCGTGCTTTTCAGTAGTGGGATGGGGAAACTGCAGAGTAAAATCAGCTTCCACTCCACCAAGTACAGGTAAAGCAACGTCAGATGATCATGTCTTAATAAACCATGTATATGAATGGAGAATATAGCAAGCATGTGGTTCGATAGCTTCATTATTGGATTTATGAATTAGAATTTATTTTTGACCCTTGCTTCTAAATTCTGCCTAGCTTATTTGGGGGACTAAAATCCAAAATACAGCTCACAGGAGTGGCTGAATATGTAAATGTGACCAGTGGTTATGCTCTGTGATTGCTAAGGCAGAGCTCTCTCTGAAGGTTAAAAGGTCTAGGAGTGTCTGTTTAGCCCAGATATCCAAAATGCTTCATCATCTCTTCACACTGCCATCAGTTTTCATTGGTAAGGTGCAATAATTAAGTATCTGGCAGCAAAAGTGATGATCTTTGCCTGGAAGATCAGCTGAGAGCACAGGTTGGTGTGGGACCAGAAGCACCTGGCAAGGCTGGTTTCAAAGAGCCAAAGTGCTGGGCCTGCCAGGACAGCAGCAAAGCCTGAAAGGCATTCATGGAAGTGGAGACTGGAAAAAATGAAATGCGGGTTCTTCTGTTCTTTGCACTGGAGTGGAGTGAGTAAACAGACAAATATTTAGCAACTTGAGATATAGAATAGACATACTCCATCTCATCTAGTCCCAGAGACACATTTGTCTGTTGACAGCTTCCCTTCAGCTTTTTAAAGTCTGACGTTGTCATTCTGCAGTCCAGCCAGTGGCGCAATCTCCTAAACCTCAGTCCAAGTGGGTGACATCACCCTGACTTTGCCTTAAAATGCACTGCAGCTCCTGCCACTGTCCCTCTGCCTGTTGCAGGGCCGATGGCTCCGTGGAAAAGACAGGACCTGGCAGAGGTGTTCAGCAGCACAACCCCGTGCACGCCGATGCAGTCACTTCTGTGGCTGCTCTCAAAGCAGACCTGTGTGTGTCAGGAGGAAAGGATAAGGTATGGTACTGGCCCACCACAGGGCACAAAACGCAGTCACAGGCAGGAAAATAGATTGACAGAGACGTTAGAAAAATAAGGGGATGTGGCTTAAATGTGAGTTTTACATGTTTCTGTGATTGCTACCAACTTTGTCAGTGATCTGTCCGAATTGAGAAGGAAAAGGTGAGCTTAGAGTGAGGGCGCACACTGAAGCACACTGGGTCAAATTTCATAACGTTCTCCAGAGGTCAGGTCATGTCAAATGCTTTCACCCAAGCTTAGAACCAATGAGCTGACCCTTCTCTGATGTTATCTGACAAAAGACAGGCTCCAATGGCAGTTGCATTGGCTGTAGGAGCTCAAAACCAAAAGTATCTGTTCTCTCTTCAATCTTGGTCTGTGCACAGGTCTGAGTATAAAATAAACCAAGATAGTGCATGAGCCTTCTTTGTCCCATTTTGCTGCTGATGATTTCCTTCCCCTGGTTCTCTGCAGAGCGTGGCTGTTTGTAACTGGAAATCTGGAGCTGTGCTGAGGCGGTTCGTTGGCCATGAGCATGAAGTCACCAAGGTGAGTGTCAGCTGAGCCTGGTTGGGGTCTTCTGCACCCACCAGAAACTGGGAAAACAGGAATGATAGAGCACGGTTTGTCATCCACAGAGGGCTCGTTTTGCTCTGTTGGAGTTACCCGGGTGTCAGAATGTGTTAGGTTTTTCCCAAGCTCCCAGCTGGTACTTTGCTGTCCAGGAAAGAAGCACTGGTTGCAGCCAGAGGAAACAGGGCACCGGGACACTTGGCTATTTGCTTATCTTCCCTTCCAGAGACTGCGTGACAAAAACCCAGGATTAATTACTAGGTCAAGTGTTTGATTCAGAGATGCTCTTTGCTTTTCTTCAGGTCTCATCCCACTAGACTTGTTATTCTACAAAACAGCTGTGCCCAGGAACAACGGGGCTTTAATTTTCCATCCAGCATCTTGATTACAAAACCAAATATGCTACTCTGAGAACAAACTTGCAAGGGTGCATACGTGCTGTGCATGGCTTGGCCGGTGTGCCTCCCAGCTGGGAGTAGCCAGGGATTCCCTTGTGCTCTGGGAAGTTGAAGGGATGAAGGGGGCTGGTGGTGCTGCCCTAGGAAGAGCTGAGAATTCACATTTCATTCATCCCACTGCTCAAAGTGACTGTAATGGGCTCATTTTGTTGTTTTGTGTGTGTGCATTTTGTTGTGTTTTTTTTTGTTTTTTTTTTTTAAGGAAGTTTTTGCCATAAAATTAATTGTTTCTGAAAACAGGATGGGGGGAAAGGCTTATTTTGCAGCATTACACTGATTCCAATGTCTTCTTTCAGAAGCTTCAGCACATGTGAGCTTCAAAGCTGGAATTCAAATTTAGCAGCAAGGTGCCTTTGTGTCGGGAATGTGCTTTTGCTTACTCCTGTGAGAATACATCCAAAATTGGAGCATTTTTTTGCCTTTAAGAACAACAGTTTGTATATGGTGATAGCATGCCCCCCTCCTACAGTTGGTATCTGTTCAGGTGCCCTTCCCGCAGAGCAGAGCTGACACGATCTGCTGGAGTCAGGCTTTCCTGGTAATTGCAGCTTCCCTTCAGGTGCCAAAACCCAAGTCAGAAAATCAGTCTTCTGCATTTCCTTTTCTCCCTGTGCTCACCAGGAGGCTCCTTCATTGCCCAGCTCAAGGGGCTGCGGAGACTGGAATCCCCTTTGCTGCTCAGGGTGGAGGAGAATTGGTGTGAGACTGTTAACCCAGCAGATCTCACCAGCCCTCACTGTTTGATCGTGGAAAGATGAAGAAGAAACCAAGAAAATGACAAAGAAGCATTTATTACCACCCTGCCTCCTCACAAAGGTGCTGCACAGAAATGCCTGGCTCAGCCTCCAGTTTCTTTCCTTACTGTAACAACCTGAAAAAGAAGTTAACCTGCCACAGCCAGCCACTGCCAAAAGCCTGTCTGCAGCCTGGGCTTGCTGTCCCCATGTCATCCCTGACCTCCTGCTGTGCAGGAGCTGGGGAGTTCAGTCAGCTTCTGCACTTGCTCTGGGGAAAGCAGGTTAATGGCTGTGTCGCCTGTAGCTGTGGTCACAGGGAAGGTGATCAGAAACCATCAGGGTTCGTTACAGAGCCAACAACCCGCGCTGTTCCCCGGGACTTGCCCTTGTGCTGGAGAAGGTAGCAGGAGGAGAGGAGGCATTTAGCGGGCATGGCACAAGTGCCTCCAGACAGCATGCAGCTGAGCTCCGTGATCTCTAACCAACCTCAGCACCAACCACGTCTTTTTAGGAGCATCTGTTGTCACTGTGCTGTAGGGGTCAGGAAAACAGACTGTCCTCAAGGACAGGAGAGGTTTTCTCCTCCATCAGCCATGGATTTTCCTTGGCGATGCTCCTGTTGCTCAGGTTAACATCTCTCTGTTTGTCTCTGTGGCTCCGCTGTACCTTTGGGGCCTAAGAATCCATTCTCGGTGCTTCACTGCTTCTGTCCCCTCTGAAATTTTGGCTGACTTCCTGGGACAGTCCTGCACCCTTGTCTGCTTCTGGTGGGTCTGTCTGGGAGGTGGAGCCCACTCACGTGCACGGGTTGTGTAGTGCCAGGTGGGCAGAGTGACCCTGAGCACCTCGGGAGCTTTATCCCCTCACAAGTGGGAGAAGCTGGGGGTCCATCACAAAAACAGTTCCCCTGCAACTCCTGGGAGCAAAATTTACACCTGTGAACCCAAGAGCCAGTATTGTATTCAGTCTTTCTCATCTAAGACAGCCCAGCAGTGCTACACAAGCGATCGGCACTGAGCTGGGCTCTGGCATTCATCTTCCTGGGCTAAGAACGGGCGAGCATTTTTCCTGTTAAGTGTCACAGGCGAGTACCAAGATTTTCTCCAGCCCATGTCTCCAGTTCAGGGCATCCCTGGGGACAACGGGGGATGTTGAGGGCTTTTCTTTTCACAGCTCTTATTAAATCCTGGTGTGTCTTGACTACTTTCTGTGCAGAAAGTGCAAGTAGTGATAGCTCTGTAGAGGTCTGTTGGTGTTCGTGAAGGTGCCAGTTCAGGGTGGGAATGGAGATAACGAATCAAGTTAATGAGGTAACCTCTCCTTGCAAAATTCTTTTTGAAGGGGAAGGGGATGCAAAACACCCTGGAAACCTTCTCTGAGCCTGGGGTTCAGGGCAAGAGAGACGCAGCCTTTCAGTGTCATTATTGCTCTTGGCCCAGAACTAAAGATGAAGAATAGCCAAGTGCTATTGACGTTCTTCTTGTACCAGAAATCTAAAACAAGGTCCATCATGGGGTAAAATCCTCATTCCTTTGCTGCATATTGTTGGGAGCCACAGCTGCTGCCTGCCCTCTCCAGGCTGGGGCTCACAGCAAGGCAAGGCAGAGCCCCAGGCCCCGCTGCACTGGGCTTTGCCTGAGGCCAGGATCTAGCAGAGCAGGAGCAAGCAGGAGTCACGGGTCCTCTGTGTGAGCACTGAGCAATCCAGCGTTTGCAAAACAGCATGAAGGTGAAGCTCCTCCCTATCACATCTCTGCATGTCTCAGACTTTGACATGATCGAGCAGCACTGTGCTTTCCCTGCACACGGCTGGGCTGGGCAGGAGGCTGACCTACTTCTCCCATCTGGTCCTTGGCAGGTCACCTGTGACTCAAATAGAATCTTCAGTGCATCCCGGGACAAGACAGTAATGATGTGGGAGCTTCACGGGACTTCAGGGCCAAGCCAGCACTTCCCAGGACATGACCTGGTTGTTACTGGACTGGCTGTGAGCCCAGGTGAGGACCAGCACACTCCTATTCCCCAAACAATGATTTCTTCACGGTTTATCTTGACAATTTTTGTATGTTAACGTGTGGTTGCAGATGCCACTCAGCTGTGCACAGGCTCGCGAGACAACACTGTCTGCAAGTGGGACGTAGAGACCGGAGGGTGTTTGGGCAGAGCTGCTGTCTCCAGGAACCTGGTAGGAGCTGCTGGTTGCTCGCATCCTGTAATGGCAACTCGCTGCCTACTCGGGTACTTCACGAGTAAAGCCACGTAGAGTGGCCTTGAGCTTGGCACTGCAATAAGCCCTTGAGGCACCGCACAGATTGCCTTTATGTTTGGGGAGATCAAAGCCTGGGGGTAGTTACCCTTTCCTCCAGGAAACAGCGCCTCTCATAGCACAAAGATACCAAGAGATGTGTGGTGATTTATTAATTCCCTCTTGTACCAGCTCGGCAGTGGAGTTGTATCTTCTGCTGCCTGTGGTGCCCTTATTCCCACGGCACTGTGCCCCGCTGAGCTGCTGCTGCCTCTCTGCCTGCTAATAAAGCCCAGCCACCTCTCTGGGATCAGACCAGCATTGGTCCCAACAGCACTGGTGGGAAACAGAAAAAGCTTCATCCGTCATTTCCTGCTCACTACCCAGCAGGAGAGCGAGGACGGGGGAGCTTTGTGGTTGTGTACCTACAGGCAGATGTCAGCCTGGGCTGCACGCAGAGGTGGGCAGCACGTTGCTCTTCCCTTCCCCTCCGCAGGTAACACATCTGTGCTGGGTTCCTGGGGAGCCCTACGTCATCCAGACGTCAGAGGATAAAACTGTCAAGTAAGTCTTACAGGTGGCCACAGAGAAGGGAGTTACAACCTGGGGTACATGGCAATGGATTATGGAAAATGTCGGTACACAAGGGGTTGGTTGCTTGCTTTTCATAAAGTCCTGGTGTAGCCAGAAGCCACCTTCCAGCTCACCTGGGTCTTGGAGGGTGGTCTCTTGCCAGGGAAGGACAGCATGGGGACACCCGAGGCTGTAAGCAGCACTGGGCATCAACTATGTGTAAAAAGAAAAATGGTTCGGAGCTCCTAAATACTGATTTAGGACTCAGGGTGTGGGACAGACAAACGCAAGTATGCAGTGACAGCATTGAGAGAAAGGAGGGAGACTGTCCCATGATGGAAGAGGTCGAAGGCAAAGTGAGGGCACAGTGGGGGCACCGAGGGAAGCCCTTCGTGGCAGTGATGCCCCCGTCCTCCTTCCCCCCTCTCGTTGCTTCCAGGATGTGGGACAGCCGGGAGCTGCGGGTGGCACAGACGTTTCCAGGCAAGCAGCACATCCAGACGTGCTGCGACGTGAGCCAGGACGGGCGGTATGTCCTCAGCAGCAGCAGCGGCTTCGCTGGGGAGGGCTGCGAAGCAACCGTGAGTTGGCTGGGCAGCAAGTCCTGCTTTCTTCTGATTTTTCTCTAATCTCCACCGCACACAGCAGAGGGCAGCAGATCAGTGCTCCAAGGGTCTGCCTGCAGCAGAGCGCAGATCCCACTGCTTTGGCCTTATTCTGATGTCACCAGTAAGGCCTGAGCTTAGTTCCTTCCTGCCTGTCTCGTTGGTGAGTCTGCTGCAATAAGAGGTCTTTTTCCCCATTAAAGCACCGGGATTTTGTATCAGTTTGCAGGGACGTGTTTGAATGGTAACAAATGGTGAAAATCCTTTGGGGTCTGAAGTGCTCTAGGACTGTGAGCATAAGCAGGGGCTAGAGGCGATGTTGCACTGCTGGAGGTAGATGTTGCACTCAGGATTGGCAAGGAGCTCTTTAGCCTCCTCCCTTTCTTCATAGAACAGCTCCATGTTGGCAAGTGACACTAACGGAGCCTGAGCTCTAAGCACTGCCTGTTGCCTTGCAGCTGTGGGACCTGCGGCAGACGAGGAGCCGAGTGCGTGAGTACAAAGGGCATTTCCAGACCACAACCTCCTGTGTCTTCCTTCCACGGGGCCCTGCTCTTGCCCCCAGCATTGCCACATCCTCGTACGACAGCAAAGTGAAGGTCTGGGACCAAGACACTGCAGGTAAGGGAGGGTGCTGCCCACTGACTGTGCTACCCTGGGAAAGCAAAACTGCTTCCTTGGTTTCTGTCTCCCTGGGGTGATGAGAACACACCTGTGTGTGCCTGTAACCTCTGAATTTTAATCAAATGCAGCCACGGGGCAGGGTGGAGACAAGCAGCAGAGCAACTGGTGTTGTGCCAGGGGCTTCTGCCTGCCCTCCGGCACAGGAGGGTGTTTGGGTGCATGAGGTTGGAGGTGGTGGGTGTCCTTTAACTAAAAGGAAGCAATGACAAGCTGGCTTTGAAAGGTGTCCAAGTTCAGCAATGAAATGCAAATGATAAAAATGAAAAAGGGCAGTGGAACTCCAGGGCTTCCCTCAGATACAGGTGGAAAGCTGCAAAGCACAGACTGATCACCCTCTGAGTGGGAACTACAGGCATTTCACAGCCTGCTTGCTGGAGGATTTGGTGCGGGCTAAGTCCTCACATGAGCTGGACACAAAGGCTGGTTACCTGCCAAGCCCTGACACAGCAGTGGGTTTGTTATCTAATGCCTTGCGCAGAGGGCAGAGACAGTTCCTTCTGGGAAGCTGTTTGGGTTCACTGACATGCTGTGTGCTGGGTCCAGCAAAAATCATTAGCGTTAAACACTCACTGTACTAAGAACCTCTTCACACACAATTATTTTAAATAGAATAAAAGTAGAAACCTGGTGTTGTCCCACAGTAAAACTCTCACCTTCTCTTTTCACTCACCTCACTTTTTACCCTGGTGCCTGTGCACACTGAGACAGCCTTGGGGTCGGCAGCAGCTCTGCACGTTGTCTCTTTTGACCTTCAGCTGTCAGCTCTAGTTCAGGTGCTGTCTGGCAGGCGGACGTCGCTGTGAAGGGCAGCTGCCTGTACGTCCTTGTCACACGGCTCTGCGACCAGCTCAGCATGGGGCTGGTGCCTGCATAAATACATCAGGATTTCTTATTAACACACACAAACAGAAAGGCTGATGTGGCTCTGAACACTCTAAATATTACTTTCGTTTCTCTTTTAGAGGTTTATCAAAACTGTGTGAGGGGTTTATTAAAACCCTTGGAAAGAATTTTTCTTGATCATAAGCAACTTGGGAGAAAAAAAGGCATGTTGTAATGCCTCCATGTGAGCCCTGTGGTTCTGTCTGTCCATCTGTTTTGGTTTTCTCTCCAGGGGAGGTGCCTGGCCTCAGCCTGGATCCCTGTTCTGGCCTGCACGGACCCCAGGGGGGCTCACCCAGCACAATGGGGGGCGGAGTGGGCAGCACTGCCCTGCGCATGGCTCACCTCCCTTGCAGCCGACCAAGGGGCAAGCAGATGGGCAGCTGGACACACAGGGGCAGAGCCAGGAGGTGGGAGCTTGGGGTGGTTGTTCCTTACCTTGGAAAACCACACATCCTGAATGATTTCTCTCTTGCCTCCCCAGCCTGCCTGGCCACTGCATGCCTCGAGGGAGCAGGACCACTGGCCTCGCTGGCCGTCTGCGACAGCTCCACGCTGCTCTGCGCCACTTTTAACTCAGGGATCCACTTACTGCAGATGAGAAACGGTGCCAACCTGGAGCTGGAGGAGCTGGCAATACTCTGACCATAAGAACCTTTCCAGCAGAGACTGCCCCACAGGCAGCCAGTTCGCTGTCAGCTGCCCCTGACTGCAGGCACAAGACAACGCCGCACCTGCAGAGCGGTGATGCAGCTCAGGGGCAGCACAGGGGCTGTACTGCTTATAGCTTGTAGGTGGTGGGAAGCAATTAGAGCTGTCTAGAAGAAAAGCCAAATCATAGCTGCATTCGGGCCAAGTTCTCACTCCTGTAAGAGCACTGTTTGATTTGCAAAACCTCCACGCAGACATGAAGTGGGCTAGCAGAAGAGGACCAAGGAGCTATGAGAAAGCACGTACCATCCCTGCGGTGGTTCTCAGGTCTCATCACAGCACTGCTGCCCTACAGCAGGAAAGCTGGTTTTAGTGGGAGGAAAAAAGAGCAACCACCTTGGACTTTATCAGACAGTGTGAGAAGAAATCAGGGATCTCCGTCTCCTTCCCTGGACAAGATTCAAATCAGCATCGCTGTTCTGTTTCCCTGAGCCAGCTCATGGCAGTGCCTCCAGAGGGCTCCAGGAGCTGAATAATCGGTGTATTTACATTGCTGTGATGCAGCAGGCTCTCAGGACACATCTGGCTCCCATCTGTGGAGCAGATGGTTCACATCTGGGCAGATTGGTCTCTGGCTAAGCCAACAGGCAGCACTGCAGGGTGCCAGGGCATCAAGCAGGGAAGATGTCGTCCTTCTCCTTGCTCCAGCTCATTGTCCTGTTTAGTGAAGCCAAACACCATGTGACAGAAATCTTGCACTGGGATTTACACCCCTGGGACAATGTGTGTGTGTGTAAATGCAAAATGTTCATGGGTGTCCAAAATTTCATCTAAAGCCAGCTAGAACCATGCTGCTGCCTCCAGGGGGAGCAGGCTGGCTAAGTGCTGGGCAAGGGCTGCCCCATGAACGGCAACCCGATGAGGTACGCCCTTGGGGAGCTTCTCCTTAAGGACAGGGAGATCCCTGGCTCTGCAGCTGGAAGCTTGTGCTTCTGAGCTCGGACAGTCCCTTTAGCAGACCCTTCAAGAGGTGCTTGGACACACATAGCTGGGTATCTAGGCTTACACAAGAGATTTCAATTAAATATTTTTCTGTGCTATTTCCTGGCCTCCAGCCTGTTAACATGTTTCCTAGGAGCAAACGAGAGCATCCAGCACATCGCAGGTGCCACCATATTGCTAGGAGGAGGAGCAGGCACACAGCTCTGCTGGAAAAGTAACCCATGAGTAGTTTGCTGTTGTTGAAGCAGCATGGTCCCACGTACACTGCCCACGTTGGAAACAATGCTGTCTGCTTTCCCAGGGAACACGGACAGCACCAGCTGGCAAGAGGGGAGATGAATGTCTTCTCTTTTCCCCTGAAGCTTTTTTCCATTTCTTAGTCAGACACAGAGGTCAGGGTGCACATAGAAATTATGTTTTGATTTTCCAGACCACATTTGTAAAACTTCAGTTTAAGGAACAAACAACAAATAGGACGTTTCTTCACAGTGTAAGTTAGAACAAGAAATCCTGCACTAAGTAGCCTTCTTTGTATCACACGTAGTGAGACACAGAAAAAACTTCAGCAGGAGATAACATCCATGGATTTGAAAGACCCAATTTGTAAGACAGCTGAAGGAGCTAGGACATGAGATAACCTGAGATGGTACATGGAAAATAAAAACCCTTGGCCTTTAACATCTACTGCAAGCAGATACAGGCCTCTATGTTCAAACTAACTTGAAGTAGAAGAACGTTTTTCCTCCAACAACTGACAACTCTTTATTTTTTGAATGCAAACGAGCTTTGAAGCCACAGACTCCTATCAAAGCAGCCTGGAAAACAGAAGGTAAGAACGGTATTGAGGCTGTACAGCACACCATCCATGAAGTGCTGTGTGGCTACCTACAGATGTGTAAAACAAAGTGGAGAAAACTCGTGAGCCTAGCTTGGAAGGGAGGTAGAGAAAGTGTCTGCAGCATAAAACAAGAGTCCTAAAAAGTAGAACATCATCCAAGCTTTGACTCCAACCAAGCCCTGACAAACAGATGCTTCAAAACCACCTCAACCAGGAAGCAGAGACACAGCCAGTGATTACAGCCATTGTAATGCATGTTACAAAAGCCGTTTTTTTAATTTAATATAAAAAAGACAAGTCTTAGTTCAAAGCCATTAACATCTCTGTCCCAGCTGACCACGAGCACCTGAGCTACTCTGCTGTCCACAACTTGAAGGTTCTGTCATAGGAGCACGTCGCTATCAGCTGACCATCAAGGGAGATATCCAGTCCCATCACCTTTCCCTCATGACCCGCCAGTGTCTTCAAAGGGGACCAGCCAGGGTGAGTCCAGATCTTCGCCGTGTTATCGTAAGCGCCAGTCAGCAGGAAGTTGCCATGATTGGCTGCAGTTAAGGATGAGAAAAAGGGAGAAGTGAGATTTGCAAAGAAAACCGTGACAGACCATCTACCATTAACCAGTACAGATCCTCCTGATCTGAGGATGTGGTTTGGAATTGCTCCAACCCCTGCCACCTCAGCCCAGGAACGGTAGGGATGAGGAACAGACAGGAGGTACTCACGTTCAAATTTCACCCCAGTCACCAGGTTCTGATGGGCAGGAATGGTGTAGATGCACTTCCTCTGGCGGAGGTCCCACACCTTGCAAGTATTGTCACCACTGCCAGTTGCGACATGGTATCTGCCAAGGGGCCAAGTAGGAAAGTATTGAAAGCTAAGCTTTGTGCTCAGAGCTCCCACGTAAACCATGCAAACTCCTTTCTTACCCATTTGGGGAGAAATTAAGTCCATAGATCTCCTTCAGGTGACCTTCCAGAAACATGATACAGCGTCCTGTGCGCAAGTCCCACACCCGGCCAAAAGCATCCAGTCCACTGAAGAGAGAACCCGACCAACATCACCCCTCAGATTCAGCAACTGCCAGAACACACTCAGCCTCACCCACACTGGGACATTCGGCATCAGTCAGCACCAAAACCTCGATAGTGCTTCACATACAGTCTTGATGCAAAGCAAACTCACCCAGTCCCAGCAAGAGACCCATCCGTGTGAAAGGCAATGTCATAGACCCCTTTGCTGTGTCCCTCCTGATGGAGAATCTCTTCCTGAGCTTCCAAGTCCCACAAGCGCCACGAGTGATCATAGCTACAAAAACAAAGCATTTGTCCAACTAAATGTATTTTTCCATATTCCCGATCTGAGCAGATAATCCTGTTTGACCTGGGCACACGCATAACAGCTGTCAGCACATTCACACTGGCTGGTTCAAAACCGTTTCTTGTGCATAGGAAAACATGCCAGGAGTGAGACTGTCCACAGCAAAACCTCAGAAATCCTCAGCACACCCCTGGGAGAGCAGGGAGCTTCTCTAGGTCCACATAAATGTCCACATAAAACCCCAAAGGGATCACACAATGGGTGATGCTGATCCATTTGCAGGTTAGGAGATGCAGTGTACAAAAACCACACTCCCTGTTCAGATGCCGTTCTTTTCTGAGTTGATAGAGTGGAGCCCAGATGGCCTCAGAAAGCCACACAAAAGGGAAGAGGGAAAAACAGTTATGAGTAACTGCCACAGGATGATTACTACGAGAACAGAGACTGTTTGGTTAACTTTGTAAAGCCTTTAAAACTGAATTTGAAGGAAGAGAGAATAGAACAGAACAGCGTCGCTTACAAGGATCCTGACTGCCAGAATGCAGGTATCTCACTGAAATCCCCATAAAAGTAGTACCCATTTCTGCTTCTGGAATTAGATTTTCAGATAACCTGTGCATCATTCAGCTCCAGGGCAGCACACTCTCCCTCTCCCTCAGCAGTGTTCATGTCTGCCTGCCTGTCCCACTCACCACATCTCCCATCCCACACTCACGAGTCAGCAGCAGCCAGTGGGCTGCTTCTCTGGCAGCTGGACGTCTCCAAGGAGAACAACGGGATAACTCACTAACTTTGTGGATGCTTTATTTCCAACTGGAGACCAACTGGGTCTCATGTGAGAAAGGAGGTCTTTCAAGAATCACACTGACAGCAAATAGTAGTATCTTAAAGTGAAAAAAAAAAAAGAAAAAAAAAAAACAAATCTCCATACCAAGTAGTACCCAGGAACCTCCCAGAGGGGTGCCACATCACACGTGCCACTCTCATGCTGTGACCTTCAATATCTGCCACTGGCTCATCACTGGAAAAGAGAAACAGAAGTCATCAGACGCTGGTCAGGGTGGCTGGCTCTAGCCAGGCCTTTGTAGCTATGATCTCAAGAAAGCTGGTCGTTAAGACCAGCCCAGAAAGGAAAGTCAAGAGTTTTGACTATAGGGACTCTAAATTCTGCCTTTTGTTCACACAGCTGAAGCTCTATGTCTAACCCCTTTATACACACTCATATCCTCAATTATAAGTTCTCCTGGGATAACTGATTTCAAAAACTATCAAGATCCTTGTTATTAGCAGTTTGAAAGCCTCAACAGCAGAAACTAAGCTCAGAGTGCACAGCAGGGAGCTTTACTGTGACTACACAGAACACATCCCATACCGCCTCACCCCAACCCTGCTATTCTGATGAAACCCAGGGCAGGCAGGAGAGAGCAAACATTTACTGTCCCAGAATTACGTGCGGCAGCTCAGCAGCCTTTAGCAGAAGATCTGAAGAGCATTAAGAGTGTCTTTCCAACAGACCAAATAGAGATGTGGTCACATGGGACTAACAAACAGCTGTTGCTTGGCACAAGCATGCTTCTGCAATTAGAAACAGTGGCTTTCAGGTAAGGATAATGAAGTAAGGACCTCAGAGCTGCCTGCCTCTTCCCGAGGCACTGCAGGGCTCCGCTTTTCAAACACAGCAGATGCTATGGCTCACAACGCTTCTCAGGCTTGAGATAGATGCTGCACATTTTCTAGAACTATACCGTGCAATGACACAGAGCCAAAGGATTTCTTACAGGATGAACTTCAGTGCATGGTTATGTATTTGGCTAGTCACTCTCTGCATACTGGTGCTTTCCAATAACCCAGAAGTTCATGCAATATCAAAGAGGGGAAATTCCCTCCCAGATGAAAGGTTAGAATGAAAAACACTCCAGATCTTCCATCCATCACCCAAAGCAACTTGCTAATGCCCAACAGCCATTCTGACTTGATTCTTTCCAGACAATTTCCCCTCACCTTGATTCCCCTATCAGGGTGATCTCTTTTCCTGCCAAAGAAGATGGCATATACCAAGGCCAGGGATTGCACTGGTATAACTACAAGAAAAGGTTATATTTGCAGGAAGATGGTAAATGTCCACTGTTGAATAACTCAACCCCCAAAGCAACAATGCTGCAACTGTGCATGCCCAGTGCCATTCTAACCTTTCAAGGCTCCAGAGTTTGACAGAACCATCAGCTGCACACGAGGCCAGGTTAACGTCCTTCTTGTCTAGGGAGACAGTGGCTTTGGGGTGGAAGACTATTGCTCCTACATTGGTGTTATGTCCTTAAAAGAAAGGAAAATCAAAATTCATAAACTGACACAGGATCTTGTTAGTCGGGTACCAGAGCATACTTTCACCGTGTCCTCCCATTTTGGGTGAAGTCACACAGCTAAACTGCAATCCCAGTAGCACCCACTTAAAGAGCATCAGACACCAAGATCTGCAAACCTCAAAACGCAGTGAAAATTCAACATCTGAACGAAGAGATTTCATTTACTCAAACCTCTGTTCACTGTTCAAAGAACCTTACTCTTACTACATTGTCTGGCCAAGAATGCTAGTACTTGTCTCAAAATAATTCAGACCAGGTTTTTAAACAAGGTAAAACAAAAACATTATCCAGAAAGAGAAATAACAAACTGGTCTTTTCTCTAAGAGAAAAGTCAGGACTTCCTCTGGATTATCTGACACGTGTCCATGCTCTGCAAGCCTGAGTAATGATCTTGTTAGAATAAAATATGCCCAAAGAACACAGCTTTTTGAGTTACAAAACAATTCAGATATGAGAATTTGGCCGAGAAAGGAACAGAACTATGCAAAGAATTTCAATGAAAGTCGCTCTACCTCGCAAGGTGTGAACAAGGTTGCAGTCAGGCACAGACCAGAGCTTACAAAGTCCACTCCTGTTGAACACAAGAAATAGAAGTCAGTGTAGGCAGAAATATCAAACAAATTTTCTAACACAGAGCTGCAAGAACACAATGAGAGGTTCTGCAGTGGGTAAAACACCAGCATGCTTTGAGACTAATGGACTCTGATTCAAATCCCTGCAAAGCTCTAAAGTGGAGTGAAGATGCAGCTCTGAGTAGGAAGAAAATCCATTTCTGAACTCTCACAATTTACAGACCTACAATAACATCCCTCTCCTTCACTCCTGCTGGGCTGCTTCACCCCCTAAAGTACTTTAAAAAAAAAAAATCTTACCAACAGGCAGTAGCCAAGAATTTGGAATTAGGGCTGAAGTGGCAGTAGGACAGTGGGCGATCATCTCCAATCTGACTGCAGAAGTTATTCAAGGACTGCAACCAAATGCAAAGGAAAGAATAAGTAAACTACAAATGACCTAGGGAAAGCCTTGGCCAAAAACTTGAGGGAAAGACAACAGACATACAAAGGAACAGACATGGCGCTTTGGAAAGTCACTTCCAAAAGGAGGAGCTACCTCAGAGCCATTCCAAGCAGGAGGACCATGAAGCAAGTCTGACTGATGGAAGCTAACATTGCTTGGCGGCACAGCTTAGTGCTCACTGTACCACCGCGTGCCACTGATAGCCCTGCAGGCCTGCTTTGTGACTACAGCTTTGACAGGGACCTCACTGCAGTTTGGGCCTCCTACATCTCAGCCAAGGAACATAACCAGAAAGAGTAGGGCAGGCAGTGTGGTGCTCACGGGGGAGAGGCAAATCCTCTGGCAGCTAATGCATCTGGGGATAAACAGGATTAGAGTGGCAACACACTGTGTGCTGGAACCATTCTGCTAAGTTAGGAATCTGACTTAACGTGCTTGAAAAGGGCGTCTCAGAATCATTCTAAAAGACGTTTTCCATTACCGTGTTGGTTATTATTTTCCACTTTTTTATGGAATAGTGACCATGGCACAGGAAGAAAAAAACAAGCAGTCCCTTCCTGCCAGCTAAAGCTGTGACAAACCCAGGAAGCAATCTCTCTTGCTTCACAGGCAAGTGACAAGGCAATGCAGGGACATCTGTTCATCCCTCTGCAACACGGGGGAATAACAGAAGCAGGTCTCTGAATTGCTGAAGAAACAGAGGTAGAACACGCATATCATCACAAAAGAGTAAATGTGGAGATCTACAATGGAGACAGGCACAGCAAACCACATGCATGTGGACAGCACCTCCAGGCAGCTGATCTTTCTCTGACCTCTTTAGAGATCAGCACAAAGTCTTAAAAATGGCAGCAGAGCAGATGTCAAACCTACTCGCAGGGATTTGTGCAGCTCCTGTCTCTGTGATGTCCTGGTTGCTTCTGGAATCTCTTTGAGTAGTCGTGCTTCTTCTAGCCGCTTCACTGCCCTGTGAAGAGCAAAGATGGAGTAACAACTCCCTAAGTGTTCCCTGCCCTGCTGCTGGAAACTCTCACGTCCCCCATACTGGGCTAACAAAGTCAGTCACTATTAAGATTTAATCTCACTGGATTTGTCTACCAGTGTCTGTTCCCCACTCTTTTGATCTCAAATTTCCTGCACTACCCACAGCGGGATTAGCAGTTTGATCTTACAAAAGGTTCCATCTCTCCTTCATTCACATTGTTTTTCTTTACCTGGGAAGTGAGTAGTTAGCAAGCCACAGCCTTGCTGTTTTCAGACTGCGTGGTCCTTCATGGTACCAGGTTTGCTGATACTGTTAAGACAAGGAACAAAGCCACAGAAAAAGCTACCATGATACTGCTCTTCCATTCAGTTGATGTGACTTCCACTTACATCAACCCCCTCAAAACAGTAAGGCAAAAATGGACTCAGAAAAAAGAAAGAAGAAGCAGAAAGACAGACAAGTCAAAGACAGAAAGAGATGCAGTATAGCAGAAACAGTTTTTTCTTCCCAAGTCCGAAGACAAATAATAACAGACTTGCTATACTACATGACAGTCCAAACACCTAATCTCCTGATTCATGTGCTGTACACAACACAGTTTGGTCTGGAGTACAAGCCAGAGTTCACGTTCCCTACTCAGATAATACATTGCCAGTTTTGCTAGAATGGGTGACACAGAAGAAGGAGCAAGAAGGGATGATGTGAGAATCCACAGACCAACCAAACCCAAAAGCCTTGGACATACTGGAGACCACCAGAATAAGGTATCAAAAAGGTTAACATACACATCTCCCTCAGCACTGAGAAAACATTACCTCTTCTTTGGATTTTTTTGACCTGTCGTCATCTTTTCTAGTCTTTTTTAACGCATCAGTGCCAACCACTGACAGGATATTTCTTAATCTGAAAAGAAAGATATTATGTCACATTGATTCAGCGAATTCTCATCTAATCTCACAGACACTCAGTGAGTGCCATCCTTTCCCCACAACTCTTCCCATGTGGGAATGTAACATCACTGACTGGCAGCACTCAGAGCATGCCAGCTACAAGGAAAACATGAGGAATTTGATAAACTGGGTACAGAATTTGATAAACTGGGTACAGCCGAATGCTCCCGGTTTGCAACAGACAAGGGTGGGCACAGCACCTCTCCCTCCTTTCGGCAGGACCTTCTCCGAAGAGCGTGATGGGCTCCCCGAGTGCTCGCAAGCAGGCTTTCACTTCAGAGTCATCAGTGGACACGTTGATTTGCCGGGCTCTCTTCCTGCGCTCAAACTCAGCCAACACTTCTGCCTGCCGCTCGCTCATATGATCTTCCAGATCAAAAACCTCACCTAGACCAAAAACAACATCAGCAGATTGAAAATAGCAGCCGGACAAGAGATCTCTCTCCAACAGGCAGACCCAAACAAAACCACAGCCAAGGCTGAGGTCTCTCCTTCACAACTCTAAATCACGCTCAAACTTGATCAGAGAGACTTCTGGCTACGTCAAGTTCAAAAGCAAGGGGGAAAAAAAGTGTTTAAGCCTTCTCACCGCTACTTATGTTAATGTTGCCAGCCTCGATCGCAGCTTTCATCCCTTCTTTCCCCAGCAGACCCGATTCGCCCTTTGCCAGCCGCTCCCTCTCCTTCTCCTCCAAGCTGCCATAGAAGATGGGCGCTCTCTTGGCGGGCGGCGCATCGCTCTCCTCGGGGGGTTTGCTCTTTGTGGCCTGCAAGGGAAGGGTTTTAGGGTTTTAGGGCCCCTTCAGGCTGAGCAGCAGGCGGGGGGCTGTGGGGGGGCCCTGGCACCGCTCGGGGGCTGCCTGCGGGCAGCGGGGCCGAGGCCGTGCCTCAGGCACCGAGCTGTGAGGTGACGGCACCGCGGGGCACCGCTGTGGTGGCGCCGCGACCCCTTTTTTCCCCCCAGGACCCAGCCCCCGAGGCTCCGCTCCCGTCTCGGTCACTTCACCCGCGACGCTCCCCCTGCCCCGGTGCCCCCGGTGCCGGCCGAGCCGTGGCAGCGCCGCGGTTACGGGGCTGTGGGCAGGGCCGGGACACGCGGGGAGCCCCGGAGAGCCGCGGCCCCCACCTCTGGCGGTGCCGGGGGCCGTGCCGGGGGCCGCGCTCCGCCTCTCGCCGCCGGTGCCCGCGCGGAGGCCATGGCGGCGGCGGCGGCGCCTCACGGAGGCTTCCGGGCGGGGCGGGGCGGGAGGCGCGGAGCAGGCCGGGAGGGGCGGTGGTGGCGGTGGAGGTGGTGGCGGCGGCCAGGCGGGAGCGGCCATGCTGCGGCGGAAACCGACGCGCCTGGAGCTGAAGCTGGACGACATCGAGGAGTTCGAGGGCGTCCGGAAGGACCTGGAGGTGCGAGCGGGGCCGCGCCGGGACGGGCCCGGGTCCCCGATCCCGCCCTGACGCGGCCCCCCCCTCGCCCCGCAGGGCCGCAAGAAGCAGCGGGAGGAGGCGGAGGCGGCGGCCGGCGAGGAGGCGGCGGCGGCGGCGGCCACGGCGCTGGCGCTGGGCACGGAGCACAAAAGCCGCGAGCAGCTCGTCAACGAGCGCATCGGCTACAAGCCACAGCCCAAGGCCGGCGGCCGCGCCGCGCACTTCGGCACCTTCGAGTTCTAGCGGCCGGCCCCGAGCCGGGGTTGGGGGCTGCCCGGGGCTCCCCTCAGCCCCCCCTCGGCTGCTTCGTGTGAAATAAATGCGGGTTTTTTTATCAGTGGGCCAATAACTCGCGCAGGCTGGGCCGGTGGGAGCCGGTCCTGGGTGCCCGAAGCCGCTGCGGGCACGGGGCAGCGCCTGGCGCCTCGCGGCCTTTGGGTAAAAGCCCGGGGGGTCGCGAATCTGCCCTCCCCCCCCAACAAAGCTGCTCTCTTTTTTCCTACAAAGGCCGGGGAGGCAGCCCCCGGTCTGTGAAATGCCGCTCTGCCCAAATTGCCCCGTGCCACGGCCAAACCCTCGGGAGGGCAGCATCCCGCACCAGCTGCTGGGATGGTGCTGGCACTCACTTCACACTTCTCGTGTAGGTGTGCCAGATTTCAGGCCAGGCAGGGGAAATGTACAGAGCCTAAAACTTTTCACACTGTTCCTCAGACTGGGAAGTCACAATCTGGGCTAGCAGGCCTAACACCACGTAGATTGACCAGGGATTTCTCTGCCATTCAGGCATCCTTTGGTTGCAAGGGGAAAGTAAAACCAACCCAGAGCCTCATTTCTCATGAGTGGATGAAAACAGCCAACAGTAATACTGTGGGTGGGAGACTGCTGTTCCTTGCTGCATACAGACAGCTGCTATGCCCCAAGTAGGCTCATCTTTACAGCTCCCCAAAGTTCACATCCTTTGACTCCCTCTGCACCAGAAAGCAGATACAAGGGGCATCAATTCCCCCTTTCTAGCTCAGCTTCCCCCACACTGATAAGTTTAACGGGACTGAAACAACTGGATTACTCTCACACCAGTAGCTTCCCACATTGCTGTTCTAGCAGCTTCAGGGCTTACTGATCATGGCAGGGGCAGGTCAGGGGATGCTGCTCCTTACTCGGCTCCCCAGGCACAGTGAGATGGGCACTTTTCCCCTGCTGCTCACTCGCACTGTCACAGCTGGCACAGAAGAGTCGTGCCAAAGAAAAGGGGCTGGGGCAGTCCAGGCCACAGTTTTCTGGCGCTGGTAGAGCAGACACTTACTCTTGGAGATGCGTTCTGAATGTTTCAGTAAAGCTGCTGGCCTTCACCTCAGCTGCAGTCTCTGCATTGAAGATTGTTTATAAAGCACACATCCACCATAGTAAAATGCAATCTATTTTATTGGTTAATTATATACAGGAGACTTGATATGCACAGTAACATTAGACAAGTTACCTCCACAAAAAGCAAGAGTAAAATCAAAAGTGACAGTCCGCTGTAAACAAAACTATACATCCTGTTGGATCTGTTAGCACTGGCTCCAGCCCAACTGAAAAGGCACTCCAAGAAAAACAGAAGCCAGCTGATGAACGCAGCCTGGATACCTTGTGCACTTCTTCCAAGATGATAATCCAGAGGCACAGCGTGTGGAGACTGAGTATCAGGGTGCGATCAAAGGCAGACACAGGACATCACATTCTAAGCATGCTACATGTGTTGACATATGAGTTTAATTTACTCGAGTCTAATAATCATTAGAGTCCTTACCTCCCTCCAAGTACTGCTCGATGCGAGTTTAGTGTTAACATCAAGACAATTTAAATACAGCCAGCATAAAGGCTGGGACTGCAGCAAAAGCATTCAGCGCAAGTCATCGCTGGGAGGCCGGGTTTTGCTCAGTCTGGGAGGGCAAACAGCAGCCTGGGCCAAGAGCATGGCAGCTGGTGGAGGCTGGAGGATCAGAGGGAGGCTGGGACACGGGGAGGTAGGTGGCTTGTCTGGATTGTCAACATTTAACCAAAGAAAGCATGGCCAGAGCTGGGATTACAGATGTCCCTCTCCCAGTTGTGCCTCTCTGCATCAGCAAGCTCAGCAGCACAGAGGGTGCCAAGGGAGCAGAGCTACGGGCAACAGTCCCCACCACAGACAGCACGTTGCCTAAGAGTGCCATCTTCTCTCCTGACACCTCCTCTTCGGGACTTCCCTTGTGCACCTCACCCAAAGCCCCTGATGTTCACGTCGTGATGCTCATGAGCTGCTGGAAGGCAGCTGGGGCACCTGCTTTGGAGACTTCAGCCCAGTTTCCTGCTAAGTCAGCGTCACTTCCCTCTGCGTGCCGGAGAAAGCCGTGTGCACTCTCCTGTACAGGGTGGGCAGGGATGACTTCAAAAACAGAGGTGTTCATCCACAAGGCAGAAACAATGCAAGGGAGGTTACACGTACAGTGATGCAAAACTGAATTTGTATCGTAAGAGCCACAGCAATTGCATGATCCTCAAGTCACCTATCTGATCGTTTCAATCAGAGAATTCACGTCTGGTCACTTGAATGCAAAAGGTGGCTAAAAAGCTTCAGTGACAGCAAGATCAGGCCAAGCAAAGGCTTTATTTTACAGAAAGACATAGCAAGAGGTATATGAATTACCTAGTGTCAACACACAAAGCCACTGTACCCTATAATCACCCATCCCTGTAACGGCAACAGCTCCCGCTTGTTCACGAGACCAGATGTAGAGGGTCTCAACCCTTCAGGGATGAGGTCTCCGCAGCGCAAAGCTTTCAAAAAAACAAACAGCCAACTCCAGCATGTAACTGCTTCACGTTTCTCTGACAAGCACTAAGATGTCCACGCGGCTCTCCCATAGGGATTGGAAGGGTCTGTCTGCCCCTCTCACAGAGGAACACGACTCCCAAAGGGTGCAGAAGATCTTTTTACTTCATGACTGATGCAGAGAGAGGGCATCAGGCTACCTGTGACTTCTGCAGCCTGCTACAGACACAACTCCCTCCAAAGACCTGACTGGGGAAGAGCTTAGCCTGTCTCTCATCAGGAGATTGCCACAATTTTTCCATGAAAATAGCTTTACTTCTTTCACCCAGAAGCAAATTTGTTACTGAAAGAAGCTATTCAGAAGCCTGAGCTTGCTTTTAATTCATCTCCTTCTGCTCTGTATTTGCACTGCCCAAAGAAAACAAGATGACCAAATAAATACCTGGCGTCATCCACAGGAAGGTTGACTTTAGGTGGTGCAATTCAAGACCCGGCAGGACGCCAGGTAGCGGCAGTAACAGGCTTCCTGCTGCCATTCAGAGGGTGAGCTCTGCTGGTGGTAGCGTCAGCACAGCGAGGAATCCACACATACAGGAAGGGGCTGTGCTCCGTAAGGCATACAGGACAGAGAAACCTCTTCACAAAGATCAGCTTTCCTGACATAGCTACTCTTAACAGCATGGCTAGTAGCATCTTTGGAGGGGAAAAAAAAAAAAAAACAAAAAAACAACAAACTGCTACCGAGTGTGCTCAGACACTTTGATCTCAAAAGCACTTCCTGTCCACGTGGCACATCCTGGTCGTCAGCCTGAAAGCGGTGTCTGTTTTTCAATGGCCTTCTGGAAATCTCACCGTCTTCCCTTTCAGCCAGTTACAGGCACAAAGAGAGCATCCTGGGCAGAACAGCTCCAGCTCTGCACCACATTCTAACTGCACAACATTCCCTACAACAAGGAGCAGTGTAATAAAAGTGCTAAACCAAAACTGCTCTTTGGAAAACCCGAAGTGTTTTCTGCACATCACCCATCCAGGAAGCTATCCTGTTTTGCCCATGAAATGTGTAAAGCTCATAGCACCAAATGGGAAGTTCTTTACTGTGCTACATGTATCCACTGCTGGCACTGTCAACTCCTGCACTCCAACTAACAAAGTCACAGCATGATTAAGACAAAGAGGAGTCATTTGCATTAGGAATATTTTTTAAATCAGCCCAAGCTGTTCCAAATTTCACCTGAGAATTAACTGAAGGCTGCTGTAATCCTATCTTTTCTTTCTTCACTTCCCTAAATCTCTTTTACAGAAACAAGGTTGTTTTCATTTCACTCCAGGAACAACCTTTCAGACACGTTATCCTTTAGCGTCAATAAATCATTTAGCTCTTGCTTCATTTACAGAATTAGTTTTAGTAAGCCAGAAGTCTAGCTCTAGATCCATCCAACGTGAAATCAATATGGGTTCATTGGTCTATTTAAAATCTTTTTGCCCCGTGAATGCAGTTCTTGTTCTGCATCTACTCCATATATTTCCATGATTGGGAAGTGAAAGCAGCCAAACTGAAATGTTATCACTTGAAGCTCAGTAAAACCACTGGATGTATCAGAAGACTAGCAACACTCGTCATACTCTGATGGGCTTGGAGGACAGACTCCCCTAGACCCCCTGAAGCACTGGGGTCAAGGTACTCTCTTGCCAGGACAGACCTGAGTGTGTCTGATGTGCAGCACCAAGTCTTCCTCAGAGGCTGAGTCCTATGGAACTCTGCCTTAGAAGGTGCCATTGGCCCCAAAAGCCACAATGCCAGGAAGATCTCCTCCCCTGGCATTATGTACATATTAAAAAAAAAAAAAGTAAAATAGCCATTCACACTTGTAGGCTCCATTGGAAACTCTGATCTTTAGCTACTGTTCATAAAACCTTCACAGATGTACATTTACAATTTAAAAACAAAATGTTTTTTTTTTTTTAAAAAAAAAAAAAAAGAATAACCTCTACATTTCTGTCAGCCAACTAATTTCAATCACAGCATAATCTAAGACTAAAGCAAATCCTAGCCAACGGCTACCACGGGACCCTCAAGAGTCAACCCAGCTGCCAGCCTGCAGCATGGGGGAGCAGCATATTCCAGCTCCTCACATCCCTGCACCCCAGCTAGGAACTTGTGGTGAACTCCAGTTGATTTTCTTTGTATCTTTTCTTTCAGCTTAGGAATGATCCAGTCTACATGATGGCTGCATTTCAAGAGAGCAGTGGGATGGAGGGGCTTCTGGGCAGCGTCCAGTGTTAATGGCAGTGCTCAGTGATATCCACAACAACTGCCTTTTTCCAGCTGAAGAAGAAATAGCCCATCCCTGCCCCTGCTGCCACAGCTATGCAGAGGTATCCATTGTACGTCATGAAGATCAGCATAAGGAAGTAACTGACCACGACTTGAATGATGTGCAGTACTGTCTGCAGGAGGTGAGGGAAGCTCAGCATCTGCTGCCTGACAACACAAAACCCAAAGAACAGTCAGCATCCATGAGACAGAGATGGGAAAATGAACATTCCTTACAAGAAAACAGAGCTCAGGCTGATGAGATGCCAAAGTGGGCATGAAATGGCAGAGGAGATAAAGCAGGCTGGACATAAACTTTTGCATGCATTTGTCATTTGGAACTGTTTTTCCCCACAGATCTAACTGACAGTTAATGAAATACAGTACTTGCTGGGAAGACAAAAGTTTTAGATGAGAAATAAAACTGAAGTTTATTTTAACCCCATTAAAAAGCAGAATCGCCTTTTTTCTTTCCTTTTTTTTTCCCCCCTCTGAGAAGAGGCTTTGACTAGCTGTCAACAGGATGATTCTACGGATTTTGTGTCAGGGTGGCTGGCGATAACACACAAATTCTGTTTCTGGGAGCTCCCCAGATGTGTTCTTTTCTGCTTTGGAAAGAAATAATAATAATAAAAGCTCATCTGCATCCTTGCTGCTTTCCCTCTTTTGTCCTCCACACTGAAGGCTGGCCAAGTTATTCAAGTGTCTAGCAGTGTCCAAGTCTGCAATTAATATACTTTACAAAGAGTTATACTGACTGGAGAAAGTTTATTCTGTCCCAGTTTTTGCCTTTCTCAGGTGTTGAAAAGATTTGTCTTATAATGAAACGAGATTCTTACCCAACAGTTTTGTGCGTCTCCATCAAGATAGTGCCATTGGGACCTGGCACTGGCATGGAGTTGTAGCGAATGCTGACTTGGGATTTACGAAGCAGACATTCTCGGGCAATCTTAAGGCCTTCATAAAACATGGCTAGGAAGAAGACAGCCACAAAGGCACCAGCCATTTCTGACAAAAGAGGAAATGTTATTCTATCTGTGGAACACAAGATGTTTCCTTTAAAACGTGTCAGAAGAGACACCATATGATTCAACAATGTCACACTGCATGGCCTACAACAGGGCACTTGTGCACACTAACAGGTGGTAAATGTGAATTTAACTCACACACCAACTGGAATTTCATACATGAAATGAAACCATCAATCACTTTGGCTAGTAAGACTAGTAAAATTCTGAAACTACATGAACATCTTCCTCTTTTTAACCCCACAGATGCCATTTAAAACAGATTTGCTGTGGTGTGTCTGGATATTTTTGGCATAATAAAAAGTAATACCAGCAACATTCATCAACCGCAAACACTTTATTTGGAATGGTCGAGACAGCATTACTAACCTCCAGGAGTATTGATTGTAAGTCCAGAAAACAGCAATGGCACATTCTCATAGCTGAAGTGGAAAGTCATTGCCTGTCCAAGACATAAAGAACATCAAAATGAGCCTGAATAGTCCATGCTGAGATGGAGCTCACAAAATATTTAACAAAGGCTGTTGTATTACACCAAGAATTTAGATCATTTCAGTTGGTCACAAGATAGACAAAAAAACCTCTCTACTTTAACAGACACAAGCTAGCCATGGCTGAAGATGCTCCAGTTTCCAACTCTAGCTCTTTTAGGTAGTGCCCCTTGTCAAAAGGCATAATTCTTCAAGGTCCCTGCAGAGGAAAAGTGCCTTCCCTTTGCTTTTGCAGTTTGCTTTCTCTTCAGCATCAGTATCGGTAGTAGTCAGGGACTGGGGATGTCTCTATGGAGCTCACCCTTGTCTCCCCATGACTACTCATGGGTTGGGGTACAGGGCGCTTACTTCTCCTCCCTGACCTCGTATGAGCTCACACAGAGAAGGGCTGGTATAGCTGAATCCCCTGGCCCAATCCTGCACTGTGCCAGCAGACTATTATCTCCCTACAGAACCCCCTAACACTCTAGGGGAGAAGGAGAGGCCTAAATGCATGTACAATAACGACTATTATACAGAGTGGGACCAGAGCTTCCCCTGGGTGAAAACAAGCGCTTCTGGACCTAGACAGTGAATGCTGTGGGAAGGGGAGACACCAGTGATCCCAGCTAAGCTGCAGTTCGTGTCATCTTCCCATCCAGGTAAATACGTTGCAGCTTAGCATGTTTTGAGCACAGCAGACATTCATGGCCCCAGAGCAGAGTGGCTATAAAACACCAGTTTTTAAAATTAATTGAGTATCTTTACATTTATGCCAAAAAACAAACAAACAAACAAACAAACAAAAAAAACACAAATCAAAGAGTGTTACAGCCTAATTCCATAAACCATAGCTGAAACAGGTATTGATACTTGGTACAAGTGAGGAATGGGAATATGCATTCATTGGCGTGTATCCAGTTTATTATCCAGGATACTTTACCTATTTACTTCCTTCCCTGACCATCATATGAGCAATGTCAACTCAAAATGTCGTGCACTTAATCAGACTTTTCAGCTGGCATGGTCCTGTAATTATCCGTTAAGATAAGCAAGTGACACTTGTAAAGAAACAGTAATTATACGAAAAGTAATAGATTGGAGAATGTCACTAATTAGCTGTAAGATCATATGAAGAGCTTCATGAGGAGCTCTTGAGACTCTTTTCCAGATATGCCATCGGTGATAAGGCAGGACTGTAAGCTCCGCTGGGCTCTGTACAGGGCCATGTTCAGAAGGGGAAGGGTTCTCTAATCCTCTGCTCTCCTGCTGTGATACTGTGTGCAATAGAAGTAGCAGCAGTGCTGCTATTTGGGGCGTATGGCTGCCAGGTAAACTTTAACTGAAGGCTTACAAAATGCATTTCTGAATACATCCCTATTTTAGATTGAAATGCACACTCTTCCCTCCCTTAAAAGCTTAAGCTCTATTTTAATAATCTCAAACTCACCCCAAAAGTATTTAGACAAGGGAGGAAGAGCTGGTAAAGGCCCTAGAAGTGGCTACACACAATGACACAGATCCTACGGTCATCATGGAAACTACAAAGCTTCAGTGATGCCAGCATGCACAAGCCTGAACTTGCTTAAATCAAAGCCAGCTGAAGCAGCAGGACTCAGGAGCAGCCCACCCTTACTGCCAGTGTGGCAAAGAGCCCTGGTAGCAGTTTGCTCCCCAATCCCAGTGCGTGCCTAAAGTTCAGGAGAAAAAGGGCACAGAGTTTGCTTGCCTGCAGGTCAGCACAACCCACTGCAATAGCGTGCATTCCTCTCAGTGACAGTTACTGTTTTAGCTAACAACCCAGGCAAACTGCATCCACCTCTTTTTCTTGCAGGAAAATGCTCACTTTGAATTTCTGCCTTTAGCTTGCCAGAGAGCTGACACCAGGCTGGCTGCTAGAAAGGTTTTTGCAGGGAAGACCGCTTTGCCATAGGATCCCCGGCTCTGAAATACATTTCATGTTGCTTATCACCTCCTACCACTCTCACCACAGGAGAGCACAGTAGGGCCTGGGTTTAACTGGATTGATTCATGCCTTCTAAAGCTAAGCTAAACTTCCAGTTCTGAAGACAACAGTCTTCAAGATGACAAGTTACCCTGAACCACAGACAAGGAAAAACACTCCACTTCATGCTGACTGTGCTACTTACCATCATCATCATCCCAGATCCATGATCATGTCCCGAGGCTGCTGTAGTGTGGTGATGACCAGGATGCATGGTTGTCAACATGGAGCTGTTCATGTGGGAATCGTGAGACATCTTCGCTACAGAGATAATCAAAAAGGCATGTGGAAAAATGAGACAAACAAAGGGGAAAATTACATGAAGCTCTTTTCTAAACAGAGGACAGTTTCTCTACTGCTGCTGCAAGAGAAAATACTCTAAGCCACCAAGGTATCGCCTGAGAATAGCTGTCTCTGGATAAACTCCCGGAGCATCCTCATGGTCCTGCGCTCTGACTGCAAAGAACATACAGCAAAGCAAGCAGGAACATTTAAAGGAGGTGTGTCCCTCTCAGCTCCACATCGTTGTGTTGCTGCACCATCCTAAACATTCTAGCCAGAAGGGCAGCATAATGTGATTGAGGTAGCACATGGAGACAAGTGCTCAGCATAAAGGTACATTTCTTATCTGTAAGGGGAAAAAGTCTCTTCTCAATTGCAGTCATGCAAGAGGCA
Source organism: Anas platyrhynchos (assembly GCF_047663525.1). Classification (NCBI taxonomy): domain Eukaryota; kingdom Metazoa; phylum Chordata; class Aves; order Anseriformes; family Anatidae; genus Anas; species Anas platyrhynchos. The sequence continues at coordinate 4,248,920 of NC_092604.1, forward strand.
AAAATGTCTCATGCCCCTTTATAAATTGCATATACTAAAGGATCAGATTGCAGTATTTCTCTTAATTGACAGTTATGCATTTTATTGGGAACATGTTTAACCAAGAAACGACGTTAGGTGGTACAAGACCTATCGCCAGGCAAAGGTCTACAATAGCCACAGGCAATCCAATTTCATTTCCATGAGCTTTACTTTGTCACATCTCCCCTCTAATCACATTACACACAATGAGAAAAACATTCAGAAGGCTGCCAGTCTAAATCCCTAATCAGGTTACTGCAAATCAGGTATGTCTGGACATGCTACGTTAAAAATAAAAATGCACCTAGTGGTTAGATGTGCCCAAGGCCTCTGCACCCTGCACAACCTGGGATGGAACCAGAAACAATTCTCGGTGTGCACTGAAAGTTCACCAGGTGGAAAGAGCATCAGGACAGAAAACAACCCGGGAATACCAGTCAGTCCTGAAACAAGTGGATTCATCAGAGTGATGATCCAGGCAAAGACAGCCCCAGCATAGTCCAGGTGAGATACCACTGAAGATAAGCACTGCTGCTGCTGTACTAGATCCTGTCTGGAGCACTCTGTAGCCTTCTGGTCCAGTCCACAAGTAAAATAAAGTGAAATCAAATCAAAATACAGACTCTTTATCTGATTAAATTATTAAAAAAAGAAGCGGGGAGGACTTCCTACTAGGTAAATCATCAGGAGCATTTATAACAGAGAAAAGAGCTTTAAAAGCTCTAAAAATCTAAGTTATTAAAAAGCTCTAAAAAAATAAACTAACTAGTTTAGAAAACTGAAATACATTTGGTGTTTGAACAGATAGGTATGAATATATTTAGACTGGAAATCGAAAGTGAAACTAGAAAAGCTCTCCAAGCTGAAAGCAGAACTAGCAAGCAAACACCCAAATGGCAACCAGCTGATGACTATCATCCAGTTTGTGACAACGACCTTATGGCAGAGCTGTTCAGGGACCACTGGGGGCCCAGGACACGACAGTCAGTGTGTCCTTGTGGACATCAGTGACAGGAGGTGGTCTCAGAAGGCTTTGGAGTTAAAGCAGAAGAGCAATGAGAGAAGTTAAAGATTTGTGGGAGATAAGGAAGCAAAGTTAGCAGTGCTGGGGAACAAAGCAAGAGGAAAGCAATTAACACTGAAATTAATGAATGAAAGTTTGTAGCATACCTCTTACTGCATCAGACTCCTCCACAATAACTTGCTTGGAAAATTAACTCATAGTATAAGCTACTGGCACTGGCTAAAAGCAGAATGTATTCCCTGCCCATAGTTCTAGTATTTCATGGCTATTCCACTTACCTCCCCCTCTGATCTGTGCTTAAATACAGAGACCAGAAAAAGAGCTCCGAAAAATGTTCAAGGAAAAAAAAAAAGACAAGAGACTAATGCAAGAAGCAGCTCACCTGACAGGGACAGGCACTGCTGAAGGAAGCCCGCAGAGCAAATAGCGTGATTTTCACACAGTATAGCTTTAAAGCTCACTGTTTCTGAGAGTAAATGTTCAAGAGCTAGAACTGAAGTCCCAAAATACAAGCACTTGGAAAGGAAGCCTCTGTCAAGACACACAAGCTTCAAAATATCTTTTGCAGCAGAGGAGGAAGAGCAGCCAAGGTGGTTTATACCATGGGATCAAAGATAAGCGTGCCACAAGAGGAATGAAGTAATGTAAGAACCGCCCCTCTCCCCTGGCCAAAATCTCGTCTCTCCTTCTTCTTTTAGTTGACTGATCCACAGCCTTTGCCCTGGCATTCTCAGCAGTGACCGCAGCCCCAAATCACCACTCATTCACTTCAGAGCATTACGCTGCCACCAGACTGCAGGTCCCAATGCACTCCACAGAAGCCCTGGCTCTTTACTAGCTCAAAACTCCCTCCGTGGTTGGTTTGCGTCCAATTTTTCACTGATTTACTGCCACTGGTTTTCACAAAGACTGAAATAATGTAAGTCTTCTCTAGGTATTTACAGTGTATTTCCCTTGCACACAACAAGGCCAGTACTTAACGCAGCTGCATGTGGCCGGGCAGCCTTTGTACGGCGTACGGAGCGTGCTGGCTGCTCACCTGCGTGGCTCCTTGCCCCCAGCCCCCCCAGTGCTCTGACACCGAGCCCGCCCCCAACTGCAGTTACCAAACACTGAAAGATGTTTTGTGAGATCCTGAAAAGCATGGGGGTTAAGTTACTCAAGAGAAAATAGCCAGGACCGACCCTTCAGCCATCTTTCTGTTACTAAAGATAACCAATGTGTGGACACAACGCTGTGTAAAAATAAATCACTTCCAGCAGAACAACCCAGTACAGTAAGTCTCTGAGTTTCACATCTTAGCGGGTCTGTTTACCCTTGTCTCAGGGTAAAAAGCAGTATCTGGACAGCGGGAGCAATAGGCTAATGCTAATATTTCAAGCTGCAAATCTCTGCTTTGCTTTTGCAGACTCCAAGAAACAAACTGACTGCCACGAGCTGTGCCTGTCACAAAAAGAAGGTCAGCATTTTTAACAAGCCTGGTGCCATACCTAGCAAAAAACAAACACACCCTGGTTTCTGTTACAGCAAACTCTCTAAATAGCTTTAGCCATGAACAAACCCAGCATTTCAGCAGCAGGTATTTTTGTCTGAATGGGTGACTTGATCTCCCAACCGGTGCCTGCTCCACATGTTTGCACAGAGGGAAAGAGGCGCTGGGGCGTGTTCCTGAGCACGCCCCGGGCAGGGGACCAGGAACAGACAGCGGCTGCACCAGGCTCCAGCACTTCTCGGTGTTTGCACACCTGAAGACCTCTCGGTGTACCTGTCTCCACGCTGCTCTGTCACCAGGGATGCACACATACAAGGATTTTTTGTTCCCTCCGCAGTAATCTACCACATAAGAAAACAAATAGGGTGGAACGGGGCAGAGGAATGAGGAAGTTCTTTCCAGGGCTTGATTCTTTCCCTTGTCCCAGGTCAGAGAAGCCACAGAAAAGCCCCTTTTCAAGGACAGAAAAGGGGTCCATTTCACGACCCCTTAAATTCTTAGGGAAAACAGCAAGACCCAGAGCTACGTGCAGCACCTCTCCTGCTTTAAGCTGTCACCTCAGAGCAGGACGGAGCTGAGCACACAGGCAGGCTGTGTTCACACAGAGCTTTGTGCCCCTCCGCTGCAGTGCCGCTGTGGCAGCTCAGCAAACCAGGCTGGTTCCGGGGAATCACAGAAACCTACAGGCAGGAACAGGACCTGGCAACAATGAACTGTTAGCTCAGGTTCAGCACTGGGATTTACTTTCTCTCTCTGCCAACGTTTCACCAGCGCTGCCTCACCTCACGCACAGAGGAAAGCTTTGGCAGTGGCTCCAGGGCACGCAGAAGGGAAGGAAGTCGGGTATCTTGTGCCAGTGCACAACAGAAAGAGTGGGAAAAGGAGTTGAGCCTGGTGAGAAGCCAAACACAAAGCAGGCTTCTCAAGCAGATCTCAGCCAGAAGACAACTGCCGTTACAACCTCTACAGTAGTTTCTCAGTCTCTTGTGGCTCTGCTCTGGAAACAGTTAATCCAGAATCCTGTCAATTCATAGGAAATCACAGTTTTCTGCAGCAAACAGCCTTCCAGACACCCAAGGGACACACAGCAACATACAGGATACACAAAGAGGACAGACTCTGGGAAGAAAGGATCTGCCAAGCTCCCAGGAAGCGCTGTACAAGTCAGCTCAGTCTGAAACGCGGAGCACGAACAGAGTACCTCAGTCACATTCAAAAGGAATGAAGCCACTTTCCAAATCAGAAGTCTAACAGGATTAATAACGGAGCCCTAAATGAACACCCCTTCCAGCAGCAAACTCTCCCCTTCAAAACAGTGCCCCATCTTTCCCATGCCAGTTCTAAAAAAGCAAGAAATAAAACCAATTCCCCCGACTTTGCCCAAAAGCCTTAAAATACACCTCTTCAGCTTTCTTTACGCTAATTATTTGTTCAACAGAGGCTGCTCTGGCTGCTGTGACCCAGCGCAGCAAGCACACCAGCCCTGCCCACAGGAATAGCTCCTGCACAGCACCCCCGGATTTCTGCCCGAGCACAGCTGCGTGGTTCTTACCTAAGTGTCTCCAACAGCGTTTCTGATAGCGAGAACAGGATCAGGGGGTCCTTCTCTCCTCCTGAACAAGAAGTGAAAAACATCTGGTAAGATTTACTGACAACTAAAATGAAAGCACCCAAGAGAAAGCCAAGGGAAAAAGATTAAAAACGGCAAGTTGAAAAGGCAAAGATCTCTTGCCTGCACATCACGTACAGCGCCGTCCTGCATGAAAAAGAAATGCTACGTACGAAAGACATGAGTCATGGAAAAGGCAACCCAAATTTCAGCGTTCTACTCACCGCAGTCCAGCTGGCAGACTGAGTTACCCTGGCTCTGAGCTCGTGGCCTCAAGCCCAATCTTTCCCTTTTTTTTTTTCTTCCTCCCAAGTGCTGTAAATGGAGGTGGGATGGGACGCTGAGCGTCTGCACACGCTCCAGCACCACTCCCTGGCTCCAGCCGTGGTCAGCACCGAATGGTCTGAGCTGGTCAGCATAGGACCCGCGCTGCTTCTACTTCAGTCGGTTTCCTGGCAAACTTGACAACTTTAACTGCTTCCTTCCCAAACTAGCGGACTTCCTCCAGGATCCCAGGCTTAGCTTCAGAGCTGCTTAAAGGGACAAGGGGACAGCCAAGGGACAGCCAAATTCCACCTGTTGCTACTACAAGAGCACCCAGCAATGCCAGCCAGAGCCCTCCTGTGCCAAGCTGCACAGGCACACTTTAAAGACAGGGGGAACAAACAGATTGTTCTTCAGCAATTCACTGCAATGTGCTTTACAAATACGCACCGCTGCTCTCCAAAGCCAAAACTCCCCCCTCGGAGCTCTCCTAGTTGCAGTTTCAGCAACCCCAGGCTGAACTCGGATGCCGGAGGAGGGACTGACCCCCCACACACACAGTTTGACCCCCATACCTCCCAACTGCACGCCTCTCTCCCCTTGCACAACTCCAGAAGAATGAACACTTACAACACTTACTTGTACACTAAGAATGTAAGCTATGTTCACAAGGTCACAGCAAAAATGTGTGGCTTGGCCTGGAGCTGTGTCACTACCTCAGAGTCCCACCCAGGAGCCTTCACCAGAAGTTTAGAACTTCCTAAAAGCTCGACACAGTAGAAGGAGTAAAGACAAGGAGCAAGGAAGAGAAGGGAACAGCTTCAGGAGGGAAGCTCCGTATGAAGCTTGCCAGGCTGCCTTAGTTTGGATTTCCTCGGTTCTGTCCAGGACAGGAGAGGCTTGCAGACTGAATCAGTGGAGTTGAGCAGAAAGATATGCTGCGTGACACAGCGCACCTTCCACCTGTAAGCACCAGGTCCGTGGCTGCCTGTTGGAGCAGATGGGATTCAGAAGGCTCAGAAGGAAGAAGACAGACACTCTGGAGGATGTCCAGCTCGAACCAGAGGGTGGAGTGCAGGTTGGGATGGACAGAAGAAAAGCTCTACCAGCAGCACGCAGCGTGCAGCCTCAGGAGGAGACAGTGCCTGGGCAGCACGACACACAGAGGCTGGAAGCAGTCAGCAAGGGAATGAGGAGGGAGATGCAGCAGACCAGCAGCACGTGGAGAGCGGTTCTTCAGCAGCTACCAAGCACAAGTGGAAGAAAGGACTTGTACAAATACCATAGGGGGTTGTTAGAATGCAGGGAGGGGAGAAAGCCATGTGGAAGAACTGATCCTTCGCCACCACCTCCACCAAGGACCCCAGCTGGAACCACTACAGCACAGCCATGGATGCTGGAGGGGACAGCAGGGCACCCAGAACCCCAAAATCACTCCGTTGCTCACGAACCATGCCTGAGACAGACGGCTTGCCCAGGCTGAGAGGGAACCTTCCTCAGACCACCCCGAAAAACTCACTGACTGAGGCAGGATATGCAGGGAGAGCAAAGCAAAGCCTTGTGCCACCCACACAGGGAGCTTCGAGGGTGAACAATTAATCCAGAACTCAGCTCAGGCTCTCTGCAGAACAGCCAGATCCCACGGCTGGGGGCAATGATTACGCTCTGCAAGTACATGCCCCTTCCTCAGTGCCTGGGGGATCTTGGTGGGGTCTTAGCAAAGCCCCCGAAGAGCCACGCCAAAAGCGCAGTCGTTTTGCTGTTTTTCTCACACTTCATCTGAGCTGCAAAGCTCTATCCTTCAGGGCTCCTGGCTGCCACCGTTTGTTTGTTTTTTTCTTTCCAACTCTTAAGTTTCTTTCCCACATTCCACACCTGTACCAATACCTATTTGTTCCTCGCGTTTTAGGGCTGCTCTTTCCCCAAGAGATAGAAGCTGCACCCTCCTGATGAAGCTGTCACGTTACAGTCCTGCACATCACAAAAACGAGTGGTCCAACGCTGGAGCATGGATTCCCGCTGGGATGCTGGCTCGCACAGACTTCCTGGAGTTGCAAATCAGTTGGCAGCTCCGAGCAGCTATATACGTCAGTCAACTTTTAATTAAAATTAAGATTAGCAGAAGCTGATGAAGTATCAGCGTTAGTCCTCTGTATTGAACCAAAGCAAGACCCACACGTAGAGCTAAGGTAAAAATTGACTGCCTTCCCCCAGCATGATCCCTGTTACCGAAGGAGGGGCCAGAGCTCTTCCTCTTAACATGGCCCCAGCCACGTCCCTCTCGGGGAGTTTATTTTCATAGCAAACTTGTCTGATCACCTTCTGTTAGAGACCCTGCTTGATCTGCCTCCCTGCAAGGGAAGGTCAGTCCTAAGCTCTCAGCTTATGCAGACTCCCCAGGAAATCTCTAAATCTTTGAACACACAAAAAAAAAAAAAATGATCCGAGGACAAGCTGTTCTTTACAGGACAATGCACCAGACTGCACGAAGCAGAGTATCAGTCCACCCATGTCATTACTAATGGGCCCAGTGAAGTGGAAGGCAGCAGAAACAATCCTGCATAGCAAAAACACTGACTGTAAAACCCAAAACAGTGGAGGAAAGGCTAAGAAATGCTAGCAAGGGATCTGCACAGACGGAGAAAATAACATTGAGTTAGGCAGCCTGAGCAACAGAGGGACTCCTCTGGTGTTGCTCAGCCACACCGAAACTGCAAGAGATGGAAAAGCAATAAATGGTGGGCAACCACAGGCAGCACGGCAGAGCTGAGGAGTCCTTGCCAACGTTCTCCTGGCTGCAGCCTCACTTCTGCTACCGAAGTCTGCCAGTTACAGCCCCAGTTCATGCACACCTCCCATCAGGACCAGCACTGCTCCTCCGGTGCCTCACAGCGGGCCCCAAACCCCACCAGGCTGAAGTTCTGCTGGTGCCAGCCACTTCTCAGCCCCATCAGGCGAGCAGGTAAGCTTCCTTGCACTGAGATCACAGCCACGTTTAGCACGAGGCAACAGCACTAATGCCGTCACTCCTTGCTTTGTGCCTTGCTCTCACAAATCCAGGTCAGTAATGCACTGGGGGCGCATCAGCACAGGGATCAGCAGGAACTCCCCACACCTACAGGAGAAGCCAGGACACACTCTCACACGGACTATCAAGCATTAAGGTTTGTTTTGAACGCAGAAATGCAATCTGAGAGAACTCTCCATGCTGGGCCCAACCTGGGGGTCACCACCCCCACCTGCTCCCCACCACCCTGGGAGGATCGCCGCCTCTTCAGCACAGCAGCTCCCTGCGGTCCCCTGCGCCGTGCTACACATGAAAACATTGCTGAAGGTGTGCAACAGGCTTTTGGACTGAGGACACAGCAGCATGTACTCCTGCCTAGACCACAGTCATGCAGCTGAAAATAGAGCATCGCCCTGGCACTGAGAAATGCAAAAGCTCAGGAAGGGCACGACACTGGGAGAGCCGCTGGAATTGCACTTGGCAGCTCCTGCGAGCACCACAGGATGCAGGCTCGCAAAACACAGCACGGTACTTGCCTTGTCTACAGGTGCTGGTTTCACAGACACCGCTGAGCACACATCTGCCACAAAAAAGCTGGCTCGAGGGAGCTTTTTTTGGGTGATGGACAGATGCTGAAACCATCACGGTGCTGCCGATGGTTGGCGACCTGTGCACACACGCATGCACTGCTCTTATCCACACAAAGGACAGCCGGGCAGGAGGCGGTGACAAGTTTTGGAGAAAAAGATGTTAGAAACAGTATGAACTGCAGCATTCTAGTACACCAGCAATAAACTTCTACCATCCTGATAAAACACGAATCCTTTAAACCTGAGTGATTCCAAATTAACACAGAGTCCCTGGTGGGGCAGTTTAAAGGATCCAAGCACATCCCAGCCTTGGCCTTCCTTGACAGCCCCAGCCAGCAGGACTGCTCTGAGCTGAGCAAATCAAAAGTGCAGCTCAGGAAACAAAGCCCAGCCACCTTGGCCCAGTGGGCATACCCACTGACCAGAAGCAGAGGCCAGGAACAGAGCTGTCAGCGGCGTGCTGTTTTTTCACTGCTAACCCACAGCAACAAACACCTCAGTCAGCATTCAGGAAAGGGGAGATGCTGCGCCAGTGGGTGGCGACTTGGTGACAAAGGCGGTGCCAATTAAAGGCAGCCAGAATCTCTTCAACAGGTCAAAGTCTGCCTGCTCACCTCTGAGGGTGCCGAGCCTTCCCCTTCCCTCATGGTACCGCTCCGGCCCTGGCACAGCCACAGCACCTCCAGCCAGCCTGAAGCGAGGAGGTGCAGGTGCCATCGGGTGCCAGTGCAGAGCTTTTGTGCCCCTCCTGAGCAGCTTCTTCCCTTCTGTACGTAGGCAGCACTGACCCACGCCCACTTTCATTTCTCTATTTCTTCCATCACCGACCTTTCACGTTCTGTACTTGCTCTGCGCTGGTTATTCCTCTCCTTTTTGCCAGTTTTCTGCCCCCCAAGGGCAGAGACGTGCCTGAGACCGAGGCACCTCACAGACACAGGGCCTGGGGAGTCAGCGCCAGCCCCACAGCTCCCGGAGCAGGGCAGCTGCCACACCAAGGCAGTCCCGCTCATCTGGGTGTGCCACGGGATCACAAGTGCCAAAAACTGACAGAGGATGCACCGTTACCATTTCTTCATAAAACTGCCAGGCTAAAGGGCTCCTCCACCAGGATTCCTCAGAGCCAGCACCAACGCAGAGCTAGTACCAACAAGTCTCCATCAAAGGCCGTTCCCAGGAGGCATCTGCAGAAGAACTTCTTCAGCACTCCCTGTGCATGCCAAAGGCTTCTGAAGCAATTATCCCGAGACTGCAGTCTGGCAGGGCAATTTATCACAGCTCCATCTCTCCTCCTCAGATCATCAAGGCTATGAACCAGCAGCGCAGTAACGCGTCCCCATCTCACAAAACGCCCAGCACCCAGGGAACAGAAACCTGGAGGCCTCCCCTCGCCCCAGGGACCGAGCTGTATTTAAGCAGAGATAAGGCAGAGAAGTTAAATCCCAGTGGTTTAACAGGCCTTGGTGGGATGCCAGCATAGCTGAGCGCATTCTCTCTGTACCTGACGTTCAGGCAGGACCCTTCTGCTAGAAACTTCTCGGTGCTTGCTGTCAGCCGGAGCGAGCGGCCCAGCCCTCCCTGCTGCCAGAGGAGGGCAACAGGACAGCAGCAGGGAGGAAGAAAGCAGAGAGCTGCCACATGACCCGCACTTTCCAACATTACACAACTTCTTGAATAAATACACTTCCTTATCCTCGGCAGTGGTTTCTGCAGAGATGTTACACAACCGAGCACGGGAATGGTGAGCGGTGAGATGCGATCCATGCGGCCCGAGAGCCGGGCACGTCCTGCTGCTTCGCCCCGTGCTGAGGGACTGAAGCGGGGCCCGAGCCTCACAATACACTTCACTTTTTAATCTAAAAAAACACAGTCTATATTTGAAACCTTATTCTAACAGAGGTATTAGATAACTTCTGCTTCCTGAACCCAGCTCTGAAGAAGTTGACATTCAACCCCTCTTCCTATTTTATATGTCCTAATCAAGGACGGCTTCTAGCATGGATTCTTCTATTTACAAAAGACTTTTTTGTTTTTAATTTAATGATGGCAAAACTCACATCTGAAAAACTAAATCATAAAAAAAACTTTTTGTGTACAACCTTCTCCATTGTGTTCACTAATTTAGCAATCAGATTCTTGCAGGTTCATGCCACCTGCAGCACTGGTATGTATGAAAAGGAGAGAGCTTGCCTCACACAAAAAGGGTGTCCCTGCCCAGAGGGTAAGGAATTGTATCATTGTTTGTGACCATTCAGTGGCCACACATGGATGCAATCAATCCAAAACGAACGCCGGACAAGGTACTGCTTGCGAGCTGGTATCTGATAAAGCATTGCTACATGGTTTGCTGAAGTGGAATACACACACCAGTATAAACACTATTAGCAGCTCTGACCAGCCCCAGCTAAAATGGTGCCTTCTAGTCTTAAATCCTGTACAATTGTAAAATAATCTCAGGAGACACACCACAAAACCAGGAGGCAGCAAGCATATTCTCAAGTAAGCAAGCAAAATTTTCTGCAGTTGCAAAAATGCCGTGTGACTCAATGTGCCCTAAAAGTGCACTAGCTGGCCTTTAATACAGGTGAAAGATTACTGATGTTATCTAGTGAGATCATAAATACCTTTGTCTCATGCAGACAGAACTAATGCACAAGGTAATAAAATGAATAGCATCATAAAAGGAAGCCAAAAGTCCATCAACACAGTTCAGAAGATGCACAGATCTTCCTCTACTTGACCTTACTGTTCCTGATGAGACATCAGGAGTGCTTGTGGTTGACATTTTTCGTCACAGAACTGCTGAGGCCTAGGAGACCTCCTGAGATCATCTCATCTAACTTCCCAGCTCAGCTAGAGCAGCTTGCCTGCTCAGCACCTCATCACCACCCGGGCACTACAGCTGGGCGTGTAGTTTAATGCCCTGTACATGCCAAGGACTCAGCATTTCTCGCAGAGATGGTGAGGAGCTGCTGCATGCTCTGGAGAGCAAAGGCTGTCCGATTGATGGACGTGGATCCAGATCACCAGCCTAACTAAAAAGCTCCTGTTCTTAAACATTTCGTCCTGGGAATCCTTTGGCAGAAAAATCTTCCCTCCAGTCAACTCAGGCCATGTCTAAGGCACTGCAGTGGGAACAAAGACACTTTTAAGTGGATGGATCAGCTGACAGCAACTTAGCCATGGACACAAACCTGCATGCACAGAAAACAGGCTTGGTTTTCCTCTTCGGATATTTTTCACCATCACAGCCAGTCTTAGGCCAGAAAGAGCCAGTAGCCACACAAGTTCTAAACTGGCTTTCAGGCTGTTTTGAGAATCTGGACAAGAAGAAAAGCACCCTCCAGAAATCCTCATTAATCCAGTTTTAGGAATCCACTCCACACATATGATATACCCATGTAAGTAATTCATACTTGTTTTTCCATCTCCAGTACTGCCACACACTCATCGCAGGGCAACACCTTCACTGTGCATTAGCTTCTACCACATGTGAAAGCTTCCTTGAATAAAAATCCCAGGAGCACATTTCGCTCTAATTCCTCCTCCCTTTCTTCTCGTACTTAAATGGCTGTTTGCTTACAGTTGCTCCTCAGGTGCGTGTCCGTATGCAGACACAGCATTTTAAGGTGGCCACTCAGCCGTCCGCCTCCCCTGGAGCTGTCACGCTGCCGCCCGTGCCAGACCTTGCCGCAACAGCCACGCGTGGTTGATGTCAGCTCACACGGGAACACGCTTGGGTTTCCAAGTCCTGCTCTGGCGTGTCAGGGTCACCTTTTAAATGTTGGCTTTTCACTAAACAACTAATAGTTTGCAAAACAGACTTTTAGAAAAATATTTAGTTTTCCCTGCTTACAGAAGCGCAATGCATGCCTGCTCGTTTCAGTCTCTGTCACCATCTATGACTTTGCCTCCGAAAAAAATCTTGCTCTACCAGAGCCGAGGAACAAAGTATTTGGGGCTTCAATTGTCCAAAACACTGGTTTGTTTTGAGAAGCCTGAAGCTGTTTTTCAGCAAAATGCAAGGTGGAATATATGTCACCATCAGCAAAATCCATGTTACTATGCTTTTAATTAAGCCCAGGATGTTGATCTCTGGCTCGGCAAATGGTTAAGACCAAAATATACATCTCCAGAGGCACTTTCCTACTCTTGCTCTCTCATCTCAGATAACAGCAAGAAGATGGAACATTTGACACACAAACAGTCATGTCAGTCCTTGTAGGAGTTAGGGAAATAGATTCACTGCCCTAGTCCATAGAACAGAGCACCTCTACATTTTCACTTTGGGAGATGCAAAAATACAATCCCACCTTGAAGCTTTGTCACCTCAGCAGGGGAGAATCATAGAATCATAGAATATCCTGAGTTGGAAGGGACCCTTAAGGATCATCAAGTCCAACTCTTGACACCGCACAGGTCTACCCAAGGTCTACCCAAGTTCAGACCATGAGAGAAGATCTGCATTCATGGAGAAGATCTGCAATACCAAGAAACAGGAAAGGGCCATGAAACCAAGCCATGTTCTGGGAAGGGACTTGCCTTTGGAAGAGTCAAGTAGTCTTGGTCTCATGACACTCTTCTGACAGGATTACCCCCAGGGTGTAGAAAGCTAGAAGTAATAGCGATCAAAAGAGTTTTGATTCTAGCTCTGAGTGACAATAAACCACCCTGGGAATAAGCCTTAACACTGCCTTTTTCATCTAGCTCTCAAATCCTTGGGCTGCCACAGAGCTGCTAATCCAAAGTAGAAATGATTCAGAGCTTAAAAAAAAAAAAAAAAAAAAAAGAATCCGAGTACTTACTATTCCAGGGACAGATTTTCCATCCACTGCCTCCAGGAGAGCAGTCTTCTCCAAATGGGCTACAATCCTGAGACGGATCAAAGTTTCCAAACTTTCAGTTAATGCTGACAAGCAGAATGCATATCATTATCTATAAAAAGGCTAATCATTAACTACTGCTCGGATTTAACTCTGATCACTTTTACTCCGCTTTAAACCTGTTTATTGCCTGACCCACAGCTAATTTCAAGCCAGGCCTATTACCTGCAATCTGGTCAGTGGGGAATTCAGCTTCACCTTGGTAGGCAAAACCAGGGATAAAGGCTGAAGCAGCAGGGATTTGGGCTACATTCTACTCTGGGTGAAACCATCTCTCACAAAATATTGACAATCCCTATTGTTACAGCCAAAGATTTCATATAACCCAAGATAAATATTTACCGCTCGACCTATGCAGCCCACAGAAGACAGAAGTCAATCATGTCAGGACCAGATGAAGGGCTGGGATGCTCACAGAAAGCTCCACGATAGCTAAAGTAACTCCCAAGTTTTCCTCACAAGACCTTTTCAAAAACACACCGAGATTTTAGAACTCTGCCCTTCTAAGACTCACTAAATGCCTTGTAGAGATGATTTTCAAACACACTGCAAAAAACATGTTGCAGATCTTCATTTGTCAGAGAAATTAGTGCTTTGCTTGCTTTTGGATATCGTTAACAGAACAAGCTGAGGTTCATTTAGTATTCCACAAAGAAGAAATGTGAAGCTTTCAGAGTTACAGGTCAGTTTTTAGGGTTTTAGGGTGGCAAAAGATGACAATGAAGCAGATACATGATAAAATGTGCAGAAAGTCTCCAATGGCACATCCTAGTCAAATACTGACTCTCTGACCTCTGATTAGTAGCTGGCATCGGCGATAGAAGAATAAATGTGACAAACAAGAAAAAGTTCAAGAAGCTCTACTGGGCTCTGCAATATAAATGCCTGTATTGTAAGCACAGTGGTTTCAAGAGCTGCATGAAAAGGAATCAGCTGGCAAGCAGCGCACATGATCCTACAGTCGTGATGCGGTGGAAAGTTTTACTTAATTCAGCAAACTAAGGAAAGTCGTATCATTGCCAAAAGGTGTTTTTTTGCCCGTATTTTGTATTTTGCCCGTTTTGCTTCTCCACTAAAAAGTAGTATTAGACTTTATTATGCACAGAGCAGGGCATTTTATAACTAAGGACACCACTTTGTGTTTATGCTCTCTATGAAGAAGGCTGCACAGAAATGGCTTTACAAGTACAACCAAACACACAGCAGGAACACAAAAAACTCTTTCCTTTGAATTACTTAGGCTTCAATTTGACAGTTTCTATAGCTTATTTCTCTGGCTTCCTTCAGTCTCAACTGACATCACCTTAAACATTAAGGTTCAGTGCTTCCTTGTGAGATAATGTCTTATCCCAAGTTCATGACAGCCACCAAAGCTAATGGAAACCAGATTTGTATAAAATTATCCTGGCAGAGAACCCTGAAATCATGACTCAGTCTCTCATTATCTCCATCAGACCATTAGCTCAGATAAACATGGGAGCCATAAAAGAGGCAACCAAGAGAACCAGACCAATGCTCTACGTTGCATTTCACTTCCATAATATTCCATGGCTGGGTGTGTTCCTCAGGAGCTTGAGCTGCTACTTCCCTTATCACTTTGATGTCCAAAGGTTGATTTACCATATCGGAAACACGCAGGGTATCTTGCTGCCCTCCCACGGAGCACTGCCCTGACAGCAGCCGCTGCTGTCACGTCCTGAGGGCTGAAGGAGAATGAGCTGGGATCGCCTGCCTGCGGGGAGCACTGCCTTTGAGCCTGCTCCATTTGTTAGTGTTTTTCTTTCCCAAGTAAAGGATGCAAGCTGGAAAACGCAGGCAAGCTGTGACAATACATTGTCAAATCTCTATAGCACAAAGCCTTTCAGAGCAGGAAAAGTTCACTGAGGTAGTAACTGATTAATCAGATCCCTGGCTCTCAGCACTGCCTCTGTCCAGACACAACATGGAGAAATCCAGCCGGGAGCTGTGAGGAACTGTTGGGCTGCACCGTGCACCGAGGCTGGGCACTCAGACACCGAGCCCACAAAGGGCTGCTCAGATATCCCACACTGAGTGTGTTCAGCATCTGAAAGAAGCAGGCTGGGTCACAGGGACAAGCATCTCCTTCAGCAGCCTGGAGCCATTTGCTGTGAGGTTCTGCTTTTCAAACAGCTGCTTCTCCAAGCTCACAAAGCAGCAGGCTACCTGGCAGGCTACCGAGCATAAGCTTGTAAGATGAGGAAGTGCACTGCATCTTGGAGGTGGCCTGAAAGTACCTAATCCTATAAATCCAAGTGCAATTAAATTACCCATAACAAATAAAAGCCTGTAAGTTTAAGTGTACGCACACCTTTCACCAAGGAGACACCTTAAGTCTTCAAAAAAAGAAAAAAAAGCTAAGACTGTCAAGCTTTCTCTTAGGCAAGTTAGCCAAAAGATCAGCTCAACATATCAAAAAGCTCATTTTCCAAGCTCATGCTCCTTGAGCACAGGAATGAGGTTTGAATCTTTGATCCCTACTGAGCATGCATGGGAAAGGAGAGCTTTGTGAAGCGAAGCAGCTCCCTGAAGTCACAGGAGAGAACTTGGTGTTCTCGCTGTTTGCTGTACAGCAGCTGTATCCTCTTCACGGCGTTCTCCCAGCTTCACAGGCCCGATATCAGGATGTGCTGAGCATCCAGTAAGAACAGAAGAAGCTCAATCACTTGCAACGTTTTGGTCCATTACCCAGAAATACCATGCTCTGCTGTATTAATTGACACCAATATCAGAGCGAATGGATTGTATGCACGTAGACCTGTTTTAAACAGATTATAAATGGCTTCCACACCTGTGGTAAAACAATGACTGTGGGATTTGGTAATTTTATGTGTGCACAGTAAAAGAGAAAAAAAAAAGATTTAAATTTAAAATATTTTTTTCATATAAGCAATTGTTCCAGCCAGCAATCAGTTGCTCAAATGGAAAAGACTCTTGCAGATATGAACTGGTGAGAGAAACGGAGGAAAAGACATCTTGTGAAATCCTAGCTGAGCAGATGGCAACCACGACTGGGGCAACAGAGAAGGAAAAACATTAAGAAGATATTTTATCACAGCCTCCCCCATCTAGACTTGGCTTCTAGACCAGAAAAGTCAAGTTCCAGGACCAAAAAATGAAAGGTTTTAGAAAGTTAATTTGTAGTGCAACAAAACAGGAGTTTAATTTGTTTGCAATAACTAGTCCCATTATTCTCTGCATTAGCAGATTCCAGCTTTCAGCTGAAGAAAAGGTTAATGAAAAAATCATTGGTCTCAAGTCCCCTGGGACTTGACTGGGAATATTTCCAGAAACTAGCATTGAAACAAAAGGCAATAGGACTCTATTAACTAAGATTCAATTTTCTTGAAAAAACAAACAAACAACAACAAAAAAAGTTAACTAGACTGAGTCTTTTTCATCCTTCCCTAACAAAAAAGTGCCAAGACTCCCAGCAATTTCCTGGCAGATTCCTGGAGAAGTTCATGCTGGCGGTCTGCTTCAGCTCAACTTCACAAAATTCTGAGGCAGATTACTGCTAGCTTTCAGGGTGACCTTCAGTCAAGTGTGGAGAAGGCAGGTCTCAGAGACATGAAATTTTCCTGCTGGGCAGAGGAGTCTTTATAGCAAATGCAGAAGCCAAAAAGGAAAGAAGAAAATGTTATGTTTTAGTTCAAAGAATACAAAAATTTTGTCTTCCCTCTGACCTAACATCTGACTGAAAAACAAGATCGGGAAAGCTCCGTAGGGCACTGACTAAAGACTGTGTGAATATGGCAGGTCTGCTCATCTATTTGTACTAGAAGACTGTTAAATGTTAGTGTTCTCAGTGCCTTCCCTTCTCAAAAGTAAAACTCTCATCCAGGGATAGGGTATCTCACTCATCCAAAACTTGGAAGTTGCTCTGTAGAAGTGGGAATGAGAGAAGAACCCTTCCAAACCTTTTTTTGAGAAGATAAAACAGCAGAGAGAAAAGAGCAGAGAGAGGGAAGGCAAGGGAAGGCAAGGGAAGGGAAGGCTTCTTGTCCTTGCGCTGCTGCAAGTCAGAATACCTGTCAGGGACCACACCTTTAAAACAAAAAAGCACACATGCAGAAGTGACCTGAAAAGCTGACTTAATTCTTCATCTTTACTGTAGCCTGGAGAAATTATTGTAATTATCCACCTATCTCAAAAGCTGCTCTAGATTAGAAATCCAACAGGAAATAAAAATAATTCTTCGTAACATCCAACAATTGGCAAAATCTCAGTAGAAAACAGCTGTATAAAATTTAGCAGTTCGTACGACAAAGTTGTGTGGGAGTGTACAGCCCCTCTGGAAATATTATTCTTTTCTATCCTTTTTTTTTTTTTTTTGGGGGGGGGAAGAGTGGGGGAAAAGCAGAGAATGAAGTAAAAAATGCATAGTGCAGATTTCAATCTACATAGCAAAAAGCATCACTTTAATTTCGTATCATGCAGCAGCTGGCTTCACCAAGGCATTCATGCTGCTCTGAAGCCAACACACATTTAAACGCTAATATTTACACATCATTTTCAATGCCCCACGTTTTAAGGAAGGCTGAGGAAAAGTAACACATAATCGAAACCTTCCAGAAAGCCTCAGAAAATGTTACATCAGAAGTAGTAAGAATCGGAGCAATTAAATTGAATCCTAACTTAGCCTACACAATCCCATATTGTTACTCATAAAAAATACTGCAGGAGCTTTACTTACTTCAGGCTCAAGCAGAGGCAAGTGAAGATCAAACAGATTAAAAGAAACTAATAAATACTTGTGAAGAGAGTTTAATCCACCCTTGCACAAAATACCACACTAGTAAGCATTCTGAAGCTTGGCATTTGAGCATGGACAGGAAAATTTGGTCTATGATTGTGAACTCGTGTGCAGCCACAAGCCCGCTGCAAGCTCATTTGCTGAAGAGGGCGATGAACAAAGCTTAAATTAATAAAAATGACAAGTGGTTAAGGATACGCTTAGGACTGAGGCTTGCCTTAGTGCTGCAGTATGCATTTCCCCCACTTCACTGAAATGAAGGCTGTGCCAAATCCCAGTTTGGGAAAGCTCAGCTCAGGGGCTGTTCGTGGGACAGCAACCCTTGATCGTACCAGAACTTTCTTACTGTCTTCCTGATATCTAAATTAACCCTTATACTTTAAAAAAAAAAAAAAAACACAAAACAACAACAACAAAAAAGGTTGGGTACACATGAATATTTTCAACAGGACTTATAACACCGGTGTTCTTAAGTCATTTGAAAATTAAATGCTAGTGCATCACTAAGCCTTAACCATACAGGTCTGCACTCTTTAAAATACGCATCCTGACTACTGCAAACTTGACAGAAACCACGGAGGAGGCCGAGCACCAAATTCTCCCTTCACATCAGCAGCTCGGGTCGCCCACCCAAACGAAGTTCACATCCACTGGCCACTTCCCGGTAGGCACGATGTGCTATTAGCAATTAACACCCAACTATTTATAAGACAGCTATCGCGGCTGTGTGTGTGTTCCCAACACAAGCAGGGGGTTTGTCCCTGTGCAGGTGTCCCTGGCACAGCACCGAGCCCTGCCTGCGGCTCTGCTCCCCCCCCACGAGCAAACCCCGCAGGGACCCGGCTCGGGGACACCCGGCCCTGGGGTTTCTGCTCTCAGGAGACCCGGGTTTGGGGTTTCTGCCTTTGGGGGTCCCGGCGCCCTCCTCCCCGCAGCCCCCGGCGCCCCCGAGCGGTTCCGGCAGCCGCAGGGCCCCCGGGGGCCGCCGTGCCCGGCCTGTGGGCACCGCCCGGGCACACACCGGGGCTCGGTGCCCGCTGCAGGGCCCGGTCCGGGCGGCTCCGACACCCGGCACCCGCCGCGGGGGTGCCAATTGCCCCATGGGGCTGCCCCCCCGACCCATACCGGACCCATACCCGACCCGTACCGCCCCCACCACCTCCGCCAAGACCCCTAGGGACCCCCCGGACCTCCCCGGTGCCCCCAGACCCCGACCGAGCCCCCCCCGGCCGGCAGCACCTCCACCCCCCTCGCCCGCCCGCCCCCCCTGAGGGAGCCGCGGGGGGGCCCGGCCTCGTCACTCACCGCGCGCCCGCCACGAGGCCGGCAGAGCTCGCCCCGCCCCCTGCCCTCAGCGCCCGCTGAGCCCCGCCCCCGGCCCCTTCTGGCCCGCGCTACCGGAGCGCCCGGCTCCGCCTCAGCGCCGGCCGTAAAGCAGCGCGCTGCCGCCTTTACGACACCGGCAGGGCCGCCGCCGCCGCCATCGCCATGTTCGGTGCGGCCGAGGAGGACGACGCCGATTTCCTGGCCCCTGGCGGCGGGTGGGTGGCGGGGGGGCGGCCTGAGGGGCTCTGAGGCGGCTCGGGACTGCCGGGACCACCGGCACCGGGGGGCTGGGGGCGGGCGGCAGCGTGCCCGGTGCTGTTACGGGAACGTTACGGTGAGCTGCTTGACGTAAAGGCAGTCCCATTCGTTACTTTGAGGTGAATTAATTGGTTTTAGTGTTTTTTTTCGGTCCTTACTTGTCCCTTATGCCAGCTTTACAGCAAGCGAAGCGCGGCGGTGCTGCTTCGGCAGCCTCTCTGCCTGAGAGTTCTGCTTTTTCCCAAAACGAAGCGGTTGCAGCAGAGCTGCCTGGCGTGTGGCATCTTCCTTATGCCTAAACTAATGGCAAGCGCTTCGTGTTTGATGTAACTCCTAACTGGTGGTGGTCCTTACCTGTAAAGCCCAGTCAATCAGGTGAATTTAGTTCATTTTTTGCTTCTAGTGCCAGGTTGGCCTCTCTCTTTGGGCTGGACCAGACAGTCTCAAGCCAGGGAAATGAATTCTTCCAGTACACGGCGCCGAAGCAGCCCAAGAAGGGGCAAACAGCAGCTGGTGAGTGAGGGGAGGGGAGGGAGCTGTGCAGCATGGGCCTTGCTGGCTGAGCGAGTCCTTGTGAGGAACAGCAGTGCAAACAGCTCACTGAGCTGTTGCTTCATGATGCTATCTTCCTTCAGTGCTCTCTGTACGCCTGGATTACCGGTGTCCTTCAGTGATGTTGGAAAATTCTCCTTTGTAGTTATGTTTCCTTGGGGGGAGGAATGTTTAATGGCATTGTCACTGGCCAGTAAATGTGGCAGCTCTGTGTCACCACAAAAGGTTCCTTCTTGCTCTTCAGCAGGTCAGGCGGCCCAGAAGGCGCCCGTGGCCCCAGCAGCTTCAGGAGCACCATCAGTCTTTGTGGCCACTGCAGTTCACGCTTATCGATAGTAAGTGCAACACTGGCTTTCTGTGGTGCCTCTTAGGCTCTGTTTCTCTGGAGGCCTGGGACCTAATCATAAGGGAAGATATTTTCTGATGAGCAGGCAGAGGCATCTCATAGAGGTAGCGTTTACATCTCACAGACACGCAAATCAATGAAAATTTCTGCTCAGAAAAGTTCCATTATTGTGCTGCAGTTCAGGATTATGTGGTTAAATGAACAGCGAGTGCTCTGCCTCTGCCTTACAGAGAACTGCAGCCTGGGGTGCTGGCCTGACATCTGTACTGGTTCTGGCCAGCTCTGTCAGATGCTTGCGTCTCATTGCTTGTGGAAAACTGAGGCATGAGCATAGAATGACAACAGTAAACTTCTGTCTATGTGGGAGTGGAAAGGCTTACTTGTCCTGGATCTATGCAAAGAGCACTTCTCAACTCAAACTACACAATGTGCGTTCCTGTAGTCTGTGGGCAAGCAAGGAAGCTGTAGTTTCTTTAAACTAAGAAAGGTTGCCTAATGTTTGAATGTGGGGAAAGGGACTTGAACTCTGAAGAAGAAACGCTTGGCAACAGTAGAGAGAAACCTGAGGCAGGGACAGTTCTGCAGCTGAATATCTCGCTTGTCTTCCAGTACAAATGGGCAGTACTTGAAGCAAGGCAAGTATGGAGCAGCTGTAGTGGGGAACCATGCCACTAAAGAGGTGAGAAACGCTTCGCAGTAATATTTTTCATGCCAAGAGTACGCTGGTACGAGGCAGTGTTTCCCTGAGCCCAATGGAATGTCTTTGCTTTTGATGTTGGAGGTCTTTAGTTCCACTGCAGCTTATGCCTTTCTTCTCTCCTAGGATTATTTATGTCTTAGTTATTTACCTTGGTGACATCTTTTCTTTTTTACAATTCTTTCCACTTAAGCCTGAAATGCTTTGCAGTGACTTGGGCACTGCATGTGTTTTTGGAAGTGATTTTTGATATTTACTTGAAACCTCTTTGACAATGGGATCATAAATCTGTGCACATGGAAATTGATATGAAGCAAGACTGTTTGATAGTACAGAGATGCTTTGGTGAAGTCCTGTTATTTTGGTAGCAAAAATCTCTATTCCCCAGTCCTTTCTTCCCAAGTATTCCTGTAAGAGCATGACACTCTAGTGTCTAGGAAAAGGATGTATTTACAGGATACATTGGATATTCTGATGCATCCTTTACATTGGTATTTATACTGCATTTCCTGTCCCCATTGTCTCACAAAGTTTCCTCTGCTTTAGCACGAGGAAAAAAAAAATATTTTGGTACACTACTACCTGGGACTCTGACCTGAGCAGCTTTCAGGTGTGGTGTTCATGGGGGAGTTAGGAAAGGTGGAGATGGCAGGAGAGCAAGGTAGCCCTTCAAGGCAGCCTTTCTGGTACTTCAACCTGTGCAGCTGTGAGCAGGTCACTGGCAGCGGTGCTGTTGAGTAAAGAAGCCTTGCTACATGTGCAGAAAGGGAAGTAGAGCCAAACGTCAATGCAGCGTTACCTCTGCATTCCTTAGCACTTTGAAAACTCCAACTTACTGTTACTCCATCTTTTACATTGTATTATTCCTGTACTTCATGTGTTTTTTATTGAAGGGTTAGTTTACCATCTTTTTATACTGCAACAGGGAGAAAATGTGGAGTTAATTGAAGCATCTTGCATAATGCACGAGAATTATTTTTGAACCACTTTGTTTATCTGCAGGAATAAAGCTTGCATGTTTTCAAGCATCTTTAATAGGTGTTACAACATTATGTTAAGTGCAGTGTTAAGTACTTTTGCTGTGAAGAATGATGCTACAAGCTGTATTTGGCAATACTGTAGTGCTAGGCTCAGAATATGACAAAACACACTAGAATTGAAAAACATTGACTTTGCTTTTTTTTTTTTTTTCCCTGCACAATTCTTTATGGAATCCAGTACAGGATTCTCCTTTATATCAGTCAGCAGCAACAGATTGCATCTGCAAGGATCCATCCAGGCTTTGTACTCACGGTAAGATCCTGGATTAGAAAAGCATCCAGTGCTTTGTGGTGTTCAGAATCAATTTCTGTTTGGTGTGAAATGTTTTCTTAAGTCTTAGATTATAGCCTTTGAGATCAAACACCTGACTGACATAGCAAGAGGTGTCATGGTGGCAGGGAGTACTGCTCTCCTAATATGTGTTGCACAAGAGACTTACGTCTGCCTTTTGCAGAGCTCTATGGATCAGTGGATTTCCAAAGGGAAGTACAAGCGCTCTAGGAGCTGTATTAGTACCTCTAGATCACTGAAATGTTTTGAGCTATGCAGTTCTACAACAGAACAAAATTTCTCTTGCTAATAATTCATAGTTAAGTGGCTGAGAGAATACAGCTGAGCAAGCAGATGGAAATGATGGTGAGGAAGTGCTTCCTCTCTGAAACCTAATGCTCAGCATTTTCCCGATGATAAGAGCAGAAATAGAACACTGTAAGCCTTAAAATGCTAACTTCTTGAAGTTCTGTTTTCTTCTGGTTTTACATAAAAATGGTGTTTTGAGTTGCTGCTCTTAGCTTGTCATTAGGCAATACAGAATTTCCTGGTTGATAGGTAGGAATTCTGCTCTGAAATAGGATCCTGATTCAGAAATCTGGACTGAAATTCTACTATCTTGCTCTTTAGTGCTACGCGTGTTTTAAAAGATTAATGGGTTATGTAGTCAAGTAGTGGTAAAATGAATTTTTTAGGATTAAGTACTGAGTGACTCTTCTGGTTGAATATGGAAGTCTAAATGTAATCAAAACTTATGAAAAGGAGATTTCTTGCAGATAATGTCAGTGTAGTAGAGCCTAGCTTCAAAGAACCGTCGTATTAAAGCTGCAGCAACTATGAAGAACGTAATATTTGCTGAAGTATTTCAGTTATAACAATTCTTCTATTATAACGAGTACAGAAATAAGGTAAACTGTGCATTCTGAACTTGGGTGGTAATGTGGCAGGATTCTTCTTTTACCTCTACTTAATTTCATTAGCTTTTATTTTAAGCTTCTGTTGGATGCAGTTTTTTTAATGATGTTCTATTTTAATTTAATACATCTTTCATGTATAACGTAGGACTGATTTCCTTTCCCACAGGTTCAACCCAACAATTACAGTACCTTCTATGATGATCAGAGACAAAACTGGTCAATCATGTTTGAGTCAGAAAAGGCAGCGATGGATTTCAGTAAACAGGTAACTGCTTACTCTGTGCAAGGTATGACTTGCCGCCTGCTGTTTGAACTATAGGCAAATGAAGATGTACCTCTAAGAGCACGTTACTGCTGAAAGGTGAAAAAGTTTTACTTTTCCGTTGAAGTTCAGCTTTGAGTATTTGCATAATGGTGACTGAGGCAGGTTTGTGAAGAGCCTGGCTGAGGTTTGTTCATTAGCTACAGGCCTCCTGGAGACAGGGAGCCAGTTATTTCTGGTAGGTTTTCTGATCAAGTTTGCTTTAAAACCAACAGTTCTATAGAGATCTATAGAGCAGAGGGTATTTCCTTCTTACATAGCTCAGCAAAATTCAGCACAAGGGAGTGTGGAACGCCTCTTGAATGCAGCTATAATCTGGGCTTGATCAGTGTTGGTAAGAAATGTATCAGATTTGTAATGAGTCATAGTGGAAAGTGCCTGTCTTTTAATGGCCAGAGATGCTGATAAGCCTTCCTTTCACAGGTGTGCATTGCTAAGTGCAACAGCTCCCCAGTGCTTGATTCAGTCCTCTACCAGGATCTCCTTCTTGGAGAAGGGCAGGGAGTTGAAGGAGGGGACTCTCTGGAGATAGCCTATACAGGTTGGCTGTTCCAGAACAATGGGCTTGGACAGGTAAGGATGTCTCTGCCACCTACTAATGTGTGAGTGAGTGTGATTGTCTCTGGAAGGAACCTGCCACCTCTGTCATAGTACTGGTGCTTTAAAGGTTTTTTAGTCATTTATGGCACCTTTTTGAGGTCAAGTGAATTAACTGTAGAATAATAAGGGATTCCGTTACTGTTCAGGTGATTGAAATGCTTTTAACTTCATAGGTACTCTTGCATTAATACTAAACAAAGCACTGACAAGAGCCAGTGAAGCTACTTATGCTCCTTTGGAAACAGCTTGATGAAGGGATAAGAAGAGGACTGTACATCATAAAGCACATCTGCAAATGATAAATAGATTTTGTGACCTCTACAACTGTGTCCTATCCTGTTCCTTTGTTAAGAAAGGCAAAAGATATACTTCCGAAAGATATATTCCAAAGCACTACCTTTTTTTACAACACTTCTGGTTTAGCTGTTACTATGATTTGTAGCAAAGGGTTTTTCATTTGCATCCCCCTGCAGTTGTATCTTTAGCAATTAAAAAAAGGCTTTCTGTTTTTCATCTTTGGGGTACTTTTTGTTTCTTTTTCTTGGCCTGCTTTGTAGAGATTGGCATGTTTATCTCCATAAACCCAATGATACACATGGCAGAGCTTACTTCTAATCTCCTACAGGAGTTGTTCAGCTACCCATGCCTGAGTTCAATGTACGAAATGTCTAGACAGTTCTGTTTGTGTAGTGTTTTAGTTGGACCAATCCTGTACTGACCATCAAGCTGGAAGCAATTTTAAAGTCAGTCTCCAGCTGTCATTCACTTCAAGAAATTGTACTGTGCGATAGACTAGAAATTCTAGCCATGCTCTGTTTTCTGTTTTGAGTTAATTTTGGAAGGTAGCAGGAAGGGAAATAGTACATAAGAAATCATAGGAGTTTATGAAGTGTGTGAAGTAGTGTTCAGAATCTTTCAAGAGTTGGGAAATGCATGTGATTTTTGTTTGTTCTTCAACTCTCTAGGTGTTTGACTCAAACATTAACAAGGACAAGTTGTTGCGCCTTAAGCTGGGATCTGGAAAGGTCATCAAGGTAGAACTTCTGGAATTTCATTATAATAAAATTGTCTCAATTCTTTGAATTACTGAAGATCTTGATCAGGATTCTTATATGCTCTTTCTGTTTCATTTGGTAGGAAACACTAATGGTGACTCACTCAAAGTGTTGTGTTTTCTTAATTTGCACAGGATAGCCAGGTCTCCTTCTCAGTGGCAATGCTGGGAAGTTGTCCTGTTTTGAAAATAAGATGCTTCCCATTTTCAAGAGCAGGTGTGGGGTGTGTTTGTTTTGTTTTATAGAGGTAACTTAATCAATTACTTAGAAACAGGGTCCCCTGAGACCAGAGGAAAAATAATTTTGAGAAAAAACTTACAGTTCTCCCCACTCATTGTGCCTCAGAAGCAGAATCATAGAATATCCTGAGTTGGAAGGGACCCATAAGGATCATCAAGTCCAGCTTCCGGTTCCACACAGATCTACCCAAAAATTCAGACCATATGACTAAAAAGGTCAAATAACTCTCCATGCCCTTCTTCCAGACAGGAGAGAAAAGGTGAAGACAACTGACAAATAGTAGAATGGTTTCATAAAAGATAATACCACTGCCTAGAGTGTTTTTTTCCACTATAAGTCAAATTGGGAGTATACTGACCATGTAACAACTTCTCAGCCCAGGTACTCCCTTAGTTTTTCAGTAAAATCAGGTTATGAATTGGAGATGTTTCTGTTCAGGTCGCTTCCATCACCTGAATAATTCATATTTGACTTATAATAAATTGCTCTTTAGAGGTGTGCTATTTTTCTGTTTATTTTTTTTTACTATGCCTCTTGTTATTAATGTTGTCTGGCTGCAGTAGTCACCCTGTTAAATGCTGGCATCTATTTAATAATTTGCATTGCTCTGACTTCTAAATCTCCTTGCCAGTAACTGTTTTCTGTGGGTGCTTTCTAATTCTAACCATAGCAGTTAGGAATTGATCTTTCAACAGCTCAGAATCCTGTTCTTTCCCTGAATTTTGAGAGAAATTACCACTGTATGCCCTGCCAGCTACATGCAACTGCAGAATTTCTGCATGCAGTCTGTAGTTCTTTTCTCCAAGATAGTGTGATCTGTGATAGCTGCTTAAGTTATGACATGTAAAACTTGAACCAGGATTCTGGAACTGCATGGGGACCTAAAAGCCTACAGCCTTTGTGTTAGAGATTGTTGTATCTGTTTGATTTCATTATGAACATGTCAGAAGCTGCATCTTCATGCTTCGGTTAATGTTGTAATTTGTAATAGGCCTTTACAACCCAATACAAGATACAGTTTTAATGCTGCACTCTAAAACAAGTAAGATTTTACATGCAGCTATTTATATGTGTTCTGAAATCTCCTATAACTGGAGGAGTAGTCTTAATCAGAGTAATTAAAAGAAACTGTAATGTCACTAATCAAGCTGTTTGCTTTCTATTTTCTTGTGTCTCTGAATACCGAAGGGCTGGGAAGAAGGAATGGTGGGGATGAAGAAAGGAGGGCGACGGTATCTCATTATTCCTCCAGCCTGGGCCTATGGGACTCAGGGAGTGTCTGGCCGTGTCCCTCCAGACTCTACTTTAGTTTTTGAGGTGGAGGTTAGGCGGGTGAGTGTCTCCTCTCAAGTATTTATTTTACATCTACTTTGTGGTTGTTGGGTGGCGGCGTCTGTCTGCAAGGTAAAAACCTGCTGTTGGCATGAGATCTACAGCTCAGAAACTGTTATAAACCAACTACCTCGGGAAGATGCATATCTTCTTAAAATTAAAATTTAAAAAAAATCAACACAGAAATCCCTCTAGGCTGTTAACTAAGACATGTCTGTTCTAACTGTTCTGAGATCTCTTGTCTTATGTGTGGGTCAATTCTTTCAAAAATCTCAAAATTGTGAGGAATGACAAGTTATAAAGACTCATCACTTCCAACTCAGTTTTATGTTCTTACTTGAAGTGAATAGACTTGACAAAGGAGTAGTCATCAGAAGTCAATAAGTTGCTGAAAAACCCTTTTGGGGAGCCCAGAATAAGTCTTATTTATGTGCTTCTTAAGGTGAAGCTGGTAAAAGAAGGCTCTGGTTCAGACGGACAGAGTGTTAGTTCAAGGGATTCTCCTGTACCTTCTCCAGTACCCAATTCAGATGGCTTCTCTGCAGACACTGCTTTATTGCCTCCATCTACGATACCTCCAAAGCCTGGGTAAGCAGGAGCATGGTTAAAAACAACTTGCTGCATTAAAAGATGGTAATGCTCTTAAACATCAGCAGCAATACTGTACTAACACATCACTTGGCAAACATGAATCCTCTATGTGCAAACTTAGTGCCATCAGTGTGGCAGAGGAATGCTCGCTGATGAGTATTGCAGGATGGTTTCTGCTTGAATGCTGACTTCCAGACTTAGAGAAATCAAAGTGGGCACACATGAAAGATGTTATTGATCTACAGTAGAACTGAGATCTAGCATTAAGCTGTGTAGGTACTGTTACGACAGCTTTCTCATCTCAGGTAGCAGTAAAGTTGTAAGTTAGTCTTGGGTCATGGCTAACTTGTTTAATTGCAAATTTTACACTGACGCTTGTTTCTTTAATTAAATGGGCCGGTTGTCCTTTTTAGGCAATAGTTTTCAAGTTTAACTGCTTGTTGTTTTCTTGACACAAATAAGTAGTTTGTTATTCGACTTGGATACAATTGCTTGTACAAGCAGGTGGCCCTTACTGGAACTGACAAAATCTTTTTTCTGCAATCAGATATTCCAGAGCTGTACAACTTCCTTATAATAACATTCTGAAATCTACAGGTAACGTTGCTGTGTCTTCTAAAAGTAAGATAGGAGAAATGTAAGAAAACAGTTTTGCAGGGGGAGCTGTATTTGACTTTATTTATAAATGCAGAATACTAGATCCTAAATTGCATCTTGATTGATGTCTAATATTACATCTGTTTGTCTTTTCAGGGAGCCAGCTGTTCGGGCCAAGTCAAACTCAATCAGTGAACAGTTAGCAGTAAGTGTTTTATTTCCTAACTAATTTGAAGCCCTACATAGGGAAGCTTAGTTAGTTTCAATTTTGAATTCAGTATTGCTGAAGATAAAGTGAATGTCATGCAAGATATTCTTAAATGTTTGCCTTATTAGCAGCAGATTGATATCTTGTTTTTGAACGGGTTAGCAGAACATGAATCTCAGCCCCAGTTCTGAGTCCCAGTTCCTACTCCTGAGTGCAAAGTTACTTTGCCCATGTGGATATTCACAAAGCTAGTTGTCTTATCAGATAAATGAACAAATTTAAAACTGTTAGTAAAGAGTAATTGGGACACCCAGCATATGTTTGTTTAGCTACATGAAAATAAGATTGTGAAAGAGGTAGAAAGGACTGATTTTTCTAAATTAAGGAAGATGTTCAACATTCTTGACAGAAAACACTTTTCCACATCACTTTCTTACTATTGCTGTGTTTTGTGCAGGGATGGATTTTCTATGTAATGGCAGTAATGTCAGCCCAGAAGGAGTATATAAAGTAAGCCAGATTATCAAATCTGTAGTGTTATCTTGCATGCTTGTCAGTGATTGGGTGGAAAAAAACTTTCAAGTTGAAAGAACCAGGCTTGTATAGGTGAGCTTTAAGTGTTAAGTCAGTGCCTTTAAGAATGTAGCAGGATTAGACTTCTATTTTGTTTGGAAATACTGGGCTAAGAGGCAAAGGAGAAGTAACATTAAACATTGTCTTTCAGAATCCAAATGTAGCAAAGGCGAAGTTAATTTCTCGGATGGCTAAAATGGGACAGCCCATGCTGCCTTTCCTTGCCGGGACGTCAGGTAGTCAGCTTGACTCCAGTGACTCAGAAATAGAGGTACATTAATGACTTCAATTTGACTTCTTTTTTAATGCTTCCTATGTGACTTCCTTAAAGTAGAATCCATAGCAATTTCTATTTATACAGGGAAAGCATGTTCTATTTATGTGGCAAAAAAAAGTTTAACTATTCCAGTATTCCTGTCTAGTTCAAATGGGTTCATTGGATAATACCTAGTCTAAAGTGGTCTTGAGTTCAAAATGTTAATTTGTTCTTTAACATTCATTTTAATATGTAGAAATGTTTTTAGGATCCAAATACACAGAGAGGGGCACCGCAGCCAGTGGCTTCATCTTCCATGAGACCATCACAGCCAGCTCATGCTGTACTGCCTACAGTGTCACCACAAGGTAATATGCTGGTGAGGCTGGGTTTTGTATAGAGAAATTTACCTTTGTTGCAGGCTTCAAATACAGGGGCTGTTTGAGTAGAGGATTGCTGTCAGGAACTGCAGGAGGAACTGGTAGATAGCTTCCACTAAGAGTTGCTGATGCAAAGCTCCATAGGTAGACTAATTCATAAAGTATGGTACTGAAGTCCTTGGAATGCATCTACGTTGTCATCTTGTGTACACTGCTTGAGGAAGAGCAGCCACACTGCAAAGTGTGAGCTTCCTTGTCACCCTGTCATTGTGTGTACTGGGGTGGCACTGAGATTTCTAGGACACCTATGATTTCTGTGGATTGTAAATGAAACAGTTATAAATCACTTTCCATTAGACAGAAAAATAATTTTGTTTGAAAATGATGGAAATAATAGCAAAGAGCATTAAAAGGCTAGCAGTCCTGGTATGGATTTGACCTGCCTCTCCATGATAGGGTAGTAATGTCAGCTACTGGTCAGCTGAGCAGTCTTCAGAGTCAGCCTGAGTAACGTCTTGTGTCAGTTGATTCAGAGCACCTTTGAGTGGAAAAAGTTTGTCTAAATGGAATTTGTGGTTAGGAGCAAAGTTTCTGTGAAAAACAATTCTTCTTTGGTTGAATTTGATTTTTCAGAAAACTGCAGGCAGGCTTGTGTTAAACTTTTTGTCTTTTCAGTAACTTTAACCATGAGAAGGTAAATTATTTCTACCTACTTTCTGATGTCCTGGATTTCTTTGTTCCCTTTCAGTACCTCAAGCATCTGGTTCTATGCCTCCGGTATCTTCTGCTGCTTTAATACCTGCAACAATCCAACCCCAGTCAGTTCTGCCTGGAGGAGCGCAGGGCTTTCAGGTACCAAAATCAAACTGAGAAGAATATTAGTGCTTCTGTCTCTTCCTAGAATTCCTTCTTGTCCTCTCCATTGCTAGGAGCAAGGATTCTGTAGCAGCATGCAAGGTTGAGAATCCCAGGCTGCTTCCTGTGACTATCTGGCATTCTCAGATTTCAGTCACATGCCTCTTAGATTTTGATTAGAAAGGCTTTTTGTATGCTGATGGCTTCTTAAAGTTGAACTAAGAATTCTTCAATATCAGCTTTTGTAGTGACTTAAACTTCCAAATACTTGTAGGGCAGGTGAAAACTACAGTATTTTAGTTAAGGTTTTCCTCAGTCATGGTCTGTTTTCCTGTGAGAGCTCACTTGCGCACTTAATATGTTTGCAGGTCAATTTTCATCCAGCAAAAGAATAATCCTTTTAAAAGGCTTGTGGTGCCACTGCTGCTAAGTGATGTGACCTGCTTGCTAACAAGGAAACTTCTTAGGGGCTTAACACACACTAGGTGTGTTTTTTCACAGCAGATAGTGAAGACTTGGAACAAAGCCATAATACGAACAGTTCTATGAAGTACAAATCCAGGCTTATTAGCATACACTTTTTAGTTATTTAACCTATTTTTGGGAGGTTCTGGAAATCAAACAGTGGTCTGTACCATGCAGAAGAACTACTTATTTTGAAAAGGCACAGATTGAGAAAACATTTGATAATGAATAAAAACAGTACATAAAGAAAGAAACTGGTGTGTTGCTTCGGCTTTGTTTTCCTCATGTTGAAATTGCAGAAGCTGTGGCAAGTAACAAGAAAAAAATGAACTTTTCTGAGTAAATAGAAACAAGTCATTAAAGTGAAGCTTTAACTTCAGTAATTTGCATGTATTTCTTTAAACTTTATTTGAAAGTTTAACCCTGTTTTGGAATCTTAATACAACTTGTTCCAAGTTTCAAGATACTCTTTTTGCTTTCCTGAGAGAGTAAACTGATAGGTGTTTAATGTGTTAATGAGTGAAGTACTTCTAGCATTTTTCAATCTATTTGGCTGCTTCTGATGAGCACTGAGAAGGGAAGTTGCAGTCAAATTGTGTTGCACTTCATGAGCCTTACCTAGAAGTACTCTTATGTTCAAGTTAGCACAACTTCAAAGTACCACACATCCAGTGAGCTGTCTCTGTGCCAGTCTTTGCCTGCCACAAATACAGGGTAACATGCTTTGTCTTAAGCTTCAGCAAAAACAGTAACTTACTAAGCTGTAATATGAACACATACCTAAGCCTTTAAAGAAGAGTGCTTTTTGTTTTTTTTCCTTTACTATGACAGTTATGTAATTTGACTTTCTGCTCCATACTCTTTTTTGTTTTCCAAATATCATACTTGTTTTGGGGTTTAAAAAGACATGAAGACCTCTTAAGTATGAATGGGAAAAATATCACAATATATTCTTATCTGTTGATTTGTTCTGCAAGCCATATCCAGGAATGCCACTTGCTTACCCCCAAACTGCTACATCTGCTTCTCAGCTCCAGCCTGTAGGCCAGCTGTATCCCGCACCTTACCAAGGTATGTTTAAAAAGTACATGCTTTACAGAAGTTTTTAATACCAACAGTGAGCTCTTTATAATGGTGATCTGGGTAGCAATGCTAACATACATTTCTACTCGGTCTGTAATGCTGTACTGTTTCACAAGTCCTTATTTTTAGTACCAATAAAGGGGAAATATTTCCCAGTAAATGCACTTTCTTAGCTTAAGGAACTTTGAGCAGTGTGAAAGGGGAGGCAATATCTAGGTGTATTCCCAAGCTTATATGTTATTAAAGATGTTCTATAGCTGATACTTACAGTTGTGAATATAACTGTAAAAATAACAACTGTTTAGTTTCTAATAACTATTTAGAAATGCTAGGCTGACAGGGGTAGTGGGGAGGGCAGTTTTGTTGTCCAGTGAGGAAAGTAGTAGTCATCCTATCTGATAGGCTGCAAACTGCTAAACATTGCTTTTGGCACACACATGTATATATGCAGACACTCTGCCCTTGTGACTGCAGTTCTCTCCTTTCCATTCAAGCACCTGGGGATGTTACTTCCTTTTTGATGACAGAAGCTCGGCAACATAACACTGAAATCCGAATGGCTGTTAGCAAAGTCGTAGATAAAATGGATCATCTGGCTGCAAAGGTAATGTGTGACGTAGGCTTGTTTACAAGTTGCTGCAATTTGCTCTCCAAATGTAGTCTGGGGAGTTGACTCTAAATGCCTACATTAAGCTTGTAAGCATGTCCTAAGTTAATGAAAATTCCAGTATCCAGTATTATCAAACCTTGAAGTGGTAGCAATTCAGCTACTATGCAAAGTTAATGCTAGCTTTGGGGAAGGTGTTTTGCTTATTTTCTTAAACATCGTATGCACTTTGTTTGGAGAGCTTCAGAGCCCTTCAGGAGATGTCACAGTTGATGTTGTAGCATGTGCCCTAGAGCTCATCAGACAGAAAGGTGAAATGGCAGATGTCTGACTCTTATCTGCATCCATAAATTCATTTCATCTGGCTTGATTTATCCCTACAGGTGGAGGAGTTGAAGAAACAAAATGCTGGTAACACCTCACTACTGCCTGGTATTTCCTCTGTTACTATGGAAGCCTCTATGATCATGAGCAACATCCAACGCATAATCCAGGTAAGTGTAGGCAGCCTTACTTGACTGTTTACTCTATGAACTGGAGCCTACAGTATTATTCCTAATGGGGATACCTATACTGGTTTGGCACAAATGTACATCCATCCGTGTATTCTATTTGTGTGGCCAAAACCAACTGGTTAGGGAAAAGCATGTGCTATGCAACAATTTCCATCACAGCACATATGTGCTATTCTGGCCTTCCAACAGTTTGTTTGGGGACTCCAGGAGCCAGAGTTGATATGTTTGTATTTAATAGCCCTTGACAGAGAGTTCAAGTGAAAGAAACTCAGTCTCTTTTTAAACTGGTATGTATTTAACCCAGCATGTCTTGCAGAAGGGAATTTCACAGAGGAAATACAGTGTTGCAAGAACCATCTACTTCTATTCCTTGCTACTCTGCTTCATAATTTTTCTAGGCAGCAGCGTTACAGTATTTTTTTTCTTGAGGGTGAAAAAGCCAACCAGATGCAATATTACCAAGTACATGGTTTGGCAATCACTGTCCTGTTCCAGGATTCCTGCTGAATTCCTGCATGGTGCCTTTCTGTGATGGCCTGCAACT
This sequence comes from Anas platyrhynchos, assembly GCF_047663525.1. Taxonomy (NCBI): domain Eukaryota; kingdom Metazoa; phylum Chordata; class Aves; order Anseriformes; family Anatidae; genus Anas; species Anas platyrhynchos. Next base: position 4,282,211 of record NC_092604.1, read on the forward strand.
GCCACAGGAGGTGATAAGCCTCACCACTTTATTCCATTTGTACAGGACAAAGATTTAGGCAGTGTTGCCGGGAAGCCTGAATGAAGTTGAATATTCATGTTAAGTATGAATATTCAAGAAAGTTGAATATTCATGTTAAGCTGTACTTTAGGAGAATGAGAGACTGAAGCAAGAGATATTTGAGAAGAGCAGTCGGATTGAGGAGCAGAATGAGAAGATCAGCGAGCTGATTGAGCGAAATCAGAGGTAAGGAGCGAAAGGATATGGTGTGTCTGCATTTACAAAGGGTATCTAGCTCACACGCGCTTAGGCATAACTGGGGGGTGTCCTTTCTCTAGGATGGAGATGTTCTGATTTTTTTTTTGTACTGATATGTTATTTTTAGCCTTCTGTCTGTCATTGCAGGATGTATCTCTTGCGGGGTGTATCTCCGAAGTTAGGATTTACAGTAAATGTGAATATGTAAGAGGGAAAGATCTTGAGCTTTCATCTATGAGCATGCTTTCTCTGCTTCTAGGAGATATTTTGCTTTTGCTAGCCTTTTAGTAAAACAGAAAGAGCTGTACAGGAAGCTGTGTTCTAAGTTCCAGTGTTGTATTCCATTAAGTTTAAGAGGGAGAATAACTTCTTCAAGGAAATAGCAGAGGCCAGTGGTTACCAGATTTTCAAAAATCTTGACTGTATGGTAGGAACATTAGGCTAGTATCAGAAGTGGAACACATATCTGAACAGATACAATCTGGGCTGAAAGCCAGGCACACCCATTCCACTTCAGGATAACTTCTTGGTGCAGGACATCGTGCAGAATCATCTGGGACTCCTCATTAATGAAAGCTGATTTGAAGTACTGCCTTTTGTCTGATCACCTTTTGCTCCATGTCACTTATTTACATAAACGCTCATTCCATCTACAACTGTTCACAGATACGTCGAACAAAGTAACTTGCTAATGGAGCAGAGGAACCACTCACTGCAAACAACAAATGAAAACACACAGGCAAGAGTCTTGCATGCAGAGCAAGAGAAGGTAAAACCATGGTGACAGCATAGATTTCTGTCAGCAGCCAGGAAGGGGGCTTGTTGTTGCAGTAAAACCTGCTGAAATCTCTTTAGTCAAGTCCTATCTTCTGCAAGGCCACTGCAGTTCTCAAATGATGTTTTGAAAAAAATTTGTCATGTTCTAATGGCTTTCATGATAAAAGCAGCACAGAGCATTTAGATCCTTGTGCTTTTACAGCTTAAATATTCTTAGTTAAAGAACAGTGTCTCTTAACTTCATAGGTGGATGGCCAACATGTTGAGATATTGTGCGTGCTGTGGGGCTTTGGCTGAAAATGCACACCACTTTTTTAGTTGTGCTGAGTTTCTAAGGGTTTATTCTTCTATTTAACTGGCATAAAGATTGAGCATAGCTATAAGAAAAGTTTCCTACTAGGGCTTTAGTCCAGGCACTGGACCTTTCCTCTTTACATATACTGATTCGAATGAGTCTAATGAGACAAGAAAACTAAATTCCTGTTTATGCTAGGTGGTGATATTTGGAGATGTAAAAGAGCACCCTACTTTTGTTCAGGTGAAGGTCTGGCTTAGGATGTGATCCTTTTCCAAATAATCCTGTAGAGTTGACTAAATAAGGTATTTTTTGTGTTCTTATGCTAGTGTGGTCCTTTGGGAGGTCCTTTTGGGGACCAGGAGTTGGACTTGATGATTCTCATGGGCCCCTTCCAACTCTGATATTCTATGATTTTATAGCAATCAAAAAATACTGTCTTTAGCATAAAGTATTGTGTTTTTGAGTAAGAGGCTACCGAGAGAGAGCTTCTTAAACCAGTTAAATCAACTTTTTATCCTGTGAAGTGCACTCATAACAGCCTAACCCTGGTATGCCACCTGTTACTTCTTTAATTGCATGGTGTCTTCTATGCTTTCTCTAGCAGTTTAAAATTATACTAGGCTGAGCTGTGCATCTCTCCAGTACAAATATAAATAAATGTTTGCTCTGCATGAGAACCATGACTTGGTGCATCTAAGTGTGATGGAAACAGCTGTTTCCAAAAGTGTGCTAACAAGTCTGTCTGTAAGGTAAAAATAAAGTAATATATGGCTGATGCACATCTGCTGATATGAGCAGGTGAAGGTCGACTGTATTTTTCTACTGAGAGCCCAGGTTGAACACCTTTAACTGGGAGTGTAAGAGATTCTAACCAAGTCAGACTGAAACAATAAATAAGATTCTTTTCTGTAAATGAGCATCACATTCTGCTTGCATTAAAAGTAACTTGGGGAGAGAATGCCTTCTAGAAGTATAAGATAAAATCTTCAGGAATCTTTTGGACGTCACCTGCAGTGACTGAGCAGTCCACTGTCTAGGTGACAATACTACTACATGAATAGACTTCAGACTAGACTAGACAAGCCATGACTTGCACTAGAGAAACTTCCCTAGCTCTGAGGGAGGACTGACTGTAAATCTGAAGCCTGGTGCTCCTTCCTCTTTCTTTTATCTAACATAATGTGTTCTGTGACTGCTGCTATGGACAGTTCCACAAGTATTTTTTGGTAAGAGAAGGAAGAGAATTTCAAACCGTTTTATCTGTGCTTTACGTAAAAATTTGGAACTTGCCATTTATTTCACAATAGAGGCCAGGCATCTGTAGACAGGGTCTCTGTGAAGAAGTATTAGTAACTTGCTGCTTTGGGGATATAGCTCCTTGACCCTGTCAGAGCACGTCACAGCTTTCAATTTAGGCTTATGTTCTGTAACGATTGGTAGTGCTCCACACTCTCTACTGCAACAAAATGGTAGTCACGTGCAGGACCTGCTGACTGCCAGTCTGCTGACTGCTCCTCTAATCCACGTGGTGTGTGATGTATCTGTAAGGATCTCTTTAGATTCTTTCTTTTAAGCCAGGCTTTTCTACCTCTTCTAAGTTTTTACAGTCCTTGGAAAAAATTAAGTGCTTCTTTGGCATGTATCAGGCTCCTGTAACGAAGCATTTAGCTTTTCTGATGATGATGATGAATGTCTCTGCCTTTCAAGTTGTGTTCTTAACTCTTCCTGTTTCCTGTCGCTGCTTTCTCTTCCTAGCACATGCTGCCAGTGGATCGGGGCTGGGACCAGGTGAGGCAGTGTCTGCTGACTGTGTAGATGATAGCTAATTGTGCCCTAGATAGCGCCAGCCCAGCTTCCTCTTGAACTGGCTAGAAGAATTGCCTCAGATCTTAAATTAGCACAGATCTTTCACTTGGAGAAAGGCTTTATAGCTGGCAGCGTAGCCACTGGCCCCCTCTTTCTTGGGGAGCCCTTTTGAAGAATGTTGTCACGTTGCAGCTCATTTCACCTCCCCCATGGGAGAAATAGGATGTGATCATATCAGATCTGGTATGGATCACATAATATTTTCACTACTTGAAAGTTGGAGGCTGGAGCTGAGCTAGTATAGACATGAAGTGTTCACTGCAGAAACGTAGGTCTAATAATAGTTTCTGGCATAGAATTTCCTCTTTACTTTTCTTTGTGTGTCCTTAAAGACATTAGCAAGTGTTAAAATAACCTTTAGATGTGCTGTGGGGTTTTATTGTTTTTAGCATGCTAGAAGTCGATATCCTGAACTGTGATGAGATGTTTATGGAAACATAAGAAGAAAGCAGATCTGTCTTTAGACAGTCTCTGTCAAAATGTTTCTTAAAAATTAATGGTGTAGAATCCCAGCTCTCGAAGTCAGCACATATTCATCTTTGCCATGTTTAGAAACATTTTGCTTATGGCTCTTCTGCCAGAAGGTGGTGGTCATAGTCTTTAGTTCTCTCATGGAGATGTCTCAGAGAAACTCCATTTCATGAGAACTTACTGGCTTTAAAAACCATGAAAGCCCGTTAGGAACTCAAATATAAGCATAGATATACAATCTGTTCAGGTGTTCCCTGCAGCAAGTGAGATTTTCTGACAGATGTAGTTCTGTCTCTGCAGAGCATCCTCTGAATCTTCTGTATGCTACACAACAAGAACGGGAACATAACTTTTGTGTCTGTCTTGATGACTTGAGCCTCTCCTAACATGTTTCTTGCAAGTAGTCTAACAAGCTCTATCATTACCTGGCTTTCCATGAGTCACTGACTTTGAGCAATACTAAATTTAAACAGGTTAACAAATTACTGTGAGAACCATGCTCCAAAATGGCAGCATTACACATGCAGGTACCTCAAGGTGACTACATGCTGTGTGCTTGGGAGAGAAGGTGCTTATTTAGCTGGAATAAGCCTATGTTGTGGGGCTTTTCAATGATTTGTAAGCTTATTGAGAATAATTAGATCTTCCAGTCCAGGCTTTTACGTGAGTAGATACTGTCATAGAATGACAACTCTGAACAGAGCCACCAGCACTGGTACTACTCTTAAAAATATGCTTAAGCTTTCCTGGGAAAACTCCCTGATGTAATATGATGAGGTTGATGGTGGCCTAATGTAACTCTCTAGTCAGTCTGGACAGGTTACAGCTGAATGACTCTCGGTAACACAGTTAAAGGTTATTAGTGCCTCCTCAACAGGGAAGTATCTTCTAGGCGCTGGATCCCATCGCTTGCCCTGAGAAGGTCTTCTGTACCTTCACAGTTCTTCCTGTGAGAACAGTTCTGGTGCCTCCTCATGCTTTTGTACCCTGTTATTTTCTTTCTTTCCCCTTTTTCTGTGCTCTGTGATACAGGCCAAAGTTGCGGAGGAGTTAGCAGCTGCCACAGCACAGGTTTCCCAACTGCAACTGGAGCTGACTGCCCACAAAAAGAAGGAAATGGACCTGCGGAAACAGCTCTCTGCTGCACTGCAGGATGCAGAGCGACATGAGACGCAACTCAACAAACTGCAAGCACAGTTAGCAGGTAAGACTTGTGCTTGTTCTGTGAGAGCTCCTTAATGTCATTCTTCTTCCACTTCTGTAAGTTATACGTTTTTTTTCTTCTGGGATGTTTATTCCTGCATTCCCTAGGATCAGTCAGAAGGGTATCAAAGAATATAAATGCACTGAAATGTCTGAAGGGTAGGTGCATCATTGCTGCTGCTAACAGGACAGTGAGTTGAATTGATGACGAAGTCAGTGTGTTGCAGGGGTGTCTTCTGTATAAGCAAGCTCTTGGCCTTGGTGTCTTAACATCTTAGTCTTAGAGGAGCTAAATTTTCTATTGGTTTAAAAAGTTCAGATGAAGGCTGAGGCATAAACAGCCCCGTGTCACAGAAGAAGCTCCTAATAAATTCAGGTTCCTGCTGCAGATAGAAACCATACATCTTCTCATTGTGCGAGAGAAGCACTGTTCATTTCAGTCAGCCTTAATCTGAAACATGTAGTGCTGAAACCCACGATAAAGCATGTTTTTTGCAGAGCTCCAAGAAGCCTCTGAGGACACTCAGACTAGGTTCAAAGCTGAGAAGCAGAGCCGTAAACACCTGGACATGAAGATTTCTGCACTGGAAGAAGAGCTGGCAGACCTAAAAGTAGAAAAGGAGACTCTTGAAAGGGTATGTCCTGTGCCAGCCTCGCAGAGAGGTTCACAATTTCAGCTTTATACTTAGAAAAATAAAACACACAGCTTGATCTTGCTTGTAAATGTGTAGGTTAAGTGAATCATCTGCAGGCAAGGATCCCCTGTGCTGGTGGATCCTCTGTCGTGTTTACATCACCTTTTTGTTTACTTACCTGACAGTATGGTAACCTTCCTATCTATAAAATACATTTCAGCTTTGTTTTGATTCTGTTTTCAAACAAGCTCTTTATGCAAAAAGAAGAGAAGCTACTTTTGTGTGGTCTGGCCTATGCTCGAGTCCTCTTCTATATTGCAGAATCTTGCTGAGAGGAAGAAGAAATCCCTTTCAGAGAGAGCTCAAGCAGAGGAAGAGATGGAAGAAATACGCAGGTCGTATCAGCAGGAACTGGACAAGCTTCGACAGTTGCTGAAAAAGGCGAGGACTTCGACTGACCAGGCAGCAGCAGAGCAGGTGAGTTGTGGGAGCTTCTCTGGGAGGTGTCTAGAAAACTCAAAGGAATCTACAGGTAGAAAATAGTCATGAAAACTGCTCGGGTAGTGAAAGAATGAAAACATTAGCCACTTGCTTTTAAAGGTGAACTTTAACATAGGGTTCACTTTTTTTTGTCTATCTGAAATGTCCTTGGTGTTTGACGCTACTTCTGACTCCAGGATTTACACTGTCTCCCTAACGAAAGGCATGATTTGAGTAGGCTGCTGGGTCCCAGTCATTCTCTGACTCAAGTCACAGGCTCCTGACTCTGCTGCAAAGTCTTGATGCAGCAGTGATGCAGACTGGCACACACCATGTTTAGACTGTCTTAAAGAGAATGTCAATCTGAGGAAAGGAGAGACCTCAAATTCATTCTCTAGTAGAAAGATCAACACATGACTGCTGATGAGTGGAAGACTGCTTAGAAATACACCAAGAGACCTGAAGTCTGGGCCAGCCCTTTAGGCCAGCCTGCAGAATTGTGGCTGGAATTGAACTCTGAGAGGTCTGGGCAGGAGCTGAGGATGGCTGCTGCCTTTGTGTAGGCATTGAAGCCTACAGCAGAAGATGTTGTTTTCCCACCTCTTGTTTGGGCCCTAAGCTTTCAGCCAGTTGTTATGCAAATACTGATGAAGTGTGATTGTTTCTAATAATCTGTTACGTGATGGGCAGCTATCGCTCATACAGGCAGAGCTGGAATCCCAGTGGGAAGCCAAATGTGAACGTACCTTGGCCTCAGCCAAGGAGCAGCACGCCAGGCAGTACCAGGAGGTGTGTGAGCAGAGAGACTCCCTGCAGCAGCAGGTGTCCCAGCTGGAAGAGAAGGTAAAGGGCTGTTCCTTACTGCTGGAATACAATGCTGAATAACCTGTGACTGTAACCAAGTCCTCTGCCACCTGATTGTGGCTTGACTTCTAACTTCTTGACTGCTTGCAGAATTTGATCTAATCCACAGGATGTGTCCAGACTTGCATCTGTTACGCTGGGTGGGTGGGTGGGTGGGTGAGCTGGCTGTTGCAACCCTTGAGTGAGCTAGGGCTGAGATGTCAATGCTGACACACTAAAGCAACACCTATAGTCTCTTCTGCTTGTCTATACAGTTATATTTCTGCTCAAAAACAGTTACTGAAATAGTCTTGAATTTGGTGATATTGAAAAGGGCTGTAAACTGATAGGCTCTAGTTCTTGTCTTTCAGCTTGGGGCTCTAAAACACTCGAAAAAAGCAGAGGAGCAAAAATTGTCCGACCTTCAGCAACGCTTAGAACAACTGGAGCCTATCAAAGAGAAGGTAAAGGGGATAACATAGGAGCTGACTGCAAATTGTAGTGCAGTAATGATTAGCCTCAGGCCACGTGTTCTAAATAACAAGAACACAAGTTCAGGAATATGAGAGGGAAGGAAAATCTCTGCATTGCTTCTAGCAAATCAGAACAGGCCAAATTATGAGACCTAGCCCTTCTTTCACTGGCATCTTAATAATGCTGTGCCCGTTCTTGGTATTATGTGAACTGGAAGAGTTAATTACATGGCTGGTTGTGCATCTCCAAGGATTTGGCTGTGTCTGTCTGTGCATGGCTATATTTGGATTTCTTTATTTTGGTGGTGTTACTTTCAATAAAGTCTTCTGCAACTCTATAAAAGCCCTGCTTTTGAGTCTACACTCAGCAATTTGCCCCCACACTTTAAAAAAAAAAAGTCTACCACGTTTACCACTGAATTTCATTATGGAGCTGTTCTAACTTTTGTTTCTCTTTGGCAGTATTCAGCCTTGCAGTCTGATGCAGCAGTATTGAAGGCTCGCTATGAAGAACGCATCCAAGAGCTGGAGAAGGATCAGGATAGATCTTCACCTGCAGACTTCACAGAAGAAGTGAGTTTGATTATATAAAATTTCTCCTTACTGAGCAATCTATTCTATTTACACCCAAATTATTTCTCTTTGAGCAGAGATAAGAAGGAAAAACAGATTTAAAAAAAAAAAACAGCCTTACCATTTTCTTTGCATTTTTCTCCATTTAAAAAAAGCACCCTGGCTCTGGTAATAGGGTCCATAGAGGAGCAAACGACACTATCTTCCTGATGACCACTGTTGCTTTTTTAGTTTAAAACCTTAAATCTTAAGTTTAGGTTGAAAATTTGAAGTAATAAGTTGAAGTAGTAAGGGAGAAGTGTCTGCCTTGGGTTTGTACAACCTGCCTCCGTTTTGGAGGAATGGGTTTGCTGTGTAGGTAATGGTTCTGAATTAAATGACATGATGCATTCTGTTTTGCTGCTGGAATTCCTGATTTGAAAAGTAGTGGATTGTTTGAAACAACATGTGTTTGCTTGCATTTATTGGTCTTCTGCCTGGAGAAGTATCTGTTCTTGAATCCAGTACTTCACATGTTAGTGAATTGTATCTCTTTCCCTCTTTCTCTTTTCCAGGTAAAGAAAATAATGAATGGGGTATTTCAGTCTCTTCGGGGTGAATTTGAACTGGAAGAGACATACAGTGGCAGGACAGTTCTGGGTGTTGTCATGAACACTATTAAGGTACGACAGCAATAAGAGATATGAGGTGGTAAATGTGAGAAATTAAGGCTTTGGCTAAAACAAAGTGTGAATCTGAAATAGCTAAAGCAGAAGTTTGTGAGTGGCTAAACAGCCCAGCAGTAGAACATACAGGGATCTGTGATGGCTTGTCTAGTGTATAACCTACACTCTTCCTATTCAATTTCTTAGACTGTAACACTGCAGCTACTCAACAAACAGCAGGAGAAATCAGAGCGTGACGGTAAAACAGAAGAACCTGGAGCAGGGAGGCTGGAGGGATCTCTTGGAGCAAAGAAAGACCACAAAGAGTCTGCGCAGCACAGCCCTGCACAGGGTGCTGCTTGCCCAGCTGGTGCTGGAGAAGTGAGCACAGGCTCCCCAGTGTGTGACCAGAAAGGTGAATCTGCACCTCTGGTTGCCAGGGCCAGAATGCTTGAAGAGGAGCAGACAGCACAGAGCAACGGGGTGTCAGAAGAGGAGGAGGTCCCTCAGGAGTCTCTCTCTCCCAGAGCAGAATCCCACTTAAATCCTGATAAGCAGCCTGAGCTTGCAGAACAACCTGTTCCCAAGGTGGATGAGGACTTCGTCCTATCTGGGCAGAGGCAGGAGAGCAGCCCCATCAAGAAAGCTGAGACTGAACACAGTCCCTCCACAGTATCTTTGCAGGCAGAAGTTGCAGAGCCTTCTGTTCTAGAAACTAGGTCTGGAGAAGTGGATGTGGCTGTGGCTGTGCTTCCAGAGGAGCCATCTGCAGAGCAGAAGGCAGAGGAGCCTGTGGGAGGCTTAGAGCCCCCTCCCTTAAGTAGTGAAGGAGGAAACTGCACAGACCTGTCAGATGGAGCTAGTTCTGACCAGGAGCCTGCTTCAGTATCCACAGCAGAGAAAAGCTCAGCTGTCATCAGAGAAATCCCACGAGAGCAGGAACTGAGCTCCAGCCCCGGGCAAAAAGATTCCAGGTAAGGTATGACTGCAGGGGTCACCACAGTCCTGTCTTCCTGCTGATCAGCTTGGACTGGTGTGGCAGCACCGAGGGAGGGCTTCAGCCCCAGTGGCTGGCACAGCATGCGTGCAGGGCCGCAGTGCCATCACGGTGCTAGTCCTGGGAGGCACAACCGGCTGCTGGCAGAGCGCAGGCTGTCCGGGGCACAGTCTGTGGGGGCAGTTGCAGAAGGAGCTGGCAGCTGGGTGGAGGTGGTGTTGCAATCATCCCTTGTGAACAATTCCCAGCTGAGTGCAGGGGGTGTGCTGTTCCTCTGGGATCTGCTACAGATGGCTGCCAGGTCCCGTTACTGAACTGTCCTGCACTGGCAAAAAGCACGTGCCTCAAAACACTAAGCGGTTTGTCTGGGTGACGAGGCTTTTAGGTCATTCTTAATAGAACATATAAAAGGAAGCTAAGATCCCATAGTCTGCAAGTAAACTGTTCTTTCTTTGTCTTCTTCTAGCCTCTTTGAGGATGACAACTTCTTTAAAACATCTCATAAACCACTGAAGCCTCAAGTTCCCTCTGAAGAGGAGGATGAGGAGGAAGTGGTATGTATTTCTTTCCACTCCACTAAACTAATTCATTTTCCATGAAAAATCCTTTCTGTGGCAGCGGGTGCTCACTGGCTCCTGCCTGCTGAGCTTGGAGCTTTGATGCATTCTCTGTATAAATTTTCAGTGTCTGGATTTGTTTCTTGTTGAGCTTGGAGTTGCATGGGCTGAGGCAGTGACAACAAACTCCTGCTGGCATGACATTAGGACACTTTCACAGGTTAACTGAAGGGTTTTTAGTCTTCCTCTCTCCTATCCCTTTAGGCTATAGGCATCTCCTGGAAGATTCATTCATCATGTGAGAAATACAAAAAAACATAATGAGGCCCCATAAAATTGATGAGATCTCATAGCCAGAGCTGCATAGCAATTACTAGTTACTGGGAAGCTGTTACTGACAAATTTCTCCCTGTTTTGACTTCCAGAGCATGAAGGGACGCCCCCCTCCTGCTCCGCTCTTTGCTGATGATGACGACGATGATCTGGACTGGCTGGGATGAAGAACTGGCTGGTGAGCCTGTGTGCCCTCTCCTCTGGGCATGGCCTCTTCCTTGTGCACTTAGCACTTAACAAGCTGCGGATGTGGGACAGTTGTGAACAACCAGGGACTTCCCAGGCTATTGTACTGCAAGCTGACAGGGCCTGAGAGCAAGTGTCTCTGGTTTGCACTCTTGGGCACTCAGACCCTTTTGTTCTGACCTGACAGACATGCACGGAGCGTGCGACAAGCTGCAGGAGCTGACCAGTCTCACTGCATGTTTGTATTGCTGTCCTACTTCTGTGAACCGTTGATTCATTAATCTGAAACGTTATGCAAATATGAACTATGTAAAGTGCTTCAGAAGAACGAGTTTGGCAGGACCCTGCAGTAGGTAACTATTTTCATAAAAGTCAGACTAAAAATCTCTCCTTCCCCAGTGATGATCTTGGAATATTCCTGTTAATCCCCAGTGTTAGGCTCTACGCCTCTGCACCACCTCATCTCTTTAGGCTTAGCAGAGTGTGGTGGGAGATCCAGCTGAGATGCAGGCAAATGCTTCCTGGAGGCTGAAGGCTCTGCACAGGCAGCTTCTGGAAACTCCAGGGGCTGCCAGGTTCAGGTCGGTGCTGTTGTTGTATGTTCAGAGCTGCAGCACACATGGGCAGAGGCGCCCTTTAGTGGTACTGGAGGTCAGGCTCTGTTGGGCCAATGCTCCAAGCCCACAGGTAGCACCTGGTAATTGCTGTTGTGAGGAGCCAGATCCCCAGCTGTGGCTTACAGAGGAGCTTGAGGCTCAGCAAAGCCTCATGAAAGTGATTCAGTGCGCAGCCTGTGCGGACAGCTCATCTCTTCTCTGTTTGCATGCAGAGGTGAGGTTTTCTCTGCTGGGTTGTGCAGCACTGCCAGAGAAAGCAGCAATGCAGATGTGTAATATGCTCTTCTCCAGAGAAGAGAGCTACTGTAGGCAGCCAAACCCCTCTCCTGTGCCTTTTTCTCTGTCGCTGCTTCAGGTGTGATGGACATAGCACAAGTTAACCTGATGGTGGTTGGACATGTATAAACCAGCCTGACCTGGGCTCTGCTGTGCAGCCAGGGGTTGGGGTGTAAATTCCTGTAGCTTCTGTCTAGGTGAAGCTAGAGGGGAGAGCAGTGAGGACAGATAGCTGGGCAGCCAAGCTGGATTTCTCACAGCACTTCTATTTCTAGGCTCACTAGCACTTGATGAAACTTAGTAGAAGCAGTTCATACAGTGTCTCTAAAACAAATAGCACCACCACCCTCTTCCATTAACACAAATTGAAGTTTTTAAAATAATTCTGCCAACATCTAGCTTCCACAATTTTCTCGTCCTCTCCAAAGCGAGTTTGATCTATGCCCTCTTAAATGCCACTTTCCTGGGGAAAAACAGTAAAAGTACTGGGTGTTCTTGTGCATTAGTGTAGCAGTCTGTTAGGTCCCTGTCCCTTCCTTGCCCTCTGTGGCAAATGGCCAAGCTTAGAGCCCAAAGCCTGGGAGACAGCCAGCCATGGGGCCACTTGTGTCACAGGGTCAACTTAGCTTGAGTTTCCTTGAAAGCTGCTCCAATAATCAAAGAACAAATAATTATTCAGTGCTGAACAGTGACAGGGTGTGAAACCCTGACCTTCTGGGGCTCCCTTCCCATGTGCAGGTCTGAGCATAAACACTCTCTGGGGCAGTGTCCTAGTGCAGGTCCTGACTAATATTAACACATTCCACTTCTTGTTTCCTGATACAGATAGACAACCTGAAGGGTTTGCATTTCACTTCTTGAAAAATAAAGTGCAATTAAACCTGTATCTTCTGTTTGCATGGACTGTACTTTACTCAGGATGCATCTATCTGTATGCACTTGAATACAGACTTACATTAGATTCAGACTTGGTCTAGAACCTCTTCCTCTGAGACCATTCTTACTGTTAAACCCATCTCAGGGGAGACAAGAGGAGTTTCCTTCATCCTCTGGCTTCAGTTCCTCAGGGGCTTCAGCTCCTCAGGATGTCACATTGTAGGGACTGGGGTGCAGAAACTAAGGCTTAAAGCAGGTACAAGTGTTTCTGTGTTGGCAATTTGCTACGCCTTTACCTATGCCTACCACTTTACCATTTCTTTTTCTGCTGAAGTCTTAGCACCTTCTTATTTGTCCTCTGTGCCTTCCTCTAGTGTGAGGTGCTGGGGGAGTGAATATGAGAAGCCTCTGGGCTCCCTGTAGGGGCAGCAGGGTCTTGGATCTCCTGCCCAGTCCTGAGCTGGGGCCAGATACCTTCAAGAGGGACACGGAAGGGCTGGGTCCTGACCTGTGGCCAGAGGTGCATGTCCCAGGGAGGGTGAATGAGAGCAGAGGGACAGGATGGGCTCCAGTCCTTGGTGCTGGGTGGAGATGGGGCTTGACCCTGGGGGCAGGCGGGGACACCCCTCCCCTACCTGGGCCCTGCTTATCACCCCCAGTCCTTGCTTCTGGGAGTGCGACAGCGCCTTGTGTTCCTGAACACCCTTGGTGCAAAATGCTCTACCTCAGACAGGTGAAAAATGACTGGAGACTGCTCTGGACCAACCTTCAGTACATCTTTAATGTCTCATCTCTCCTGGGCACTGCCCTTCCCCAGGTGCCGCCTCTCTCTGCGTGCACCTGCACCAACCAGGCTTTGTGGCTCCACTGTGCACCGTGAGGAGAAGCACTGGGAAGTTGCTGTTAACAACATTTTACCAACAGAAAACAATGCAGGACCTTTCCCCTCCCCTCGCAGTGTCCTCAAGTCCTGACAGGATCGATGGCAGCTGGCTCTGACAGCTGGAGCACACCAAGGTATCCACCAGATGCCCGTGGATCATCTTCACCGTGTGGCAGAGCGCACACACGCGAAGCCCCCCGTGGGGACGCCTGCCCGCAAGCAGCAGCGGGGCCGTGGGCCCTCCCTCAGGTCCCTGCTGTGGATGCAGCCGGCGTTTTCCAGTCCTGGGGCGGCTCCTGCTGAGCTGTGACCAGCATGTCCAGAGGCTCCAGGAAAGGCGTAAGCACAACACAAGCTTGGCCAGACCCCAGGGGGTGAAGGCAAGCTCTGAAATAAGTTAATTTTTAAAGAGGCTGATGCCTTGGGGCCCACGTTGGTGCTGCTACTGGCCATGGCTGAGTGCGCTGCAGCCCCCAGACAGCTGGGCTGGATCCTGGGGGAAGCTGAGCCCGTCCTCTGTCCTCTCCCTGCCTGTCTCACTGGGATCCAAAGCGCACGACGGGGCTGAGCCTGAAGCCCCTGACCCACCTGGGTCTGTCCTGGCTGCCTGGAGGCGAGGTGGGACCCCAGCAAGGGCTGTGGTGCTGGACAAGAGCCCCCTCTCCCCCTCCAGACCTACTTGAGGAAGACAAGCAGGAAGAAAGTGGCAACGATGAGGACAAGGATGCCGGCGGCGAAGCCAAGGCGCAGGTTCTCCATGGAGGCCAGGGGTGGCTGCGGGTCCAGCAGCAGCCCCCGCCCCGGCAGCCCCAGCACGAAGGCTCCCGGTGCCTCGGGGCTGCGGCGGAAGCCGCAGGGGGACACCATGCTGCTCACCGCGAAGACGGGCGCGTGGGCTGCGCACGCCACCTCCACGGCCACCGAGCGCCCCAGGGCCTGGTGGGCACCTGCAGGGGCACTGCTGCCTTCCTCCTCCTCCTCCTCCCTGGGCAGCAGCTGGGCGCCACGTGGGGTCCCCAAGGCCGGTGCCGCTCCACAGCCACCCAGGGCCAGCTCCGGCACCAGCGTCACCATCCTGCAGAAGGGGCAGCTGACGAAGGCGACGGCGGCGGCGCGGCACACCAGCTTGCGCAGGCAGCTCTGGCAGAGGGAATGGTGGCAGGACAGCAGCTGGGGCGCCCGGGCCCCCCCGGCACCCCGGTACGCCTCGTAGCAGATCCCGCACTCCCCGCTGGCCTCTGTCCCTGCAGCCATGGTGCTCCCAGGCAGTGGACGCGGACGCACCTGCTTTTGAAGGCTGGAGGCGGGCGAGGGCCGTGCCCCACAAGGCGGGGGCTGAGCGGGGCTGAACTTCAGCCCGGCCCCGGGGTGCCCGGCAGCACTGGAGCGGCGCGCTCCTCCTCCAGCAGCCGCCCCAGGGAAGGGGCTCAGCAGGGCCTGGGGCTGCTCCAAAAGCAGGGCTGGACCCTGAGGGTCCCACCAGCTGTGTGCAGTGGATGGGTTACCAACCCTAACGCATGACCACGCAGCATTTGGGGTGGCTGCATGCTCTGCCCATGGCCCTGAGACTTGTGAGACAGAACGCTTTTTTTTAAATTCCCTTTACAGAGCCATAATTCTGTAATAATTTCTTAAACACTAGGGGTTGGTCTTTTTATTGCTATCATTTTGGTTTAGGCTGAGCTCACCAGGCGGAAGCAGCCCCTGCGCACCCAGCCCGGAGCTGTTTGTGCTCAGCCTCGTTTCACGCCTCACCTGGGGCAGTTGCTCAAGTTTGCCAGGGGCTGCCCCGGCCATCGGTGTCCCCGCATGCAGCTGAACAGGGTCGGTGCTGCACCGCGTGGGGTGGCCCTGGGGACAAAGGGCAGCGTGGCACTGCCAGTGCCCCAGGGACAAGCAGCCTGGGGGGGTTCTTGTGGCCTTGGGAGTCACTGGGAAAGACCCACAGCAAATAAAAGCCAGAAAGGCCAGCGGAGCCCAGCCCTGCGCTGCCTCAGGTGCCTGGCACACCATGAAGGTGTAGGTGGGGAGGGCTGGGCTGGTTCTGGGGACGGGGCTGAACCCAGCTCATGAGCTCCAGCACTGCCCAAGCCCACCGCCTCCAGCTGCAGCCTGCCCCAGCCCCAGCCCAGCAGAGCCCAGGCAGTTTTCTGGCAGCACCAGCAGGGAATTGGCCAGGCAGGTGGGCAGAGGAGGGCAGCTGAGCCCCGCGGTGCCCCAGCATCCTGCCAGCATCAGGGCGCAAGGGCAGGCAGCTCCTCCTGCCCCCAGCTTCCCAGGCACGTCCAGCACAGGTTGTTTATGGGCAGGCAGCGAACCTTGCCCCAGAGCTTGTCACTGATTACCGCTGCCTTGGGGACACGAGAGTCCACCTCTGTGAGATCAGCTGGACAGTGGGGATGCAGCATCGCTGCTGCCCTCCCCTCCCTGCCGGGATGCAGCACCGGGTCTCTCACCCCTCTCCAGCCAGACACGGGGCCCTGGCGTGGTCCTGGCCACCCTGGGGGACCAGGGCAGGAGGGAGGCTCCCTGCAGGGCTGTGCCTGCTGGAGAGGACAGTCAGGACCTGCCCGCCTTCCTGCTCCCTCGCTGAGCCTCACCCAGGTGGGGTGCCACCTGACTCCCCCGGGACACGCTGAGCACCTGCATCTGTCCCTCTGTGCTCACTGTGCCCCAAACCCCACAGCTACAAAAAGCCCAGAAAAGAGGGGCACGCTCCCCCCAGAAGGGACCTGCCAGGCGTGTGGCCACAGCCCAACAAAAGCACGGAGGCTGCAGCAAGGACACGGCTGTGCCCAGACAGCGAGAGCCACACGGCCCCAGCAGCTCTGCCCCTGCTGAGCTATCCTGGCACACGTGGCTGTGGCCACCCAGCCCCTCTGCCAGGCCACACACGTGCCGTGGGTGCTGCACGCGGGCGGTCTGCCCCAGCGCAGCAAACACAACGTGATCCCTGCAGAGGTGTCCGAGGTCTCCAGCTGCCTGGAAGTCACCAGAACTGCTCCAAGAACCTCAGATTCTTCCCTGATTTGACGTGGGATGGGAGGAGGTGACACTGGGACAGCCGGGCATGTGACGGGAAAAAGGGAACACAACCAGCAGAAACCAGCTGCCTTTTAATAGCTTCTTCTGGGGGAAGGGCTGCAGTGGGACCAGGCTTATCTCTGCATTTTATACCTCAAGGTCAAGAGACGAGACTTACTGGGACTGTTACTTATTAATGACAATGGCGAACTATCCGAATGCCAACACGGACACAAGGCAGAGCTCTGCCAGGCCCAGCCCCAGCCCACCCGGCCTTGTGCTGGCTCTTAGGTGGCAGGAATGCTTCCTGCTCACAGCGTGTTTTCAACAGGGAATCCCACTGGGCTCCTCTGGCCAGAGTGGGTCCCTCGAGTCCTGGTTCTGGGGCTGCTGCAGGCTCCCCTCCCATGGGAGCATGACTTTGGGGATGGGGAACACCTCACGCTGCTCCGTCACCCACTGCACATGGCTGCAGCCCAGCAGCTGCCCCAGACACACTTCCAGAGTTCGCCCGTGCAGAAGCCCCAGGCCTTTGGCAATGACATAGGTGCAAGGCACTGTCAGCATCCCAGAGCATTGCAGACCCCTGGCCGAGTCTTCCTACAGGAGAATTCGCCCACCTTTGGGCAACAGCGCTCGACGCAGGAGCACAGCAGTGCCGCAGCCCCAGCAGGGGCGTGCAGAGTCCCAGTGGCTTCAGAGACAGCACTAACTGCATCCCTGCCGAGCAAGAGGCGTTTCTGAAGGCAAATGTATGAGCCAGAGAAGAGGGGGCACCGCTTTGCCCAGTTTCATCACCCAGTGATGAACCATCAGGGAACGTGGAGAGCAGCTGAGGCCCTGGGTGCAGCCAGCAGCCAGCCCAGGGCTGCGTGCAGGGAGAGGGCAGTGCTGGCCATGCTGTGCGAGTGTATTTAATACTGATACAGAGGAGCATGGTCCTGAGAAGGGGTGATGAAGGTGGTGCCGGGCAGCCTTGCCTTACTCCATCCTGCCTAGCGGCTGTAGAAGATGCGGACATGCTGTGTGATGTCCTTGCGGCACAGGGGGCAAGCACGCAGCTGCTCGCAGCAGGTCTGGCAGCAGCACACATGGCCACAAGGTAGGAAAACTGTCTGGGCCTGTGGGAAGAGAGAGCAGAGAGGACACAGCGAGTGCTGCTGCCCTGTAACACTCATCCCAGTACCACCACACCCCAGCAAAGCACAGGAGGAAACGGTCCAGGAGGAGCTGGGCATCACCCACGGGTGCTACATGGTGGGAGCCAGAGCCAGCACCCTGCGCTCCGTCCCTGGGCACAGCCCAGCACGGTTTGTGCACAAGCACCTGTGCTGTGCAGAGAAAGCACCAGTGACATGGGCCAGAGGGAAGAATGCCACCAAGAGCCACATCTGGGCCAGCTCCCCCTCCACCCCTGCTCTGGCACCATGCATGTGCCGGGCTCTCACCTCCCGCTCCATGCAGACAACGCACTCAGACTTCTCATCCCAGCACAGCGGGGGAGCAGTCGGGGTCACGGTGCTTGGAGCCTCCTCCTCAGGGGCGCTGGGCTCTGGGGCTGCAGGCACCTCGGCATCCACCGTCTTCAGCAGCTCTGCAAGCACCAGCAGGACGGCTGAGCACCAGAAGCGCTTCCACCTCCCACCCACTGCGCGCTCAGGGGGCAGCTGCAAGCTGATGGGAGCTCAGGGCTCTGAGTATGAGAGCCAAGGGGCTTGGAGGTGCTGTGCTCCCTGCCTCTCCCGCTCGCACGCAGGCCTCTCAGGGCTCTGCTCCCCATGGCAGGCACCTGGCCCTGCACATCTGCAGGTTCAAGGCTCAGGTGCCTGCTGCTACCACACAACACGCCCAGGACCAAGCAGAAAAGAACCGGCGTTACCTGGGATTGTCTTTGCCACAGCCAGGATCTCCTGAGCTCGCCTGAGGATGGCACGCTGCAGGCCAGCCTCTGTAACACCCATCTGCAGGGAAGAGGAGGGCTGTTAGCACTCAGACGGGAAAGTAGGGAGCAGGCTGAGAAAGGAGACGTCCCCAAGAGGACACTGCAAACTCTGAGGGACGTATATCAAAAGACAAAGCTAAGTCACAGCTCACCCTGCCAGTGCTCTGGGAGAGCTTTCACCTACTTGAACAGGGCACAGGGCAGCACTGGCACCTCTCCCTGCATGGACGTGACACCCGAGGAGCGCTCACACTCCCACCCGCAGGACCTGCTGTGGGCACTGCCATGAGCACTGCCACAGCCATGCTCGGAGTAAAGGCAGGGTCTGTCCCAGCGCAGAGTCAGTGTTGCCCTGTGCTGTGTATCTGCTGTCTCGTACCTTTTCCAGGTCACTGGCAGTCATGGTGCTGAGCACTTGCAAAGATATTCGATGGTGTGCAAAGACAGGCACGTACTGTTCAGCTGACAGCTCGATTAAAAGGTTCACCAGCTGCTTCTCCAAGCCCTCCTCCTGCAAAACACAAGGCAAACTCCCAGACTTCACTCTGGAGAAAAGGCGTGGGGACGCTGCTGCCTGTCACCACGCAAGGCTGGCAGCAAGGACAGGCAACGTGCACGTTCCTGCTCTCGGGAACAAAGCCCTGCTCAAAGCATTTTGCTTCCCCAGAGACTCTAAAGCTCAAAAACCCAACAGCTGGAGAAGCTCTGGCCCCAGATGTTTTATGAGCACAACTCAAAACACTGTTTTAGGAAGAATGAACCAACCATTTCGCCAGCTGACATCTGCAGCAGCAGCTGCTTTGCCTACTCCAGGTGATCTGCACAATGGGCAGAGCTCAGATCAACCTCTTTGGGGCCACCCCTGCAGCTGTTTCCACAGCACAAGGTCCATGGCTCAGTACCAGAAACCAAAAGGAGCTGTTGCACTTAGACAGATTTGCACGTGAGTTTGGGGAGCCCAGTGGAGCTATTTGGGGGTTTAGTTGAAACAGAACTTTACTTGCTCTGCACCCTGCTGAGCAGAGCACCCCATTAGGTGTGCACAGCTACAGTGGCAGTATTAAATGCAAAGGCAACCTGGAGTTTCAGGGAGAGTGGCTTCTGGTTCAGCAGGCGCTGGTACTGGATCAGCCAGTAGTTCTCCTGTTTGGTCTCACTCTTTGCCTCCATTTCCAGCTGAAAAACAAACTCGTTCATTCAATAGCCTGAGACAAGAAATAAGCAGTATTTAGAGCAGCCTGACCTGTCTGTGTGGGGGGAAAGCAACAGCCTGGGCTGTGCAGAGGTGGTTCAGAGCATTGCTGTGGGCACCAGTAGGGTAAGATGGGCACCAGTAGGGTCAGATGGGCCTTCTGCGGGCTGGTCCCACTTTGATCCCCGCATCCCACATGTAGTCTAGGATCCTGCATCCCTCTTTGGGATGCAGAACTTTGTCCTGGTCTCCTGAAGCTCAGGAGACTCTGGAGATCCTCAGAACGACAAGGCCATGTGCAGCCACCTTGTAGGATTGTGCTCATCCTCCCCTGTGATTTCCTTTCCAGATGGGGTAGATTTCCGATGGCAGTGCCACATGCTGAACCAGGGACTGGGATAATTGTGCCCCAAGAGCCTACATCATCACTTTGTGAAGTAGAAGAGGTCTCTGGATCGGAACACAAACCCTCGGAGCCCCCCCGATCTTCTTTAACCCCATGCTGGCCCATGGATTCTCTCCCTGCAGCCAGCCCACGTGCTTCCTTGCCTACAGCACATAATCAGGGGCCTTTGTTACCAGTATTTGTTGCAATTCTTCCTCCCTTTGCTTCTTTTCTTTGAGCAGCTGCTGCAGCAGGTAACCAAGTGCTTGGCGTTGCTCCATGATCACCCCCTGCAACAGAAGGACTCTGGCATCCACACCTCCAGCCCCCAGCACTGCGAGCAACCTCCCGGCCCCGGCTGCCAGCAAAGCACTCACCCTGCCCGCAACAGGCACAGCAAATGTTAAAGCCCTGCACTCTGTGGGCCCTCAGCAGAGCTGAGCAGATGGCCTCAATCCTCTCCTAGGGGTTGGCGTGGCAGACACATTTCTCCTGGTCCTGCACCGACCACCAGCCAGCGGTGCCAACCCTCAGCACACCCAGGGCAGCCCCGGCCCGTGCTGGCAGCACATCACTGAAGTTCATCACTCTGTTAAAAGTTCATTCAGTGGCGTCCCAAGTGCTCACGGTTCCCCTCCTCAACTGAGAAGAACCACCTGAAACTGGGTCTAGGAGCCTGCAGGTAAGCGGGACAGGCGAGGCTGCAACCTCTCCATGTGCCAGGGAAGGGGGAGGCATCACGGCAGCCACGCTGCTGAGACCCGAGGAGAGGGGAATTGCCTCAGGAACCTCAGGCATGCCCTCACACCATGGGGCATCTCTGCATGGTTCAGTCTGAGTAAGCTCATACCTGCTGTGAAGGTCATTGACTGAGCAGAGGCCAAAAGTCAGCAGCCACAAGGACTTCAGAAGTCCATGGGCAAAGGGACGAGGATGCTGTTAAGAAGGCTGACCTCCAGAAGGTGAGCTCTGGGGAAACCTTTGCTGATCGGCAACTGAAATAAGATTTCTATCCATACCCCCCACAGGGGCCTGGCTCTCTGTTTAAGCAGGAGACATGGACTCCTGTCTCTCATGGGGAAAAGGCACTGTTAGCTGATCAGAGATGCTTTGCCCTGGTAGAGGCAGGAAAGCTCTGCAGAGGTGGGAGCAGGAGCAGCAGCAGGTAGCACTGCTCGCCACATGCTCACCTCTCCCAGCCAGAAGCAGCAGCTGCCCAGTTCACCTGCACTGGTGGAAACCCACCAGAGCTCTGCTCTCGATGCAACAACTTTTTTACCCCGACGTGGTAGTTTAGCTTCAAAAGCAGTGAGACATACAGCAGTGCAGAGCACTGCACTATTTCAGGGCTTCGCCTTCAGAGACGAGTGCAGTTGCTCAGCCCTCCCCAGGAACCCAGACACGTGCTGAGTGCTGCAGTTCACTTCTCAGGAGGAGGAGGCAACAAAATGTTCTTCCCTGGAGCTGGCTAATGACAAGTGGGAGCTGCTCCGGAAGAAAAACCCAGGTAGGTTCAGCTAATCTTGAGAATAACTCTCCCACCCACCCCTTCTGTGGACACCCCAAACTGACCTTGCAAGAGAGCAGTGCAAACACCTTCCTTTCTCAGGTTGTTTCTGGTTCTTCCTGCTTTCCAATGATTTATCAAGCTCATTACTAAAGCACCTGTATCTTAGAGGAGGAGCAACAGTCCCTGTACAGCAGGTATCGAATGTGACTGCAGAAATGCTGCTGAAGCACTTTGTGGGCACTGCCTGAGCAATAAGGGTTCAATCACAGCAGGAGTTTTGGGGCTGTAGACTGCCAAATGGCAAAGGAGATGCAGACAGATGAAGCTGTCCCACGCCTAATTTCCTGGTGTCTGGTGCTGAAGCTGCAAAAATACTGTGCTGCCCTCCAACAGACACGCATGCGGGTACTGGGACAGATCCTCCTTTTCTTGGGCTGACCGAAAAGGTGCCCTAACCTGGCAAAAGGTCCACACAACACAAAAACTGATGCAAAGGCATAATAACAAAATTTAAAGCCAAGCTTCTTAAGGCAAACTTGAGATTTCTCCATGTGTGACTGCTGATGAAGTCAGCCCATTGAATGGTGGGATGGTGAGGTGGAACAGCCTGAGAGGCATGGCTTAGAAATGAAGGGGAAGAGCTGACAGCCATTATCGGCAGGTATTTAAAACCAAAACACAACACAGCTATGTCAGAAGACATGGGATGCTCAGCAGGCATTTGTTTCTGGGGCAGCCAACAACTGGACCGCAAAATCCTTCCCCACCCAGCAAACCTAGAACTGTCTGCTTCTATCGGGGCAGGTTATTTGTCTGTTCCCTGAAAATTTGCCAAGATGTTTAAGAGCAGCAGCAATGTTTCCATGTTACCAAGACAAAGAGAGATTTTTGGTATCCTGTGGGTAAGTGCCCATCTGACTAAGCATAAAACCATCTGGAAACTGTAAGGAGCAAGAGAAGCAAGTGGAGTTTTTGCGATCCCAGAGCAGAGAGAGAGGGTGGTGGGGCAGCCCCAGAGCCCTACATACCTGCAGCGTCTCTGTGTCCAGTTCTTGCCTCTTTAACTCCAGCTGTGTCAACTGCAATAACTCTGTTTCTATTAATTTAATCTAAACAGAAGATGAAACATTTTTACTGACATTTGAAATGACTTTAATTTATGCCCTTTCAAGATGAGGTCTAACTACTGCCCTTGGAAGGACAACACTGCAGAGCTGCCCAGAAGTTTGGGAAACCTGCTAGTCCCCTTCCATGACACATGCTCCAGGGCTGCTCTTCATCCTGTGCCTGAAGAGCTGTGTCCCCCACTCTCTAATTGCCTCTCTGCTCTAAACACCTTCTGTTCAAGTCTAGAAGCACACTGCAATCAGCTTGTTCAGCCAAACCTTGCAGCCACTCTGGAAAGCAGCAACTGGTTATCAAAATCCTCACAGCACTACTGTTCAAACTGCAGATGGACTGGGGGCAGGGTCCTGGTTTTTAGATGCTTCAGCAAATCCCATCATGATACCTGCTCTTTCAGTCAGGGCAACTGAGACACAGAGAGGTGAAGTGAGTTGCCCCAGACCCCACAGCAAAGCCAAGAAGAGAGCCCAGCTCACCTAGCTGCCAGGCTACCTGCTCTCCCCAGGGCATGCTGCTTCATGTGCACCACCTACTACAAAGTTCCTGCTGACACTGGGGCTCTGCAGCAGGCAGCACCCAAGGCTCCCAACCTTTCCCTGGCTGTGCAGGATGTTGGTGGGATGGGATGTGTTTCAATAGCAAAAGGCCTGCCCTGTGATATCAAGGCACAAACGCACTTTGTTTCCAAGCAAGTGCAAGAAAAATGCTGGGCTCTTATGGAACTCAAGCCATGGAGAGTTGTTAGAATCATCTCCTGGATCATCTGTGCACAGTCCACAGGCTTCTAGCACAATGCAAGGATCAGTCACTGAGTGACTGAGTATATCAAAGCTCTTAAGCTTATCTACCAACTCCAGACCTGAGACTTTTCTCCTAGTGTCAGATCAAGAGAGGGAAGACTCCTGGAGCACTGTGTCAGAAACCAGCTGCTCATCTCCATGCATCAACCACTGCTACTTTCCCCACCAGCTCTTGCTCTTCTCCCTGTCTATTGCATTTCACTTTCTGCAGAATGGAGCTCAGAAAGGCAGGCTGAGAATGGGAAAGAAAAGGTGAACTTATGGCTGAAGGTGCAGTTCCGATGTGCTGGATGGAGATGCAGTGGACTCATGTGGAGACAGCAGCCCTGCTAAGGAAACCTGAAGGAAATTGTAATTGCAATTGCGGACCATTCCTACAGAGCCAAGGCAGGTCTGTCCTCTAGTGATCACTCTCCAGCATTTCATCTGCATTAGTGCTGAGATGATTGAAGCAATGGTGATTCCACTACCTCCCCAGCTGTAAAATCTGCCTTTAGACTACCTCCTATGGAACTGGGAGACTGTAGTTTATCCAACACTGCCCAATGCTTTGTTACAGAGCTCTCAGAAATACAAGAGCTCATTTCCTTCAGACCCTGCTCTGTGCTCAGAGCACTTTGATCTTCCTCAGAAGGATTTCATCAAATGATGGTATAAGCTGAGTAGTTGTTTGTTCTTCCTTCTATTGCCGACTCACCTGGTTTCTGATCTGTCTATGCATAAGATCCTTCTTCAGTTGGAGAGCTTCAAAGGCAGCTTTCTGCATCTCACTCTAAGGGACAGACAACATCCTGCTTAGTGAGGGTTGTTCATTCAGTCGCAAATGTGCTAAGAAACTCTGCTACCTTGTAGTGGCTCACATACATCTAAATAGCACTTACTCTGCATTAAGGGTCCAGATTACACCATGACAGACCTCACAGTCCCCAAAGGTAAAACCCTCTTTACAGCTGGACAATGAAGTCATAGTCATGTTCTTCAAACGCACAAGCTGAATGCTGCACATGAACCTCCCCTCTCATTTTCAGCAGCACTCAGCAGCCAGGCTGCTAGGTCTGCGTAGCAGGCCATGGCTTCCCAGCTCTTCTGAAAAATTAGCTGAAGAGGTCTTATGTTCAAAAGGAAGTATTCAAAAGCAGCAAATGCCTTGTAAATGCCTCAATAGGCATAGGCAGCTTGTCCAAAGTCACACAAGAAATCTGCCATAAAGACAGGACTTCTGTATCAAAATCCTCTGCATTAATCATCAGACCACCTTTGCTTCCCATGACTTGCGCTGCTCTCCTTTATGAAAGTTGCTGTGTGGTTTAAGAATAAATACATTTTTCTCTCAACCAACAAAGTCAGTTTGTTGGAATACCAGAGAGTCTCAAAGTTTAGCAAATAGTGTCTGTCCTATAAAACAACTTCTGCAAGCAGCCCAGTCCTGTCACCATTGCTTCTATGTCTGCCACTCAATTCTGCGTTTGCGTGCAGTTGCTTTCCTTCGAGCCCCCCTGCAAACAATTTGTTCTCTTGCCTACCTGCTGCAAGATCTGACTAACAGCCTTGTTCTGATCCAGCTGTTGCCAAGCCAGGATTTGCTGGAACTTCTGATCCATCTCAGCCAGGCTGCAAGAAGATGTATTTGTCATGGAGTTACTGCTGGGTCTGAGACTCTTGGTATAAACAAGAGGAAAAGTGGGTAACAGAGAATATAGAAATGGAGAAATTTGTTACTGAACAAGGGTGAACGGCCATGACATGGCTGAATGCTCTGATATAAAACCTTCTCTACAACCAGAGCAAATCTGCACGACAGCCTAAGCCAGAGCAGAAGCACCACTGCCTGCATATGCACAGCTCAAAGTGCAAACAGGGGCTGTAGCTGCCCCAGCAAGCTGCTCAGATGGTGAATTTGCACATCAGCATTCTGCACTGGGAAGGGTGTGCTGATGAGGGAGACTCAGACGATGTGGTCACGTATTCCTGCACTTGCATGCAGGACTGTGCCTGCCCACTGCCCTCTGCTGGTGTGTACGAGGTTATTTCTGTTCAGTGTTTGCCGGAAACTGCCAGATAAAAATTTCTCACATTCTTGCAAACAAAAAGAGCCAGAATGCTCTCTGCATCTGCAGCAATGAAAAGTGTTCCACACATATACAAACAGCCTCCATGTAATGTTTAAAGTCAAGAGGACTTTTTAATATTCTGTGCCTTTGCCACATATTGCAAAGTGTGAAATTTTTAGGTATCCTGTTGTAACACTGCTCAATTCCACCTGCCATCTCACTGCTGATGGGAATGGAAATCAGGGCATTTATACAGTGATTTCCTGAAGTGACATGTCTCAGCTTTCATGTGTCAGTGGATCAAGGTCTCATAGCTTTGTGGGTGATAAACTCCACTAGTTCAAAAATTCTTCCCCAACAATTCTTGATTTGTTTCACTTCCCCAAAGACC
Source organism: Anas platyrhynchos (assembly GCF_047663525.1). Classification (NCBI taxonomy): domain Eukaryota; kingdom Metazoa; phylum Chordata; class Aves; order Anseriformes; family Anatidae; genus Anas; species Anas platyrhynchos. Next base: position 4,307,877 of record NC_092604.1, read on the forward strand.
CTGCAAGGAACACCACATTTTAAAACAGAGTCTAGTTTTTAAGAAACAGAAGGTGACTCTGTGTAATTGACCATGAAAAATCTTAGCTCTCTTGTCTCAGAGGAACTGGACTTGGATCTGAAGAAAAGACAATCCCAATTTTCTCTGTAATTTGTCCAGGAGAACTATCAAAATGCCACACTAAGTGCAACAAATGAAAGGCTCTGGCTGCTGCTAACAGAAGTCCTGCACCATAATTCTTATCTTCTGCATGAGAAGTTATTAAATGCAATGAAAGCAGAAACATTATTCTGTAGACAATCCTGGGAAGTGACAAAAGGATTTCTGTACCACAGTTTGACACTGACCTGGCTAACAAAACAGGAAAAAGATCTTGATATTTAGCAGAATGTATAAGGTAAAATAAACAGTGTAAAAATGTGATAGTTAATTCAAAGTATGATTAACAGGCATTTTCATGTGGTTAAAAGGTAGTTCATTCAATCAAGTTTGACAGTTTCTTTAAATTGTATTGTCACCTGCTCGTGTACAGCTGTCCTGCTGCATTCCAGCAGCTGCAGGAATTCCTGGCTGTTTACATGGGAATTACACCAGGGACTGTTGGCAAGAAAGGGACTTTACAACAACATTACCTCAAGCCCCAGAGATCTGCCACTGTACCTGGAGCAGGCCTGGTTGACAAGGTCTTGCCGACGAGACTCGTAGGTCATTTGAATGAGCTTGTTCTTGTAGCTCTCGGCCAGCATTTGTTGCATGGCAGCTGGGAGACAGAAGTGCTGTCAGTCTGAAACAGGAGCTGGTGTCTAGAACAGACACTAATCTGCCACTGCTGTTACAATAACCTGCAATTAACAGTGCCTTCTCTCTCATTTCAACCTGTCCTAGTTTTTTCCATTTAATTCATTTACAAGCAGATTCATTCATCTACAAGAATCGTAGCTATTTACTGGGAAATTAGATGAGTGAACTCCACTCTGCCTGTGCTTGAATCTCTTCAGTGCTTGGAGGAGCCAAGTCACTGCCACTGACCCTTGGATGGGCTGCAGCCCTGCCTGTCCCACTGTGAACAATTCATCCCGTGGGGTGAAAACACACACACCATTTCCCATGTAACCCCACCAGATCTGTTCTTCTTTGTAAAAAGCAGAAATGGTTCCTTGTTCCATTGTGGCTTACCTCCTAATAAACCTCCTGCCTCATGAACCCAAACAGTTAACATCTGTTTGGTAGCTCTAAAATATAAAGTGCTTTGTGTGCACACGGGATGGCTTACATTCAGTCTTAGACTACTCGTGCAACACGCTCTGGCTACGCCAGGAGCAGAGCTCACATCTCAGAGACCCAGCAGTGAGCTGCAGGTGGAAGCACTGGATCAGCTATGGTAAATGTGCTGCCCCCTGCCACTCTGCCCTACTGCACCAAGCAGCATGCAAGGATGTGTGTGTCAGCATTTCCCACGTGGTTACCACCTCTTCAGTGCACCTCCAAAGGAACTGGGTCTTTCTAGTACCTTTTACCACCCCAAGGAGTTATCCACACTTACAGGCCACTTCCCTTCTGCGCAGTTGCTCTGTCTCCTCCTGTGTTATTGCCATCAGCTGCTCCATCCTTATTCTAGCAAATAAACAAGAACAATTCAGCCACTCCTTCAAGCAAGCACTATCTCACTCCTCTGCCCGCCCAGCTCAGAGCCCAAAGGCTGGGCAGATTCACCAAGCAACCTGTGCAGGAAAGCCACATGCCCATCAGAGACTCAAAGTGTTCTTGGTAAAGGTCCTCTAAGTCTATGGGAGAAATCATAAATTTTGCTCAAAACGATGGGAACAATTGCTTTTTATACTGGAAAACTGATCCCAGAAGACCCAGCAAGGGTCTGGAAAGTCAGCAAAGAGAAAAAGAACATCAATGCAACATGCACACACTGTCATCAAGCACAATGCCAGCCCCTTGTTTGGCTTTCTTTTCCCTTGAGGCTTGACGGTCACTTCAAAGCTGACTTGAGTAATGACACTGAAAGCAGAAGCCTGGCCTCCATCCCCACCTCCTCATTCTGATTCCAGCACAATTACACACAACACCACTTAATAGATCAGGAACTGGTTTGACTGAAAAACTATCTGCCATACAATGAGATTATTTTTCAGCCAGGTCAGTTCACTGTGTCATAGCACAAACGCTTGGCTGAAGGGAGGGGACATCATATAGGCAGGGGAGAGTTGGGGAAAACCAGTATTGGAGGCAAAGCTAGCTCAAGGTGTTGGCTGAATGGGAGCATTGGCTTTGGTATATTCCTCCCAGCCTGTACACATCATTGGGCCATGTTTGTAGATGCTTTGCTTTCCAACAGATACAAGATTTCTGTTGGTCCATGATAGTGGAATATAGGAGTTTGTTCCTAAACTGCTTAGCTAGGACCTGAGATGAAAAGAAGGTGCAATCACCATCCCATGGGGTTTGCCAGACTGGGTAAACCCAGGCACATCTAGTCCAATATCTTGCCTCCAACAGTGAACAGACCCAGCTGCTTCAGCCAAAGCAGCAGGAAACCTTTCAGATAGCAGGTCTGAAATGAACTTCCCCTAACTTGAAGTGAATTCATACTGATGGCTCTGCAATTAAATCTCAACCCTCTTCCTAGCTCCTCGTCCCTTTTCTAGAAAATTTTGAGATACTTACCTCTCATTCTCCAATGATTTCAGAATGTCTGAACTTTGTTTTTGCCTAAAAAAAAAAAAAGGTAAAACAAAAGATTTTAATCTGGCTGAGCAGCACACCCTGTTCCCCCAGGGGGCAGAGAACAACTTTGCTTCTCCTGCACAGAAGAGCAGCCTTAAGCAGGCTGGTAACCTTGTGTCAGCGTATCTAGGTCAGCGGTACCTAAGAACCAGCATTCAAATAAGTACATTCCATGAGGAATTTTTCCACAACACTGCAAAACTTCAGCAGCACAGATATCATAGAAGCACAGAACAGCTCAGGTTGGAAAGAACCTGAAAGATCACCTAGCTCCAACCCCCCTGCCATGGGCAGGAATGTCAGGTACGTGTGACACATTTTTCTGAGATGCCAAATTCCACTTTCTTTAAATGGGATTTTGTCAGTTCAACAACACACCATCTACAGATATGGACCCTGGTATTTTTATTTGCAAACCTGTGAGTACAGACCCCAGTGCAAACAGCCAAACCAGTGTAGCTAATCCATCTAAGAAAGGAAAGAAACATAACTGTATCCACAGCAAGGACACCAGAAAGGCCTATACAACTTCACTGGGTTTGTCTGTGCAACACAGGCTTGCAGGGACAGCCTGGCTCTGTAGCCAAGCCTGAAGGCCCTTTGGGAAGGTCTGTCCAAAGGCTGCAGGCTGGATGATGAATGCAGAAGCAGCACACATCCCGGATCAGGGATTTACCCTCAAAACTTCACTGATCTCCCAAGTACCAGGACCGATCAGTTCTGTTAAAACTCAGAATGGTTGAAATGAACAGCTCTGAGTGAGACAAAATAACATGAGCCCCCAGTGGACAGAGTTCACTGCAGGACACCCTGGGGCCGCCTTACCTCTGATTGTCCTCTATCAGCTTCTGGATACGGCTGGCAATGCCTTGCTCTGCTTGTTTCAACTGCTGCAGCAGTTTCAGGCGCTCCTCCTCCAAATGGCGCTGGTGCTTTGTCAGACCCTTCTCCAGCCTCATCTGATCCTAGGCCAAAGCAGAAAAAAAAAGCAAAGGAGAATGTGGTCAGTTTAGGCAGGGCAGTGTCTTGTACAAGGCCAGATAATGGAGAACTTGGTTGCAGTGACCCAGGCAGATCCTGGGAGATCTTATGAAAAGGAAAACCCTCATCAGCTGGGACAGCCTAATCCCAAATGAAATGAGGAATCATTTCAAGGTTTATTCAAGGAGATGCAGAGAACCTGTGAAGCCAAAAAGACTATAGGTGGGAAAGATGAAAAATGGAAGTACTCCAATCTGTACAGCCAAACATCACTGCTCCCACCTCTCAAGTAACTGTAAGAGTGTCCCTAATACCTGAGAGAGAAGGTGGAAGAAAAACACTGAATGCAGTGAATTAGCTGCTGTCTCTAGAGGGTAAGTTTCTGCATGCTTGGACACTTGGAACACCACTCCACTTTGAGTCTGTCCATGGCAACAAGCACAGCCTTGCCTCAGCAAGTGGCAGGGCCAGAGTGCCTGCCCCAAAGAGACCTACCTCTCTCACTGTCTGCAGTATCTCATCCTTTTGACTGCTGATCTGTTGAACAAGCAGAGCATGTTCTCTTTGCCCCATGTTCAGGCGCCGCTCAAATTCCAGCTTCTCCTGCATTTTTTTTTCCTAAGAAGAGTAAGAAGAAAAATGAATGCCAGAAACTGGAAGACTGCTGGCTCTGCTCCTTCTCAAACAAGAGCAAATTCTGGCAATGTAAAACAACACACAGTAATCCTCTCAACTACCAGAGAGAAGGACAAATGGCAAAACAGGAGGCTTGAGTAGGTGATAGAAATATTCTGTTCTCAGGAACCCAAAAATTGTGAAGCAGAGACTGCTGTTCTTTTTATGACAGCCTCCAAACTCCCCACAACTCATTTGATAGTCACAAAGCCAACATCCCATGGCACCAACCCATACAACAAAAATGGAGAGAACTGGAACTGCTCACTCCTGAGAGACTCTGCAGCTCATGGGCTGTATGTGTCAGACAACTCAGTCACAGATTTCCCCACACTACTGCCTGCATTCTGTGGTGAGGAATGAGCAGGTCTGGGGGGAGTTCTGCAAGATCTCAGTTCTCAAAACATTGTTTTGGCTGAAAAAAAACAAATAAAGAAATGGAAAACAAGAAATAGAAGTGGCCCTACTCTGCAGACAAAGTACTTGCAGGGCTTCATCCTTACCTTCCTCTTCTCATAGTCCAAGAATTTGTTCTGAAAAATAAACAGCAAATATTTACTCCCAGGAGCAAATTTTTGTAGACATTATTAGCCTACTTTATATCTTCCCCTAACTGAGTAAAGACATCAACCAAAAGCACAAGAAGATTAACATATCCACAAAGCCCATTCATTTATGTTTCTCCAGGGGCAGAGAAATTTACTCTGTAGTTGACAAATAGCACGGGAATTAACACAGCTTGTCAAAATTACAGGCCAGCCTCATCTTTCCCAGGAAGGGCTGGCGATATCCAACACTTGGCTGCGAATCACAAGGTGCTTCTGCAGTTTGCTCTCCCCCAAGACATTATTAAAAACGTGGTACCATGCTGCACACACTGTATCACACTGTCATTACTGTCCCTTGGATGCATCATTTTCAAGATAATGATTAAAACTGACATAGCTCAGAAAATATGCACAATTATAGAAAAAAATGGGTCAGAAGAGATCTCCGGAGGTCTGTACTCCAACCTGCTCACAACAGCATTGAATTTAAAGTCAGAGCAGATTGCTCCAGGCCTTGTCCTAACAAGTTATGAATATCTCCAAGGATGGAGACAGTTCTCTGCAGAGAGCCTCACCTGCCATTTGTTCTCCTCCTCCAAGTACTTTTGCACTGTCCTGTCCACCCCATCCACTGACGTTTCTCCTCCATCGCTCTCCAGCGCAGGGAGCGCATCCTGTGAGGGAGGGTAGTACGCAATTCCGCACTCTGGAAGAGACCAGACACAAAACAAGGCATTTGGTGCCTAAAGACCTCCTTGGCAGCACGACTGAGGGCTGGCCTGTGTGTTCTCACTACCCTCTCCCCAGGTATCGATGGGTAGCTACAAGAGCTTTCAGCTCGGGTCTAGCAACAAGAAGCTGTGAGAGGAGATGGTGCCGTCCCATTCCCACCAGGAAGGCAATTAAACCTCCAGCACGCAGGAGGCTGTGCAGAAGGGAAGCAAGGAAGCTGAGAGTGCCGTTCCCACTTCTAAAATCACAGGACAGAACTCCCTCCAGAAACAGACTGAGCACTTGGAGCTGGGCCAGCGCTCTGCTGACCTACTCAGAGAGAAAAGCTTCCTTTACACAGGTACAGGCATGTTCACTTTGGTGGTGCTGCAAAAGAGTTTGCTGCCCACACTAAAATAAGTTCAGACCATCCTTTTATGTCAAGGATTAGGACAATGTCTGACAAAGCATTTCTCCTGCACAGAATCTCTGCCAGACCTTCCTGCCTGTATTAAATACAGTGTTTTATAAACTCACAGTACATTGTCTTTGTCCTCTGAGTTTCCCATCTGGTTCCATCTTTCTTTTAGGAACACATCAGCCCTCACAGGCGCTCACACCCTTTCTCACAGAAAATAAGGTTACAAGGGACCTCAAGTGACTGCTGAGTCCCAAGGCAGGGTCAGCTGTGCCTGCGCAGTGCCTACCCCTCCCACTGGAGAAAATACAAATGAGAAAACAAAAGCACAGAGAGGTAATGACTTCTTATGGTCACTCAGAAAGTCCATGACCCAACTGTTCCGATGTTTAACAAAACAATCATAAATTTCAGTTTGCAAGTGGGAAGTAAGCCTCAGTGAAGGACTCCTGTTTTGCTGTCTGCCAGCAAGAACTTACACATAACTCCTCAAACTGCCTGCCCCATGTGCAGAGCATCAGAAAACACCTGAGGCACAGCTAACCTGATATTTGTGCTTTGTAAATACAATCTTTGAACATGCCACAACACCTAATTAGAGCACAGCACAGTCCCCCAAGTTCTCACCAGCATCCACAGACTTTTCTTGCTTACCTTTGCAGAGGAACTGCTGAATGGACTCTGTACCTGCACTGCAAATATCAGCTGATGGGTAGGTCATGGAAGAAGCGTCCAGGGTCAGCATCTCCAAAACAGAACACACAGAGCTCCAGTTTATTCTCACAGCCCAGCCGGAGTCCAACTGCTTCAAGGCTGGGGACCCAGGAAAGTGAACTGCAAGATTTGACTTGTACCCAGGAACAACCAAATCACAGAACATTTGTCTCAGGGTGTTAACAGTGCCAGTGTTTTCCTCCACAAAGCTTTAAGACTTCTCAAAGACGGTGGGGAGGTGGATGGAATATTTAATGTCACATCTGGATGAATTCCTAAATTTATTAAAAGGGAAAGGAAATCTGCCAGATCACATTTTCTGGGGTAACAGAACCAGTTAGCCTTGCAGGTCCATGGAATTTCACTTATGAGGTAATAATTTCACATTACCCTAAAATCTGACATAAATGCAAGGTTATATTGAACTTTTGCTGGATGTTTAACAACTCTCAGAGCAGTGATAATTCTGCTGTCCCTTAGGAAATTAGGGAAATTAGAGAATTAGGAAATTCTCAGCTGGTTCTTCAGTGGAACGTCCCCCTCATGCAAACATGTCTATTTTGTCTTTAAGCACAAAAGAGCACAGCACTTCTCAATTACAGGCATTTTCTACTACATTGCTGTGTGCCAGAGCCTTTAAGCATGACACACGGGAAGAACGGTGATGCAAAGGGCACTGGGAGAAGAGGGGTACCAGTAAGAACCAGTGGAAGGACCACCTTCTGCTTTGTTCTCCTATGGCTAACAAAAGGACCTCATGTTGCCTCCTGTTGAGCAGAGCTTAGCAGGAAGGCCCAAAAAAGAACTCCTTTATCAAGAAACACATGGATGCAAGCTGCACAGATCCCTAATCTCAAAGACTGCCTACAGCAGAAGTGAAGCCTAATGTGTGCTCAAGACAGCACAGCATTTATTCCTATCCTCGGTGCTGGTGTCTGAGTCAGCCCTGTTGCCTGACATTTGCACAGTTTAGTGCTGACAAGTTTGGCAGCCAGAAGGCAACATGTCCATAAAAATCCTGATGCTTGTATCATTTTAAAAGTGCTCTCTAGGGATCCAGAAACCTACGGAGACTGACAGTGAGTCAGAGATCTATCATGGCAACAGAGGCAAAAGCCTCATCAGAAACATCTCAGGAAATCTGCTCAATCAGAATCAGCCTTGGTGGAAATTGCCTGAGTCAATCTGAGTCCACAGGCACAGTCTGTGCTCTCAGAGGCAGCTGTGGCAGAAAATACTTGGAGGCTTATTCCCTGTGGATTACTTTTGCCATGGTTAAGCCGTGGCAAAAAGTGATCAGAAAAGACCAAAGCAAGAAGAATACACAAGACTAACTTTGGACACCACGAACCACAAATAACCAAGTTACAATCCCCTACAATAAGTGCTGCCCAGGCACTAAAAGTTTATTCTCTATGCTAAAGTTATTGTTGTATAGAGCAAGTACGAAGGAAGGCAGCCTGCAGCAGAACAAACAGGGGAGAGACTGAGACAGTTGGCTGGGTGCATACCTTCAGTGTGCGGATGTGAGCCAGCACCCGGGGCAGCTCTTGCAGGAGGTTCTCGCTGATATCCAGAGTGCGCAAACTCCGCAAGCCACTCACAGTGGCAGGCAGCTCCTTCAGCTTATTGCCTACAGGGGGAAAAGTCATTTAGTGCCATGCACCCTTGCCAAAGCTGCACCCAGCACGTTCATCTACTGGAACATCAAACTGTACTTGTAAGAGACACCTGTGAGCCACTTTCTGTACTCTGGTACAGGGATGGGGTTGTCATAGGGCACACCAGGACTCCAAATACTGCCACTGCCAACCAAGGCAAGTGAGGATCAAAATCAACTTGTACACAGCCCAATTGCACAGATCCAGCAGCGCTTCCACAAGCCAAGACAGCCTTCTCAGCTGAGGTCACTGTGACAGACTCCATTTGTCCTCTTTACTAGGAGAATATTCATAATATGGAGCCTTCCCTCCTTCAGTGTAAATCCCAGAGACAAGAGAAAGAGAACTGAATGTGGGACTGCAAATTCAGAGGTCAGAGGCCAGATGTTGCAGATGGATACAGCAACAAGCTGAGCCACACCTCCGAGTTCCTTGCCCTCCACCTTCTTCCCTGTTTCAGCAACAACTCCCTGTAACAAAGGCTCCTTTTTCTCCCAGATTTATGGCATGGTGTATCGGGAAAATGTCCAAGAGTCTTAAAAAAAGATACAATTGTGACCTTAGTTTTAGGGTTGTGCAAACCTGGAAGGTTACACAGACTCACAGCACTGAGCTCTGGGTGCCCAGCTCTGTATGGGTCTCATGCTTCTGAACGAAGATGTGTGCCTTGAGCCCTCTTCACAGCCCTCATCGCAGAAATGAGTCAGCTTGGGCATTAAAGTGCTGGCAACATGCAGGCACACAGAGAAGCTTTTGGCTCTTGAGATCAGGCATGATGACCCAACAAACCCTCTTTTGAAAAAAGGCAGTAGGATGAATGAAATTATCATCTGATGATAATTGTCTGACCCAAGAGCCGTGGATTGAACCATACGCCAGGAAATCAAGGCAGATAGTGTGTTTATTTGTTAAGAAGCAGTCAAACAACCATAGTTATTCCCAATAACTCACAGAAATTTTTGAATTGAAATCTGTCTCACGTTCTTCTTTAACATTCATAATGTAAACCATTTGGTTCCTGCCTTGGTTCAAAAGTATAATTCCTAATGCAGCTCAACACAACCCAGAAAATAAATGGTGCTTTGCCCAGAGCACCAAGACAAAACATACCATACCTTTCACATTGAGGATCTGGAGCTGGGCAAGATCTCCTATAGATTGTGGAAGACATTTTAAGAGATTTCGTTCAAGGTTTAGGACCTAAGGTATTAACAGAAAAGATATTCAAGATATTATTTATACAATTCTCAGGTTTTCTACACATCTATGCTGTTGGGACTACCTTCAGGCCCAGAAGACCAATTTGAAAGTCATTTTAGATACTGCCTTCTAGGTTATAAGAATTAAAAAGCTATTAGAATGAACCCTTAATCATCTGACAAGGAAAAATGCATGTCTATTAATACTGCTTAGATCCATAGGCTGAAAACCCAGAGAGTTGATTTTCTAGAACCCTGGATACTGATACATCGAGCTACCGCATGTATTCACAGCCAACAGCCAAAGTAGGTGCTGAATGCAGATGCAGAAACGGGAAAGCTGAGTGTCCCTTCCTCCCAGGCCACAATCCCCGAGCCCAGTGCACACAGGAGAGCAAGTGACTGAACAGTAATGCCATGCACCCAAAGGTGTGCCCCCAAACAGAGCGCATCCTCAGAGGAGCACTGTGACACACTGCGCTGAGTTCTCAACATAATCACACCAAGGAGAATGGTAAAATCTGAATATTTTAGGAATCCAACTGGATTGGAATCTCCAGCTCCACTTGCTCACAGCCCTTGCTTGGCACAGTGTGAGCTATTTGGACTAACAGCCCTTGCACTAAGCAGGGACTATATAATTCAGCATGCTCTTCTCCTGGTCTCCCTCTCCAACAAGCCAGTTCAACACAGCAACAATAAAGGCAGTGACACAGATCTGATGCTTTGAGGATTACCATTTAAAGTGTAGCTAATTATAAAACAAACAGCAGTAGAACCCCATATTCATGATGTCTCTTAATGTGCCTTTTACAGACACCTGGGATAGAGCAAATCTTTTACCTGAAGAGATGTTAGCTGACCAATATCAACAGGAAGTGATGCCAGTTGGTTATCATGCAGATCTAGAACCTGGAAGAGAAGATAATTTCACCAGACAATGCTGGGGAAAGAAGCTATGGTGCTAGAATGAAAGGTCATGAATTATCAAGCAATGAAAATTATTGTCTTCCAACAGAGCTTCAAAAAGTGGCTTTAGTTTTCAATGAGACATAGGCACTTAACTCTTAACTCTTGCAGATCTTACGAGAATTCCAGCCTCTATACATTAATAAAAAGAAACAGATAACTAGGGAAAGGAGTGACAACAAGGGAACTGTTCCACAAAACTAGATGAGCCAGGTGGCTAAATCATCCCCAAGAAACCAGCCTGACAGAAAAAAAAATGTTTTCTGCAGGGTCAATGAGCTGAACTGCTCCATGGAAGGACCAATACCAGCACCAGCACAGGGAAAGAGCAGGACTACCCCTGGAGGTATCCTGCTCTGGGGGGCAGTGATCTGCTGGAATGATCTTGCCTCTTGTGGAAACACAGCACAAGGGTGGTGGAGCTGAAAGCCCTCACCAATTATATGAGAGGAACAGTGACACTGCCCTGTCACACACTGTCCCCCTTCACCAGTTTCGTTCACATTCAAGTGACCCACCAGTGACAGAAGGAGAGGGACCCACCCCACAACATGCTCCACTCTTGGCTTTTCCATCGAGACTGACCACTGCTGTGAGAGGCTGCTGAGGGGCGAAGTGTGAGGTAGTGCAGAGGATAACTGAATCCTAGGACTGCCTACGATTTTAGACAAAGCACTCAGCTACCACTGTCTGTTTACTTTGGAGGTGGCTGATCTGTAATCCTAGGAAAGGAAGGTTTCACATTTTGTTACCAATTTCTGGGAACAACAGTCAGACAGGAAGATTTCTTTTTTTTGGGGGGGTTAATGCAGTTAGAGTGCAAGGAAAAGAAGTTGCAAATTAACAGTTAAGAGTCACAATTACCTTCACAGTTATGAGACTCAGAAGACTACAGGACTTTGGTACTAAAGATGTAAGATTATTTGTATGAATAATCAGCACCTGAGGAGGAAAAATCTCATTGACACATGAGCACAAGAGACACCACAGTCTAGAACAAGCACATTTGTTAAGACTTAATTGCAGAGGTTGCATGAGAGTTCAGTATCTTATTCAGTATCACCCAAAATAGTAAAATAGCAAATGGATTTTCATAGGTCAAACATTTAATGTGAGATCTAAACAAGAGTTTAGTTATTTTAATGAGAAATCCAAATCATTAGATAGGCTAAGATAGAAATAATCATCTCATCTTTCAT